>NC_136708.1:19325154-19925154 GCF_947650265.1 Symphodus melops
CAAACACACTCACGGAGAATTTACCGGAATCCCACAGAAAATTTAGACTGCAGGCAAATACCCCACATTCCTCACATGCCCCAGAAAGAAGTGTGTTTATGTGTCTCCTGTGTTTAATGTGTGTGAGAAACACTGGTGATGTACGGTTTGGTCATTGCTAAACGAGTGAGGTCACAGAGTCGGACTGTGTGTCCAGCTCAATTGAGGTCACAAGCTTCATAATTTTCTTCATAGCATGCCCATGTGTGACTCTATTTTGTGGTCAGGTTGTCTTGGTCTTGTGTGTGTGTGTGGATGTGTGTATTTCTTGTTATCTACATAAGCTGGCGACTGCGTTGGAGACAGTAGTCGACGGCGTTTAAGCCTGGAAGCTGTAAAACTGTCTGACAAAGCATGCATGCCATTAGAGACATGCACATACCAAAGACTGTTGCCCTGCAGCACACACACTCACACAAACACGTAAAAATGCAAAATGCAATCCACTGACATGACCTCTTGTGCCTGCTATTTATCTGAGCAATGTGTGTTTATGCAGGTGTCACACACACAGTCACACCGTCTCCACTTGCTCACTTGTAAACAAAACAGGAATTTCAGTGCTTTCTTGTCAGCTCCCAAAACATGTTTCATTGGGAGAGACAAGCATGAAGATAAACATTAACATTTACAGATTAACGGCCTCACTGTAGTTTCTGAACGTACTGATCGTCTCCTTTTTCAGTGGTTCCCAACCTAAGGTCAGAGCCCACACAAGGGGTCAGAAGATAAATCAGGGAGGTCATGAAACACATAGAAGAATGAGAAAGAAAAGGTTCTGGTTATTTCCCCTCCTCAGGCCTTTGGTGCTCATCAGCTCTTCAATTATTTGTGGGCGCTGTGCTTCACATTGCATTAGAAGAAGCAAAAGTAAGTTCAAGAACTGTTGAATGTATGACAAAATTCGGGTAAATTGCGAAACGCAAGCACAGCCAGAAGCAGAAACTCAGGGGAGAGCAGTTTGAATTAAAGGCTTTACTCTCCTGGAGTCCATGCTCAATGAACATGTCTAACAAACTGTCAGAATTAGGAAAATTATTCAGAAGGAAAGCTGGAAGACAGGTGACTTGAATACAGGATTCAAAAGTTGGGATTATACAGGCTAAAGAAACACAGATCATTTAAACAGTGAAAGTGAAATAAATGTAAAAACAAAAAGAAAGTTAATCAAAAGTATACACAAAACACTGGAAAAAACACAACTGTATGTTTATGTGCACAGTTTGCATGGAATGCATAAAGGATAAACAGAGACTCCTCGCACCTGCAAGAGAATCTAAAAAATATATAAGAATGAAGTCTTTTTAAGATGTGCATCCTGTTACGTGTCTGCTATAGAACAAACTGGGGAGTTAGCACATTTTGTGTGTACTCTCTGCAAGTATACACCCTGACTTTATACAATAAAAAAATGGCATATTATCAGTAGTTAGTATGGAACTAGGACACAGCATTAGCTGGAAAGCTCTAAAATGAATGCAGGCCTCAGGGGGAAAGATAGAGAATCTGAGGCTCTGGAAAGTGTCACGGCATTTGATACAAACTGAGTTTGTTGTGTTTGGAATTTTTCGGATGTATATTTCATGATATTTCTGCTTTATTCTGCTTGTTGGAGAGTTTGTGTATTAATAACAGAGGAGACATGTAGGTTGAAGACTTGAAACCATGCTTCTGATCCCAGACAAGCATACACTGAGTCCATGAATGAAGTGAAAAAAGAAGTCACGTCCAACGTTGGCTTATATTTCCGGTGTCTCAAACGTCTGCACAATGAAAAAGCATCTTCTGTTCAACAGTAGCTCTGCAGTTTAGTAACTGCTGAACACAGCCCTACACTTGTATTTTTGGCCTAAATAAACACCCATGGGAGTCTTTTTCTTTGGGACATGCTGCTGCTGTCCTCATAGCGTGAAGAATTAGTGTTTGAAATCCAAACTGCAAGGAGCTGGGAGGCTTGCACAAAGAAAAAGTATAATCCGCCACGAGAGAAAGAGTCCACGGTTCAGGTTCTTATGTAGATTACTTTGAGTATTTGAAGGATTTAATCAGGGGCCGACGATGCTGCAGTGTCTCGGTTTTTTTTTTTGCCCTCCGCTGTGTCGTCTACCTCACTAATCTGTAAAATCTGAAGACACTCTATCACTCACAGCACCAGGACATACAGGTACAGACTAACAAGTGTGAGCACGCACACACATACACACAAACACAGATATGCAGATGCACAGATCTCCTCGCCCACTCATGCTTTCCCGTTCGTGTGAGGCTGACTCCCCAGGGTGGTGTCAGCGCCCTGACTGATGAAAACACAGCAGCGATGGCGGTGTCAATGCTATAAAACAAAGGCTGCAGTGTAGATGAGCTGCCAGCCGTACCTCCAGTGATGGATTTCACCAAGAGCACATTTGCTGCTGAAAACAGACCGTTTAGTCTCCCTGCTGTTTTCTTTCTGACCCTCAAAGCACTCTTAATTCTCCCACTTCTTCCTTGTTCTCTTGCTTCCTCTCTCACAGCTAGAGCGGTATCTGACTCTGAATTTGTAAGTCGAGTCTGTCTTGGCCGTTCCACCCCAAAGCTCAACTATTGGTTCCTTTGTTCAGCCCAGATTCAATGAAGTCTAATACAACCCACACAAGACTATTGTTTTACCTGCCGACACACTTAACCAGGCTTATATAAGTCTCTGATGCCAATTGGACATTATAAAGTTCTAGGTGAAACTTAGTGAACTTTGTAAATGTCACATTATCAATGCATTGGGTTTTGGTTACTTGACAAGAAACAGGAAAAATCGGAAGTTTGAAACTCAGGTAGAAGCCTCTAAATGACAAATGTATTTCATATTAAAGCGTTTTAAACAGTTTAGTTACCAGTAATTGAACCGAAAACAAAGCTGAGATACAAACCTGCTAGTTGCAGCTTAGGTTACTGTAAGTGGTCAACAGCAGATGAGATGCAGCCTCTCATGACATGCCGTTCCCGCCAAGCATTAGAATCGCTTACTGTAAAAATGGAACTGCTCTTTTAGGCTGTTTGAATTACCTTCACCTTCATTTTGGAGTGAACAAGGTTGGAGGTAAATTCAGTCCCTGTAAAAAAATAATTTAAAAAAAATTGTTAACACTAAAGACTGAAGGAATTCAACCCATTGTTTGTGCAAATGTCCCTGCTCTGGGATGCCGACGGCTGTCAGGGTATAGCCATCAAATGCATTAAGAGACTGTGACATCACTAGACATGTGACTTGTCAAGAGTTAAAACAACATAGTCACCCAATGACATAATTACCACACTCATTATATTTTGCCAGACCTTTGTGTTTCCTGTATTGCTCCAGGGACAAACATGCAAAAAAATATCAAGCCAGCATGATTATAGCTCTGCGAACCTTTCTTTCTGATATTCATGTGCTCACCATAGAAGACAAACACCTCTTTTTTTTCTTCTTTTTTTAAGAAAAAGCAGTTTTAGTCAGTATTGATTAAGGGTCTGAAAAGGTTGGCAAGCGTCACAGCCTGCCATGCTGTTGTGTCTGCATTTTGTGTAAAATGCTCGCTGAAGAGCAGCCAAGAAACTCACACTTTTACCATTATACTGTTCATTGCTGTGTTTGGGTTTGTGTGTTTGTACAGCGAACTAATTTAAGGCAATTTTGTTCATTTTTCAATTCCACTGGGCTGTTTCCCTTGCATCATTTTGTGCCGAATGATGCAGCAAAAATCCTAAAATGTTCAGAGATTCATCTGTAAAGATGCGAGTCATGCCGTGATGTTCCTCCACACCACCTGTCTTTACACTCTTCTCTATCGATAGAGAAGAGAAGAGTGCCCTTCAGCCATCTTCAGAGTTAAATGACTCATGTTTATGACCCCTACAATGGAACACATCTGTTCCTTGCCCATCCCATGCTGTCTGTTTCACTGTTGTTGGTCTTTTCTCTCTCCTCTCTCCTCCACTTGTCTGCACACGTCTGCAGCAAACCCGCCTCAGACTGTCTTTTGTCCATTCAATATCCTTCACAGGTGACAGGGTCACAGCGAGCTCCAATATCCCTTATAGCCTCTCCAAAATAAGGGCTGTGTGTATCCAGTGAATATCTTCCACAGGTGAAAATTGTCAGATTTGTGCTTCACTTCAACAGAAATATGTTTTTTCTGTAGCTGTAATATCTGTTTAGTGTGGAGGTCATTTACAGTTTTCACCAACATGGAATAGTTTTGGATTGTGTTTTTATTCTCTGCTTTTATAACGAAACTTCACACTTCTATATTAATCAGACAGAATCATTAACAATAGCGGCTCAAATCAACAATTCAGTGTTAAGCCAGACTTGATGATGACTCAAGAGTTTCTTGGTGCAGAACGCAGCCCTCTGAGATATGCAAAATCCTCTAAACCCTGTGACTATTAATAGAAGAAGAAATATCACTAAAACAGATTATGTTCACAGCGGGGTGTCTCAGTGGAGAGTTTTCCTCCACAATCTTTAGCAGTCCCACTCAACAATGATAACACCTCCCCCCCCCTCCCAAATATCAATCTGGGTTAATATCATACAATTACAGTGCATATGTTTCATGTTGGTGTTTTGCAAAGCGACAATTATAGAAGTAGTAGAATTTGCTTCATACGATTCCCCGTTCTGTATATATGTTTACTCAGCCTTCGTAGCTGTGCAAAATGTGAATGAATGTAATTTTAAAATCTGAATGATTTGATTTTGAGGGTATTGATCCATGTGTTGGAAGTTGATTTCTGCAAAGTGTTTGAAAAACTGTTAAACACCACGATCAATACTTGGTGTAAAATGTCTCTTAAGTGTTAGCAGGCTTTGGATTATATTGAGACTCATTTGAGAGCTCACATTTGTCTTATTTTTTCTTGGCTAAGATCTATGATGGAGATACCTGTAAGGATTTAAATAACCAGACTGTGAGACTGAACCTTCGTATTGAGCCAAATGCGAGAGCTCCCGCAGCAGTCTCAACAAACTCTCAACTTGAAGAAATATACAAGATCTTACACAGGGCTTATTGTGGGACTAAACCGTGTAATTTTCTCAAGACTTCAAGAAAATGCATAAAATCTCCATTAAGTCTTGACTAGCTGTCCTTTTTCTGTAAGATGAGATATAGATAAGCTCTCATGTAGCTAAACCTAGCTAAATCAAACAATTAGCTGAATCATGCTAACGCTCCATAGAGAGAGTTGCGTGATACCTTTCTGTCTGTGTATCGTTAACAATGACTTCTTTTATATCCCATCTGATCCATGAATTTGATTTGATATGCTTCAATTTGCACTGAAGTACTCGTGACATGTTTAGTTTGCCGGAGGAAAGTTCCCGAACACTTAGCTTTCTGTGGGAGACAGAAAAAAAAGGGTTTTACAGCACATCTCCCAGCGTGAGCCGTTCAATCATAAGTTTAGTCAAGCCACTTTGAGGAGTCAATCCGTGAAGGTTTATGATAAATGGGCTGACTTTATGAATAGCGCCTCTATTTGGAGATTGCTCCATAAAACAAGCAGCCGTCCGACTGTTTTATGTTTTGTCATAAAAGCCTAAGGTCAAGTCCAAAAAGCAGATTCGTTCTCTAGTTTTTGCAGTGCACCAGTTAATCTCTTGTGACATGATGTTTATTAAGGTAGAAAATAATTGGTGTTTAACGTCTGTCTAGAAACTTCTGTGGTTGAGTTGGGTTTTTTTAACATTACCCGTGTTCTTTAGGACCAAAGAACATACACATTGTGCCCTCGATGTTTGCCGAGGAACTATTTTGGGCTTTGTCAGGACATGAAAGGAGGGTTTTATTTGTATGACTGATGTCAGCACACGCATACACACTAATGATCCCATAGTCTCTGTAAACTTTCCCTGTCGTTTGACTTCAAAAGGAGCCGCTACATGACAGCCATACCTATTGTAGCCCCACCTGTGTATGGGCGTTTCAACCCTTGCTATTAGTACAGCTGCCTGTCTATATGCAGCAGTATTTGTTCAAAGCTAAAATAGCTTTAATGGCGGTGAGTGCTCAAAGGCTGAACCATTGTCACTGATGTAATGTCTGTTGTCATCTGTTTGGCTGAACACTTTAAACCAGTAGAACCCTGAAAACACTACAAACACCATGGTGCTCCTTTATACTGCACGCATTATTTGCATTAAAATTGTTCGCATTACAAAACGATCCAAGAATAAAGGCTCTGTAATGTTAAATCTGAATAAAGCAGCGTCAGGTAATAACACACAACACACCCTGATATTAATGTGTTTCATTCAAAAATCATTATTACATTACAAATGGTTAAAAACTTTCAAAATGATTGCCTGTTTCGTTCTTGTGCTTGAGGCCCATCGATGGTCCAGCAATGACGGACTTGCAGTTGATTGGATTTGTGTGATTGTGACGTGCGTGTGTGTGTGTGTGTGTGTGTGTGTGTGTGTGTGTGTGTGTGTGTGTGTGTTTGTTTTGTTTTTAATAGACTTCCCAGTGAGCTGCCAGTTGGCTTGTCACATCACGAGGAACAACATTTGGCAATCGTGACTCAGGCAGGATAGAAACAAAACACTTCTTGGCACTTTCCCGCGGTTTAACAATTAAAGGCGCACAATGACACATGAACACACAAACAAACACTCATACACACACGCAAGCTGTTCGTCGCTCTTTCTTTTCTCTTAAACATACACATTTGCATTTATTCACAAATGCAGCGTACCCGACCATCGGTGCGAGCTCCCAATACGCTTTTACTTCAAGCATGAAGCGGGGGAACCATGAGAAGGGGAAAAGTGTCATTGATGTGTAAATTCACTATAAATAATTCCCCTCCCGCCTCACCCAGAAGTCTGTCCTCCAGATGCGTGTTTGCTGCTGATTCTTTCAGCTTCCGCCATACCTCCATCCTCCTCTTCCTGTATCCTCCCAGCATCATTACTTATGAAGCACAGTAATGAAACTCTGTCGTCAGTGTTTTCTGAAGCACCGTCCCTCCCTCCTTCACTCTGCTATGCGCATGTTGGAGGGAGTATCCGGCCATAATGGAAAATGAAAGCAGGGTTGTGGCCTTTACACACTACACACGGTGTGAAAAACAGGAGAAGTGGAGGAGTCCTCGGCCTGCTCGGCTCTATATTTGTAGGCAGAAAACCTGATTTCAGATCAGTCACGCTAGACTTGCAGCAGACACCTACTGCATGCAGAGAGTGAGCTTCTCCGTCTTACTTCTTCTCGAGCAGAATGTATACTGTGTTTTATATTTCTGTCTGCATGTGCCTCTGCTGTCTCCTCCTGGCTCTATTGATATTCCCCATCGAACACACAGAAAGGGAGTGTTGTTTATCCAAACTGCAGAATAGGCTTGGCCTAATATCTCGAACTCTTGTTGCTTTCCTCAATGAAAACTGCAGGTGTGCTGAAAATATCACCTTGAGAAATCCAGAGGAACTTTTTGTGCATACTCTGTGACAGATGTGCATATGTGGGAAACGACATTGCTTCTTGTGCGAGGTGGGGTGGGGGGTCAGTATGTTAGCATGATGTTGAAAAAAATCAATTTCTTGCGTCAGTCCAGCGATCCTTTTTGAATTTTCAAATACATTCAAGCGAGTTAGTCTGACTAAAATCGCCACCTACTGGAGCAGACATGCTTTCATCAGTAAATTGGTTTTATCGTTAGTTCAAGGACTGTATACGAAAGGCTTTGACAGGCTACCATAGCTTAATTTACTGTGGGTAAACATACTGAGTGGGTTGAACTGGACCTTAGCTTGGCTATTAGGGGAAACGCTGATAAGTACGCTTAGTGAGCTTCATACCCAGGAAGAACACCCAGAGGCTAGAAACGTCAATGTGCATGTGAAGGAATTCTCATTGAGGTGAATGGTTTATCATCAGCATCCAGGTCTGTGATGATGATGATGATACATCATTTGCAAACAGGGTATGATTCAACTATTAGAAGACCAGAAGGAGCTACAATTATCCAACAGTCATGGTCGTGGACCTTTTTCATCAATAATAACAGTCAGATAAGTTTGTGAAATAGTTGCAGGTTGCGATTTTAGGAAACTTTTTGGTTAAGTATAATAAAAAAAGAAATTGGTAGAAGATGACACAATATCTTCTTAAATAACTCAACAACAACTTTAGCTCTCACTCAGGACATGTGACCTTGGCCTCAAATTCCTGCATTACTTTGATTGCAGTATCCACCCAAACTATTCCTGACAAGTTTTTCCTCTGTCTTTGTTTTTTGTTTCCCGTCACGAGCGGGAAGTGAATGGCTTGACTCTAAAACAAGAAGCACACCTCAGACACTAATCTGTTGCCATAAACTGAACTGACTGGCTGGGTGCTTCTTATTTACTGTAAAGCATCACAGAGAGTGCAAGTATGGAATCAAGAACTTTATTTTGACATATTTGCAAAGCAGGGACTGTAAATAATGCAGGACTGGAGTTGGCTGATGATAAACTTTAGTGGTGCAATTTCTCCTAGAAACATGCAATTAATCCAATAACCAGAAATTCTTTGACATGCAGTAAGACTGTTCCTTTTTTCAGCCCAGGTCCCTGAGGCTGTTACCAAATTATCAACCAAGATTTTTTTTTTTTCTTTTCTATTTGTTTGCGGTTGAGTGTTAGCCAGTTAAGGCTACCGTCTTGGCAAACACAACACAGACATCGAAAATCTTTCCAAATCAAATAAACACTGTCGAATGTCCCGAGCTGTCTTTCTCTGTCTTTTCTAAAATTTGGCCCAGCCTCCATCCGCGTTGTGACCTCTCTCTCCATCTTCGTCCTCCTCGTCTCCGTCTTGTTATGAGGAGGCAGGCGGGTCGCTGACTTCTCTATCGTGTTCCTGCGCTGCTGTGCTTTTAGCCTAATGGACGGACAGCTGTGCTCCCATTTCTATATATAACTAACACAACCCCACATGATGAAGTCTGTCACACCCTCTCTCCAGCTACTACAGAGATGACCGCTGTGTTACTGCCCGAGGAGCTCTATATATGTGTGTGTGTGTGTGTGTTTTTTAGATTGTGTGCTCATGTAGTGATAAGACCTGAATACCCCAAATTTAATCTGTAACCTTTTTGTGCTCACATCCCAGGGGCTTTTAGTAGCTCATATATTCTGTTTTATTTAATCTGTGTTAGTTAAACATTTACAAAATGTGTTCTAGAGAACAACTAAAGCCACATTAAACAGATTAAGTGAAAGGCACTCTGATAAGCCTGGCTCGAACTACTTAATAAATGGTATTTAAAGTAGTTTTAATCTGCACAAAAACCCTATTTTTTTTAATGAAATGGATGCAGGTAAGAGACGAAGATTTTTAAAGATTTTCAACTGTTTTTTTAAGGTTGAGATGGCAGGAAGGAAACATAGTTCTCTGTCCTCTGACTCTTTTATTGAGACATTCACAGGCATTAAAAAGTTATTTCGCCCTGTCTGCCCTGCGTCATCAAATGAACACGATTAAGGATACAAATCCCCCTCTTACTGTATGTACTTTTAATATTTACACGCTCCGTATATGTGTGTGTTTGTGTGTGCTAATGCAGGATGGAGGTATAAGTAACAGTGTTAAAGGATCAGCTGCTGGTGGGGTCATATCCGTACAGATTAGAGAGCTTAGTCCTCCCGTCTCTCCGTAATTAACGACAGCGAGAGAAACAGATAAAGACAAAGACTCAGAGTGAGAGAGGAGAGTAAGTACGCATGGAGAGTGGTGTTACAAAAAAGGAAACGCACAAACAGGAACACACTCAGCAGCCGAGAGATTGTCTGTAATGACAGGGTGCACGGCGGTCGGTGTATTTGTGTACATGTTGAGCGTGTGTGCAGCCGAGCAGTGAGTCCAGAAACAACAGCAGATAGGATATAAAAGGGTTGGACTGGTTATGTGGTTTATCTCGCACAGTTCAGGACCTTTAGATTGACCACATGGATGATGACTGAAGGACGACAGGAAAAGCAGCCACATGGAGATTTAAATTCAGCAGACACACATGTAGCCTATATCTAATCCGGCAGGACTAGTGTGCTCTAATCCTGTGTGTATTAAATGGTCCTTAAATGTTTACTCAGCCTAGTGGTTAGTGCGCTCGCCTCATGTACGGAGGCCGTAGTCGTCTAAGCTGGCGACCTGAGTTCGAATCCGACCTGTGGCTCCTTCTCCGCACGTCATTCCACTTTCTCTCTCCTTGATTTCTCACTCTAAATAAATAAATGGGACTCATAAGTAGCTCATTACTCACTGTAATACATTTTTGTGTAATGTGTGACTACAATGCTTCGCTTTTTGTGGATTACTGCTCTCCAGGGCTCTGGGTTTCTTCCCAGACTTCTAAAAATGACGGTCAAAGTGATAACAAAGGATGCCACACTTTGATAAGAACAGCTAGACTTAAAAACTGTTTGTGTCTTTTAGATTCGTATTTTCTTTAATGTTGAAATCGGCGCTTACAACACAGAAGTGTATTATGTATTTTTTAAAGCTCCCATGAGGATTTTTTGGCTAGTGATGAAACAGATTGGAATGAATATGCGCGCCGTTATATGACTTACAAATGCAAAAGAGACTGTCAGTATAAATACTGTTGATTTCTACACGGTCGTCGTTACAAGTGGAGGGTAGGTTGAGGCAATCAACAGCCTTTTTATTAAATTGGTCCACACTCGTGTTTCACAATTAACATTTGAATCAAATGAGGATAATTTTTTGCTGTTAAGAACACTACAGACACGTGTAATGAAAAGATTTAGCAAAGGCATTAACTGTTACACTTTGTCCACAGGGGGCGCCAATGTTGACAATGCCTGGAAATTCCTCAAAAGAGTTTAACTAAAAAAAAAGTATAATTTTCAGATATCTTTTTCGAAAAAGATTTATAGAGTGAGAACATTTTATGGTATAATAAAACAAGAAGTATGTGGTTATTACAGGATGGAAAAGTTTATATCTAGTCAAATTGTGATTTTAAGTTGTTGTTTTTTTTTTTTACTCTTTTAGATTCAGAGCTTTGGAAAACATGAATTTTAACAGCCATTTTTTGTAACAACAAAACAAACAGAAAATTCTGGCAGTTTGTCTGTAGCTGAAATGAACCTCATCCTTCATCCAGTGAACCCTGAGATCCCTTGCCTGTTTTCAGGTCTCTAGTTTTAGATGACAGAACATGGATGACGTTACCAGTGTTACTTTGACAACAGATGAATCCAAACTGTGGTAGCATCGGAGCATCATGTGAGTCAGCATGTTGTGAATGGTGATAATAAGTGTTAATTTAAAAGGAGAAAATGTGAGAGGGTGCCAGCCTCTGCAACACTGCTTACTGTTGTATCAGATGTAGTCACACATGAAGGTGGGTTATTGGACGCCACTAATGTAATATGTCTATTTTATCTATTGTAATGTGGTAAGGCAACATTTTTATACGCCTTACGGGTTGAAAATCTCGAATTCAGTGCGTCATAGATGATACAGAAAGGAGATGCTGATTCATTATTATAAGGGAAGAGTTTAATTCTCTCTCAAAAAGACTACACCCAAATGCAAAGAGAGAAAAAAATCTCTCCCTTTTAGCCTGGCACTCGAGACCTCCACAGTAATGACTCTTGGTAACCGAGGAAGACAAAGCTGCGTGGCAGAAAATCCATTAGTGAGTCTGCTGCGAGATAGCAAAGAGACACAGAGGAATGGTGGCTTTTGATACTGTGAGGCCGACTGCTCTGGAGGCATCGCAAATAAACGCCTCATGTTTTCTTTTCTTTTTTATTGCGAGAGACTGAGAAGGCTGGAGAAGTCATCCCCGATGTGTGAACCCCGCTTGATGAGAAATATATGAAACACTACGAGGTCTAGCCCAGGTGTGTTTGTGGAAGTGAGTTTGAAGACACGAGATGAGATTTAGGGACAGGTAGTCACAATATCAGAGTTTTTCCTTTAGCAGTCAGTAAGATTCAGTTTCAAAAATTGCTTTACTGTACTGTATCAATTTTTTTAAGCTTTCTATCAATGTCAAATCTTTATACAACATTTGGCTTTTATAAATAATGAGTTGACAGATGAGAGCTTGTCTTCACATTATATACGTTATACGTTTATTTTTGATCCGATGGATGACGTCTGCTACAGCCGAGATATCCAATCACTAAATATAATCTGTGAGGTTTGAAGTGGAACACACAGCAGCTTCAGGCTAAAAACAACTTCATCACTAATAAATAACACAGGTGAAAAATTGATGTGCAACACATGAAGTAGCTTTTACTGTGCATCTAATCCAATCAAAATTAGCAAACTGTGGGACTGTCGGAGGGTTTTAAGTGTAGGTCTCAATCATGGAGCACAGAGCCTTTATAGAAAAGGTTTGATACCTTTTCAATTACACGACAGGCCATCAATCTGAAAAGTCTTGTCGAAGCTGCTTGAGTCTTTACTGGAGCTCCGGGTCTCTTTCTAAATATAAAATCCATTTAACAGTTTAGCTGTGCTGGGTTTCCATTCAAGATGTGCGGAAGTAACTGTTAAATATTTCAGAATTTCTTGCCGGCTGCCGCGAGGTCCCCACACCCCGCCCTCGGGCTGCCTCATGAAAAGGTATCAACAGTCGAGAAGTCAGAGTCAGCTCATTGAGTCAGTGGAGTATCTGTACGTCTGGTGCTTCTGTGTCATCGCACAAAAAGCAATATAAAAACAACTGAACTGTAGATTGTAAACTTCAGAGTCTTCGATAGTTAGCACGGTGTGAGCCAAGTGTTTCACTTTTCCAGAGCAGACGCATGTTAACAGACGTGCGTTAGCAGAGCGGTTTGCTAGCTTTTATCGTTTCCTTTAAAATGTGCTGATAAAATGTGCTGCTAGCTGTTTGCTAGCTTTTATCATTTCCTTTAAAATGTGCTGATTTCGAGGTGCTTCGATGCCTATGTTCCCACAAAAGGTTTACCAAGAGCAGACTCGTCACAGAGGTCTTCTTCTCTCCCAAAACTTAAAGACAACGTTTATAAAACTGGTAAAAACACCTAAAAATACTGAGAATCAGAAACTCTAGCACTCATTCAAGCAGCTAGTTTTGCTACGAGACAAATGTTGCTTAATTAACCTCAGCTCATTTGCTAACGAAAATCCTTCACTTACTGAAGTTATATGGTGAAAGTTAAACACCTAGAAATAAGATAACTCTGAATGTTTCATTACATGTTTCAACAGCTAGCATGTGTGGCACAACACAAGACTAAAACAGGTGTTTCAAGTAGCGTTAAGCTGGAGCAACCACAGAAGCATCAACGCTTTGTGTCATGTAGCTTGTATGATTGGACTATTGACGTTCTGATTGGGGTGCAGCTTGCTCCGTCCTTTTTTCCCCTCCTTTTGGTTTACTTAGATATTTTAAAGCCCTTCTGTTTCTTCTTGATTTTGTTGTCAGTTTTGTCAAGACGTTTTAGTTTTTGTGATAGCGACAAAGCATCACCATCAAGGTGCTGCAAGATAAGGAAGAGGATGAGGAATGAGAGGAAGATGAATAAAAAAGAATTATTGAAGGATGCGGCTTATCTGTCCATCTGCTACTAAGACTGGGGCGTAACTCTGTGTGTGTAATGTGTGTGTGTGTGTGTGTGTGTCTAGTAGAGACAGTTTCTTATATAAAACAGCTGCAGGAGAGGATTTAACATCTGGATACTCCTACTTTTTCTCTTCTTGATTTTATTCATCTCACACAAATATAAAACACAAGTCCATTTTCATTCTCTCTGCTTGGAGATTAGCAAAAGGAGAGGAAAGAAGGGAGAAGGAGAGAAAACAAAAAAGAGGAGAAAAGTGAAGATTACAGACGTTCTCGAAGACGAGCATGAACACTCTCCCTCCCTCTTTCGGTTTCTGTCTCTGTGTGTTTAATGTAAGTGGATACTGGAAGACCTCATTCCTTTGCGTACTGAAACCTGAACTGTCTATTTAGGCTCCTGGCTTTCGTTCTGTCTGTCTTTACTCTTCCAAAAAAACTGCGTCTTTTATGACTTTTCCCTTTCAGTACCCTCTAATTCTTACATTTTTCTTCCCATTCTTTAAATTTGCTTTTCTTTTCTTTTTTCCAAAGAAAACACAGCAGTCATATGTTTTTGACCCTCCTGACTCTGCCTCAGTCTGCTGCCGTGTTCATTGTGATGCCGCGTTCAACTCAGCGTCTGACCCATTGCCTGCAGTCAGATCTGCAGTTCTGTGACTTTTTCTCCTTCAATCCTCCGTTTCGCATGAATCCCAGGGGCTGAAGCAGCAGCTGGCGACATACATGCATATTTCTCTCCATGTCTTTCTTTTATCCTTTTTTCAATCTCCCCTTTATCCTCCACCCTCTCATCATCTTCTGCTTAAAACAATCTCTTTGTCCTCCCTCAGTCTCACTCAGTGTCCACAATTCATACTTCCTTTGTCTTCAGACAAAGATAGTGAAGGCAGCTCTTCATTTAATAGAAATGAAAGTGCTGCTCTTTTTTGGTTGGTTGGTTGCAGGTGAGGCTACATCCTGTCAGTATTGCTGCCTCATGGCCCTAAAGTATCATATTACTAACTCACTGATAAAAGCACGAGACAAATAACCCTTATGAATGCAGTGCAGGAGGCTTTATACCCCTTGATGTCAAGTGCTTGTTCATGTGTACAGGACGCTGGCATGTGGGACTGAAGCCTGCAGGGAGGACTGTGCATGGCAGAGGAGAGTTCAAGTGAGGCTGAGGGGACGTGGATTGGGAAATAGCCACAAAAACTGGAGGATACGTTTACAGTAGTCAGGTCAGGATGGGATGAAGGGATGAGTCCGCATACGGCAGCAGTGGAGGACAAAGATAGCTTGAGAAGGTTTTTGCTCTTCAGTTTTCTTTCATCAAGTGAATAAAGAACGGACAGTGAAAGACCTCGCCTCAAGTTCAGATGTAACATATAAAGCTCCCCCTGCTCACTGGCTCCAGTGTAGGCCATACACCTGCTAACAGATAAAACAAGGGTCAAAATGCACGGCAGCAAGAGAATACGTAACAAACACCAACAACAAGAGTCATTGAACTTCCATAATCGCGAGTGTCTGCTTCAACCCACAACAAGAGTCTGTGGACTGTACCAACTGCATACTTGACTTTTAAATGGTTTTACGTCAGCGGAAGTGGCGTGACATCAAAAACCACAGCTATTCCAGCCGATCCCTACTGCGTAGACTCTGGATCCAAATTTGCAATATGCCAGCTCCCATCACAGGGTTATTTTGGCTTCATGCTGATCAACACGAGGGGGCTGAGGCAAGCTGTCCGTTTATATACAGTCTGTGGTTTCTACAATTTCATTTGCCGTGTTTGAACGTGAGATCACACAGTGTTCTTCCCGCCTGATATCCTTTTTCCTAAAATGACAAGGAACTGGAAACGACTTTTAATGCGAGAACAAAAAAAGCATGTATTGGAATTATATTTTGCTTCTGCTGTACGAAGAAAACTATTGTCTTATAAAAATCATTTTTAGGTCACATTTAGAAAAGAGGTGACAGGCAGTTTGGGTAAAGCGAGTCAGAATGGCAAAGTAAACAAAAAATGACACTGGAGAAGTTTTAATCTTGTTTATTGTATGTATAGAATACCAAACCCTTAACCATATGACATTCATAGAAGCCTGATCCAATGAAAGCGTTCTTGTGGAGATGCTTCTGCCTCAAAATGTACCCAGGATAGAGTCGTTGAATACCTGGAATTTTTAAGACTGAATAAAGAACAATAAAGTCCAGCACATCATGACAAGCAAACTTCCATTTTACTGGAGGCAGTATCTGATCAAGAGCATTAGTGAAGCTTATAACTCTGACCATGCATTACCAGAGTATTGAACGTGGTTGTGTGTGCTGACATTACAAGACAGGCCCTGCTGTCTTTCAGGGCTTGTTCTGCTCGATGAGCTCGACATGAGGATGAAAAGTATTGACAGTAGACTGTTAGTGCTGTGGCGGCTAATCCATAACAGCGGCCAGCCACACACTTTTTGTGTTCACAAGCAGGAACGAGCGCACACACACACACACACACATTCACACACGCTCTCTATTGACACCTGACCTTTACAGGAAGTGGAGCAGAGATCAACTGACCAGAAGCCGCTGTCAATCAAAGAAGCATCCACCCTTTCTCCCCTCCCCCTGCCCCTCCCAGCCTTCGTTTCCCTGCTTTCATTCAATCAATACAAGAGGAATAAGTGTACATTACATAGAAAGGAAGGAAACATTGAGTAGGGAGCTGATTTTTAATTTTTTTTTTAAATGTAGATACAAATTGAAATCATATATCGGAGGATCAAGTCTGACGGAGGGGGTTGGTAGGTAACCAAGAGTTTAGAAGGTCAGAAAGGAGCAGATTTTCTTATCAGGCAACCACACACACACAAGCTCTATCACCAACTCAGAATGGTGCCGTCTTAGTAAACATAGCTTTAAGCCCAATGCCTTGACATGAAGAGAAAACCCTGGCTGTGCTGAGTGTGAGTGTGTGTGTGTGTGTGTGTGTGTGTGTGTGTGTGTGTGTGTGTGTGTGTGTGTGTGTGTGTGTGTGTGTGTGTGTGGATTTGGGGTGGACCTCTGTGGCCTGTGCCTCTATTTGTGTCTCTGTGAGGCAAAAAACACTAAAAGAGCCAGCAATGTAATGGCATCAGTCTTATATGTGCATGTGTGTGTGTGTGTGTGTGCGTGTGTGTGTGTGTTAGTGTGTTCACACTACCCAATCAACTTCTCTTATCATTCTACATAGATTGACTCCATGTTGGATATTATTTAACCATATCTGTTCCCCAGGGAGCAAGGGAGGGATCGGTAGAAGGTGATAGGAAGCAGTGTGTGCATAGACAGTGGGTACACACACACACGCAAAAACACACACAAGTACACACAGCAGTGCTGACATATACACAATCAGGATCTTTCATCAAAACACAGAAACGCTCAATATGCAATCAAGAGCGTAGAAATGAGATGTAAATGTATTCAAAGAACCCCTGGTGTTTGGTGCATCATGCTTCTCCAGATTTTACACATGCACAAAACAAAAGAGACACTTGATTGATTTTAAAGGTGAAACATAATCTAACTTTTAAAAAGTAAGACATGTTTGCTCATATTCTTTAATCTATAAATATCATATCTGTCATTCATAGTGATGTGCACATTTACTCGATTAAACAGTTGAATGTCCCTTTCCTAGTTGGCACTAGAATTACATTGAATGATCATTAATATTATTATATGTTGGGCCTTAATGCCATTAAAATGTTTTGCTCAAACTGCTACACCGCCACCAGCCACTAGTCGGGGCTGTAGCCACGAACTGGCTGTAGCTCCAGTTAATGGGCCTGCTTTCCCAGCTCTTCTACCTGGATGTAAACAGGCACAGTGAAGAGAGAGTATCTCGGACTGGCAGTATTTTGTTATAGAAAAATTGAAAATTAAAACCGGAGCTATGTGTAACCACATTCAGCTGGAGCGTGTCGTGGATGTTTACCTAGCACCGCTAATGTTAGCAACACTCAGCAGACCGAATGACATTGTCTACCCACAGACAATTTTAAATAGTTTTCAGAGTGTTTGTTTCACCTTTGGAATGGTTGTTTAGTCTGAATTAAAGTTTCTGTTTAACCGACGACGAGATGAGTCAACCAGAACCTCCCTAGGTTGTTTTTTTTAAGTGACTTACAGTCAACAAATACATCCTGTAAACAAAACAGGGGCCTTCTTTTATCTACATGCACGTCTTTCAGGTCAAACGAGTTTTTGAGTCGTGCTGTGGACTGTAAACCAAAAAAAAGGAGCTTTAGAAACAGCCCGTCGCTAACGTTGTCAACCTGACGTTTGGTGCTTTGGAGGTAGTGTGCAGTTGGTTTAATGGCGTGCTTTACAAATATCAACTGATGTGTTGGGGAAAAAGTGCTGAAGACAGCGAACCAAAACAGCGAAGTTGTGGACTGTAAAACAAAAACAACCATCTGAAAGATGCTAAAATGCTTTTCGGTTTAGATTTCAGAAGAATTACAGAGATACGCGATCGTTCAGAGTGGATATGTGAATAGCAGTGACCTCCTTTAGCTGTACAAGATCATTTTATCATAGCAGCATTAACTGAAAGGATTAGCTGCTTCTTATAAATGTGAAATTGAATATCACTGAATAGAAGTCTTATAAAAACAAGGGGTTTAAAGATGCCGCTATAGCATAGTATACATTATTTTTTTGCTTACACATTAAACCCGTTGTATCCCTTTAAAGATGAACTTTGACGCTTTAATCCAGCAGTATATCTCTTTTGTTCCATAATCTTATGTAATCCACATCCACACACTGCAGATCCCAGCACATTCACTGTGAGTGCTTCTAGACAATGATCGTGCAAACTGCCATCCAGGGTCCATCAGAGTCATTAAAAAATAACAATATTATACTGAAAGTGCACATGGACATATGTGTGTTACAGTACATATACTGTAATGCTTTCCCACATTAACGTGCAGGGAGTCTAGTACTGTACATTCCTTGCCTCGTACAATTTGAAATGAAATGCATGCAATCATTTTCACATGATTACACAGTGAGTCATTGTTATTGAGCTGGGTTTACCTACGAGCCTAACTCCATTACAGACAGAGTGGCCCAGTTATCCACTCATACTGGAAGATATTTAGTTGCTTGTATGAATTTCAGACCAAGAGATTGAGGATAGTTTGGGGACTGCAGAATGCAATTATTGGCCTTTTCCCAACCCCCCCAAAAAATACGAGATGAAATGAAAAGAGAAAGTAGTGATGAATGGATTTATAGCTTGACTTTTTTATTTAAGCCGCTATGTGGCCAAAACATTTTTGTGTGCTCATATAACCAGATTTAACATATTAACCAGCACACAGCAACCTTTCTGTCCTGTAGAAAAGCAACCAATGCATACATCATGATAGGAAAGATGCTGAGAGGTAAGGCAGAGAAGAATAAAAGAGGAGAGGAAAAAGGAGCAGACAGTCGGACACAGCAGGTCTGTTCGTTTGTTTGTGGAAACAAAGTGCTGTTAAATGATTTACCCGCTCCCTGCTTTTAAGTACAGTCCCTCATTAAAGAAGAGCAGACAGGCCGGCTAGACTGCAGGATTGCGCACAGAGCGAGTCGCGCACATGACATACACACGCAAAACTACCTCATGCATGCATAAGCTGACTCCTCGTTGTGCGTTCTAATCCACACGCTCACAAAATGCACATGCAAAAACACACAGCGACAGCAGGAACAGAGCGAGAAGTGGGTCAGGATAACCAGCTCAGTCACACTACATTTGTAATATTCAAGGGGTCCCACTGTCTCGCATTAGATACCAAACATGCAAACACACACACACAAACATGTACTGCACACACACAGACACATACGCATACAGAGAGCTGAGGAAAATATGAATGTTTCCTCACAGCTGGAAACTCCAGCAGAAACAAATATTACTTCAGCACACTGTTTTAAACCAAACCATGTGAACTCACAGAGGAGTTTTTACATTGTACAAATCTCCAAATTCATTTACTCATGCCGATCTAAATGAGTGTGTTTATGTAAATCCAGAGCTCAGAACCAGATTTGGACACTAAATCCCTCAGCAATACATTGTGTAATTCCCTTTAACCATCACTGACTGATTCATTTTGAAATGTACATGAACCCTCCACGCTAGAGATTTATATTGCTGCTGATGCACACTGATCTGAACGAGGCCCACGCACACATACACGTATGATGATAGCAAATCTCCAACAACAGGTGGAGGCATATCAGAGCATAAGCGTAGCCAACGCCAAACAAGGCCGCCTTTCAGTAAACCGACGCCTGTGTGTGTTTGTTTATTTGGCGTGTTTTGACACATTCATATTGGATTCACGCTCACATACTGACAACCTTTCACATCATGGTGTCCAGGGCTGAGTGCACCCGTGTTAAATGATGCCAACATCGGCTGTGAGCTCCATACTTTCCCATCTAGGGAGAAAGACGAGGCCTGCCTCTCGTCTCTCATGCTGGGGTTATATAAAAGACGGAGTGAGTGAGAAGATTAACGAAGGACATATTTTAGTCTGACGCTCCTTCTGCAAATAAACAAACAGAGCTGGAAGAAGAGGCAGTCCAAATACATTTGGCATACTGGACAATGTATGTTGGCAAACAGTTATTTGTTTACAAGATTCATTTGCTGTCTGTTTTTCAAGTCTTATTTCCTCTACTTTTATCTCGGTTTTGGTCTCCACCAGCTGCTAAGGCTAACATCTGGCTCCTTAGCCACATAATGCTGAATGCACCTATAGTTGTTAACTTTGTCTATTGTCCTTTGTGGGGGTTTTTTACTTTAAACAACTTGTCACAGAACAACCTTTTTTTTTTTTTTTTTTTTTTTAAATCTGTAAATACAAAACAATTAGCTAAAAGACGATAAAACGTGCCAGAATCTGCGCAGAACTTCTCGAACCTGGTCAACGCAAACAGGCCTGTGTCTTTTCACTCACGGTGCCTTACATAAATGACTCAGCTGGTGAGAAGAATCATGGCAGGCATATTTAACAATGATATGCCATCTGTAAATAATGGAACACAGAGCTCGATGCAGAAGTAACAGATGGAGGAGGAGGAAGACGAGGAGCGAGGAGGATAAGAGGCAGAATTTGTAGGGTTGTTCTCAAAGTTGGGTCGTCTGAGGCGTCCATCAATGTTCTTTTTTTTTTTTAACCTATGGTAGTTTGTAGTTAGAGCTGCTTGTTTGGAGAAGCTGGCTAGAGTGCTAACTTGGAAGCCAATCTAAATACCACTGCGGAGGCTTGGAGCCAAGCCCCCCTTTAGAATATCAATATCAGTCGAAGTTATATTGGGCTATGTTTTTTTTTATATTTCCACTGCTTCAGCTTGCTGTCAGGCAACCTCTGACTTTAGTTCTTTGCTTTTCTCAACCGTTCAAGTTCTCTGCGCGCTTCGCACTGTGCTTTTCAGATCAGCTGTTTGGGTCGGAAATCCAACTTTTTCCAAAGATTTTAAAGTTCTTGCACATGTGTTTTCAGGGTTTTTTCGAATAAAACTTTTCTTGGGAATATTGGCCCTTTACATCTGTTTCTAGTTGCACTGAACATAAACATCAAGTCTGAGAGGCTTCTCTATAAACAGAGGGCCGTGCCGCATCATGAGAAAGCTGTACACTGTGTATTGATGACTTCCCCACTTTGAATAATTTCATGTAACTCTGTGAAGGAGAAGGAGCAGAATGAAAGCAGAAGTGTACCTCTCACATAAGAGCCGGTTTGTTTCCCCCGTCTTTTTACTTCGGTGCAGTTCATCACCATGAGGCCGCTCGTCCCCTGCAGGATGAAGGCGAGCGTTGATGCAGAGGTTTCCATTTGACTTCTTTTTTTCAGGGTTTGAAATACGAGCGTGAAGTGTCGGAGCTCGCTGAGTTGAAGTATGGCAGCAGCTTGTCGGATAAGTGCGCCGAAAATGTCCTACTTTGGCAGCAGTTCAGGGCCTCTTGTCTACAGCACAAATCAATAGAGAACAGAGATTAGGGCATATTTACTTCTCGGCCCAGTGACGGATATCTTTTCCAACATACAGAAGCTGGCTGGAGCGGCGCCAACATTTCTATGGATAAAGAAAAAACTCTGGAGGATTTATTTCTGCACATTATCAGAGACATTATTGCTGAAAATGAAACGAGAAAAGCCACAAAAGTCCTGGTTTATTTTCATGTGACAGATGTTAAAACACCATATATCACGAGAAGCGTGTCGCCGCACAGAAAGGCAGTTTGTCTTGTTGATTGATGTCATTAACTCTGTTTGAGAAGTCAGAGGCGACTGTTTGTCTTTGACACACAATAGCCTAAATTATATGTCCTATACTTCCAAGGCTAAATACTTTTCTTTTTTTCCTTCTTATCAATTTGAGTTTAATGGATTTGCGTTGTTTGTGTATCCGTAAATGTTCAAGTATAGCAACATATCAACACAAAACTCCCTCCTGAGTTTGATTTCTCTTATACATTGAGCTAAAGAAATTCAATCTGGCTTAAGGAACCAGAACCAGCACGGTTCAGTCCCGGGACGGACCAACTCTGTAAATTGGTCAGGTAGCTGGAGAGGTGCCCCGTTTCATGAAGACAACCAAATAACTCAGCTTGGGTTTTGTTGTTTACTCGATATTCACTATCTCGCTATCACAACTGGTGACACACTTGCGTACGAGACTTGTTCATTTCTTGGCTCGTGGCAGTGATGTCAAATTAAAGAGTGCTTCTTAACTTGGGTGAATCACCCGATTCATTTCAAATGAATTTATTCTCACATCTGCTTACCATGAACTTTGCTCAAGGTCTGATTACGCGCACACAGTCTGACACCCAAAGTGATTTACACAGATATACTCGGCCCTGTGAATGAGTTGTGAAATAATTAGCCTTCGCTAATCGTTTCTTCTTTTTTCCCTCAGGTTTGACTACCAGGAGCTCCTCCACAACTCCACCTTCTGTCTGGTGCCTCGAGGGCGACGTCTGGGCTCCTTTCGCTTCCTCGAGTCTCTACAGGTCTGCGTCGCTTAATGCAATATAAACCTTGACGTCTTGTTAGCTATGTTGTCTCGTGACGGACATATTCATCAGTCTTCTGCTTAATATGAGTGAAGGACATATTTTCTGCTCCTCTATCGGGTGTGAATGAAGAGGGTGGGGCGATATGATTTCACTACATGATGAGCAAAGTGTCAGAACTGTTGTGAAGTTGCCTCAGATCAGCTGCATTCATGTTCAAACTGTGAATAAATAATAGCTGCGGAGGGTTTGTACCTCTGACAGCTGCTTATTAAGTCATTAATAAATCATTTAGGCTTGAAGGCAGACGAGGATGAGCTGGTGGGAGTGCCGCGGCAGCTCACATTCAAACCCCTGATGTAACACGGAGTAACACACGTGTCACATTCTATGTTTCAAAGCAGAAAAAGTGTTAGAAGCCATGTTTTCAGAGGGGTTGAAGTTGCAACCCTAACCATCATGTTTTAAAAAAAAATTGGTTTCAAGAAGCACTCATTCAGTTTGTTGTTGCATATGTGTATGCAATGTAATAACATTTGACATGTCACTTGAGTGGTTGTCTCAAATTCAGTCCTGAAAAATTCGAGAAAAATTCCAGGACCAGCTCGTTCACACGTGCACCTTTCAGACGGGAGGGTCCGCAGGAACAGTGTTGCCAACTCTTCTTCTGAAAAGTCGCTACATGCATTGCATTGATTTGTATAAAGGGCAGTTAGCGTGTAATCGTAATGGACACTGTAGGAGAAAAAATAACGCAAGACAAAAATTAAGTGAAAAAAAAAAACCCTAAATATGTTCAGAAGTACAAATGAATTTTGTTTTGTTTTTGCCATTGAAATTAGCCATCACCGTACATGAACAAACAAGTCTACGGCCATGCTGTAACATCATCACCTCCTCCTCCGAGTAAATGTTTCTGAATGTTTTCTGCTGCTGATCCAAAGTGAATGGCAGGTAAAACTCAGACATGCGGCTCACAGCTCAAACGTTTTGTCTATGTGTGAAAGCACAATTAGATTTACATTCCTTTTAAGCTTGAACACTTGAGGCGTCTCCAGCATCTATGCTGCTATCTCCACATAGTACATGGAAAAGTCATTACAGCTACATTATCCTGCATTGCAACAACACGTTCGAGTCACCAAATTACACTTTTAGAGGAAACTGCTCGATCCAGCTCGTATACAGTTCAGTCAACACGGAAACGCTCAGGAAGCACAAGGTTTATGTTCCAGAGCTTTTGTTTATGTAGTCTTTTGCTTATTGACACCTTAATGGGCACATCTGCAAGTATTCTCCATCAGGCCATTGTGTTGTGCAGAGTGGAGATTTAGCTGTAAAGCCTTTATTTGCTATTCGTTGGGCCTTTTAAACTAAAATGGGTCCATTAACACACACACACACAGGCACACACACACACAGGCACACACACACACACAGGCACACACACACACACAGGCGGTATTTAAGTCCATCAGGGAAAGTGCAAGTAGGCAAACAATGGAGAAAGTGGGAGCAGTGGAGTGAAAGAATAGTTTGAAGCAGTCAGACTGCTGCACTTTTTCTCTCCTTTCTTTGCCACCCAAGTCGACAGTCTCTCACCAGCACAGGAAGCAGTCGTGGCTGTTTTTAGATTTGCCAAACACTGAACTCTCTCGCTGCTACAAATGTTCCCTGGCTGCTCCGCTCTCTGGGGCTACTGTTTGTGTGTTTTTGTGTGTGTGTGAATGGTCCGGAAGCATCCATAGGAGTGGCAGCCTGCCCTACCACCGCTGTTGCTGCTGAATGGACAAATCCACACTCACTGGCACACTTGCCTGCACACACACACACACTCAACCCTCTCAGTGTGGCAGAAGTCAGGGTCCTGTTTTTCTCTCCTTGTTCTTTGAAGTCTTTTTCCTCCTTGAGTCGTCTCTTTTCCATTTAAAGTAGTTTTTTTTTTTGGGAGAATTTTTGGTTGTTTTTTTATTGTTTTGGTGCAGCAGTCAAGGTCCTGTTTTCCACCTGTTCCTCTTTCTCTGTCTTATCTTTAACTTTCCCTCCCTTAATCGTTTATTCATTTTCCATTCGAGGCACTTTTTGGAATTTTTCGGTCGTGTTTTTCTTTTTTCTTTCGGTGCCAGCCAGGCTAACCGAAAGAAAAAAAAAACTGGCAATTTCCAGTTGTGGTAGAAAACTATACTGCTAACTTTCCACATACACGTTTAATCTCAGCCTCCCTGTCTTTATCTCCCAATGCAAACAAACCGAACGCAGCTGCACAGCACATACGCCTTCCCATCACCCTTCCTGCAGGCGAAGAGAGCAGGGCAAGTGTTTGAAACTCACGTTCAGAAGGTCTGCTCTCTCGGGGAGGAGACTCAGGCTGGCCTCAGGCTGCATTTCAAATTTTAGAGGCCTTGGATTATCACTCTGGGAGTCTGTGTTTGACCTTGTTGTAACCAGGGGCTTGATTCTGACACATACCAACACATACAAGTCGCCCTATTTGCTTGAGTGTCCTTCAGCGGGGTTTATTCTCAGATGAGATGCGGGAGCTCGGAGGCCCCCGGTGTGCTGAAGGGAGCGTTTGATCTCATACCACTTTGGCTCCTGCTGCTGCTGTTCTCTGGTGGCTTAATTAGAAAAAAAGTGGAGAAAAATAAATAACACCGATACCTATTGAGACCACAAACCTTGGTAAAAAAACAAAAAAAAAAGATGGAAGAAGAAAAGCAGGATGACATGAGAGTAAAAAAGGAGAGAAATTGAGTTTTCCTTTTTTTTAAAAAAAAAAAAAAAAAAAGGAGTACAGAGAGCAAGGGAGGGCTCGGAAAGTCAAAGTCAAGTGGAACAACATCAAACACCTGTCAGTGAACGAGGGGATAAAGCAACTTCAAAAATCTGCTTCAATAAAGCGTGATGCCCCCATGTATCTGCTGCCTCCTTCGTATTCTCCTCGCATCCCCTCATCCCCTCTCTCCTTTCCTCAGTGTACCTCCTCTCCTGCATACGTCCCCTCACTGTTTGCAGCTAATTAGTACACAAGGATTCAGCACTGTCAGCCACATCAGCGCTTGAATACATCCGAGTGACAGTCTTTGGGAAAACCTCCAGGGCTTCATGGGAAAGGAGAGATGGGAGATAGAAGTGATCTGAGCCAACTTTTACACACACACACACACACACACACACACACACACAATCAGCTGCAAGTAGATTTCCACAAAAGACCATTGATCATATTATCTGCTCGGCCTGTTATATCACAATGCCAAGCAGCTGGGACTGGATTCATACTGATTGTATTTTATGCGTGAGGCTGCAGTATGTCATACTATGCCATATACTACCAAAGAAAAGCCTGTGGCGAGGGAGGAGCCCAGGAAACTGCGGTTTCTTCATATGTTAAACTTTTATGTTTCTCTACATGATAGCAGAAGTTGGATTGTAGGTGTTACTGTTTCTTTAAAACTCCCTTAAAGAGGCAGTTTTCTCTTATTTTTTGTACGTTTGCTTCTTTACAGGCGGCGTGTATCCCGGTGCTGTTGAGTAACGGTTGGGAGCTGCCGTTCTCCGATGTCATACAGTGGAACCAGGCGGTTATCGAGGGGGATGAGAGATTACTACTACAGGTAACACAGGGGGAGTCACTCATTTACATGTACACGCTTTATTTTATGATACGAAACATGATCATAGTGATGGTCTGAATTTATTTTTTAGGGTGTTTGAGTCGCATGGGTGAGACAAAACTGTACTTTCAGAAAAAGACGCAGCCTGATAACAAGCTCTAGAGCAGGAAATAGGTCGAACTAGGATAGACACTGGAGCTGTTTTAAAAAAAGATGTGGAGGTTAGAACGCAGAGAGGTTTGAAGAAAGAGGCAGAGCTGGCTAAACACTGAAGCTTCTGTCTCCTGGAGCAGGAGGGAGGGTTGACAAGGCACTTTTCAGTGTTTAGAATTTTGTGCTGCAGTACCCATTTTAAACACTAGGTGTCATAATGACATAGTGCTCCTTTAATGCACTCTCTGCAGCTCTGCAGGAACTTGTATGCTTCCTCTAAATAATAAATGTGAACACTTCTGTGGTTATTTCTTCAAATAATTCCTCAGGGTTCATTTGCATTTCGTCTTGGAGCTAAATTGATGCATAATCTACATGTAACAAATCTATTTTCACAGCAGCAGGAAAATGTCCTTTATCAGCTTTAATCAGTTATTTTGTCACTCTAAAGTCCGGTTTAGTATCAGTCTCAAAGTCTGCAATCTGTCAGGCCCTATTTGTTGAAACTATACAGGGGATAATGAGAGTTTTTTGTCATAATTTTAAAGGTATGTAGCCCAGCTGCTCCAAAAAGGAAGTATTAAAACTACGTTTAAAATCCCTTTCACAGACTCTTCCCCGGCTCTTTATTACCTGTATCAAACGCTGTGCTTACAGGTTGGAGCCCTTTGAGATTAAATACCGAAAGAGACCTTAATCCAGCTTCAGTTCAAAAGCGCTCACTCACTCATCCTCTGTGTCTGCGTCTCCTTTCACACAAATAAACACAAAGAGCAAGCAAAGCCAGCTCCCTCTCTCTCTCTCTCTCTCTCTCTCTCTCTCTCTCTCTCTGTGTCTCCTACAACCTTTATCTCTCTCTCTCCCTCGCACAAATTACATCATGTCTCCTCTGCATTGATCCAATTTGATCTCGACCAATGGAGGACATGAATTGGCATTCAGCTAATGAACAGGAACAAGCCCCCGAGACATTTGCAAATAACGGCAGGACTGGGTTGAATAAGCCAGCCCTTTCATTGGCGTTTCTGCCCACCTGCAAAAAACTCTGGCATGGAAACACAAAAGACAAATATTCACTCTGTCTATGATCTGGTGCTCGGGGACGGCACACGCTTCAGACAAACAGAGAACGAGGTGAAAGTGAAGCTGTCCTTCAGATGTACTTAGTGGAGAGAGAATGTAGCTAAGGGAAATATGCAAAGAGAGAGTTAGGATTTCAAAGAACAAGGACTTAAAAAAAGGAGATTTAACCGCCTTCAGGTCTTTAAAGCTGGCGCTCATTAGTGTGTGTGTGTGTGTTAGACAAAAGGAGTCAAATGCCCACTTTTCAGAGTTCAGCTACTTTTCTTGCACTTTGAAGGAGCCGCTGTGCTTAACTTTCTGAGGGATTTAATCAATTTTGGCGATTCTCTCTAAACCCTGCAATGTAGTCTTAACTAATTATGGCCTAATTGTTTGAACAACAGATCCCCAAATCAGCTCTGTGTCCAACGCTTCCTCAGGAGGCCAAATTAAGCTCCCACTTGATTCAGTGTCTGCATTTTTTATCACGACAATGACGTTTTTTTGTCTGTTTTTTTTTTTTTTTTAGAATTCCTTTACAAACAAGTACACATCTTTCTCTCTCTCTCTCGCTCTCTCTCTCTCTCTCTCTCTCTCTCTCTCTCACTCTCTGTTCTTGGATCTTTAACTCTGCTTATCTTTTCTCCTCAGGTGCCATCCACAGTGAGAGCAGTGGGGAATGAACGCGTCCTGGCCCTCAGACAGAGGACCCAGATGTTGTGGGAAGCTTACTTTTCCTCCGTGGACAAGATCGTCCTCACAACACTGGAGGTCAGTTTTGGCTTCAACACGCACAACACAGAGGCTGTTAACAGGAAACACTAATGAAAGACAATCATCTGAGTGTGTTTGTCAAATTTCTTCCTGACTAGTAGAAAAGAGAGTTGGAGAACAGCTGTACTTGAAGGCTAACATGCTAATGCTAATAGGTACTGTAGCTTGTATGAGATAGGCTAGCTAATTCACTTGTGCAAGTTGGGAATTAAGCGCTAGCATGCTAGCCATGCGAGGAACATGCTTGTTCCTAAAACTCCTGAACTCATTTGAGTTGAGCTGCATGTGTGAACGCAAACAAAGGAATTTTCCTCTCCACCTTTAGCTGTAATGTTTCCTGCCACCCCTCTACAAAATCTCCCTAATGTCAGCTCATGAAGGGAATTTATCAGGAAATATTCAGAGGAAGGCAGATGGGTTGTTTTTTATTCACTGATTGATGCCCCGCGGGCTGTATGACCCGTGCTATCTCCGTGCTTTATGTTTTCTGTTTGCCAGAATGTTCTTCTCCTCTCTCAGTTGTTCATATAGGGAGTGTGTCTCACGAGACATCGGCTGCCACTGATACGAAGGCCAATAAGCTCATTATAGCACCACCTCTTTGACCCCCCTTCGTTTTGTCTCCCACTGTGAGGATGCCTTGGAATTTTTTTTCCTGTCTGGAAATGTTTAAAAATTAAAGAATAGAGGGGATTAAACAGTACTGTAAATAGGGAGAAAAATCCATTCGATACTGAGAGAAATAAAAGATATCTCAATTACGACTTTATTCTGCAGCGTAATGAAGCTGTTTTAAATGCTGCTCTAACCTCTAATAACACATGAGTCCTAACTTGACTGTATTTTGTGAGATTGATGGTTTGACCCCTCGTGTCACCGCTCAAACTTCTATCTCACTAAAAGAAAATAAGAGCAAAACGTTGCTTCTGGCCACTAAGTATTGGCTGGAAACCTGTCTGAACCTATGTTTTAAAACTCACAATTTCTCCCACCATGCAATTCTGTTGAGGAATGTGCAACAACATCCAGTGAAAACATCCACAAAAAGCAGCCGCTGCTGTAAACACAGGTTTCCAGCTGTAGTCGCTACCTACTGCCTGTGTGCTATCATCAGTCTTCTCTCAGAGAGGTTTTCCAACAGAGCCTCCACATTTGAATCAAACCACCCTCCTATCATTATGATTACAGGGGGTTGGAGCTCGGCCAATCGTCCGTATTTCTTCTCTTTTTACTATCTGGGCTCTCACTGTAACTCTGAGGGAACCATTTCAAAGCAGTCCACATCCGATCTGCCTGCAGTCTCTGAGAAATCCCCCAAATGTATAGAAATTACATATCATTACATTTCAAATATCAGTCTCAACCTGCTAGTTTCTGCCTCACTGCCCGCTGTTATTAGACTCTGAGAAAAAGCTTTCTTTTTCAAAGCTCCAGGTCATATTCATTAAAAAAAAAAAAAGTCCCATCTTTCAAGGAAGTTATTGTGGTGTGCAGAAGCAGCAGAGGCCGTTTTGCTTGTTTTCAAAGCTCTCATCGTCACACATGGATCTTTTTTCTCCGTCCATTTCCTGTTTTTTTCCTGTCTGGTCTTAGAACACGCTGAGCAAAAAAATGTGCTTTAGCGGTTGCTGCTCCCGCTAAGGGGATGTCATTTGAAGGTTATCCAAGGAGTTAGAATAAAAAAACCTCCTCCTTATGTGAGTGCCTTCAACGCAGGCTGCCAGTGTGGATTTGAGCCTTTAAAAGATGTGAGGAAACAACAGATTTAACCCCTCTGAAGTCTGCTAACGTCACACAGTGATGGGGTAGGCCTTCACAGATGTTTATAAAAGGCGAGCCTGGCAGTCCCCAGTGTATTCTCTGCAGGGGATTTATGCTGGAGATAATGCAGGAGAGGTTCTGGAGGTTGGTGATAAGCTGCTTACATACATACAGCATGCAAAGGGGAACCTCTCCCCACGGGAGCCAGCTGTGCTGTCAGCCCGGGGTCAGCGTGGCAGAGGGCCGAAGGGGATGCCGGTGTTTTCTGCTGCGTTGACACCTCCTGTTGGCGTACAATAGGAAGTACACAAACAGTAACATCAGAGCCGTGCTGCACAAACACAAGTGGAGTTTACATGAAGCTCCGAGACTCCAGCGGCTTAGAGGGGAAGGAATAAATGTGGTGTCGGCTTAGAGGAGCCAGACTTCTTACAACAACAAAAAAAAAAAAATTGCAACCCTCACTCATACTGTATACTTCTTTCTTTTCTTTTTTTCTTTTTTTCTGCACAGATCATCAAGGACCGTGTTTTCTCCCACATATCGAGAAACAAGTACATGTGGAACTCCCTGCCAGGAGGTCTGCTGGTCCTGCCGGAGTACTCCACCCACCTCGCACACTTCCCTTTCTACTACCTGGGATTAGGTGAATGCACGCGTCATTTTAATGAGACGCATCGACGTGCAGATCTTGATTTGATTGCGCATTAAGGATGGAGATTAGACTGCTTTGTGAGAGCTGTGGAGGAAGAGATTATCAATCAAGGGCAGAAAATCAAGTCAAATATTTCTCTTGCGTCCTCAGCTGTTTTGGTTTTAATTAAGCAATCATGCAAAAAGGTCTATTGAATACCACTGTGTGTGCATTATAATGTGATTATAGCATTTGTTCAGCGATACTAATGACATCAGTTTTTTTTGTTTCAAGAGAAGAGAGACCAGAAGTATACACATCGAGGCTTTAAACTGCTCTGACACTTAATGGACTAAAATGTAAACTTTAGGAGTTTTTTTCATGACTTGGTTTGATCGTTGATTTTGTCTGGTGCCTTAAAGGTACAGTACATACTCCATCAGAGAATAGTGCTTTATTTCCTGTAATGTTTTACGTTTGAAATGTGGTGCAAGAAGTTTATTATGAAGTTAATTCATTCATTCATGAAATTCTCTTTTTTTGTTCATTATGTTTCTTGTAAAAAATGCAATGCTAACTTCTTGTTTAGAATAGCTCTTCCTTCATATTCAAACAGGTCTTCCATTCTGCCTAAAACTTTGTTTTTAATGCGTATTCAGGGGTCAGTCCAGGTCAAGAGTTCACTGCTGTCATCCAAGCCGTCTCTCCATTGATCTCCCAATCTCAGCCAATCATGAAGCTGCTTCAGGTGGTCTCCAAGTCCAAATACTGCTCGCAGGTAACGATACCGCCACAAACAGTCACTACCAGCCAAGCAACAAAAAAAAAACGTACCCTTAAAAGATATTTTGGGAAGAATTACTTTCCGCAATCTTTCCTGTTTGATTGATGAGCTAAAGACAAGAATTCTCAACATGGAAAAATCAAACATGTGGACCTGTTTCGATACAACGGCAACTGAAATCACTGTCCCAGGCGCCCAATATTAGGTAGCTTGCAAGCTAACTCCTGAACACTGTCCACATTCCCACATCATGTGGGCAACACTTCAGTACTCAAAGGTTTGCCGACTGGTTTGAGCAACTTAACGCAGCTCTCTCTCTCCTTCGCTCGCTGCAACTTCCAGTTGAAAATATGACATGATGAATATGATATGTAGTTTTCACAAAAGCTCTGATGTTTTTTGATACCATCGATGATAAATGTTATACATTTTCTCATTTTAAACATTAGTTAGTTAGTTAGTTTAATAGTTGTCCCCTTAGGGCTAAAAAGGCTGTTCAGACAAACCATAGAAAAACAAAAACTGACATATTATGAAAAACCATGAATACATTGATATCATAAAGTTGGAAATTGTTGACAGCCTCAGTTGGCAGCTTTTTTCTAAACAGTCTGATGTGTTTGCGTTGCCCTGCTGCTCAGATCATCATCCTCTGGAACAGCGAGAAGCCGCCACCCAGCCGGAGCAAATGGCCTCCCATGCCCGTCCCCCTCACTGTGACAGACGGGAGGAGGAAGGTGAGGGACTCATTCACCGCCGTGACGTCTGAGTGACAGCGTGACAAACTGTCGGCTGCTCACTCTGTTTGTGTGCCTCTTTTTCCCCCCTCCCTATCACTCATAAATCTCTGTTACTCTGGGCTTTTTTTTTGGTCCTTCTCCACCGTGTGTACTTTTCCTCCTATCCTTGTTTGTGTCTGATGTGTCCACTGATCCGTGTGGCATTGGCTTTCATAAACGTCACTCGCTCTGAACATTTCTCCTCCGTCTCCTTTACCCTGTCTGTTTTTTATTTTGAACTCCAGACGCACAAAAATCCATAGTGATTCCCTCCTCTCCTCTCCGTCACTCAATATGATTTACTGTAACACGCTCGTCTCCTTCTCATAATCTCTCTAAGTACAGGCCAGATGATGTGTATCCTTCAGTAACAGAGCTGAGATTTACTCCTGTGTGCTTCTCTCTCAGACAACCAGTCGGTTCCTACCTCATGTTGCCATAGAGACGGAAGCGGTGCTGAGTCTGGACGAGGATACGGTCCTGCTGACCAGTGAGGTAATAAAAAACAAATGAGAAAAAGAAAATGTGAAAGGATTTGTATAACTGGGAAAGTTGCAACAATCGATGTCTGTTCTTGTAGGTGAATTTTGCCTTCCTGGTGTGGCGGAGCTTCCCCGAGCGGATCGTTGGCTACCCTCCCAGGAGTCACTTCTGGGACCCCCTGAAGCGAGCCTGGGGGTACACCTCCAAATGGACCAATGATTATTCCATCGTCCTGACTGGAGCTGCCTTCTACCACAGGTACACCAACAGTCGACATTAAGAACAGCTGAGACTGATGGGCGTGATGTCGCTGCGTTTGTATCACAATATCAATGATTTGAATAGAGAGATTTGAACTTTTGAAGCACAAGCCAGAAGATTGCAAAAGGGTCAAAGGCCAAAAGAACCTGAGACCCAAACAGGGTCGGGTCCAGTTTGATGTGGTCAGTGAAGTCTCCTTTTGTCTCCTAAAAATATAGTATTTGAAAAAGTTAGGAGTGCAATCTGATCTGGGACAGAATGTCCTGAGGTCCATTAATGCAGGTCTGAGAGTGTTGAAACTTTGAAGACCTCCACACCAAAGTTATTTCCACTTATCTCGTGGGAAAATTGAATAAAAGCAGTAATGATACATCAGACTAAGTGCTTGATGGAATACTCAAACAAGAACAAAACTAAAGAAAGAAGAAACAGCCTGAGAACAGAGGTTGTTAGTGGTTGTAGGCGATGAGTTTTTAGGGAGGGGCCAGGTCATGGAGGGCTTTGTAGGAGATAAGAAGGAGTTTAAAGTGGATACACTTTTTTTTTTTTTTTTAACAAAAAGTTCTGGCGACAGCGCACGCCTGTACACGATGGAATGTGAGATGTTGAGATACTGGAAGGGAGCGAGTCAAAATCTGTGTTTCTCTGATCGCCATCCATCCCATCGCTTCTGATAGATTTCACTGGAAACGAAAGCTTCACGTGCTGGATGAGGAACTGATTTTTTTTTTACCCCCCTTTCCTTCAGATATGTCTTTATCACTACCTGCTACACACCCACTCCCATATTTACACTCACACATAGCAACTCAACATGGATTACATAACCCAGATCCAAGCAGGTTTCTTTTTCAGAGTAAAACAAGCAACACATTGATGAAATGCAGCAGCAGCTTGCACGCTGACATGAATCTGAAAACGGGGCAATCCAACAGAGAGGGAGCACTGAGGATAATTATTTGTATGTATGCGTGTGTGTGTGTGTGTGTGTGTGTGGGAGAGAGGGTGAATCACTCAGGGATTTCTTGGAGCGGTTTGGTTAATTTGAAAAGGCAGAAGTGTGAAAAGGTGCAGCGGGCAGAGGGATGCGAGTTCTTCAACCATCTGAATGGAATGACTCAACAGACGGCGGCTTCAAAGGCTGCTGAAGCCTCGTGACACCCTGAGACAAAGTCGTCGTTCCTGTCTGCAAGTCGCAAAGAAAACTGTTTTCTCATGCTAATTGAATCCACACAGCTCCTAGGTTATGTCCACAGACACTTTGAGGCCCATTTGCATTACCCAGAATGCCCTGACTCGCCGATTAAACAGTGCGATGACGATGAGTAGTTATTTAAAACCTGCCTCTGTCATTGTGAGTTCCCTTAATTAAGTCATTTACACGCTAATTCTCTTAATTACTTACTGTATATTGGATTATTAAAATGATGTGACAGCGCACCAAATGGCTTTTTCACAATATGGCTGCCATGTTAATGAAAGTAAATCATTTCATTTGAGAAAATCCAATAACAACAATCACTTTGAATAACTTGCACAAAGTAAAATGTCTCAGCCATTAAAACTTACTTTAATACCGCGGCGCCGGTACTGGAGTGTTGGTTGGCGTTGGTGCACGATGTGTGGAGGCTGTGGTCCTCCGGACGGGGGGGGGGGGGAGTCTGACATGTTGCTCCTTTCCTGCATGTCATCTCCCCCCCCCCCCTCTCTCTCTCTGATTTCCGACTCTGTCCACTGTGCTGTCTTTCCAATAACGGAACATATAAAGCCGGAAAATCAATCAGGGACAGGTTTTCGACTTTTCAAACGTACGTAATGCTCAATGTCCAGCTGATTGAAAAGCAATGCACTTCAACGTTTGGTGCTGCAAACTTAAAGAATGGGGAGCACGTGCCTCGTACCGCAGGGGCTGAGTTTGTTTTTAGCTCTATAAAGATCAAATCCCAGCAGGAGGTGAAATGGTTAACTTGTCCCAGTTACATTTCATCAGCATACATCGCAGCATTCTCTCTAGATGTTTCCATACAGGTACAGGCCGCCTCTGGCTGCCACCTATGACTAACTGTGTGGAGATGTTTTCCTTCTGCGTGTAGGTGTGTAGTGTATGTGCTTGTCTTAACAGATTTAGTGTTTGTGCTGCGAGTGCAAGTAGAAGACCGCTGAAATTGATTAGAGACTAATTATAGTGGAACAGAACATCAGGTTCTGCACACTGGCGACAGATGTGACAAAGTGTTAGTGCAAGAGGAGAAACAGAGCCAACTGATGAACGCTTATACTCTTCACTCTCACAGCTGTAATATAGTACAAAATCTAATTGATCTTATAAAGCAGCCTTACAACACTGTGATCAATGCTCAGGACAGAGTCTAATAAGATGACACGTTTTAATAACACCAAGGTATTGATAATAATACATTTTATAGGGGTGATTACAGGTGATTTACATGACGTGCTCTTTGGTGAAGAGAGCTGGATACGATTTTTCGTTTGTTATCTTCGTGGACAGTCGCCTTTCACAATAAAAGCAGCAGCTTTATCGTACGCGGCTTATTTCCAGATGTAGTCTCCGGCCAGTTTGTAAATCGGCAACCTGAAGTGCATTATTAAAAATTAAAAGGCAATAAAAGACATTATATTTGTAATTACAGAAGGCCTAAGTAAAAGGAAGAGAGCCATACAGACGTACAGCATGTCGAACAAAGACGACACACATCACATCTGACAGAGAGGAATGTGTGCAGCTAGAGTTAAAAGCGTGTGTTCAGGTGTGTTGCAGAGGTGGAGTATCTCCGTATATCTGCGACAGTGGTGAGCAGTGAATTCCAGTTTCAAGGTCAAATCTTCACTTGTGGTCTTCTGTTTTTTTCTCCATCAAACTGAAAAATCAAAAAGGGATGAAGGGTGAATGTTAACTGACAGAACCGTTGGTGCTCACGCCAAGACGACGGGTTTGTTCCCTAAAGCAAAGACTTTTATTTTTAAGACTTTTATTCTGAAGGAGGGGGGAAGTTCCTTTTTTTAACCAGATTTTAAGCACTCCACCAGATGATAGGCAACCTGGATGAGCCATTTCATTCCAAGTCATACTCTAGTTTCATTGGGTGTTTGTGGAGGACATTGGCATTTTGCTTGGTTTTAATTGGAGCTTTTTTAGTTTTCCTTTGGAATAGAGCTGAATTTCTACAAACTGGCCAGGTAAACGTTGACTCTTGTTTTGTGTTAAGAGAAAAACTGCATCTGTTTCCTCAACATAAAGAGAACATTTAGGAGGGGGGGCTTTGCATTATTGAACACATGACTGTTTAACAATCTGAATTGTCCCACAGGTACTACCACTACCTGTTCACCCACTACCTGCCCCAGTCTCTGCGGACTCTGGTGGATCGCACCTCCAACTGTGAGGACATCCTGATGAACTTCCTGGTTTCTGCTGTCACTCACCTGCCGCCAATCAAAGTGGCTCAAAGGAAGCAGTACAAAGAGCTTCCCAGTCCAGGGGTAACTTGTGTTTCATGCTGCCGTCTTGTTGATGCTTTTCACTCGGGTCAAAACTGGATGTTACATGTCAGCATCTTGTTCCATTTTCCAGGGTACAAAGAGCGTCCCCTGGGCCAACCCGGAGCACTTCAACCAGCGGCAGGAGTGTGTCAACACCTTCGCCAACTGGTTTGGCTACATGCCTCTGGTCCACTCTCAGTTCCGCCTGGACCCCGTGCTCTTCAAGGATCAAGTGTCTGTCCTCCGCAAGAAGTACAAAGACCTGGAGAGAGCGTGAAAACGCCGGGAAACAGGGACAGAAAGGCTGTGGAGAGACGCAAGGTCTTACATAAGTGGCCTTTTGGACAAGACAATGAGTGGTGGACGGTCGAGATGGGATACTAAGGCAGTCTGGGATGTGGACAAAGTGGTGAGTTTGTCACAAGGACAGGATACAATCATCAAACAGACCCTGGTGGACTGTTCTGGTCTTATTAATATAAATATGAAGAGAAAACAGGCCCACTGAAGTCGAAAGAATATCACCCCCGTCCATGAGTGTCGTGTCAACAGAGGAGGAACGTAAGGGGCCTTGAAAAGACCCAGAGAAAGGACAATCTCTGTCGGACACGAGAAAACAAACGTGTGCAGACTGCTCATACGACAGTGGGACTGCTGTGACCAAGTGAAAAGGAAGGCAAGCTCATGCCAAAGGCACCCAGTGGACTTGTATCGGTGCCATGCACCCTTACTGTCGAGTGTGTGTCTGAGCACTACTGTGCAGGGACTGTTGCCGTGGAAACAGATCATTTCACATCAAAATGCTAACTGTAAAACCAATAAAATGATTTATAAATGCAAATTCATGGTTCTGCATTAAGTCTGAGTTTGTCCCCCTACTTTGCACATCGCTTATTCCCGAGGAGGATTCTCCGCAGAGACGGAGGAACAAGATTCCCGCGCGGTACCTTTAGAGAAGCTGATCTCTCGTCTCCACACATGAACTCAGACGACAACAGGGAAGGATGTGGCAGCAATGACGAGGATGTGATTACTGGCCATTTATGGGAAAATGGAAATAGTAAAAACATTTTGGAGGGGTTGTGTTGGGTGGGGGGGGGGCTGGACTTTATACTGGTCTTGAATACTAATTAAGATGTACTCCACACACAACACACTCCCTACCTATCCAAGTTATACATTGCAAAAATGTTTGCAGTTAATGTCCACGTTCTTCATCTTTGAGACATATCTCAAAATGATCGACTCGCTAGATCAACTCGGACTCCTTTACTTTATCTTAGCATGTAGCTTGAAAACTATCACGTAACACTGCGTCAGTTAAGAGTTATTCTGACTGCTGTATTAATTTGATGGAGGAAATGCAGTTGTGGTGAAGTGTGGTGCTGTGCAAGACATCCTGGGAAACTTGAGTATAGTACACGCTGAGGAATGTTGTGCATCAGTGATTTGGAAAGAAACATAAATCCCTGTCCATAACATGTCAGGAGATAGTGATAACAGGGAGCTGGTTTTGCTCAGTTGGCAGAGAAGGCGCCCCATGTGCAGATAGTAGTTGCAGGATGACTCCCTATCCTGACGCTGTTTGGTGCATGTCGCCCCCCCTTCTCTTCCCCATATTTCCTGTCAAGCTGATCTCTTCTTACAAGTAAAAACTTCAGTCTTTGTTAGCCCACAAGTCCAACGTTGTTCATTTTGCCGTTACAGAGTTCTGCCAAAAAAAACGAACGCACCAAATGGTCACTTTTGACAAGCTGGAGAGAACAGCCGTTTGTGAAAAAAAAAAAAAAAAAGCCAATGAATGACTGCCTCAGTTTGACTTTAAACTGAGCGAACCCCTCATTTTTCTCTCCACAAAGTTTATGGAAAATGACCGTGAGCTCATTCCACATAGTGGAAACATAGGCAGCTCAAGTAAAGTAAAAGAAGCACATTTTCCTATCTGATGTATTTGTGGTGTGAAGCAAAGGTCTACTTTATGCAGCTGCAATCCTAGGATGTTTCTTTTTTTTTTTTTTTTTTTTTGAAGTAATCAATTTAATAAAAAAAAAGAAAAGCTCTTCAAGGTAAGATGCATTAGCTGTGAAAATATTCCGAATACGATTACAGCAGCCAAAGTGCTGCCCAGTCCTGACATCGCCGCTGTGCGTGTTTTTGCATATCTGGGAGTCTTGGCGTCTTTGATGACTCGTGGTAGTGGAGGAGCACTTCACTTATGAGAAAGGAAAAAAAGGAACACAAAGGGTCAGGGGGCAGAATGTTGCATCACCGTGTGTTGGTGGATGTGCCTTGATGTACTTATACATCATCGGAGCGTTTCCACAACGGCCCCCCCGGGGTCGACGCTGACACAAGGGTATACCTTCTGCTGTATTTAGAAGCAGGGCTCAACAGTCTGTGTTATGACAATGTGTGAAAAGAAAAGGTTTAATACAAAACAGAAATGATACAGTAGGCCTATCCTTTGTGCCACAGTTTACAAAAATAAATTTACAGGAAAGCAAGTCTCAACAGCTTCAGGCTAAACAGGTGTGTCGTCTTTTACTAAAGGAAGCTAATCTCATTACGCACACACACACACACACACATATACAAAGCACCTGAGATACATAGCTGCCAAGGCTCTGATTTGATAGTGTTTTTTTTTTTACAACAGGCCGAGCATAATAAGGGAAGTTCTCTGTAATGTAAACGCAGCCGTCGGACCAGCTTCTGTACTTTTTGAAAGAATGAGTTGAGTTCCACATTTCGGCTGTCGAGTCAGCACCTGGGGCCAAAACATCAATATGAAGTTTGAACTTTGTTTGTTGTCGTTTGGACCTAAGGCGATTCAGGTTTCAATTCATCAATACGAAACCAGGACAGCAGAAACTCTGGGAGTAAAGACAAAGTAAGAGTCGTAGACACATGGAAGGAAACAAACTTGGATATCAGCTGCCTGAATTTCTCATGTCTGGAGTGTCTACGACTGACAAAGCTAATTTTGTTTTTCCTAAGCCAATAAAAGCGTCCCCCTCACATGCTTCAACATAATACATAGAAAACACCAGAAGATCTTCGTTGGACTCAGGGATGAAGTGCCAACACAAAGAAGAAGGTCCCAAACGCTCTTTGCCATCATGCAGTCCCCTCCATCTGTGGAGGAACTGATTTCTTTTCCTCGTCCTGTGCGTCGAGCGCTGCCGTCATTTCCTGAGCGTCAGCATGGCGTTGACGTCCCACAGCAGGTTCCTCATCTGGTCCATCAGAACCTTCATCTCGTGGTTCTTCTGACGTACTTTCTGCGAGTAGACCACAAACACAATCCATTACTATAACTCCTTAACGCACATCGTTATAGTATGAGGGAAGGACCTTGGATGGAATCGTTTGAATAATATTTCACACAGCTTTTTAAATCTTTAGCTGTCGTGTTTGTGCTTCAAACATTCATGAAGAAATGAGTCTTTATCACACTCGTCAGGTCTCGTGCATGTTGCAGGTTAAATAGAGTTACTTTCGCTGTTTTCATTTGTTGAAACACAAACGAGCTGATCAGCCTCAGACAACATTTGCCCATGTGCCCATGAGCAACGTGTCAACCTGAGTCTGGAATATTGATCTGCCTGGAATAACTGGAATATTACCTGCTGAAAGAAAACAGCCTGATTTGGCCTGTTCACTAAAACTGAACCTGATGCATTGTTTCTGCATTCATACTGTTAGCCAGCGTCAACACTGCCACCTAGAGGCGTTTTCAGGGATGGACTGAAAAACTTCAAACCTTCTGTTGGTCCTTTTTCTTCCACAACATAAAGGGATCCAACTTTTTTCTTTTCCATCATAGACACATTTTTTATAATGTCAGCCTGAGCTTCCAGCTGATAATATTGTAACATCAATGTGTTTAGATCTGCTGCCCGCGGTTGGATACCTCTTGTTGGACCTCTGTGTATGGAAACACTACAGAGCACGGAGCAGGCAGCTTCTTAAGAGACTGAGATCACAGGCGACCGCTACGATAGAAACTTTGAAAAGATCTCTGAGTAATGTGTCTTCAAAATTGGACTTGAGCCGTTCTTAACTATGAGGCTGTGTTTCAATGATTAATGGATCACTTACTGTAGGATAACAGCACAAAATCAGAAATCAGGTTTCCATTCTGACATAAGTGTTTTAGAAGTAACAGTGTATTATAGCTTCACTAAAAAAAAAAAAAAAAAGAACATATCTCTGTTTGGTTTTTATGATTTCTTCTTGAGGTAATCTCAGTTTTGAATCAGGTTATGGTGAGCATGAATGACCGTACCTCCAGAACCTCTTTTCTCTCCTGGTTGATAGCATGAGCACAGGGGTCCACTTTGGGAGAAACCAGCTCCTCCCCGACATACGGCACAAGCTGAAGACATCAAATCCATCATGAGTTAGTTTTCTTCTCAGCTCATGCATGACTACATGTGAATACTGAAAGCAGAGAAAGTACACCAAACACGGAAAATTCTACACATGCCCGTCCTGCTCAAAAACAGCGCCGGTCTTTTTCATTGTGAGACTGTGTTTTCCGTTTATGCCTTAGTTAATAAAAAATGTTGCACAAACATCTGGGCAGAACTGGAAGGCTGCGTCCTCACCTCTGTTGGCCCCTCCTGCAGGTCAGAGGTCATCTCCACACAGCGCTCATACAGGAGTCGGAGCTTTCGGAAGAGCAGAGCGAGCTGCCGAAGGTGTTCCTGGAGCTTCCCGAAGCGGTCCGTGTACATGGCCTGGCTCTGGGTCACGCCATTAGGAAGCTACACGCGAGAGACACAGCATCTCTTATTAGTTAAATAACTGACATTTAGGTTTCAACGGCGGTGTAAAATACATAAGCCGATTTTGTTTACAATATGAGAACAGAAAAAATGACACCCTTCCTATCGCCTTGTCTTTGATATATGCGACCATGTCTGTAAAGATAGATAGACACATGATGCTGCTCTTTGCTTTTTTTGTTCCAGTGGGACAAGGACAAGCTCAAAGAGTTGAGTGAAACACACAGAGAGAGAGAGAGAGGGCGGGGGGGGACAATTAGATTGTGTTGAGACGGGAGGATGAATAAGACAGATGCTGACAAGAATGCCAAACAGATGAAGCAGAGAAGAGGACGGGACAGATGTGGACTGACATACAACAGAGAAACTCTGTTAGCCAGGAAACAGCAGCACATTCAGAAAGCGTGCAAACAAACCAGACAGGAGACAGCAAAGAGCAAATCACAGTGTACTCAGTGACCATTATTTACCTGACTTCTGTGAGATTTGTCAGACTCAACAAATAAATAAAACCTAGTAAACAACCTCAAAAGATGTGATCTATGAGGGAAGTACTGAAATCAAAGATTCCAACCTTCTAATTTAAGAAGTATTTTATCACTCAATATGAAAATGAGAATATTTGAATATTTAAGGTTCCAGTTTATCTTGTGAAAGCATTTGCTGTTTTAATGAAGAAGTTCATCTCCGAATGCGTCACGCCGACTAAATGAGCAACTTCAAAACTAAACCCAGGACTAAAATTCTATGATTGATTTCTTATTTGTAATCAACAAGGCAATAGTAAATGTAGCACAAGTTGTAAACGTCTACATTTCTGTGAAAAAAAAGTACAGACTTGTTCTAGCGATGAGGGAAGCATGTTATTGTCGAGAACATCAGGACACGTTCGGTTACCTCGAGATGAGTTTGATTCACTATAAAACTATCTCAAGATACAGTAAAGAGTGGAATAACATATAATTAAACGTTTTAACACTTCATAATCCAATGCAACTATTTCACTTAATAGTCCAATATGGCATCATATGATAATCTCTTTTTTTCTTATTTAACCAGGAAGAAAAAACTCAATGAGATTAACAGAGTTGCAGACAGACAATGAGCAGCCAAAAATAGAAACTAAATGTTCTGTCTGCACAGAAGGAGGATTGAAGCATTCAGCTGCTTACAAGTGAGCTTTTAACACAGATACACACAGCACTAGCTACCAGTCTGGAGTCCACTACCTGTGTAGCTCTTGTGATCTGGAAGATCTCCATGGTTCGAGTGACAATGTCCTGGACTGTCTCCTGTCCGATCCGGCAGAGGAAGACAGGTGAGATCTCTCTCAAAGCTCCCTGAGGAGGCATCTGCTGCTGCTGACCTGGAGCTGATGCAGCACTGGGCTGCATCCCTGCCATCCCTGGCTTCTGGGGTAAAGAGGCTGCCATCCCCTGCACTGAAGAAACATGAGGGAGATGGATGCGATTAGGATGAAGGGATAACTTCATAACACGCTTTTAACATGTTTTGAGTCCAGTAATCGGAAAGGGATGCATGTTGGTGATGAAAATTGGACAACTAAATACTAACGCTGCTACACAATGAGTTACTGCTGCTACTAGTCTGACATTTTCGGAATATTCATTTCTCTTTAACGTAAGATAATGTGCGTTACCAGCCTCTAATTGATGAAGGGGGAAAAAAACACTTCACAACACGCTAGTTAGCCACTAGCTCGCTAACGACATTTGCTGGCGGGGTAATTCAAATAAACGGCTCACCTTCGTTAATTTCCTCCGGTCAAATGTTGTCCAATTATCTCGAACTTGGTTTAAGTACGACTAAACATGTTGTGTTGTTTAGGCGTTATTGTGAATAGGACATATTAAAAACCTGTTCAATTATGTCTTTCAAAAGGCACCGCACGTTATTGTTGTAATTTTACGTCACGTCCTGTCAGCCTCAGAGGCGAGCGCGTGCCTCCTGCCACCAGAGGGAGTCAATGATTGTTTTTTTTGTTTTGTTTGTTTTTTTAGAGCAAAACAAGTTTATAAACAATACAATTATGCAGTTATTTTAATGCATGACCCAATTAAAACCTTTGTATTTTACTCTCATTGTGTATTTAATTTTCATCAATAAACTGACCTCTATCGTCGTTTCGTTGTTATTGTATGTTTCATAAACCCTACCCTTAACTGTTTGTGCAATCTGATTGAAGATAGATAGATTGATAGATACTTTAATAGTCATTTGTATAAAGTTCAAAATAATAATTTCTGAAATTAAAGCACAATTCACAAGAGGAAACGTGCAAGTAGCCTAAAACAACAGTATCACAATCTAAATTGAATACAAGTATGGATGTTAGCATAGAATTCCCACTTAAAGCATTATTCTGTTAAAAAAAAAAAAAGTTCTTTTAACTCTTTTCTTAATGTGCTAACTAAAAGGTTTCATTTTTTACAATCTGCCTAAATGTAGGTTAATCTAATTCACACATGGGTCAGCAAGTTGTAATAAAAAACACAGAGATGATAGACAGGTAGTACCTCCTCCCTCCACTCATACATGCCTATGAAGTAAGCCTTAATATGTCACTGTATAATGCCTTATAAATATGTAAAAGTATCATAGCAGAAATAAAGCTACCAAAAATTGCATTTTATTTATGACATTTTAAAAAAAAAATTAAATGCAACTGTATTTTCCATTCACCTAACAAACAAAAGTACTCTGCAAACATTAATTTTACTTTTCTTTTGTTTCGTTTTTGACATATAAAAACTTTTGTTCCTAAAGATAGGCCATGTTTACACATGCAATAAAACAGGATCTTGCCTCTAAAAATAAAATTCATAAGAGTGAGCCCTGGCTGATACTAGCAAACCATAGAGGTTTGCTAGTAGTTTTTAACAAGTAAATTTTATTCATAAGAAGACTTTACCTTACTTAGTAAAGGGATATTCAATCCTGCCACGATTTGTGTTTTCACTTCAAAACAAACTTTCGTTTCCCTGGGGAGATTTGGTTGATTTGGTTGCTTTACAAATGTGAGGAAGACGGAGGAGAAGGACCAGCAAGGCAATTCAAATAGCAAAGTGTGTAAGCTTTACTGTATTTGAATATACTTTCTAGCTTCTTCAGGAAAAAAAGAGTCCAGAGAAACATATTTTCTTATGGTTTTTAGATAGTTTGGTAACAGTAGCCCAAATCCTTAACACATATAGGGACAGATATATGTTGATATTTAACCCTAATTGATCAAATGTACTTTAAAGTTCTATTGCGGGTTAAGATTTAGAGGTAAGAAAACTCCAATTGTGTGTCATGTGGATGTTTTAAAATAATTGACTTGAATGTTATTCTGTTGTTCTCATGGTTGCTCGTAGGGTTCGTTGGTCCAAGAATTTGATTTCGCTTTGTTATTTCAAACCTTTATTTAACAATGAGTAACAATGAAGTTGAAATTGAATAAAGGCACCAGAAAGTAAAGAGGTGGTCTCCATAATGTTTGTCATTTAAATTTCAGTATAATGTATGTCTCCTGAGTCCATATGTATGGCTCAAAGATTGTATGAAGCATGGACGGTAAATACTGTGCCTCAAGGGAAGCCAAAGGATTTAAAGCATCCCCTTCTGACAAGCTGCATTATAGCTCATAAACCTCGCCTCCTCCATGTCAGCAGGCCGGTTGTGGGTCACACTATTTAATCAAAATGTATGTCACATACATTTTTATGAAACTTGGTTTCATCGTTATGGTTTCTTATTATAACCATGTTATTACAGCTTCTTGATGACCATGCATGGAGCTGCAAAAGAAACACAAGAGTCACTGAACGTCCATAACTTCAGTGTCTGTTTTCAGAACAATAAAAGTGTTTTTTGTTTGTAGAAGCAACATGATCAACCACAGAATACAAACCAGTAATGTAATGTTTCTCCATTTTCCTACAACACTTGCATTTGTCTCTTACACCATCCATTGTTCTTTGTAGCATTTTACTCCAAAGTTTTGCAATTTTTAGTTAATATGAATGTGAGGGGCGCTCCAAGTATCTATTACGCCGTTTACAAGAACCCCTCCTCCTTCTGATCGTGTTCTCTTATCTTTATGGCTAATTTCAATGGACCCACCAAGGCAATAAAACATGGATTGATGCTATCATGTGGTTTAGATGAAACACGTCACGCAACAGTAGTCAAATGAAATCAGAGCGAGACGAGAAAAAAACTGCACTATAATAATATTTGTCCTTCAGGGAATGATTCTGAGCTAATCCTGCAAACAGAAAGCCGGGGTAAGAATGATCAAATCTATAAAATGAATGCAATCATTTCAGTGTCATCCGGTAGCACAGATGACACAAGGAACTGGGTTATCTTAAAGAGGAATTGAAATGTCAAACACCAGGAAATACCCATCAAGGTGATAAACTGACGGATAAAGGGACACAAAGGCCTGGCTATTAGAAGAGTTAAACACATGAGTATGTGTCACTTCCTGCCTCTGAAGTTCTGTAGCAATGATCAGAGATATGTCCGTACTGTGTTAAGCTATAAGTAGTGAAACAGTGGTTTAAATTTGTGAAGTTTATTATCCGCCTTAGCTTGAAATAATTAACTTCTGTTCAAGGTTAGCATTGTGTAACCTCTCCTTTAAAGCTCTCACACCCTTTCCTCCATCGTCTTTAAACAAATGAAATGAAAAGGAGAGGAGTTGTCTGTTTACTTCGCTCTTACAGCTTGACTGATTCAAGTTTTATTGGCTGATGAATGGAACTGAGCAAAGTTAGAAGCTAGTAAAAGTGAAACATTTCTCAGCTTGAAACGTCCGAAAACACTTGTGTTCATTATTACTCAAAATGCATTCGTTGTTTTGTAACACCAAAAGCTCCAATGTCGTGAGAGTGGAAATGAAGCATCGCACCACAATGTCATTTTTGTGCATGATGATGTCGTGGAATAATAGTTTATTTCTAAGGAAGTTTTACCTCAAGGGTTTGTAAGATGTTAATACCAAAACTTAAACATCAATAGGGGAACATTCCTTCCTACAGACCTTCTTATCAGACGATGTGTATAAAACGTGCTTTAGTCCACATATTTCCATTAAAATGTTTCCAAGGGTGCAAAAGAAATGTCAAAGTAATCAAAACAGAATTCTTGAGTTTTAGTAGAAACTCTGGTAGTGTTTGGTGAGGGGGATTAGGTGGTTGTTTTTTTTATTTGTACATGATTGACTTTATCTTAAGGTGTGTTTTTTATAATGATTTTTTCCTCAGGGTTATCTGAGCTCGGTTGAGAGTAAAATGTAAACTATGAAGGAGAAACTGAGGACTTTCTGTTTTTCCTCCAAATCTGTATAAAAGCCCACCTGTATTTCATGGCAAATAGAAAGACCATGTAATGTTGGTAGAATCTAAATTATGAGCTTTAAATACAAATAAAATCAGTCGACATCAACTTGAATTTGATCACAGGTGGTGCAAATCATAACCCAAAAGACATAAATAAGGATTGAAGTGTTCACCGTGTCAGTCAGAGCTTCTCGCCATATCCTGTTTTACATATCAGACACATAACACTAGTCTGCTCCCTCACTTTTATACTGTTGGACTGAACTCCTGAACATGACTTTTTTTTTTCTGCTCAGCTCTCTGTGACGCCTGACAGTTATCAGCATCATTGTTATGGAGAGCTGTGCAGGTATATAAAGGGACGCTCAGATAAGGAACCAAGGAAACAGCTGAAGCCCACAATGGAGAAGACAAGGATGCTGTGTGTGTGTTTGACCGTCATGTTTCTGAGCTGCACCGAGGTAAGGAGCAGGAAAACATCTCAGCCTTTATTTGTGGATGCCGGTGAAAATACTGATTAACCTTCAACACACAATGTGTTGACCTTTTGTTTTTACTGCCTTAAGCGTGGTTACAGTCAAATGAGTCAGAAGTCAACAAAACATTTACATGAATTTTACAATTCAGGCAAATGGGGGTGAATAGAAAATGGGACTTGTGTTCTTGACACAACAAGACTGTACTTTTCTCTGTTTTGATTTCATTTGTCTACGGTTGTCATAGTAATTTAAATGTAAAAACATTTTTTTTAAATAACTTGTCAATAGACCAAAGACTCAATAGTGAAATTAAAAAAAAATTAAAAAGTATAATGAAAGCCTAAACTTTTGAAAAACTTGGTCACGCAAGCAGTCATAGTATTTAATGCACCGTCTACACAAAGCATGTTGTCAATAAGGTTAGTACCTTTACTTTCTGTTAAAAAAAAGATGTCAGACTTTTAATTTATTAGTCATTTGGACAGAAGATTCTATGTGTATGTTGTCTCTGTGTGTGCATGGGTTCTCTCCCCCTTCATCCAAACACACACTCGTCAGATTCTTTGGTGAGTCTAAATTTCCCGCAGGTGTGAATGTGAGTGCGGCGGGATGTCAGCCCTGTGACTGACCCCCGCCTCTTGCCCAATGACAACAGTCCCCCTTCGACCCTGAACGGGAAAAGCGGTAAAAGATAACGGATGGATGATTGTAATATATAATTCCCCAGAACTTAATGTAAAAGATATAAGTGTGTTTTTAAGCCCTATAACTAGATCTGTGTGATGCTGGAGGAAGCTGTTTTATTATCAGCCTCGAGATAACTCAGATTTCCAGATTTATAGACATGACTTATAAGGAAACATGAAGCTAATGTGGAGATAAAACATAAAGAGACAGATCTGCTGTGTGCAGTCAGAGAACAAGAAGGACAAACATGGACTAAAGGCTTCCAGCGGTATGCAAAGCAGGATTAATTTTCCGTGCCTCATGGGCTCCTCTGGATCCGCAAGTGCTTGACCTTTGCATGTTGTGGCCGCACACAGAGAGACACTGTGCTGTGGCTTTATCTGCGGCATAGACTGACAGTACAATACAGCAGGAAATGATAACAGCAGGAGTCAGTGTTATGGGATTATTTCCTGATTTTTTTGGAGATTTAGATACTAACTGCACTGTAACAACTTGTTAAAGGTTTGGTAGACTGAGAGTGTATTTTTATTCCAGCCCATCTCAAAGTGTTTGCTTTATCTGCCAAGGTTTTAAAAGATTTGTGTTTGTATACTATAGTATTTCATGTATTGGTTCACGGGGACAAAAAGAATCAAAATCTTGATTTCTATTCAAGACTGAAATGTAAAGTTTGGTATCCATGTTGTCTCTGCACTTCAAAGCTGGAGTCAGGAAATCATTAGCAGAGTTTAGCATTTTGAAAATGGAAGGACTTCCTGTCTCTGGCTCGGTACGCAGAGCATGACATGAAAAGACGTGCACATGCACAGTATATTGTATTTTACATGCTTTATTAATTCATGAGGGACCTATGGACGTGCATTAATGGAGAGATGTCTGAGTGGGGCTGCTACACATTTCTACGCAGGGAGCTCGCAACAGAGTTGTTGGGTGTTCACTGCCCTGCTCAAGGGTATCTGGGCAGTATTCTAGTGACACCTCTCCAGCAACCAAACAGACCTCTACTTATTCGGAACTGGCAACCCTCCGGTTCCCAACAAAAGTCACTATACAGACAGAGCAAATACTGCTGCCCCAATATAAATGCTACGCGCTAACAATTTTAACAAAAGTGTGGAGAAGAATTTCCTGGCCAACACAAAACATAAAGAAGTACTTTCAGGCAGTAAGTGCACGGATATGTCAACTGACACACACATCTGAATTTTCCTGAAAATTTCCCGCTGTGTTTTCACACCAAACTCACCCATACTTCACGCGGATCATTTACTATATAGGGAGCTGACCGCAGAAACTCCAGGTCAAGCTTGAGTCAAACATTCAGCTGTGAAAACTTTGCTAAAAACTCCTGAAAACTTCAGGAAATGTTTCAGGAGGTTTTTTTTGTGTTCCCACGATCATGAAAACGAGATCCTCGAGAATTGACGATTGCCGTTTGGCTTTCGTTTGACACACGTGTAGTAAATCTTTCAAAGTGTTTGTGACACACTTTGACCACAAGACATTCTCACCATCAACCAAAAATAATCCTGATTATGATTTTTGCCTTATATAGAGCAGCCCAAGTGTAAACTGTTGTTTTCTCTCACAGGAGCGAAACAGTGCCAATGCTACAACGACCAGCTCACCCAATAGCACCAGTCCTACATCGACAACCACACCTGTAACCACCAACATCTCTTCCGCCTCCTCCACCTCCTCCACCTCAGCTGCGTCTTTAACCTCCACGTCTTCCATTACATCATCACAGCGGCCGTCAATGTCCACTGGAGCCACACCATCCACCTCTTGGCGACCTCCAACTGAGGCTAAAACTACCACGACTTCCTCGACAACCACAAAAGGAGGATCTGCCTCTTTGATGGGCTCCTGCAGTCACTTGTTAGTGCCAGTTGTTTCTGTCCTCATCTACTGTGCTGAGGGCTGAGCGTGCAGAAAGAGCAAACAAATCACGGGTTCATCTTTTAAAACACAGCCTCTATTCAATCCACTCCAACACTGACTGTCACGTTTTTTTAGTTATGAAGTGCTCTGTTTGCACTGAGCTTATTTCCACTTCTGATCAAAAAGGTTCCACAAGACATCAATAAACGACATACAAGCACATGATTCAAATATCTAAGCTATGATTCAATCACAAAGAGGGAAACATAACACAGGAAAAGATGTTTCTCTGAATGTTTTAAAGGATTAAACTGGAATTATTTTTGATTGTTTCTATTCAAAATGCATTTTTTGTGAAAAATATATTCAAAAATAAGTGAGATATGAGAAGAACTGGATGACTCCTGTATACTGTACAAAGTTCAATTCTACGACAGCTGATGGGAACGCTCGAGTTAAAACTGACACCCTATTTGCATTTTAGTTTTGATTTTAAAAAGAAGCTCCATTCAAATGCAGGTCATGTTTTTGTTTATCTCTTTTGTTGTCCATGTTGTGATCCCTGTGTACTGACTGATTCAACGTTATGTAAGAAAAAAAAAAACAGGTTCCATCTCACATATTGATGTAAAGGTTAAATAAACAAAATAAAATTGATGTTGTGTCAATGCCAAGTTATGAAGGTTGAAAATATAGATAACAAAACTAAACTAAATTATTGGGAGACTGTTGTCTTTATGTTGTCAGATAGCTTAATTGTCTTCAAATAGAAACTGTATTTCAAAGAGGGGAGACAAGAAAATTAATCAAAGTCCCTAATTATTTTTTGCCTAGGGTCCCAACAGACTCTAGAATCGCCACTGACAGGGAGACAGGGTGATTGGCTATGAGTGTATACGATCAAGAAGCTGATTGAACTGTGAAGACTGGAGTTGATGAGAAGATGGTTTATGATGAGACTGAAGAATGTGATTGTTTGTGATTGATCAGAGGATGGTTGACTGGACTTTGGCTACATTAAAGTTAAGAATCTTACAATTTCAAAATTGGACGGAAATGATCAAAGTCGTCTTTATAGTTTTTGTATAATGTCGTTGCACATACAGAATCATAAAAAAAATATTGTCTCTCTCCAACTAATGGTGCAAACTGTAATGGTATAAAAACACAAGCTATTAAATAAAGATGTACAAAAGGTCTGCATTCATGAAAAGAATAATAAGGCACTTATGAGTGTGCTCAAGTGTATTTCTAAAGTCTGGGGCTGACCACAGAAACACTCCTAAGCTGGTTTGAGGGGTTTGTGGCTTGCTTAAGGGCACCTCAGCAGTGCTCAGTAAGTAACATAAAACCTCTCCAACTATCACACCAATTTCCAGATTTGATCCCTTAAACCGGAACCTGTCCAGATCTTAACCAAAGTCCTTTAAGACTGAGCTACTAACGCCCCCCGTAACTTTCACTTTTAGCTCTAGATGGCTGTTCATATGCAGTATTCATTTATTATTTAATTCAACATGACCTGAGAGAAACTAAACAGTTTGACACAGTATCAAGAGATGCATACAGTAAGAGTATACAGAGAGGGCCAGCAGAGAGCACATCATTTACACCCATGTCTTGATTGATGTGTGTGAGGTTTTGCATCTGTGATCCACAGCTGGGGAGGAGACTGACTGACGGAGGGCTGCCCAGATGGAAATAAGCATCAGGTATCTGAATGCCTTATAAAAGACAAGCCTTCGGAAACAAACATTTTACACATCTGAGACTTTCACCAAAGACACACCTGAGTTTGTTCAGGAAACTAAAAACCATTGACTAAGCTTTAAAACAAAAATAAATCCCCTGAGGTTTAAAGAAGTTATTTCCAGCTGTCTGTTTGTTTTCAGCGAGGAGAAGATCTCTTATCCAATATGAAGTACCTGGTCCTGGGAATGTTCTCGCTGGCTCTGCTGGGATTCATCTCTGCCGAGGTAAAGAAAAAAAAAACAACTCTTCACAAGCCTTAAAACATTGAAAGAAAAGGGAGAAGCGCCTTAATCTTTGAAATATCTACATGATCGACAGCTTCACTTTTAAAGGCTCTTAAAGGATGAAGCTCTATTCTCTATAAATGAACAAATTCACGTGATGAACAAAGAGACTTGACTCATGGGAAGATGTTCTGGGGTGGATCGTTGACCCAACACAATTCTCGAAAAACAAATGACTTTAACTTTGAACTGTAATGAATGCGGGTGGATTTCACCACCACTGCACCCCTGGGTGGGGTTTCTTGGGCACTCTATGGCTGTGAACGAAAAACAAACAAATCAAACTGTGAGCCTTAAATCTGAATCTGTACGCGTCAGGAAGATATAGACTTTAAAGACGGCAACTTCAGAGCAATATAACAGTGAAAGTAACCAAGACACATTTGAGGTTATTTCAATGTGTTGTATTGTTTCCTTCTTAAAGTCTGTTTATGTATCTCTGTTGGATCTTTCTATCTTAATTTGTCTGTGATTGGCAATGGTCTGTTTTCATGATTTTTTTTTTCTTTGTCTTGATTATTTTTTGTGTAAAGCTGTTTGATTTTCCTTGTTGTGAAATGTGCTATAAAAAATTAACTTGGCTTGACTTTGAGATTCATATTATTTATATGTCTTCAGTATTTCGCAGCACTGAAGCTTTCTTTTCATTTAAATCAATGCTTAAGTTGAAACATGCATTCTTGGGTTGATGCATTAAGGGTTTTTGTCACCATATAATAGCCTTAAATGTAATATTGTGAAATAAGAAACATGTTATCTAATCAATTTGTAAATCTCATCCTACAGAGGGAGGAACCACCATTCAATGCTACCACCAATTCAACTTGGCCAAATGCTAACAGCACCCACATGGGCACGGAGCCCATCTCAGGCTCGGGCACAAACACCGGCTCATCTGGGGGCACAAACACCGGCACATCTGGGGGCACAAACACCGGCACATCTGGGGGCACATCTGGAGGCACATCTGGGGGCACATCTGGGGGCACATCTGGAGGCACATCTGGAGGCACATCTGGGGGCACAGGTGGCTCGAGCTCAGGAAATGGACAGAGCCACGTCTTCGCCTCTGTCACTCTGCTGTTTTGGTCATTCCTACTTCAAGCACTTTGGAAATGACCGCCCTCTGTTGGCTCAGAACAGAAGTTAGTCTTGCAAGTTATCTGAGAGGATTTCAGCATGTTTATCGCAGGGTGATAATTTGTTAGATGTGTAGGCCATATTATTTTAACGTTTGGTTTATGACATGAAAATAAGCTATATTGGAAATAATACTGAGGCTAGTGGTTAGAGAGTCACTATAACAGTGTCCGTATGTTTATAATTACAACAAGAGATGTAATTCAGTTTTGAGTCAAATAAGTTTGTTTGCATGTTAGGCTTTTTGGGAAGTTGGTACATTTTTATTTCGGTTTACAATATGCACATATCGAGATTTATTCATCGTCCTGTGTGAGAAATGATGTTATCTCATCACATATATTACACAAGCATCCTGCAACATGAATGATTGTTTGAATTATTAAGTCACATATACGCCGCTATAATTGTAATGACCTTTCAAGAAACGTGTATTATATGTGTAGTAGAATGACTTTTGTTGTAAAGAAAACAGAATAAACTAAGAGTGGAAAAAAAATCAATGAATATCTTTCATTTGGAAATAAGAAATAAGATTTAGGCAGCCTTATAGAGTTAGAGTTTAAATAAAAATGGAAGCAGTGGACTCAATGTTCCCCCGTGGTGGGCGCTGCCATCTTGTGTTTGTGATGTAATCTGCAGAAGGAGTCCTGGTAACGAGCCCTGCCCATACAGCAGGCTGCCCTGATTGCTTCAGGCCGGAGTATATTTTCTTTTAACTGTGCAAACACAGCAGGATAAGCAAAGCTGTATCCTCAGACTCAGAATCAGATTTTATTGCCACGTACACTTACAAGGAATTTGTCTTAAAGGATAAACAGTTAACAAAGGAAAAAAGAAGAACTTTAATAATAATAATAATAATAATAATAATAATAATAATATATAAAAAAGAATTAAATGGTCCACAAAGAAAACAAAAAAAATTACAGTTTATAAATCTACTCTCAGAGTGCAAGTAAATAAAAATACATTTAAAGTCCAGTGAGCATTTGTGTAACGCATAAGAATGACATGTAATGCAGCTCAACCTGACATCTGATCATGCTCAGCATTCAGTCAGCTTTAACATCTGTTTATGTTTCCACAAACAGCTGTTGTTTTTAAATGGTGATTTGGATATAAAATCAAACATAAACATTGGTAGTGATTGGCCTACACTCCATTATTTTGATTTTATAGAACTAGTGGTTTTGTTGTTAATACTCATGTCAAACATGTTTGGTTTTTTTTAATTTTTAAACCTAGCTCATTACAGACTAACTCTTTACAAATTGACAGATGTTTGCTGTCTGTTTCATTGTCAATCAAAGATTTGTCTTTGATAAGGTGGCACGTCTGTCAGTAAAAAGTCTTCCTGGAGAGATCATGGCTCCTCAGAGTTATTTCCTCGATGCTGGTTCCTGGTTCTTCGCTCCAATGTGCCAAAATAAGAAACATGAGACGTCCTGGCAGCACAAAGTGACATATTCAAAGGAGTGAGAAAAGAACAACAAAAGTTGTTGTTAAATGATCTCTCTGACCTAAATGATCATGCAGTTTGTCGAGTTTCCACTTGAGGCTTTGCTGCCTAAGAACAGCAAATCACATACACACCTATTCAAAAAGGTGGGGTTTTTTACAGTAGAAGCTAGCATGTGTACTGCCCGGTTCAAAAACCAAAATAGGTCTGATTCGCTCATGTCTTGATTGGCACAAACTGCGCGGGGGATGTGCCGATCAATACATTCAAAACTCGTCTGTTTTGATATGATGGAGGATAAGTGATATTTACAACAAGGCACGTAGCGGACTTGATTGGCAGGTGGGTGCTATATCATGTTTGTAAAGAGGCTAAACCCGCCTCAGCTCCAGCATGGCTACCATCATCGGATGGAACTCTAAAGCTCCCTGTGTGACATCACTTAGGTTTCGTCCATTCATACTTACAGTCTACACAAGCTGTCCACTTTTGAAATGAGTTTGTATTATAACTGTTAACATTAAGATTTACTTTATTGATAACGCAAGGGTTACAATTTCTGTGTTTAGGCTCTGTTAATCATGCTTCACACAAATATTCTGAAATATACTCATTCACAGACATCAGAGGTCTCCGACACTCCGGTGGGGTGACCATATTTGATCCGCACCGGGACTTGAACCGGTGACCCTCCAATGCCAGTCAGATAGAACAGAGTAACTTTCCTTTTTCCCCTCAAAGGAAAATTGATTTGTATATTTATTCCGAACATGTAACATAAGACAGAGGTGAACAAGGTTTCGTGTGTTGATGATCATGTGAGAACTGGGTAGGGAGTACCAGTTGATAAACGAAGGACGCTCCTCATGTGTGTTATTGGTTAACGTTCCTTCCAAAATAAAATGAGCTTAAATCAGTAACCTTATAAACATTATGTCCTGACTGAGGTTGTTCTTTCACCATGTGCAGAAAACTATGTTTTGGAGAAATGACCTGTTTAATAATCAGCTTGTCAATTGACCACAAAGGAGGAAATGAGTGTATTACCAGCACAGGAATGTTTTTTTAGAGGCCTGTCATACAGATCTTTTTAGGTTAAAAATTAAACCAGGTGTTGACATGAAGGTGAGGTAGTCAGATATGCAAGTCTTGTCAGACACTTTGAGGAGCTAGCTAAAGGGGTAATATGATGTTTGTATAAATGAGGCTAAATTGAAATTTATCTGTTTAATGAAAACATTGAGATTATTGATAGTTCATTGCTTTATAGTTGTATTGATTCAAATATTTTAGCAGCAGGAATTGTGTCAGAATAGACTGTAAACATTTATTAGTGCAAATTAAAATGGGAATATGGGTCATAAGAAATTACTGAAATAAACAAACCATGCTTGCCACACACACGCACGCACACTCTTACACACACACACACACACACACACACACACACACACACACACACACACACACACACACACACACACACACACACACACACACACACACACAGTCACACAGACACATTTGCATCTCTAACTTTCATCCCAGACTAACTTCCTGGACCCAGAGCCAGATTTATATTGTAGGTCACTGAAACGTGATATTTTTGTATAAAAGGGGGTGAAAAAAGTATCTGCTCAGTTTACCAGAGAAGAGACTGGAAGTAGACCAGGCCACTGTGGGAGAATTTTCCCCGCACTAGAAAACATATGTGTCAAATTTCTGTTTTAACCAGACATTTTCCTTTACATTTCTACTGCACCTTCTCTGTTTGGACTTCCATCATGAAGGCTCTGGGATTTTACATATTTGCTTTTCTGGCTTTTGGAAAGGTAACTACTCACAAGTTCACAATATTTTAAAGATTACCCTATGTTGATAAACTTGCACAGATACCTTTGTTTAAATTAACAAATGAATCAACAGACAATGGACGACTGCTGGCACAGTAAGTGTGGATGAGTCAATGGTGACTTGTTTCATTGTCCTGAAAAGGTCATGCAAGGTGTTCATGTAATTTGATAAGTTGTATACACCCTTTAAATGTGTCTTTTTTGGTTTGTTATATACTTGTGATAGTCACAAAACTTCTTAATTTACAGTACTTGTTTTGTCGATAGTTTCAACCTCTGGTTTTTAATTGGCTTAATTAATGGAAAAACTGCTTTAGTGCTGATACACAACAAATGTACATAAATATACATTTTTATTTAAATGACAGGATAAGACAAGTTAAAGTTAAAAACTTTTCTATATTTCAATGATTAGGTAGGTCCAATCCAATCCAAGGATTTTTTGACTGATGGTAATTGAAAACATTTATGTTGTTGGTGTCTACACATGAAAATAATTTTTCATTTTTTTCCAAATTAGGCTGAAGAAACTAATACCGATGTTGTGGCCACAAAACCATATGTCAACGTCACTGATTCAAATAATGGTTCACATAGTACTATGACCATGCCTACAACAGTTTTCACATCTACAGCTATACCTACAACCATCACTAAAACTGTTGCTCCATCAAACACCACAACCATCTCCACTGTTACCACCCAGACGAGTACCACTACCCTAAGGACTAGAACCATACCACAAAGACCTGCTTCTATGACCACTTTAACTGCATCCCCAACAACTCTTGCAAGACGTGTGATCACCTCTATGCAAACAACTACATCCTCTCCTCCAACCAGAGCTTCATCTGCAACCCCACCCATTCCCCCAAGTGGTACAACCTCTTCTATGCAAACAACGACATCCTCTTCTCCAACCAGAGCTTCATCTGCAACCCCACCCATTCCCTCAAGTGGCACAACCTCTTCTATGCAAACGACTACATCCTCTTCTCCAACCAGAGCTTCATCTGCAACCCCACCCATTCCCTCAAGTGGTACAACCTCTTCTATGCAAACGACTACATCCTCTTCTCCAACCAGAGCTTCATCACAAACCCCACCCATTCCCTCAAGTGGTACAACCTCTTCTATGCAAACGACTACATCCTCTTCTCCAACCAGAGCTTCATCACAAACCCCACCCATTCCCTCAAGTGGTACAACCTCTTCTATGCAAACGACTACATCCTCTCCTCCAACCAGAGCTTCATCTGCAACCCCACCCATTCCCCCAAGTGGTACAACCTCTTCTATGCAAACGACTACATCCTCTCCTCCAACCAGAGCTTCATCTGCAAGCCCACCCATTCCCTCAAGTGGTACAACCTCTTCTATGCAAACGACAACATCCTCGTCTTCAACCAGAGCTTCATCACAAACCCCACCCATTCCCTCAAGTGGTACAACCTCTTCTATGCAAACGACTACATCCTCGTCTTCAACCAGAGCTTCATCTGCAACCCCACCCGTACCCCCAAGTGGTATGACCTCTTCGATGTATACGACTTCATCCTCTTCTATAACCAGTGCTTCACCTGCAACCACACCCATTCCCTCAAGTGGTACAACCTCTTCTATGCAAACGACTACATCCTCTCCTCCAACCAGAGCTTCATCACAAACCCCACCCATTCCCTCAAGTGGTACAACCTCTGCTATACAAACAACTACATCCTCTCCTCCAACCAGAGTTTCATCTGCAACCCCACCCATTGCTTCAAGTGCTACGTCCTCTTCTATGCAAACGACTACATCCTCTCCTCCAACCAGAGTTTCATCTGCAACCCCACCCATTGCTTCAAGTGGTACGTCCTCTTCTATGCAAACGACTACATCCTCGTCTTCAACCAGAGCTTCATCTGCAACCCCACCCGTACCCCCAAGTGGTATGACCTCTTCGATGTATACGACTTCATCCTCTTCTATAACCAGTGCTTCACCTGCAACCACACCCATTTCGTCAAGTGGAATGACCTCTTCAATGTATACAACTGTATCCTCTTCTCCAACCAGTGCTTCATCTGAAACCCCACCCACTATAACCTCCACTACATCAAATACTACGCTATGTTCCCCCACAAACAGTTCAACCATGAATGCAACTTCCTCAGACAGCTGTGCCACCCTAAGACCAACAGAGCCTCCTACCAACACAACATTAGCAACGACAGAGACTTTGACAACCCCATTTACCACCACACACAATGGGGGGTCAGATGTCAGAGCTTCTTTGCTGTTTTATGTCATGCCATATTTGCTGTACATACTCTGCCACCAAGCAGTAACTGGTAAAAGTTGACTTTTTGAAGAGGGTGAATGTTAAATTGAAGTGAATGAAGATGTACTCCAAAGATGGGGCAGATTTTTGTTAGATTTACTGTGCACATAAACTTCAGGTATTTAAAGGTCAATAGAAACATGTAGTTCAGAATTATTTGTAGGAGCAGGGATCGTATCTTCTCAAATCAGTGTTTTAAAGTTATTTAAAGCAAAAATATTTCTATTTTTTAAATAATATATTTCTGCTATATATTATTACATCCTACAATATGAAATTATTTATTATAATTCGATCTTGAATTGTAGCATCTGTAAAAAAAGGAACAGTGTTGTCCAAAAAAAGCACAATTTAATAATTATCATAGAGGGTAAAATGTCCAGTGTTCATACCTGCTGTTTTGAAAATAATACTGTATGATTGTCCATCATGTGGTGAATATGAATCAGTAAAAACAAACAACCTAAACTGAACTCCAACACAAGTTGTTCCATACAGTTAGCCACATGTTAAGGTTGATTAAAGAAGTATAGGCAAAGCATGCATGAGAGTCTATTAAACATTTATTTATATTTATATTAGTCTTCAGATCGACAGATGGCCAGCAGAGCATGTAGATAATCTCCTTTGAACTTGTTCTGTAGGAAAAATAATAAACTTGTAAAAAAGACTGTATTTCTGTAAAGAAAATAAGAAAAACATGATTTGTAATTGGAAATAAATTTCTTATTAAACATTATAATGGGGAAAACATATTGTCATATTAAACAATTTTTGTGTTTTTTACACTATCATGAGAGTCACCCACCTGTAAAGTTGTGTAGAGAGAAGTTCCTGTTAATTTGTGGAAGGCAGCTCTGATGCACAGCAGGTCTTCCTCACAGTGAGACACCATAATACCCTGCACTAAAGGTGCCTGAAAGAATGACATATTGGGTGTGTTTAGAGTCTTTTTACTTGCAATCTCAGAGTGAAACATGTCTATTGTATTTCAGGCAGGTGTGCCTTCAAAGGTGTATACATAAGAATTGCGCTTCTCTCAGTCTTTTCAGACATAGGACCATTGTGTAGAATTGACTGCCATCTAGTGGTAAAGTTGCCTATTGGGAGGATTTCTTTCTCACACGTTCAGGTTTAGCAGCACTAATCCAGTCCAATCCATATTTGTTTATAAAGCACAAACAAATGCATAATATTCGATTTCCAAATTGTGTATACCAATTTTTTCCATTAAAATAGTCCAAAGCGATACACTTGCAGGTATGCCAGACCATAACAACACATATATACGATTCAAAATTGGAGCAGTAATTGAGAGCAGTAAAATAATCCCATTGACACCACACTTGAGGATAGTTTGGATAAATAATTGGTTGTGACAAATCTGGAATTGGGCCTAATCATGCAGCCTAAACTTAGTGTGTATCATACATACGTATCATTTCTACCAGTTGGGTCTATAATTCTAACAATATCTATTTTACACCCTTGAAATTTTTAGATGAAGATCAAAAACAAACAACAGAGCTACTATTGAATATCCAATACACAAGACATCACAACAATTTATTTTCCATAATAATTTTGTTGCAGAAAAACAAGCCTTTTGTAATAAGTTTATTTTACATTTATGGTTATTATGTGATATGTAAAGTGAAGAATCAATTTAGCCATCCCTAAAATAAGTCAATATCTTATTTTTTTTCTCATTCGAATAAAGGAGACATTGGATTTCAGCATCTTACCTTCATGGTTGTCAGTCTTTTGGCGAGGTAGACGTAAGGTCCTTCAGTGCACTGCACTGTCAAAGCATAGGAAAAACAAAATCAGTGACCCACCAACATGCACAAAGCATATAAAAAATTCTCACACAATATATACCTAAAACTGATAAACCCAGTTGCACATCTCCGGAAAAGCGTTTCTCCACAGTCTGAGTCACCATCTGTCCGCTCTCCAGCTCCAGCCCCATCAGCACTGACAGTGAAGGACACATCAAGGGATCGAACACGTTTCAATTTCAGTCCGTGACCACCATGAACACAAGAAAAGTCTTTTTTAAAAAGATGTCACAGCTTTACCTTTTTCAAGATGGTTTAAGTCTCTAGAAGTCAGTATGTCGATCCACGGCCCTGGATCTGCTTTTTTCCCATTCAGTGATGCAACGAGAGTCTGGAGGAAAAGATAAAAACAATACTGTGACACTGACGAAGGTTTTTAGAACACAATTTCTTCTTTAATAGTGAAATGGTGTTTCTGCCTGCCTTTCATACAGCACCAACCAATATCAATGCTGTGGAATGACATTTTAGGTGAAAAATACATTTTGCTAGTTTTAATCCAGCACCACTGTGTTAAATGTTCTTTATCTGCATATAACGTTGTTGTTTTCTACCTGTAGCATGTTTCAAAGATCTGTTGACTTGCAGAAGCTAGCGATCCAATACAATAAATCCCAACATGCATCCTGCCTGCACTGCGACTCAGCAGTCAGACAGTCTCCAAGTTCTGTTTCATGGAGACTTAAGGGGCTGTTAAGGCATAAACTACCAAGATGGCTGCCCCTGATATGACATTTCCTGAACCTGCTTTTGGATCATTGTCGTGTGTCTCAAGTACTTGAGAGTAGTGTTTATTCTGAACAATGATAGCTAACGTCAGCTGAGAAACCATCATGTATTGAAATGATAAAAGGATTCGGGAAATTAAAATACCTCAACATCTCTTCGAACCACACCAGCAACATCTTCTTTCTGTTATGAGGCACAAGAAAGTGAACACTTAAGACTGAAAAACATGTTCTGTTATGATATTTAAAAGTAACATAACTCTGGCCTTTGACAGTACAAATAACTAATCACAGTTTAAGATTTTTGAATTGGCATCAGGGGTGGCCAATCAGATTTCAAGGGGGGGGGCCAATGCCACCCCTCTTGACACGCCCCTGCTTGCTATATAAATAATGTTAAGATGATAGAAAAGGAAATAAGTACTCAAATTACATTTAGCAAAGCCAAAACAAGCTTAGCAAAGTCTCCACTGGTTTCTCCTTTCAGTTCCTTCTCCAGGTCCTTCTTATACACTAAATTGGGAGATAAATGTGACAATTATGAGACACGTCCATCAATCCATTCATTATCTTTTACCGATTTTGCCGTTTGGGTCAAGGAAGCGAGAAGACGGGTGCACCCTGGACTGTTGGGCAGCCAATCACAGGACTAACATTTAGAGACAGACAACCAGCCAAACTCACAATCAAACCTTGAGGCACCAAATGAGACAGGTGAGATTATGAATTAATCATTTAAATGTCCACAAAAAAATCATCAAAAACATTTCTGTGGCTCACATTGTTGGTATACAGCTCGGATTTCTTTAAGCTGCTTGCTGGATCGGGTACAAAGAATCTCGAGCAGCGTTTCCTCATCCGTGCCTATACCCTACAAACAAACAAGCAAACACATCCATTCTGAAATCCAGTAAAACTGTAACATAAAACCTTGTCAACGACTGGAAGGATTCAGGAATGGGGACATGAAAATAGTCATTTAAGGCATTGCGAATATGTAAACAAACACAGAAAAACACTCACAGCCATGGCCTGTTGCAGGCGGTGAGCCTCGTACTGCAGAGGAGGCATCAGCAGCTCCAGCAGTAAACCTTCCAGTTCTCCAGACAGAGCTTTCTTCACACCGGCTGACAGGTCCTGCGAAATCACAAGAAACATTGAAGTCTTCCCATATCCTGCCATGCTTCTCTCTCTCTCTCTCTCTCTCTCTCTCTCTCAATGTACCATGATGGACTTACTGTAGAGAAACCCTAAAGGCTAAAATGAAGAATCATGTTCCCGCCACTACCATACTCCCATTAGCATAGCATTCATAAATCTATTTCATGTACTGCGCTATGTTTGCACAAAGTGAATTCATAGACTTTAAAACCAATATTACGCAGCTGTAGAATCAATATGAAAATCTTAAGGCGTAATGAGAGCAGAGCTTTGTAGGTGTCGAGGAGATAAGAGTTCGGTAGAAATTGAATTTCCAACAAGAGGGGAGGGAAAATCAATTGCCAGGTTTTTGATGTTGCTGATTTTAAACCTCCCGGCACAACCAAATACAAACAACAAAGAACGGCTACTCCCTCTCTAAACAAAGGTGTGTTCAACCCTTTGGGACCAGTTACAATAATATTTGATCTGCAAACATGAAGAGTCACTTGGAGAGCAAACACATTTGCAACATACAGTCACTGAGACTCGACATTCTGTCGGATGAATGGAGGGAATCATTTACTGCTTTGCTGAAGAGAAGCTTCAACGTGTTTACGTGAACATCACGTTTGAGTGCCTGAAGTCTCCAGGGGCAAAGGTTTGTAATGTTGAGTTTATATATTCATCATCAGGGGTAGAGTTTTTTTTTGTATTTTTTGTTTACCTTTTGTGTTATTTCCTCAAAGGTTTCGGCGATCACCTGTCTCTGAGCGTTGTTCCGATTAGTCAGGATCCTCACCAGAGTCCCTGCGTCTGAAACATGAACGCGATGTTAGGACACCAACTATGATTCAGAGTATTTGATAATAGGGCTGGGAATGACACATAGAAAAAGAATAATGGTTTGTGCCAACAAAGCCACCAATGGCTTTCCAAACCACTTAAAAGCAGCAGAAGTATCAACCTTTCTTCTCCAGAGCTGCCTGGATCTCGATTGCATCTCGGTCAGGATGGAAATTAGAAAAGGGTCGCACTGTTCCAAGGGTACCCCAACACATGTCCTGTTCATAAACGGAGAAAACACATTTGGACAAAGATTTAACATGGTGCAGAGAGCTTGACATAGAGTCCATATTCTCTCTGTTTCTATAAAACAAGATGTGCATTGAGTGTCAGGGAGCAAAGGGAGGTGTGAAACATGGAAAGAAAGAAGAGATGACAGGTAGACATACCATGAAGACGGTGGCAAAAGATGAGTGAAGCGACAAGGCATTTTTCAGCATGTTTGAATGTAAAAAATGTTAAATATTCTACACTTATTCGGAGTAAAGCAGGGAAAATTGGACGAGTAAAAGGCCATCTTGAAAACAACACTAAATTAAGAGAAGACTTAATTACTAATTAAGCTACAACTTCGGAATCAACTTCACTGACTTTACATTCAAATCAGAGGCGAAGCCCGATTTCACAATACAGCATTCCAGTTGGCCTGAAGTAGACATGCAATGAGGATTGCAGATAACATTACAAAGCATGCAGATAACCCGAGAACACCAGCCAGCAGATTACTTTATCTATCTATGGCATCTTGGTAAATACAGTCATAATGAAACAATGGAGAGACGACAGGGTGTGAGGAAAGTCTTACTTACATACGATTTGAAGTAGCCAGGGTCCATTGTTGTGTTTTAACTGAAAGAAAGAACGTGGAGAAAGAGATACATATGAAAGTACTGACTTTGCAGTGAATAGTAGGACAGAGAAGCTACAGTTTGGATGAATCAGACGCTTGATTACAATTTCAGTCAATAAACTGTTTGCATTGTTAACAAAACTTCTCCAAAACCTGAAGTGTTTTTTCTAAAATGCTCAAACAGAATGACACAAATGCAACATTTTCATTTCTCTTACCTGTAACAGAGTGCTGGTGGTTCAGCTGTAAGAAGGTGTGGAAGTGTAGTGGAGCTTTTTTTTTTTTTCTTTCTTTACAACCCCTTTCATAATCAGCTCTGTATCTCAGTCCATCCCACCCTTTAATACAACCACGCCTGCTAAAGTTCAACAAGCTGACTGCCAATCAAACAGCTGACCAATCACTGCTCTGCATGGTCAACCCCGTTGTAGTATCACCATGACAACCCCCTTCATAAACTACTCACATTCCTGGCAAAGAAAGAATCCAGACAATCAAGTTTTTTATTTTTTTTAAAGCTGATAAAGAAAGTGACCGCTGGATGTAGATTTTGTGGTTGATTTTAGAAAATATAAATAATCAAGTGTGTGTCTTTTTTGTAGTTTTCAAATGTTTAAATTACAGAATTTAAAATTATTTTTTTTTGCAGATTTTCAGCAAGATGGAGCAGATATCAACAAGTCTCATCTCTGTCAGTATGAGGCTGACTGGTTTCAGGGTAAGAGTGGCAGGCTCATGTATAACTTGATTGTATCTTTTTAGCACCTGCCTTTGTGATAACAATCTGATTCTCAGAAACCCTCGTCCGCCCTTTTCCCTCTCAGAGAGAGACCCAGGCAGAGGTATCACATTCACTTTTATCAAAAAAAAAATCAAATGATAGTTTCTTAATAAATACTTAGACTTAGACTTAGACTGAACTTTATTGATCCTTTTGGGATGACTCCCTCAGGAAATTTAGGAAGGTACGTCAAGGTAGTCATCATGTAACGTCTAACAGAAAACGCAATTCTACATATCATTAGACAAATTCACCCCTCGTGGTTTAAATCTGTTAAAAGTGGTTTGAGCAGCTCAACCTTCTTTTCACATGCAGAGCTAAGAGAAATATGAGACCTGTGTGTTTAGTACAAACACAGCATAACTACTCTACAGCAACAGGGCTTTTTATTCATTCGATGAAGACAATACATCCTACACAGTAAGGGCTTAGTGAGAACATGTTGATGGCACATGTGAAACAGATAAATAATAAATAAAAAATAAAATAAAGTATAAAAATAAAAATAAGTACAATTTCAGCCAAAACACAAGCGCTTAATGAAGCGAAAACAGCTGCTGAATGTTGTGTCCTTGTAGGTGGGTCAGAAAAAGCTGATGCCAAATTGTTGAAGGTTCTTGATTTGTTGATTTAAGATCAAGCTGTTGAACCAGCAGTGAAAGAGAAACAGATGAAAGCAGTGACAGTTTGAGTTCATGCGTAGCCACTTAAAGTAATCCAGAATGTAGAGTATAAAACTTTTGAGTTTACTTTTACAAACTGAAAGTATTGCCAGTTGTCAAAGATATAGAGCGAGGGATGACATTGTTAGTGGAGTAGTGGTTGTGTTTATAAGCACAAGACATAAAAGCAGTTGAAATGTTATAATAAAAGAGGTAGACAATAAAGCATCAATATGTGAGAATTTGGTTTGGTGTACTTTGGCGACCTCTGAAGGTCTCAGGCTGCAACTGTGGAGTTACGACCCCCGTCAGGCAATGTGCATTTTGTCTGTAGCTTTAAATCAAAATGACCACGCCTCCTCTCTACAAGGGGATGTGGCTTGGGCAGAACAAACACCTAGCTGTCGGAGTGTCACCTAGCTGGGGGAGGGGTTACTGCGCTTTGTGATGTCATGAAGGGAAACTCTCCAAACGGCTCGTTAGAGCACACATTTTCTGAAAAGTGGAGCAGACAAAAGACGGAGAGGATGGACTTTTGTCATTAGTGGATGGTTTTGTGGACCGACTAGGGACATGAGTGTTTGAAAAACATGGTAAAGTGCATTTTTTATTGCATATCATTTTTTTTAATTCAAACAACCCCAAAAAATGTGGATAAATGTTTGAAGCGCGTGAACTAGAAATGGATAGTTGTGAAACATGCCACAAAAATATCAGCGATTAATGACAAAACACATCAGCATAGTTTTATTAAACAGGTTTTTTATTTAACACTTTAAAACCACTCCCCATTACATGACCTTTGACATAATTTCTTCTGTATCAAATATTAACATGTAACTCATAACAAAAATACATCAAGGAGTAGAAAGAGTAACAGGACACACACACAACCCATTGTTATAATTGCAATATTTCCCTCTTACTTAACATGAGTTCATACAGTACAGTACAAAGCAGACTTTTAACATATACATTTATTTGCACACTTCCCTTCCCTTTGGCTTCATTCATCTGTCTGTATGAAGCATTTGCAGCCGCTTGCTGCTGCTCTGCGATGTCCAGAGGAAATGATAAGTCGGTTTGCTCCAGTATAAAAATAAAGTGAGGAACACACTCATGACTAAGAACTTCTACAGTCTGGAGGATTTACATGAGCCGGGGAATTAAACAAAGAGAGTCATCATAGTTTGAATACCCAAATAGTGATGACGATAACTCCAGATAAAGGTCAGAGTCAAAGACAAAGCCCCAGTTACTGCATACAAATACACATATATCGTATATATATATATATATACAGCAGTTCAATGAATAATACTTTTATTCTTGCTTACAAGCTTGTGTGATGAACCCGGCCACAGGTCAAGTCAATGACAGCTTCCTGTTTTTCTTTAAGTCCTTCCATACAGACATAATAAAAATCAGAAAGAAAAGAATAAAACACTTTCAAGGCACTGAAATTATTTACATGATAAGGCAGCAAAAGTGTTAGTCCCAGAGGCTTGAAGGAGTTTTATTTTGAAAAGGCGTGACGTGGATGAACTGCCGGGGAAAGCTTTGTGGGAAAAGAAACAAGACGTTAATGTTCAGAGCAGCTCTATCTCCCACTGTTGGCTCGGCCTCTCCTCGCTCTCTGGCATGATCACCACATGGTCCTTGTCGTAAGTTTTACCTCCTGGAGAAAAAGATAGTGTATCTTGTTGAAAAGTCTTCACATGGTAACATTAAAATGATCATTTAGAAAAACAATGCCAGTGAAATGGACCTTCCTTTTGACATGAATCTACATCAAACATTTAATTAAGTATATTTGTATGACATCTGTGACTTAGTGCTGAACTATCCATGAGTAAGTAAAGTGGTCAGCCCCTTCTACAACCACTTAAATAGTAAAATGTAAATTACCTGTTAATGCATCAGATCAGTGATAATAGAATGTGAAGTTAATAAGATCTATGTAACTGCAGGACATCGTCAGTCAAGTAACAGTTACACGGCCCCTCTACCTTTGATATCCATGACCATGCCGGGGAAAGTCAGGCTGGTGATGAGGCCTCTCATGTTGGCTGTCCAGGTCTGGATGGGCTGCCGGGTCTCGCTCCACAAAACCACCTTGGACGCAGGCTCGACGTTGCCCATCACCTGGAGGCTCATGGTCTGGGACATCTACAGGGCACACATGCAGTACGTCGTCACATCAGGCTCAAAGTTCCCGTGGAGGATCGGATTGAAAAGGGCTTTCTTCATTTCAGACTTCAAGTCATTCACTACCTTGCTTTTGATTAAGCCGTCCTGATAGAACCAGATGTCCGTCATGCCCTCCACTTCTGGTGTCACCACCACTCGTCCTGATTTCATCTCCTCCACCCCGCCCTGGATGGACAGGAAGTGACCACTCTCTTGGTTCTTGATGCGGAAAAAGTGTCGCTTCTGCAGCAGGCAAAAAAAACAAACAACCGAAAACATCAAGTTACCTTTTAAAGATTGGAGAGTTGTTGACTGATTTTATTGTGAAAACCAAATGTTAAAGAACATGCTCTGTACTGTAGGAGGAACAGAACAACAGGGGTTCAAGATGTTGAGTGCTGCAACTGCATGAAACGGACCCTGAACACTGTTGCGTACTCTTATCCCATGTTTGCAAGATAGGAAAGTTTGAACATAGGGGATCCAATGCTCTGAACAAATTGTAAGATTTAATATCAAATATTTGTAACTAAAGGTCTAAAGGAGGTCTTAATACTCGGCTAGATTTGCCTTCTTTGAAGGGATAACAAGCCTCCAAAACAAAAAGAGGGTTTTCCATTTAAGCTAGGCTCCCCCAACCCGACGTAGTGTTGCATGGTGTTAAAAAAAAAATAAATAAATAAATTAAAATTTTTTAAAAATATTTCATAAGTTATCAAGTAGTAACATTTCGTACATGTTGGCTCTGATGCACATGATGAGATGCAGACGTCTCATAAGGCAATGAACATTAGTGCAAAGGACATTTTCATTTTAAAGTTAAAGCCATAGTTTTAAGTTTTCAAATGTTTTGTTTTAAGATCTTAACTGATACAGAGACAAAGATTGTCTTTGGACGAGATTTAGAAGCGGAGGTTGATTTTAAACATTACGTGGGTTTAAGAAGGCGTTCTTACAGGCGTCCTTGGCTCTAAATGGGTTAAGACAAATCTATAATTAAAAAAAAGGCTGCAGAGGTGATGTGTAAACAAACCTGTCTGACTGGAAACATGGAGCCAATAGTCTGCAGGGAGCTGAACTTGGGCCAGTTGGTGATTTCTATTGGTTCCAGTAGGAACTGGCGCCCCCTGTAGTTGCTGTGTTCACATATCACCCAACTGCAAACCAGACATTGTTGTTACTTATTATTTAGCATGCAAGGAGAGCTGAATCAAGGATTGCAGCACTGGTTATGTTGAAGTGTGTTTGAACAGTCCAACACAAGTGTTTGGCCAAACAGGCTTCTTGAACACATACCAGCCGCTGTTGACTCTGACAGACAGGATGTGGTTGTTGAAGCCCTCTTCCACCATGCTGAGGATCTCCGTGCCTATGGTGATCTCTCTGCCCTCTAGACACTCCAGGCCGAACAGAGAGATGGAGGGAACGCAGAACGTCTAGACAGGAGGTGAACGAGGTCAGAGAAAATCAAACCAAAGAGAAGAGTTTTAATATCTGAGTGTTTTCTCACCAGCGGCACGACTTTGACAGACTGGATTTTGGTGCTGGGCGGACATCCCATGCTGTTTAAGTTTGGGTAGTCTCCTTCAGACAGAACATATAAGTTCCCCAAGAACTTTTGATCCTCATAGAACGCCCAACTGCAGAACAGAGAGAGAAATTAACATGATTTGTAATAAGCCAGAGCATATCGGCTGTTTACCTGGCCCCTCCGACCCGCCTCTAACATTATGGGGACATTTTCTGATTTTCTGAACATTAAACATTTTCTTTGTATTTTTCTCCACTTGTTTTCTGTTTTTATTTGTACTTTCTTAAGGTGTCAAATATGTAAATGCTTTGCTGGAGGCTCCTCACCTTCCCCCCGACACTCGGCAGGACTTGGTCGAGAGTTTCTCTGGCAGTGCTTCCTGGTTACGATCGAAGACGTGACACTCACCCTTGAAGTCTGGCTCAGTGTACAGTATAACCTGACAAAGAAATTTAAAAAGTTCAGAGAAATAAAGTGACAACAGATGAACACAGAGGCCCTTTATTTATGTTTTTGTTATTGCTGCCCTCAAAGCACTTTTAATCGTGAGTCTACCTCAGTGGTTCTTTGACACTAAGAGGGAATTATTCGCCCCTTTTTTTCCCAGCTGTTCAGAGATAAAGTTTTGTCCACTTGTGTTTGGATTAAACATTCTCTTCACAGTGTGGTTCGCTGCACATTTCACCAACAACATTTAAATATTAAGAAAGGTCCAAACAGAGACAAATGTTTTTTTTTAAATTATTTTAGTGGCATTTTAGGAAACAAAAGGGGTTTTTCCCCACATGGAACAAAGTGCAGAAACCTTTTCCTGAAGCAGCAGCACATGCCACACAGCTGAGTGAAACCTTCGCACTGTTTGTTGTGAGCAGTGGTGTGGTGCAGTGTATATGCAGTGACACGTTTTTTCCTGGTACATCCGCTTCCAAATTTCGTCTGATTCACACCGATGATTGATTGACAATCTTCAGTACTATGCTGTGACTTTTTTTCCCTCCTAAGTTGGTGAGGAGATGAACCTCCACACACTCGCTCTCATTGGCTACTCTAACTAAATATGCAAAAGTAGTCTTAGGCGCACTATCACGAGCAAAGTTGACCCGTAATCGTGCTTTAGCCCCCCTCTCCCGTTCCCCCGTGGGCCTGCACTCACGCTGCTCCAGAACTAACATCATAATACAACACATGAATGGCTTTATGTGATCATGAAGCATGCTCAGTTTGCAAAACAGGCGGATTTGAAAAAAAAAAAAAAAAAAAAAAAAAAAAGGGACGCGCGGTCAAGTCCACACCTGCACATCATAGAACAAAACAGAGAACATGACAGCTACTTCACTGACTTTGTGAACTGTACAGTACCGTGTCGAAACACACTTCTTTTTGAAGCGTAGGAAGGAAGTGTCACACTCAAATATCTATGTATGTTTTGACAGAGAAAGCCAATACAGTATAGTCACCTCATTCCTATTCCTTGTGCAGTCACTCGGAGCCTAAAACACAAACAAACAACACATGAGTAACATCCCAACATGAAATCCAGCTCGTACTTTCTTCCCAGAGTTCCTCACCAGCAGGATGGGCTGAACCGAGCAGATTCGATTGTCCTGAGAGCCCCAGTCCGCACAGTTATTGTAGAAGCCTTTCTCTAAGATGTACTGGTGTCCAGAAAAGTCGACATGAGAGTAAGCCACCCATCTTGGGAAAAAAAAAAAACAACATCTCAAGATTAATGTATGACAGAACAAATGGAGAAACAGAGGTGGAATGCGAAGCTTCGTCAACTTACGCCCCGCTGACCACCTCGATGGAGCGCGTGGAGGTTTTGTACTCGAAGAGTTCCACGTCAGGGATGGCCTCCGTCACCTCGAAGGTGTTGTCCTCCGGCATGCCCTCCTGGTCTTCTTCTGGCTGTTCAAACATCACCATCAAAGGCTCCGTCAGGTCCTATAAGAGAGAGAGAAAATGGGTTCACTGATGAGAACAAATTACATGTAGTAACTGAGAATATGCGGCTTTATTCTCGTCTTGTTGGTAAGATTATGTTGCCCACATGCACATGGATTCATTCACTTTAGGTTCAAAATGAAAAACCGCTAATTTTAAAAAAAAGAGCAAAATCAATTTCACCCTTCTCTGGCAGTGATGTCTTTGTCGCTTCAATCAGCAATTTGAAATATTACTTATCAGCGCACACTACCTGCAGAGAAATATTCTGTGCATCTCACCGCTCGTATCACTCTGACAGATCGCAGCTCAGCATTGCAGCCTCCCCACACCCTCCAGTCCTGGTACTCGCCCTCCTCCAGTAGATACTGGTGTCCTCTGAAGCCCTCCTTCTCGTAGCCCACCCATCTGCAAAAAAACAAAAGCACGCACACAGGGTTGAAAAAACAAACAAAACACGCATCTGAAACCTGGGAGCTGCTTTATGCATGTATAATCCCCCTGTCAACACTTCGATGTCTTTAAAGGTCGAGTAAACACAATCACGGCACTCACATTCCTCCCTGCACTTTCATGGAGCCGATGTTGTACATGAAGGCCGTCTGCTGCCGCTCCACTCTGGTCATGAAGTCTCTCAAGTTGGTTGTTATGGTTCTCGATTTCCCGGAGAAGTACGGCTTGTCGTAGATCACAATCTGGAGGAAAAAAAGCGTGATTTATTACTTGGGTGTGTGAAAAAAGTTGCATTAATACCACTGCTTTAAAAGATGTTCTGAAACTCCATGAAAGAATTTTGGATCACATTTGTCTTTCTCACCTTCGGTTCACTCAGATTCTCCACTCTTGGTTCACCCTTTCATATAAAAAAAAAAACAGACTTTATTTCACTTTCTGCACATGACGCAGAGCACGAGTTGTAAACACTTTACAAAAAAAAGTGCCACTTACTACTTTGAGAGGATGTAGTGATCCCACATAGGGATGCTCCACGCCCCAGGCTGCAGGGGTAGGAAATCCTCCCACCTCCAGGACCCGGGGTATACCCTGGAAGAAGGGGTGCGCGTACACAAGCCATCTGAGCAGGTAACAAAACAAAACAAAACAAACATATTCAACACACATCAAGAGTGAACAAATAAAGGCAAAACAAACCAGATCATATGAAACATGAATTAAAAAAATGATAACAATAACTCACAGCCCAGCGTTGATGATGATTGAGTTGGCCTTGATGGGGAAGCCAAAGATCCTGGCGTCTTCAGACGTGTCTCTGAAGATGACCTTCTTCCCCTCTGCGTTCTCCTCTGGGAACAGACTGATCTCTGGTACGCTGTAGTCCTGAGAGAGCACAGAGAGCAGCCATTCATGCCACATGCAACGTCCGAGGTTGCTGCTTGTTTAAGCATTGGAATCATTTGATTTGGAATCAGAAAGGGAAAAAGTATCCATCTATAGCTCTCTCTTACTGGTCAGAGCAACAGGTGCTCGCTCCTACTTCTGACACTAGATGGTGCTACTGAGTTAAAGAGCACAATGACTGACAAGCTGCAGTGCAACATATCTTTGGAAACTATTCATCCGCTTATGCATCCAGAAGTAAAGGTGGTAACGCTTCAGACTAAAATAGAAAGGAACTCCGCTCTGCCTGTTTTATTTCAGATCTATACAGAGTCAACCAAACGTACCCTGACGGCTCTTCTCAGAGATCCGATGATAAACCTCCTTGGTGGCTCGTTCTCTGTCTGCACTTCACTCGTTTCTCCGTTCTGCTTCTCGCCCTCCTGCACGCCGTTCTGCAGCTGCTCTTCTGGAGGGCTGAAGGGGCACGTTAGCTCGATGTCTCCCTCGTCCAGAGCGACCTTCTCCCCTTTAAAGTTTGGCTTCTCGTACAGCACCCATCTAGGCATAAAAAGGGCCAGAAAGGACATGAGACTGATATTATTGTTGGAAGTGATTATCTGCTTTTTTAAACGGGATATGCCATCATACATGGCTACCTGTGATTGACATGTCATCCAGGATAGAGACACTGCAACGAGCAATTCCAACCTCCTGTCTAAATACGGTGTCTTTGTCCTCCAAAATCAACTTAAACATCTAAAATGTTACTCAGATGTTTAGCTCAGTCTATTAGCTTACAGTTGCTAATTCTAGCTAATGCTACAAAACTCTGAATGTGACATTACTTAGTAATTTAGGGGCAGCTAAGGTCAGTCTGAAGGGACTTGTGTTGGGAACTGGAGGGTCTCTGCTTACAGTCCTGGTGCTAACCAACTTATGAAAGTTGATCTGGATGCTGTCGAGGTGCCAGTTCACTTCCCGAGCACTGCTCAAGCTGTGCCAGTCACCAGACCCCACACTGCTGAGGTCGCCCCGTGTGTGCAGCCTCCTCACTGCGACATCTCTTCATTAATGTAACCCCAAACAGTACTTCCTGTTTGTGCATGTGTGTGCATTACGTATGTGTGTAGTAGCATGTCTCTCGATACAGATTTATTGTGAACAAATCTCCGATGGTTTCATTTGTAGAGATGAAAGCCTCTCATCGTTGCAGTCATCATGAAAAGAGGCACCAGCTGTACACTGCTCTTTTTCCAAGGGTCACTAGTGTCGAGTTTGGAGCTTTGCCAAGCTTATTCAATGTTTTCAATAATACCGTGATCTAAAAGCTAACTGAGGAAGTTTAGCCTAATAATCTTCTTTTAAATGTGATGAAGAAGAGCTGAATCAAACAGCAACAGGTTGTATTGTCCTGAAGCCTTGGCTGTGTGGCCAAAGTAAATCTAATAATAAAGGTACTAGATCCTGGTTTGAGCCCGGACTAATGGGATACATTAACTCATTAATTACAGCATTAGCTGTGGTTTGGGCAGGCCTGCGGAGGGTGACGCTTGTGTTGACAGCATAATTATTTGCTGTGGTTAACAGGTCAGAGAGCTAGCATGAGTGTTACTGCAGACAGTGTTTAAAACATGGGATCAAACATTCCCCCTGTGACACATGTGTGCGTGGGAGCGTTCACTATTGGAAGGCTTTTGCCTGCACACGGGACATCAATAGCTGTTTTGTTCTGAAGCTAGCGTCCGCAGATATGGTTTTCTATTGAACACTAATGTTTAATGACACACCTCACATGCAGGAAAAACAAGAAAGGAGGCACCACATCTGCACTTCCAAGGAAGCCAATAAAGTGACTATGTGACGGTGGTATGAGGAAAAGATGCAGATTCATTGTGGTTTGTTTGCTGCTATAACTTGAAGGTATTTGCTTCATGCAGATGGCTCCCTCATGCATGTAGATTGATTTTACCCGACTACTATTTGTGGAGCATTCAAAGGGATCATGCACAAATAACATTTAAAGAAAAATCACCTTGAGGCAGTAACTACGCTCAAGCCCTCATCACGTCTTTGTACATTCATATTGATTCTGCGATGGCGTAACACTGGCGTCCTAGTTTGTGAATTCACATTGCTTTTTGGTGTTGCAGCACAGCGGGAGCTCCACACATGGGAACAGGACGTTACAGCGGGGTTGTAACGTCGACGTCGAGAATGAGTTCCATTTTGTGTTTTGTTGCCCATTGTATCATGAATTGCGTCAGAAGTTGTTTGACAGGTGTAAAAACTGTTGAATTAATGTGGATGAATGACACAGATAGACAAACATGGTTCTTTGATTATAAGGTAATCACCCTGGCTGAATATTTAGAGAAAGCTTGAGAGAACAAAAAGTACATACAAGTGAGACAATATGTCTCTTGTTCTCTTCTTTTATTTACTCCTTTATTTTTGTGTTTGTGTTAACCTACTGTGAAGTCACTTCATTCCCCCATTATGGCGCCTCACACTCAGATTGAAGGCAAAATGTAACCAGTAATCCGCTTACCCTCCTCTAACGACCCGGATGGAGATTGTGTCCTGCAATTCCCAGGACGTAGCATCAATGACATCACTGCGTATCTCGATCCTCTGGCCGCACATCCCTGGCTGGTCGAAGATGTACATCTGGAGACAAAAAAGTGACGACATGTGAAAAATGATAATAATGCGTATTCACAGTTTTGTTCTGAAGTTTTTGCGGAGCAGCTGAAGAGTGTTTCTCTTCTCACTCTACAGTCTCACTTACAAACCTGCACCTCTCCAAACAGAGACATTTAGCAGGTAAAACGTCCTGAGTTGATGGTCAAGTTTCAACATTAGAAGCAATTAACTGTTACAATGAGAATAAAACTATGGCAGACTTGATAAGATTCCAGGAACTACTGTAGGCACAAGCACAATCTGGTCTATTATATGAAATTTAATAATGGCACTATTACCACCCAAGGCTTTATCTCAAATTTCATATTCAAGCATGAATATTACATTTCCTGCTTATCCTTTTTAAAACATTGGACCCAAGAATTGTGCCAGGTAGAAGCTGAAGCATGCTAGCTAGTAAGTTGCTCAGTAGTATTACTCCTGATTATCGAAGAACATTTCAACATTATTTGTTAACATTCTCTTGGAAATGTTCTGTGTCTTAAGGCTCAATTTGACTACAAAGGTTTCTAAAAAAAACTGATTTCCTTCGACAGGACTGGCATGTTCAGTCCGGTCGGGCCCGGGGCCTGCAGCATGGAAGACTACTCAAGAGCTGAACCTAAATGTCAGCTCCTCCTCCTGATTTCATGTTCCATCATCACATCTCAATGAGAATATACGCTCATCCTTGACATGCAGGAGCAGGCCTAACATTTAAAGGTCAAAAAGACGTGAAGGTTGGAGTGGGTAAAAGTATCAGGTGTGCAGTTTAATGACATCAATCACAAGCTGACGTGCCACTGAAGGCGCCTGGGAAGAGTTTTGGTGATCTGGTAAAGAACAAAGGGTTTAAACCCAGTGTCTGCAGTTTTTTTACTGAATGGAGTCAGAGCAGGTAGGGGAAGAGGTGTTATGAATCGTCAAATGTCTAACCACATGAACCGTGTCGTCTCTCAACAGGTAGGTTGGGGTTTCGATCCCCAGCTGCTGCAGCAACATGTCCGAAGGGAAGACACTTAACCCCGAATTGCTCCCACTGCTTCTTTGGTGGGGTATGAATGGGATTAGTTACTTCTAATAGTGTTACTACATAGCGACCACTGCTATCAATGTGTGAATGGGTAACTGTGACCTGCAATGTAAAAGCAATTTGAGTACCGTAAATTCCGTACTATTGAGCGCACCTGGATATAAGCCGCACCGGCTAAAAATAAGTAAATCAATGTATTTGTACATATATAAGCCGCACTTGATTATAAGCCGCAGGTGTCCACGCTATAACAAGAGCTATTTACACAGACGTAGGCTACCGGTAACATCCGCAAATACTGTAGCGTCCGTACGGACGTTAAAGGACGACGAGAGCGTTCAAATAATAACTTTTACTTAACCCGATCACTGTCGGCCGTGACCACGCCGTTTACAGCAGAGAGCAACACATAACTTGCCGTAACAATCCAACTCTCTCCCCCAGCGTTCTCTCATACAGCCACTCAACACGTTCGCGCTGGTGCATTCACTGACTCTCCACATAATCGGAATTATGAACACATTATCAACTACTGACTTTACAACATGAACTGTTACAATACGAAGCCTAGCCGACGGTGTCTGTAACATGGCTGATGAAAAAGATGACCGTAATATATTTCACAAGAAAAAGTCCATCCATTCACTGCCTCAGAATGACTTAATTACTCACTTCCTCAGTCTCTGTTGTCGCTGTCAGTGTCATCTTAACGTGCAGCAGCTCTGTTAGCTTCTTTGACAGCCAGGTCGATCGCCTTTAACTTGAAAGCTACATCATATGTATTTCTCCGTGTGTTTTCCATCATGAGGGTGCGTGCATGAAGCGCAAAATGACTGATATTAAGATCCGACGTGACGAAGTCAAATGTTTTTGCGGCAGAAGCTCATTGTCCCCCATAAAAAATCCATGCATTAGCCGCACCGGAGTAGAAGCCGCAGTGCTCGAAGTGTGAGAAAAAAGTAGCGGCTTATAGTCCGGAATTTACGGTAGTCAGAAAACTAGAAAAGCGCTATATATGCTCAAGTCTTTTTACCATTTACTCTGAGGGAACATAGAGAGGAGGCAACGTAGGGCTAAAGGGAACATAGACGTGCTCCTCTGCCATCTAATGAGGCTAAAACACCTATCATCATTATGTTCTTTGTTCAACACCATTTGGAGATATCCAAACTATGCCCTTTTATTGTTTTTACTGTTTCCACCATAAACTAAATGCGAACTTTAGCATCGAAAATGACGTGTACTTTTCTGGTGAGATGTTCACTGTAGCATAGCTAGCTTAAAATGCACTTCAGAGCAGCAGTAGTGGACTTCCATAAGACTCTGAGAAAAATCTGTTTAGGGGAAAAGCATTGACACGATCTATTCTCCATCATTTCATTTCTATTCATGGAACTTTAGATGAATGTGCTCTTTTTGTACATTTTGTCAGAAATAGAAAAAAGGAGGGATTGATTATGTAGCCGTGTGTTGGGGCTACTTCCACAGAAACACAGCTTTTTAGGTAAAAATATAACTTTGTGAAAGGTTAATCATTGAGAGAAGCTTAAACTTCGAAGGTGAGCTGGTAACTGAGTTGCTTGTGTTTCAGTTGTGTTCAGAGGCGTGTGGGTTTTTTTTTTCAGGTATCGACTCACCTTCCCAGGACGAGGATTCAGCTTCCCGTGTTCCTTCGTTTTGGTGAGCTGCGGACACAAAAAAAACAACAATCAATAGGTTTTCCATCCATATGAATAAAGCTGTGCACTTTCTTTTTTTTCCAGCTATTTAATCAAGTTAATAATGTAACAAAGTACTGTAGAATACTACACACAAGCTAAATCCTGAATTTCCCTCGGGATCAATAAAGTATCGATCTATCTATCTATCTATCTATCTATCTATCTATCTATCTATCTATCTAACTAGCCTACATTCAGAGCTGTGTGGACTTTTATCACGTCTTTAAATGTGGTATAAAAAAACTTTCTCCTGCCACTAAGATTGCCAGAGCAATGGTAGATTTAGACCCGATGACATTCTTTGGGCTGAATATAATTGTTTTCTTATCGCAAAGAATTACAAAACACAGCAGCACGTGCCAAGATTTATCGTCACAGCTATAACACTTTATCCCGCAGTTACCGCATCGATCATACAGAGTTCCCCTAGAGTAGTTTCTAGCTTTTAAATTCTAACCAAGCTAGACGATCCAAACATTGTTTATGTCTCCGTCTGCTGAGCGGTGTCTGAGGGCATCAGGGAGGAAAAGTGATGACAGAGGACATCCTAATGACAGAACAAGCACCTCTCTGACAGGTGAAAGCACATTCCTCACCTCTACCTGTGTAACAGGAGGCTTTTAGTGTGTGTCCCCCCACACCATTATTACAACAGAGTGAGCTCACCTGTTGTCTGCACTGAAAAATGTTCAGCGCACCCAGCAGGTGATGAATTAACTCACTGTCTTCCCCCTTTGCGTGTGTATGTTTAGTGTGTGTATCCTTGTCGCTGAGACACGGCTGGAATGCAGCAGGACCTCTGGGACGTTTACTCACAAAACTACTGCAGGAATGTGTTCACAGATTACTGTAGCAGTGTGTGATGTGCACATAGATGGAGAAAAGATTGTACGTTTCTGTGAGTGTTTGCTCTCCGGTGTCAATGTCTCTCTGGAAGCTGTGTAGGAAACAGGTTATCATGTGGATCAGATTACCCGGCCAAAGAGGGCCGCGATGGAGGATTGTGTTTCTGAAGTCCACAGTCGATTCTCTCACTTGCTTAATAGTTCTGATACACCAGTATGTTATAAATGACTTAACAACTGTCAAATGTTACTTTACCATACTCAGACAATTAATGATTGTGTTGAAAGTCTTACTTTCACCGAGTCTTTTCACTGAGAAATTCCTCAATGTCAGGCTAATTTTCAAGTCAAATAACCCAACATTTACTTCAAGAAGTTGAATAAATGAGTGAAATAAAGATGAGTGAATTAAAGTCATGGATGAGCCACTTTTGATATAAATGTGAGGCGCGTTTTAGTGGCAGGTCGGAGTTTCTACTGAAAGAGGCAACTGGTGGTGCACATGGCAGGTCGAACCACTGGCCACTGTATTTTGGAACGAACATGGGGTTCGTCTTTTCTTGCTTGAGGGATTCATCCTGTTCTGTAGTGTGTGAGGTAAATTTCGGTAAATCAGTAGAAGACATTTTCCTTGAATCAAAAAAGATTCAGCCTTAGCTTTCAGTGTGTTGTCATGCCAACACCACGCAGCCTGCGTGATGTAACAAACGCCTGGGAATGGTCCCCATGTGGCCTCATCATGATTTCCTGATGTCTCAGTGCAACAATGGATTGAACTTACACAATCCTACAACATGTCAACTCCTCTAGCATGTCACAGGAACATGTATACCGTCTGTGTTGATGCTTTAGGGCAGAAAAACCTGATCCCCACCGCCGAGTGACAAACACTAAGACAATTGAGAAGTGTGTTGACACGGTACCATAACATGCTGTGTCGCGACGCTTCAGTCGATCTCACAGGTTTTTGCTTACATTTACATGACAGTTCTGGTGGGAAGAGTGAGACTCTAGTAACTTCCAATTCTTCGCTAGGTCACATAAAACCAATATATTTTATCATAATTTCCTCTCAGCCAATAAAAGCGGGGACATGCTTGTTACTGAGAATCTGAGAATTAAAATGTAAATGACACCTTTAGAAGAGGCTAACTTGCTTAACAGGCCTCAAAGAAGAGTCTATTGAAATATGTCTGAGGGAATGTAGTAAAAGTTTGGTCACAGCAGACGTTTGTCAACCTTTACTGTTCTAGACCTTCATATGCAAAACGTGTCTGTTTACTGTACTGAGGAGCACTTTAGACACTGACTGATTAATTGATCCATTTTACTGATAAAGATTCTGCAAAAGCAGCTACAACATGTCTTTATTCTGAATATAATCCTCATGTGGTTTCTTGATGCTGAAAGTGCTGCAGGTAAACTGGATTGCCTTTCACCACGTCGCTGAGAACAATGCAGAACAGATGTCTCACTTCGGGGGTTTGCGATGTGTGTGCTGCTGCTTCAATGTCAAATTCATGCATGAATTCAAACAGACACTCCCTCCCTTTCTCTTCCTGTCCCTCTCAGCAGCCTGGGCACGAGATCTGCTCTCATCAAGTGACTTACTGCAGATGGAATGTGCCGTTTCAGCAAATCCCATATGCAAAAAAAACCAAAAAAAAACAAAAAAAGTGCATGAAGTGATGAAATTCATAAAGCTGAAGGCACAAAGCGAATCAAACCCTCACAGAAAGGAACAGATAATCCTCTTTGTCATTTTGCAATTACCCTTTCCACCTTCAGACTTTCTCTGCTGTCAGCTCTGCTCCATCAAATATCAAGCAAACAAGCGGAGAAACGCGCGAATAAACAGTGAAGGTGAGGTGTGGCTGCGTCTCTGCAGGAACGGGCAGATAGCTGGGATGGGTGGGGAGCCCAGCCGAGAGACAGAAACAACAGAGAGGAGAGCTCTGCCAGAGTTGCACTGACTGAGAGGAGTAACTCCCACCCGCTGAGAAAGTGTCACTGATGGTTTTAACTGCATGAAGGAGTTTTACGACATGCCTAATTTCAAACAGTCTCTTCAACATCCAGTCGAATGCTTCCAGAGAGAAACATCAGTCCTGCAGCACCAGCCACATATTTCTCTTCCATGTCGTATATCATTTTTTTTTACAAACAATGATTCCCGTCTTCACAGCAGGTTAAGCTGTACATCACATCCCCAGTAACACCCCTTTAGAACAGGAATCTAACACATTATACTTTATGTATTATTTACATGTATTAGTGTCTGCTTTCTGAAGCATTTGTTTTTTTCTTTTGCAGCACACTTCAGTTGTTGCTTGACTTTGAACTTGCATGTGTTTTGACTTTGAACATTCTTCCCAAATGGAAACATTTTAAGCCTAAACACACGTAATTAGCGGCAAAACAATCATCCATCTCATGTATAAATGCATCGATGCTAAAGTCCATTGTTTTTTTTCAGTCTGAGATTATTAACCATCCAGACTAAGATCACCAGAGCAAAAGTGGATATTTGTATTTAGCGGTCTCTGTAGAAGTTATCCAAGAAGGTTTTAAGGGGTCCTTTCTTCCATGTGTAGTGCATTCAACATTATGTTTCCTGTCTTTACTCTGAACTCCCTCTGTCTTGGGATTGCATTCGGCTGCAGTGCTTCTCCACCTTGGGAACTAAAGAGGGCCGAGGCCCAGACATCCTGTGTACAGTCAGTGACCCGGTCAGTAATATGAGCTGTGGTCAGGTGTGTGTACTTTGGCCTGGAAAACAAGAGCTGCTGCATCCTTACTGCTGAACATCACAGAGGCAAAGGGAGCATTGTTAGAGCCTGAACAAACACCCTGTGCAAACATTTGTATTAAAACTCCACCGGACAGCTGGAGACCAATACGAGGTTACACCTCTAAAATCAAGAGAACAGCGCTACGTGCATGTATCGTATGCAAGTATTAACAAGAGATATAGTGCAGAGAAGAGCAACATTGAAGGGTAATGTAAGGATCTGGTTACAATGCTTGTGAGAGCCCCATCATTCCCCTCAGGGATCGAATCTGAGGTTTTCTGTTTGCTAACTTTTGGCATAACTGCACACTCCTATTACATAACCGTTAATTAAAATCTGTCATAGATTAGACTGGAGTGAAATTGAAAATGAAGTGCGTTATGTGTGAAACAGGAGGAGCAACTGAGAGCACAAGCGTTAGAATGAATCTGTGTTTGTTTGTGTGTGTGTGTGTGTGTGTGTGTGTGTGTGTGTGTGTGTGTGTGTGTGTGTGTGTGTGTGTGTGTGTGTGTGCGTCGGCATGTGTAAGTAGATGTTCTTTCCTTTCCTAAGAAAAATCATTTACGACTTTTTTTCCTAATGGGTTTAGCACTCCACATGCCAATACAAAACGCTTACATGTTCGAACAAGTGCATGCATAAACGGGTATGCTACACGCCCTTATCTGTGTCGGTTTATGATGCTCAGTGGGAATATCTTGTTCTTGACATTTGGGGCTTTGAACCCCGTTAACGGTGCGTGACTTCACGAGTGCAGTTCTAAATCTATTCATGCACCAGGTGCTGCTGCAGGAGCATCAACTCTTAGCATGTAATGGCAAACAAAATATTCAAATTCAGAAGCTCTGTGAATGACAGCAAACTGTGCGTGTAAAAGTATGTAGAGGTTTGCAAGAACTCGCACAAGCAACACAAAGAGCTATTTCCTGAGTGCTTATGAAGTGATGGTGACGGAGGGAAATGAGGTCTAACGTCTTGGCTAGTTTGGTTTATATGTGCTTTGACTAACTTGTGTCATAAAGTGCATTATCATTAAAATAGAATTTTAAATACACGTTGTTAAGCTCTGAACTTGAAGTTTAACAGCCAGTAATACTTACGTAGGCGTCAGGGAAGGCTCTGTACTTGGATGCGAGGTTCTTCTCCTGCTCTTGGTTCTGGATCTGGGACCCTCCGTACATGCCGTTGAACAATGAAGTCTGCTGGACCCCCATCGTGCCCTCGTTGCTGAAGCTCCTCTGCAGGAGGGGAGTTGTACCGATACCCCCTCCCATTCCCATTCCCATTCCCATCCCCATCCCCATCCCCTGGTTCTGAGAAAACATGGATAAGGGCGAGTCCGGGGTGCTCAGCGATCGTTGGAGGTCTACGGAGCCGGTGGGGCTCAGGACGCGATTAGGGCTGTTGTTAGAGGGCGGCGAAATGATGCCCAGCGATGAAGGTCGACTCATACGCATGTTGGGTTCTTCAGCTCCACTCAAGGAGCTCGTTGTGGAGGGGGAGTTGTTTAAAAGGAAGGAGAAGCGTTCAAAGCGGGACCCAGGTTGGTCCGTTCCAGTGCTCGGATCACTCAAGTCCTTTGTCCCCACGCTCATACGGTCGTTTGAAAGCCCCGAGTCAGGAAGCGAGCTGGTGCGGAAGAGAGGGCGATGAGCTTGTTTGTTCTCCTGCTTCAGATCGATGGATCCTGATCTGTAGCTCCCAAAGATCACACTGTTGTCAAGACGGGAGGTCGTGCTTGGAGATGGAAGTCCTCCGTTTCCATTCAGCAGCGGGGACTGTAAGTCCTCCAGAGCAGAGTCAGAGGATCTTCTCATCACAATACTGTTGGCGGCAGTCGCTCTCTGTGGCGAGTTAATGAGCTGCTCCTATGGAGAAGACAGAAGATGCAATTAGAAGAGCATTAGTCACCAAAACCAAAAAAACAATCAACATTTAGCCAGGAAGTTATCTAGTCAGACGGATTGTTTGAGATTATTTCCAAAGGTTATTTATCTCTGAGTTTGCTGCCATCATTGTTTATTAAAAGACGTTAATAGACTTTTTATTTGTTGGACGGACAGTTTAAAAAACCCGCAGATAAAATAAAAAAAAGAATACAGAGCTTTACAGAATTAGCAACCAAGTTTTCACCAAGTTTTTTTTAAGGCAAAATTTTATCAAACTTTCTCATCAATTTGGTTTAGCAAATGTAGCCTGAAAATAAATGTAAATTAGAGCTTGTTTCCATGTGAGCTCTGTAGCATTCAATTCTTTATCATTGCATTTTTCTTGATGCCAAAGCTCCAGTGAGTCGGATAGACATTTAAGCCTTAGGCCTCTTTTACATCAGGACCAACTTGCCAAATCTGTTTCGACGGAAAATAGCTCTAATTTATCGTCCTGACACACCCAGTCTTCCATCTTTGAAGAGCATGAAATACTATAATTTTTTTTTGGAGCTCAAGTGGAACATGCAAATAAAGACGACAATAACAAACAGGTTAAGGGTTAGGCGTCTGCTGCTTCCAGACAGATAAGTACATAAATACTTTACAGAGGTTCATTTTAGCAATCAACCCCGTCCAGACAGAAGAGTCTAATTACTTACAAGACAATAATCACATTAGTCAATAACTAATTCTACATGTGAGTGCTGTGTGCAGGAAGTTTGAAAATAGTGAAACCATGACAACCTAAGCTTCTTTATGACGCATTTATAAAATGATAGAAATGATGCATAATGATAAATGAAGTGGTCTGCATGGACTCTACCTGCTGGCTCTGCTTCATCAGCTCCAGTGGAGAACGAGAGTCTCTTACTGAGCTCCTCTTCAGACCTAGATCAGCAGGCAGAGTGTAAAGTCCGTTCAGGGACTCTGTCGGCTTGTTTGCAGCTTCCATCTTTTTCAAAAGGCTGCTGTTTGAGTCACGGACGTCCAGGCCGATCGGGCTGGACGCATCCTCCACGATTGGCGGCAGGGAGGAGATGAGGACCGGCGCTGGTGCTCGTGGTCCGATGCTCCTCGGCCTCATGGAGGGTCCCATGCTCTTCAGAGTGTCCACCAGGCTGTCCATGTCGAACTGGTGTAGGGAGTCTGCGTCGGGGGATGCCGGTGGAGAGGAGGGGGGAGCTGCAGTGTCGGAGACCAGCTCCACCAGCGTGGCCTTGAACACTCCAGTAAAAAGGGACGAGTTGTCCTCCTCTTTTCTCAAACTGTCCGGCCTGTCGTAGCTGGTTTGTCGCGGCGAGAAGGAGCTGGATGCAGGATTCGGCTGTGACTCCCAGCTCGACCTGTACCTCTCTGACTCTCCCTCTCTCTCCCTCTGTCCTGCAGGTGCAGCAGGCTCCTCCCGCTCTCCAGCTGGCTCGCTCACACGGCTCAGATAAACTTCGCTCCTGTCACTCAGCCTGTTGCTAAGGGTGATATGTTCCTCAGACGAGGGGGAGAAGGAGGAGGAGGCGTTGCCTGCATGTTTGTATGCTGTAGCCTCAGGGAGTGTGTAGGAGGAGGAGGACAAGGAGGAGGGGCTGGAGTTGGTGTCTGTGTTTCTCAGAGAATTAGAAGAAGAAAATCCCTCTGTTTCGGGTGGTTTATACTGAGAAACCCCCTCGAACCTGTTCCTCCATTTGTACTCTAAGTCCTGTCCTGATCCGTTTGAATCAGTCACAGTGGAGTCCACTCTGTCCTCTTTGGTGTCAGACTCACCAATCAGAGACATTTTATGGACGCGATACCTGGACTCATCCTCTTTTGGGGCCGATGAGGTCTTAATGTTGAGTTTGGTGCTCAGGCTGCTGTAGCCTGAAGTCATTTTGTCATCTGAATCCTCGTCGAGGTCAGCAGGAGGATTTTCTGAAGTAAGGTTGTCTGAAACGGCCTTTAGCGCCCTGGAAGCTGTCAGGAACCTGATGGAGACAGAGACAAAGACAAAAAAAAAAACGATTACACAAACAGAAGAGATACTGTCACATTTAATAAAAGTTGCTTGTTCACAGTCTATCAAATGCTGCAATACATCCAGGGTGTGGTGATCATGCAATTGCAAAGATGCAAAATACACAAAGCAGCTATTAAGATCGCTCCTGTGTGAGATTTATACATAATAAAATGACAATTTTGCAATATGCACTTATTGCATGAAAAGCTTTAAAGAAATGTCAGCCAACCATGTCGGAGCGTTTAAAACAACAAAGTGGAGAATTTCAGTGAAGCCAAAAGTTCTGCAGAAGTTCGCTCCATGCACAAACAAAAGTCATAAAAAAAAACAAAGACAGGTTTGTGTTGGGAGGATCGTGTGCAAATAAGCAGAACGCAGTCAGCTGATGGTTGGAGGTTACTCAAAGTCAACACTTGTGTGTTTTTCTTTTCCTTTTGGAGTCTTGTTAAACTCGTACGAGCGCATAAACATCAAAGTGACATCAGATAAGAGCATCACTCATTTTCAGATAACATGGAGCTGAGTCTCTGGCTTTATAATTAAAGATTTAAAAACTGATAGGTTGCATTTTTTCATACATTTTTACAGTTAATGTCAACATCACCAGGATCATTGTGATAATAAGAAAGTTACTCATTCTAAGTTTGAAGGGAAATTGTTTGGAAAAATATGGATTTTAAAGTAGAAATGAGATTAATTCTGCTCCTCATGAGAAACAGATCTCAGCCTGTGCATCGTGTTTGATAAGATGTAGAGAAAGTTTTTCAAATTCCCCAAAAAAAAAAAACTTTCCCCCAAATGATGTCATTAGGATTTTTCTTAGATTAAGGCGATGGATTATATAGGAAGAAGATTTAATCATAGTTAAATAACACATTTCTTGTGGACTCCTTCTGGTTTATTTTCATTTTTTGGAGCGAGAGGATCGATAGATAAACGGGTTGCTATGGTAATGACCTGTCATCCTCAAGTTATTCAAATTCTCCAATTCTTGACTAGACTTTGTCCAGAGCGACGTACATCAGAGAGTCGGTACAACACAAGTGAGCGAGTTAAACAAACAACATCAGTAAGTGCAAACAAACTACTGAAAGTCTGATCGTACAGACAGGCAGAGCACAGGTTGTTTGTTTTTAAATTCAAGCTAATATTTCACAACAACATCACAACAACATCGGCAGCTGCCTTTGAGAATTCTTATAACCATCCTAAATATTGTGATTGTCATCGATATAATCATCAGTATCAGTAAGTGCCAAGGTCTTTATAAAGAGCTGGGTCTTTAGCATTTTCTTAAAGGTGCATTCACAGCTAGCCACGCCTAAAAGCGTCCCCATTCTACCGACCACTTTCCTTTCAAATGAAGCAAAATTTACAAATAAACAACCAGAAGCAGAGTGATGTCTCAGTCGCTTGTGCATCGGCTTCACTTTACATTTTTTGTTGGGTAATGTTTTTATAAGACAGGACCGCAGAAGAGAGACAGGAAGCGTTGGGAGTAGCGATTTGGGGAAGGCATACAGCAAATGGCCGAGGTCGGATTCAAAGCTACGCTTGCTGGGACAAGGTCAGGCTATATAGCACCTCAAAGCTTCACTTTTGACTATGCTGTGGATACGTCCATTTCTTATATAAAAGTCTACACTTGGAGAATGACTTTTAATTAAATGGAAAAACTCTGTAATAAAAAACTATATTTTTAATCTTGTGTTTTTTCCTTATGCTTACACAGAAAGAAAAAGTCTTGAGTTGCACTATTAAGTTGGTGTTCTTCCCTTCAGCTGTTAAGGCTGTCAGAATAAAAATAATGACGAGGGAAATAAATCTTGTGAGCTCTCTGACGCGGAGTGAGTGGAATGTAAGTCCCACTTATCGGCTGTGTTGCAAAAAAACCCCAAAAAAACAAACATACGTTTTCAGAAATTAGCTCTCCTTTATAAACGACCTGCAAACAGACAATCTGGGACTTCTCTGTTTCAAGCCATGAGTGTTGCTCTTGGTTTAGTTAAAATGGCATCTGCTGTAAAGTGGGGTCTTGTTTTTTTGTTTTAGACTTTACGCATGCTCCTGCAGGCTTCACATATTTACATAAAAACTCATAAAAACTTCAGCATTCCCTAAAGTGATGTTTGCATAACCCAAATAAGCATTAATCTCGCCCTGACTATGCTTGTGTAACTCATGCAGTAATTACAAGTTGTTCTTCAAAAGAAGGAACCTTTTGACCTTTCAGAGGTGTACTACACTTTGCTTTAAAGTTACAGGTTAGATTATAGACTTAGTTTACCTTATTGAAAAAGAGGTTTGTGTTGTAACGGACAGTCTACCGGTAAAAGGTGAAAAGATGTTCAAACCAAACAAAGACTCGATCACTGTCATTAAACTTGACATTAAACCTGAGTACTGCTTGAGAGAGTGGGTGGAATCACACCCCAGGCCTTTCATGCGTGGTAAGACACATGAGCCCGGTGCTGGAGGTGGATTGTTTAAAGGTCATTAGAATAGTTAAAGCACTTAACGGCATTTGCTGCTTCTTTCCAGAAAGAAGAAAAGTCCTGAAAAGGTCACTAATAGACCTTTAAGGTATTATCTATTCTCTCATCAGATAGTGAAAACTACAGACTGTGTATTAAGACGGATGGATTTAGAGCTGTTACAGGGTGACTTTGGCTTCATCCTGCTCAACAGGAGAAGCTGAGACATGCTGTCCATTTGTACATACAGTAAATGGTTAAAGCATGCAATATAACAAAACAATGACAGATGAATGCTAATATTTAAATTTAATGTACATAAATATCTGACTGTATGGTTTTGAAAGCATCTTTGAGTGCACATGTACTTCAAATGTGTGCTCTGAGAGAGTATGAGTCTATATGAGACAATGATTCATTTACATTAGTCTTACAAAGAGTTTATTGATTAGGACTTTTCAGGAGAATTGTAGGCATTAATAATAATTTCTTTTAAAAAAGAGGGCGCTAACATGCATGTATCCAGAGACGTGCCAGACTATTCAGCACTCAATATACTCAAAAAGTCCAGGGAGTCTTGTGGAAGAAATAAAACATTAATAATTACAAGTAACAGGGAAATGTTCTGTCATAGCCCACTGTTAATTATTCCCCTGATCATCCAGGTGCAGGAGAGACAATGTGAGTATACATTCACGCTGCTCAAGCAAACCTCCCCCTCAGGCTGCTCATCAACTTGCTCTTAAACTTCACACATAAACATTCAAGTCATGTCACATCAGACATAATGAGGCAGAAAGACATGGGCTTACGCCTTAAATTAATATATCAAGTATAAAGGTAAGGGGACATTACCTTTATACAGGTAAGGGGACATTACCACCTACACACACACACACGCTTGAATATGCACAAGACTGTTTGTCTATACGTTTTAGTACACTAGGTCCCAGACCAGTTTGGGGAACATCACAAGCGGTTATGTTAGAGCATGATATTATTTGAACTTCTACGTCTCGCCTCAAGGTTTGCCTCCATGCAGTTTCTAATTTTAATCCTTCCAAAATAACAAATACTCTTCTTTCTACACTTAACCTCAAAGTGCTTCTGTTCTTCGACACCTGTGCCGAAAACAATGTGGGAATGTAGCTACCTACCCTGTCCAACAAGCAGAACATACATGTGGAGTGATGATACATGTGTGAAAAGCACTGGGTTTTAAAGCAACAATGTTAGAGATTTCAACAATGTGCGTGACTAAAGCAGCAAAGTTTTCCAAATAATTAAGAGCACGGTGACGACAACTTTAAAACACACCGGTCAAACTGGCTGCAAGCAGTGCGTCTCGGGTCTCAGCATAACTACAGCAGGATTTAAGAAAGTTTACAGATTCTGTTCACGGTTCTGTGGTGATGGGGGGGGGGAATTAAAAGCCTCTTGTGGATTCAGAAGAAGCTGAATAGCAAAATCTGATAATAGCAAACTTAAAGTGATGTCACTTAAGTCAACAGCAGCTGGGGTTCAAAGACTTTACGTTTAAGGACAACAAAGAACAAGCTGATAACATTAAAGGATACTTTAGTGTTACAAACCCGGGTCAAGTGTCAACCTGAGATGTTGAAAAATGAAGCTTCTCAGGTTTCTCAGGTGTGTACTTGAACAAGGGAATTCACATAAAACCCTTTTTTTTACAGCAAAAAAACTTTTACAGACCTGTAAAAAAAAAAAAAAAGTTTGGTCTTGATTGCTCATTTATTGACACTGTATGTGTTGGAGTTAAACAAACAACTAGTCGAAAACAATTAGTTTTGATTAGATTCTTGATTGTGATAGACCAATTGAAAAAAAGAGGTATCCATTGGAGTCAGTATGAAATGAAGTGCTCTAGTTCTCATAGTCTGCATAATAAAATAGACATTAACTGAAATAAAGTCACAAAGAAAAGTCGTATCATTTTAGTCAAAGCAGAGATTCTCATATAAACTTATCAGCTCAACCTATACAGTCAAACATGCTACAGAAAGTTATCCTAATCTTAGTCTAAATAAAAACACATTTTTAAACGTTATATATTTATTTATTCATTATTAGGACTGGGAGTCTTTGATTCTAATTCTTGGGGTAATGATTCGATTTAGAATCTATTATCTAAGTTTATTTTTGAGTTAGTAAAAACTTCAGGATCTAATCCATTCATCTGCCAGACTGGCCAAATATCAGGATGTGGGAAGTGACTGCAAGAAAAAAAAAAAAAAAAAAAAAAAAAAATTTTTTCCAATCTCAGAAGAACTTTAGTCATTTTTTACATAAATTTATTTTTTCCCATCTATTTTTTTTTTAATTTTCAAAGGCATACATTCATATATTGGAGACATAAATTTAATATATGAGCATTGAATTATGTGTCTTTTATTGCTCAACAGCCTTAAACTGAATTTGAAAAGAGACACTCCTCACACAGATTTCTGATGGTCAGATTAGTAAAGGAAGGTGTGAAACAGGGCAAATACAGGTTCAAGTCTTTCTCTTTAAACCTCCACATGAGCCATTTTTTTTTAACAGTGGAAATTCTCCACAAGCTTGTCATTCCTTCCAGTGTGTCAGTGACGCTGTCACACAGCAGCCAGCCGGTCACACATGAAAGGAAAACAAAGGACACTGCTCAGAAGCAGAGCTCAGACCTGAAGTGGCTCAACTGGCTTCACATGTCAACCTTCCAAAAACATTTCCAAACTCCTCCAGAAAAAACAACTCTTCTACAGTAAAGAAAGTTACACCAATAAGTGTGTCGGACTTCTGAAAGTTGTACAGAAAAAATGATTGAAAACTATGTTGCAGTTGTTACACTACTGTGTTTACAGTATAAGACAAATAGTAAGTTTGATTAGCTGACCAGAATGTGAACTTTTTAAATTGGATGTTTTTAACCACTGAAGCCTTGGGGGGGGATAGGTGGGATTCTAGTGATCACATGTACATCACTCATCAGGACATCATCAGTGACAAGCTTGTAAGACAGGCAGGACTGCCGAAATGCCTTATTTTACAGTGAGCAACAGCATACCTGATCATCTGAAACGGTGATGTTTTTAGTGTAGGCGGACACAGCCTACATGTTAGCAGATTATCAAAGAAAAATAAAGCCAGTCAATGGAGTGATGACACAGAAGCAGAAGCGCTCTTACGCTATGTTTAAAAACCCTCTTATATAAATATAGAAGTAAAGTCTGTTTCCGACAAGTAGAAAACTGTTTAAAAACGCGCATTGCAGGGGCGCCAGAGAGCCTCGTGGTTATGTTGTACGTCTCACGTGCAGAGGCTTTATAATCCTCATCGCAGCGATCGTGGCTTCGAATCTGACACCAAACCTTTGCTGTATGTCAACCACCACTCTCTCGTCCCGAACTTTCCTGTCTCTCTTGTACTGTCAATAAAGGCAAAATTGAGTCCCCAAATGACAGATAAAAAAAAAAAACATGCAATGCCTTTTAATGACCAAAAAAAAGAAGAAGAAGAAGAAGCTTGAGGGAAATCAACGCTCGTAAATCAAACATTCAGAAAAATATCATTCTTCTTTGCCTATCAATTAGAAGGTGAACTTTTATGATCTGTAAAGCCTATCTTTTCTGCTGCGGAGATGTGTGCCTTATATCTTTCAGCAACAGTCAGTCACTCAAGTCAAGTCTTGTGCTGCCATCTACTGGCTTAAAGGATGCAGAAAATACATTCAGTACAGAATATCCAGCAACTAAGGAACTAACAAATCATTTCAAGTAGCAAGGAGTCGTGCAGTGTCAGTGATTCGTATTTAGCAGGATTACATTTTTAAAAAATCACTAAGGATAAAGTGTATCTGATGTCTTTTTATTATTCAACTCCATCAAACTCTCACTTCGACTTCCTATAACAATCTCTTTCTCCTCAGAGATCTGTCTTTGCATTATCGCAATACAGAAAACAAGCGATGCTCTCCACCTGCACCTGTTGACGGCTAAATATCAATAGAAGATGCAGGAATGTAAAAAGTCTCAACTCTGTTTGTTTACACTTGTTTCAGTGCCAGCTTCTGATAAAACTGCTGCAAAACTGCGTTTGATCATGAAAGTGTTAATATGCAAACGATCCATCTGGCATGTAACCCTGTGCTACAGGTTTCAGGAAATGCTGTGAGGCTTAAATGAAGTTTGGTCTTATGACTATGTTTGTCAAAGTCGCAAAGATTTCCTGCAACCATTGCATTAAAGTGGTTGTCTCAGGTGTTCAGGGGCGCATGATCTCCCTCGGATACAGGCCGAGACAACTTACCCGAACAATGGGCACAGGGCACACTGACTTATAAGATATGCTTAAAGAGGGTACCATTTGATTTGTTACTTTGGAGAAAACCCAACAGCTGAGGTGGGCTTGATTCCTTTCACATTACTTGTTGAAGAACAAGTAATGTGGCCCCTCATCATTAAATACTGGCTGTCAATAAAAGCTGTATGGACTCTTTCGATTCTTTAAGAGCTGCAGACAGGCTTGCATTCTTCAGGTCTTGAAGCTGAAGGTGGGTGACAGTCAGCGCTCAAAGCATCCACTGAAAATAGGCTAGACCTCTCAACATGTGGTTCATCAAAAAAAGGGAGTGTTCAAAATGGCAAGTATGTAGCTCCAGCTCTGTTGGTAATCAGCTTCATTCGGTGACCATTTAATCAAAGGAAATGTTTACCCATCACACCACTTCTAAAAAGGTATGAAAGTAGCGGTCCCCCATGTAGAGCTGAACATCTTGGCTGCCTAAGTATATCGCCTTACATCGATGAGATATGAACGCTGGTTTAAGGTGTCAAACAAACCCCTAAGGCTAACATGTGCTACATTCCAGCACAGTAACAACAAAGCTTCAATTTCCTTAACGACACCTCGGACAGCTTTAAAAATAAAAAATAAAAAAACGGACTTCTGCTCTTTCGCTTGATGATCTTTATCTTTAGCGCCGGAATCACCAGCAAGTTTACTACTATTTACTAAACCTGTTCATCCACACATTCTTCAGTGACAGCGCAGCAGCCCTGGACTCAAAACAATGATAAGAAAGGACTGAACACTTACCCCTCATTCAGGTCAGGTTTGGTTACTGCAGGTGGGTGCTGTCTCTTCGAGTGTTCGTCTGCAGCTTGGGTATCGGGAAGGTGTGCGTCTTCGATCAGGGCTGACAGCTCAACTGCCACCTGTTCTTGTGCTCTCCTGTTTGTGTCTGTGCCCTGAGTGCTTGAATCCGCCCACTCTGTCTTACTCTGTGGAGCCCTATTGTGTTCAATCCCTGTGGCGTCTGATTGCAGCTCAGTGCCGTTTTCGACAACCTCCACTGCACCTGAAGTATCTGTGAGTGCACTTGTTGCAGTGCTACTGGTGGTTTCTGTGCTGTCAGAGCGTACTTTCACTCCTTTGTTTGCTTCTTCAAGAAGTAAAACTTGCTTGTTTGCCTCTTTAGATAAGGGTGCGATCCTCTCCTTCTCTGAACTCAAGTTACTGGGGGCAGCATGAATATGCACAGAGCTGCTTGTGTCCCTGAAGGCCACATATTGTACCTCTTGCCTGGGTAGTTGCTGCTTTCCATTCGGGTGGGCTTCAGTTTCCAATAACGCGGTCCGGTTTCCTTCCGACCCCTCCCCCGACCCATGCGGCTCACTGGAGGGTGGAGCAAAGTCGCATACCATCAGAGTTTTCACCTGCCCAACCGGTGTGGCTGGTAACTCCTCCGTTCTCTCATCCCGCCACTCTTTCGCTTGTGGAAATGCTGCAGTTGCCTTTTCTTCCACCTGAATCTTCGCATCATTGCCTTGAAGAATCTTTGTTGTTGTGGTTTCCTTTTGCACTGTAGTTTGGCGAATTTCCTCTCTCTTTTCTTCAATGACTTCCTCTCCTCTTTGGCCCATCTCTTTTTCAGAAATCTCCCCCTGCTTTGATAAGTCTTTAAGCAGCCCAATGACCTCTTTCGCCTCTTCTGCCACCTCTGGAAGAGCAGTCATTGCCACTATTTTCTCCTGAGTCTTTGCGTCATTGCCTTCTAATATTGTAGATTTCCAAGTTTGTGAACTATGAAGTCTTAACTGTTGTTGCACTTCAGCTGGTTTACTGATTTCCTCTCTTTTTTCATCCTTGCCTTCCTCATCTCTTTTGGCAATCTCTTTTTCAGCAATCTCCCCCTGCTTTGTTAAATCCTCAAGCACCTCAACAACCTCCTTCACCTCTTCTGTCACCTCTGGAAAAGCTTCAGTTGCTTCAGATTTCTCCTGGATCGTCGCATCAGTGCCTTCAAGAAACCCAGACGTTTCTGAACTCTCGAGTTTGAAGTGATGATGCACTTCAATTTGGCGACTCATTTCATCTCTCTTTTCCTCTTTGTCGCAGACATCCCTTTTGATTATCTCTTTTTCTGCAATCTCCACAGTCTTTGGGAAGTCCTCACGTAGTCCAATGACCTCTTTGAACTCTGTCAAATATTCTTCGACCCTTGAAAACACTGGAGTCGGAACTTCTTTTTCCATAGACTGTGGATCATTGCTGTGAGCAATCTCAGAAGTCCATTTCTCTGATCTCTGGCTTCCAAGTTGTTGGGGTTCTTCAGTTCGGCTAATGACATCATCTATCTTTTCTTCATTGTTCATTTTGACAATAGCCACCTTCATTTCATCCTCATCTCTCTTGCTCATGTCTTTTTCTACTATCTCTCCTTGTGTTGAGAAATCTGTATGCAGCCCAATGATTTCTTTCACCTCCTCTGCCACCTCTGGAAACACTTGAGTTACTTCATCTTTCTCCTGAATCTTTGCATCATTGCCCACAAGCTTTTTAGATGTCCAGTTCACTGAACTCTGGTCAGAAAGTTGTTGTGGTACTCCAGTGTGGCTATAGACATCCTCTCTCTTTTCTTCACCACCGCCCTCATTGCTTAATTTAACAATTAACACCCTCTTTCCAGTCTCATCTTGTTTGCTATTCTCTCTTTCTGTAATCTCCCCCTGCCTTGAGAATTCCTTAAGCAGCCCGACAACCCTTTCCACATCCTCTGCCTCCTCTGGAACCACTTCTTCCTTCATCTGAATCCTTGTATCATTGGCTTCAGGAAACTCCGTTTTCCACGTTTCTCTTAAATGTTGCCGCACTTCAGGTTGCTTACTCGTATCTTCTTTCATATCACAATTGATTCCCTCATTCTGCATTTTGACAATGACCACCCTCAGTCCTCCCTCATCTGTCGGGCTTCTCTCTCTTCCTGCAATCTCCCCCTGCTGTGACAAATCCCCAATGTCTTCTGCTAACTCTTTCACCTCTTCTTTCTCCTGACTCTTCGAACCACTATCTTCAAGAAGCCTAGATGTCCATTTTTCTGAACTCCGTTGATAAACCTCCGTTCGGCTACGAGTATCCTCCATCTTTGTGTTATTTGTTTCCTCATTCTGCATTTTTAACTCATCTGTCTGACTTATCTGTATTTCTTCGATCTTCCCCTGCTCTGAATAGTCATAACGCCCAACAACCTCTTTTAAGTCTCCTGTCGCTCTTGATAATGTTGTAATGACTACTTCTTCCTCCGGACTATTCAGATTATTAACATCAATAAACTTAGATATCAAGGTTTCTGAACTCTGTTGATGCACCTCAGTTTGGCTCAGTTCCTCATTGCTTTCCTCACTCCGCATTTTCACAATCACCACCCTTCGCCCCCTCTCGTCTGTCTGCCTTTTGTCTCTTTCTGCAATCCCTCCCTGCTTTGAAAACTCCTCACCTAGCCCAACAACCTCTTCTGCTGCCTTTGGAAGCACTATAGTTGTGACTTCTTTCTCATACATCTTCGCATTATTGTCTTTAAGAAACCCAGACGTCCAGGTATCGGAACTCTGTTGATACACCTCAGTTTGGCTGTGGATATCCTTGTTTTTTTCATCAGGTGTTCCCTCATTCAGCATTTTTACCATTTCCACCTTCAGGCCTCCCTCTTCCTTTTTTCCTATATCCGTTACTTCCATCTCTGTTTTCTGTGGATTCTGTGCCTGCAGTCCAATGATCTCTTTCGCCCTTTCAACCAAGCGAATTTCTTCTTTTTTATCCAATGTGAACAAATCTCCATCCACGCTGTCCTGTATGTTGTCCTCTTCGGCGCTGTAGTAGACGTCTATGGCACTGCTAGCGTCAGATCCCACGCTCAGATATGTTGGACTCAACGGCCCTTCGTACCCACTCATCTCTTCAGGGGAAACAGCAGAAAATGTCCTCGCTGTCTCGATTTTCAAATCAAGACCCTTAGCTGAATCAATTTTTTCTTCAAGCCCAAGAGAGGTACCGCCAGGTACAGAGCTCAATTCATCTGTGACTAACTCTTTGACCAGGATCACTCTCCGTTTGGGATCTGTAACCTGAGTATCAGTCCCCTGGGATGTTACATAGTCCGAAACAGGAGGGGCAGAGCTTTGGATCACAAGGGCTGGTGTGACAGTGTCTTGAATAAGGCCAGCACTGTCTGATTTTACCTCTGAAAGGGAGCGTGTAAGCTCTGAGTAAGGGACTGTATAACCGTCAGCTGGTTTGGAGCTTAGAGAGGATGTTAGAGATCTGTTGTTGATATCCGAGTCTCTCTGAAGCTCATAAGTAGTAGACATTTCGTAGGAAGTGAGCTTGTAGTTCTTGCTGGAAGACGTCACCATTATCTCACTGAAGGCTGGATTCATGTTGGCAGAGTATGATGTTGATAGGCTAGAGTACAAGGCACTTCTTTCTGTGCGACATTCATCGAAGGTTTGGAGAGTTTCGGATTCAGTGTTGAGATGTTGTACCTCTGTCCGGATTTGAGATGGAGGGGTCGAGAGCGATGACAATACCTCTGAGGTAAAGTTCTGGGGAAAGAGTGACTCGTACAGATCTCCATAAACTTTATTTTGATTGACAGGATTGGTGTTCTGTTTATCGCTAACAGTTGAGGTTTTGGTGGAACTGTCTGCAATTTTGGAAACAGCACTCCTGGTGTTATAAGCCGAGACTTCTTGGAGGACAGAAGACAAATCTGCGGTGGCTGGGTTGGGAGTTGTCTCTGCAGCAGTGGTATTCATTTTGGATTCATTACCTGCTGCATCAGGTGCATATGGTTGATGATTTGGTAATGTAATACTGGTGGATACTGCAGGAGATGTATCTGTTTTTGTGTTCATAAGGGAATCATTGCCACTCAGGCCATTAGTTGGAGGGACTAAGTCAGCAGCTGCTGCCTTGATATCTGAAGTGCCAAGCCCCATTGGAGGCATGTTGGCTTGGAGGGTTGGTAGAGTCTGCTTATCAATAGCAGAGGTGGGTTCTGTCTGAGTTACGAGGGCAGGTGAACTGGCGTCACTTTTCGCCAAGTTGACTTGAACAGGAATATTCTCTTTCTCATGTGATACGTCTGAACTATCCATCTGCAGCTCAGGAATGGTCGCAATCGGTGCTTTTAGGGGTTCTGTATGTATCTCAAGAAAATTAGAACCATTTGTCTGAGGTGTCTTTGCTTCTGGTTGGGTGTTTATAGAGCCAGATGACTTGGATGGTTCAGGTAGAGTGAAGTATGAATCTGACTGATTTGGGCCCACAGGGGGAGGAGAGGGAATGTCAAATTTAGTGGTGGCGTCAAGCACAGGTTGAGATCTACTGATTTTATTTTTGATGTCCTTATCCAACTCCATCTGACTGAGGTCTGCAGGAGGCTAGAAGATATGAATTTACAGTAACACGTATTAAATTTACTTTATGGAAATACATATAATTTCCAGACTTAGATAAGCTTTCTTACATTAGCATTTTTTTTGCATGTAAGGATGGGGATTTAAACCCAGATCTAAACAGGACCTGGTTCTGCATTTTAAAAACAACAAAAATGTATAATAAATCTATAAAGTGATTAAATGAAATCACTGGTGCCAAAACACACGTTGATTGTGTTTAAAGTGTTTGAATACACCAAAATGAAGTCACCTTCGACTGTCTTTTGTTTGAAAAAAACTCACCCAAACTTTGTAGCTAACCCAGTTAGAAAATAGTAATTAAAGGTTGAAATCATTGTGATGTGCTCAAAATCGGACCAAAAAAACTGTATGTTTTCATAATTAATGTCAGGAGAAAAACTGTAATGTTGAGGTAATAATAGTCACTAATAGTGGTAGCGATAAGGACCCTGTCTAGATTATAAAAATCCCCAGACCTTTAAGCATGCAATCAAGACACAGGACAGAGTATCATGTCACCATATATAAATGTCGCTGGTGGTGTTTCAAAATCCCTTAAGGTTGTTAATCAACACCCACTACTGGTTCAAAGGAATCCCTAAACCTGCTGAACCTCTTTCGCCCCTCCAATTAGCACAGTCATTACATGTCTGCGTTGGTTAGCAAACTAGTTAAAAAACTCTTAACAGCCTTTTAACATTCCCGCAGCATCATTCGGCGCATGTTCACCTGATGATTATAAGTCAAATATTGACTCTTTTTATGGTTCTCTTCTGAGTTTCAGCCATCTTAAGCTAACAGCAGTTGGCAGCTAGCTGTATCTGTCTACCGTTTGTTGCTAAATGTAAGTCACATTTAGGTTTTAGAGCTTTTCCAGTGATCCTGGAGACCTGACATATAAAGTATGAGTTAAAACTCAGTAATAGTTTCATAGTTTTGGGGACAATGCAGTTTAAAAAGGGACAAACTTTACAAGGAAACGATCATGGCACCTTTTTTTCCATTTATTCATTTTTGACAGAAAAGTATTGATTACAATTCAGTTGAAAGACAAATTGATTGTTAGGATACTTTGACAGGAGATAATTTAAAACTAGAGTTGTAACAATGTTACAAGATGTTTGAAATAACAATTTTGCCAATTCACAATGTTTGTTTTATGATGTCTTTCAATGTTAGACTCCCACAATGCCACCAGTTTGCCAAAGAAAACAAATTAGAGTTTGTTCCATGGGTGACTTCCTCTGCCAAATTAAAAACCTTTTCTCTGAATGAGTAACTTGGTGTACACAACATAACCATCAACTACTGACACTAGATCATGCCACATTATCCTCCAATATGCCAATGTCTGTCAACACAGCTAATATTGGCTGATACCGATGTTGAATGGATTAATCGGGGCATCCCTATTTAAAACTTTATATTGATGTTTTCAGATACATTTCAGAATAAGTAAATCAGATATGAAGATTGAAAAATATAGATATAATATGATGGAAAATTATTGTAATGCAATCTATTTTCCATTTTTTTAAAAAAAATGCTGCATATTGTCCAGGACATATTTAATGTGTATTTTTAAATGTCTGAGATGAAACGTCAAAATGCAGTGGATGTGAAAAACAACCTTCTGGGTTTTTAAAAGACTTTCCTCGGTGTTAATCTCAGAAAAACAAACGCTTAACCCTGAACTAGTGGTACAAACATTTATAAAGATTTTATATTAACATCAGAGAGGCTATGTTAAAAAATAATGAACATGAAGCTGCATAAGTGGCACCACATTTCCCAAGTTAGAAAAGAGAGAGATAAGGAAGAGTGTTACCTCTTCTTGCTCTTCAATCCCGCTGCTTTGAAGGCCAAAAGCGCTCTTAGACAGACCCTCTTCATCCCTCTTCTTCCTTCTCTTGAGACCAAAAGACAAGGTTGCAAACTTGTTGGGCTTACGGAGGTCCATTTCTGAGTAGCTGAGCTCTTTACCCTGAGGTGAAGAGAGAGGATAAATGAGGGATGGGAAAAAGAAATGCAGGGAGAAGAGGGAGGAAAAGTACATATATATTCATGTTCCTGAATATAAACATTATGTCAAACGCTTCTGAAGATTTATGACACTTCAGATGAGATTTATGGAGTTGTAATTTTTATGGCCTGCTGTCTATGAAAATCTCTTCCTGTCATTTTTTTTTTTAAACGATGATGGATCTAACAAACTCTACCGCTGACTAAATAACTATGACCTGACACCAAACACTACCTCTTTCATCGGTAAGAATGAGGATGTTGCATGAAGAAAAATTATTCCAAGAATTACAAACAAGCAAAATGGTTTACACCCTAACTTCATTCCAAGCAGTAAAAGCTGCTCCACCCTGATGAGTGACAAGTCCAACGTGATCTGCTAAACCTTGTTGCTATTTGTGAAGATTTACCCAACTTTGGCCCCTGAAAGATACTACATTTGATTTCTTCTATTGTGAACTGTTGCACATAATGAAGCTGTTTTTTTTTTTAAAGCATTTAGCTTTTATTTGATAGGACAGTGGACAGAGTAGGAAAATGAAGAGACAGTAGGGAATAACATGAAGGAATGGGAACACAGTTGAGACTTGACCTTCAAGAGGCTCTGTTTCCTCTGTACATGGGGTCATCACTGCTAGGCCATCAGTGCCCCAATAATGAAGCCTCTGGTGTATCATAGAATTGCAGCCAGTGTGGGGGATAGTTAATCATCATATACAAAAGAGCAACTTGCTGGTTTGTTTTCAAACAAAAATCTTGAGGTAAAGGTACAAAACATCTTTATAACATTGTCATTCCCGTTTTTTTTTTTTTTTTAATATTTGACCACATTTTCATATGTCCTAAAACCTTAGGAGAGCACTTATTATCACCCAGGCTTTCCTTATAACATGTTTGATTATAAGATACTAAAGTGTGCTCCTGCAGGCAAACCCTGATTGAAATGATGAAAAGGATTGTTTTTTTTCCGGTGATTACGGATGCATGTTTTCTTGAATGACGATGACAAAGGACGATGACAACACATGGATGTCTGTCACTGCCATGGTTTTTTTTTTTTTAAACAGGGTGTGCCTGCTTAAATACCTCCGTCTATGATGGATAATTTGGATGGTATGAGATGAAGCAATAGACAACAATCAAAGAGTGTTAAGTCGAGTCTGGGGTGGGTGGACAGAATAACTCTGCCGACTAAGATGCTTTTAGAGTCAATCTGTTTGTGCATAAGAACACTAACTCGAAGCAGAGATGAAAGGTCTGTTAATGGAAAGATAAACAGCCACACACAACATTCTTTGTAAATGTAGCACTGTGAATCCAGCAGCTCCATCACCTGTCTAAAGGGCCTTTAAAAGAGAAGTTGCTGATCCGCTTATCAAAAGGTGAAAAGTTAAGCAACATGCGTCTATTTTGTGCATCGTTTTGAGTCTTCATTTTAGACTTTAAATAATGACGGATGGTTATTATGACGTAATGTCTCCGACATCGGCGAGTGGAATTCAGCCCACACAAAGATGTAAATGTCACGGCTCTTTTGTTTGATCATAAATACATTTTGGCATTTTACAGGCTGTGTGTTGTTGAGATGAAGGTTCGAGGTCATTGTGAAGGGAGCAGTTTCAAGGAAAAAGAAAAAAAAATAAATAAATAAAAATTAAGACTGCATGTGCTACAGGTCCTAAGGCAACACTGCAGGGAAAAGAAACAAGATAATTCATTGTTGGTCGTGAACCTGATCTCAAGTGGATCAAACTGCTACTAAAAAGAATAACAAATTCATAAGATCTTCTCTTCTGACGGTGCGTATAGTTCAACACCAGCAGAGTCATTGAGGATTGTTGCACAACAACATACTTCTGATATTAAAAGTATACATCCACAAGTCCAGGGTGTAACCCGCCTCTCGCCCAATGGTAGCTGGGATTGGCTCCAGCCCTCCGTGACCCCGAACGGTAAAAGCAGTATAGACAATGGATGGGCGGAATGAAGTATGCATCCCCTGAGGTGACATGATAGCTAAGAACAACACAGGGAAGTGTTAAGCACAGTTTATTGGACGTTTAAAATAAGTTTGTCCAAACACCCGTTTTAAAAAGCATGCACTTTTTTGAAGTACCCATGTCACCGCTACACACGTTGCAAAAGCTTTGTACATCATTCAGCATCTTGTGGTTTTGTGAACAAACACAACTACATGCCTGCTTTTAATTACAGTTCTCCTTCTCTTATATCAAACCCAGTCTGCATGTTCATGCGTCAAATGTTTTGGTTAGCTTGTGCTATTTGAGCATTACTGTATTTTGTGTGCTATCAGAAGTCACAGTTACAAAATACACTTCCTGGATTTCAAACTCATATGCTGAACTGTACATAGCTTCTGCAACACAGCTGAATTACAAATCATAATTTGAAAGTGACAACTATTTATATTTCCATGCCATTGTGTCACACAGGTCTCAGCTTCGAGGCAGTCAGATCACACTGTAATTGAGCTTCACCTCAACATTGTTGTTTAGTTGAGCTCTGGCGCCCTCTTCTGGACGGAATACAAGATGTTGGTATTAAATATGTTTATGAAGTATGCAACCATTATGTAACTGCGTTGAATCCCATCAGACTGAGCAGTCACAATGAGTTTTGTTTGTGCTGTTTTTGGAGTTTTGGCGCCCTCTACAGGTAGTTATATGTGTTGCAGTAACCTGAACTCAAACGTTTCTTATTGTGGGTGAAATTTATTAAAAATGATAATAGTTTTGATAATGTCCAGAAGTAGTTAAATAAATTTTTTTAGAAACAATACGGTTTTCCTTTTCAATTAATGAAGACAAAGGTTTCACGTGAGTGCATGCTTGTGAGTGTAAGAGGTTCATAATGTTGCAAGCCCTTGAGGGAGATTGAGGCGTATAGCTGGAATGCAGAAACCGTTAAATTTTCCCCATAATGGAGCCATTTTCCCATGTCAAAGACCCAACAATTAGCCCCCAGGATTATTCTGGTCCAGACAGGTTTCACTCTGACCTGTTCGTAAAGGTGCCAAGAGAAAGCTACAAGCATGAGAAATAGTATTGTGCCCCAGTTACTCACAAACCCAAACAAATATTTTCAAAGAAATACTGCAGATGATTAAAGATTTCTGTGATTCCATTTTTATCGTACATTTTAAGGTGGAACAATTGACAGACAACAGATGATTGTAAATTTAAAATGTGCTAAATCATGCTTTAACTGAGAATCATCCTGTAGTCTTCGAGACAGCTGGACAGAAGTGGGACAAGGTCATTGTCTCGAGGGGAGTCCCTAGTAAAGACAGACAAGTCGAACAATCAAAAGTCCTAACCTTTGAAATTTTGAGTTGAAGTCGTGTGACTCGAGTCCATAGCTCACTTCAGCGTTATGAGCCCCCAAAAAGAATCAGTTTCCTTTCGATTTCTAACAATTGAGGGAAAAGAAGTCTGCCAAAATAACAACATTACGATGCAGATTTGTTAAGAATAATCTGTAAAGCTTTGTCAGGTCTTTCATCAAGAAGAGAAGAAACCGACTTCTGAAGCGTACTTTTGTTGACTTGAGGTGGGCTCCATCACGTCTGCATTCCAGGCAGTCAGTGAATTTAAAAGCTGATTGGCTTTGTGACACTGAGTCGAGCAGATTTGTGTCTCAAGATGAATGTTTTTGGATCCAGAACGTCACCTTGTCTTTTATGCAGATTTTTGTTTATTTACACAAAATAACCTTCGTCAGAATCGATTTCTGTGATCAGGTTATCAGCATGGAATAACTGCCTGTTTTATTGCTGTCCACACGGACTGTTTTTCCTGCACACACCAGAGCCTGTTGATATGTAAATGGCCAATACAGCTCCAACTACAAATGTGCTGGAAACAGGAACACCTTACATGTTGAAAATCCAAACAGCCGAGTACAGATTATGCGCTCCATACAGACGAGAAGTCCTCAGTGTATTAACCATTGGTTGAACTCCATCCCTCAAACCTTTTGCTGCAAGTAGTTCACAAACACTTTTAATGTAGATACCTAGCTGACCTGAACAAATTCTACTCGGTGAGTTAGAGTACTTTTTGTGATAAACTTGATATTTCCTCCAGGAGGTTTTGAGATATTGCGTACACAAAAAGGACTTTTGGTGGACAGAAATATTTGACAGCCTGAAAGCATAACGCCTCTGGCCATGGAGCTCCTACTCCAGCGCAATGAACTGATCAGAAAACAGGTAATACTCCACCACAAGGGGGCGACCTCAGCTAGGTGTTAAGCAGTATTTTAGAAACCTTCGAGTGCCGAGTCTGTCAGAATAGCTGGCATACTTGGATTACTCATGATTGCGGTCATAATGATAACCTGTAATTAAAGCGTTGATTAATGTTGATGCCAAGGATGACTGAACATAGTCTGCATGACAAAAATGTAAATGCTGTCTGCATGTCACATTAAAATAGAAACATGTATTTCACCCAAACAAAAGGCCCATTATATACAAACCTTTAAAGAGGAAAAACTATAATAATGATCAGAATTGTGTGCATGTAATGGAAAGATACAGAATTCAAAACAATGGTCAGCTTTATGTTAGATAAGTTTGATGACTTCCTCAAATAGGACTCAAAAAAAAAAAAAAGGTTGTTGTCAGAAGCCTGGCCAGATTCATAGCTCTAGTCACTGACCTTGATGATTCATTGACATAAGTGTCTCTTTCCTGCTTGCTCACGAATGTTTAAATCAACAACTGAGTTTAGGTTCATTTTTAGCTTGACCTATTTTATTCTTAATTCTTGCGTTTCTCACACTGACCTGATCTGAGGAAAACTCAAGAGGTTACCAAAGTTCATCAATACTTTGTAAGGGCATGCAACTAATGCTTTCAGCCTCCTGCCTTCATCAGGTAGTTCCACAGATTGTATGGACGTACATGCACCGGAACAGCTTAGTACAAAACTGACCATATAGCAATTGACACTGACAGCTCTCTTCAATGTCACTGCATATTTACATCTATGATCACTGATTTGCATGTACACCTCATCATTTGACTGTGTCAGTGCTCCTCCTGTGACCTTGCATCTCTCACTACTCAGGCTGCCATCAAGTAGTAAGGGGCGGAGCCAGTTAATTTGTTGTCCAAATTACGTTCCTTAATGCTAAGTAAATATTGACTGTTCTAAACAAGACAGAAATGAGGGGAGAGCATGTGTCTATGATGCTAAACCTTCAATGTTTTAGTAAAAAAAACAAACCTGGAGGCAATCATTGAAAACAAATATACACTGTAAAAACAGGTAAAAAAAAAAAAAAACAGAAACCCTGCATGGGTTTCTGTTTTGTTGTTGTTGTCAAAGAGGGGGGACTGTTGGTCATTTTGATAACAACTTGAGAAAGTTGCTGGACTGACCTTCGATCTGGGTGCAGTGGCGTACAGAGAAGTCTTCTTCTTGTCCGAGAGGTTGTTTTCAGCCCAGGCCTCTCCATCCTCTTTGCCAGAAACGACAGGACTGAGGGGCACACAGTTAGAGAGTTGGATTTAGTGGAGTCTCTACACACTGCTTTTATGTAAAAACATATTTAAGAATACTTAAAAGACTCTCGCAGAAAAAGGAAGAAAAAGGAAAGTGCATTTAAAAAGTGCAGATAGGTAAAACATTTGAAGCCCTTCGTTTTTGTACTGGTCCATGTACAGCACAGTATACAGTTAGATCAAGGTTGTGCATAAGGGAAACTACATGCGTCACACATCTCGACACATGTCATCCCATCGCAGAATCCTCGGTGCAGGGAAAATATTCCACCTACCAAAATAAAGCAGTCAATCATTGCTTTAGGAATGCTGAAAACAACCGGCTGTGCAGAGAGTGATATTGTGTTCAAGCGAACAGAGTCTAAGCAAAATGGACTTTTCTTCTCTTTCATTATTTTTTGTGCCTTTATCTCATAGACAGGACAGTAGATAGAGTTAAAGAGAGACCCAGACCCAGTCTGCCTGCTTTGAGGACTAGAGTATTTTGAGGATTATAGTATTCTACAGGCGCCCAAACTAACCACTTGAACAGAGGCGCACCCATGCAAGACCAATTCAAGGGTTAATAATAAATCTAGCTAGAAGCTACATTACAAGTGACTTGAAATCAAGCAGTGAACTCCAGGGTTATAGCCACATAACCTTTAAAACTCATTGTCATAGACTGTAAATAATAATCCTTAACTTTCAGTCAACCTAACGACAGGCAGAGAGCTGGAGCTGAGGAGGGTTTCAAGCCTCCCGACAAACTTGTTACTTCACTCCCACCTGTCAATCATGTCAGCTGAGCATCTAACCAAGGACGACACGTATCATTCAGAAAATAAAAAGGATGCTTTTTTTTTATTACCCTCTTACAAGGGGTGCCAAGAGGGGTAATAACTTATCAGACTAATGTAGTTTTTTTGTACCAGGCTGTAAACAAGTTTAATTCTTCTGCAGATATTGGCTCCCACTGGTGTTTAAGGGTAAGTGAGTGCCGAGTTCAACAAGCTGGTTTCCTTTAGTTTTAAAAGCTCTGGAAAGCTACAAACACAAAACACAAATCTTAATCTGTAGTAAATAGACGGGTTAGCTAGCTAATTTGCCAGCTAAATAAATTAACCAAGGGCATTGAAAAACCATTCACTCCTCTAAACCACCCGACACCCGCCCTCTATTCCAGATCTGGTATAGTTTGAAAAGCAGCATGGTAACCACCACAATGCAGAAACACAAACCATTGGTTTAGGTCAAGATGGCAGAATCAGTAGTTACACAAGCATTGCACAAAACAAGGCATAAGCATCTACAAGCAAAAATAAAACTTTTCTTTAACCGTCCTTTTCTGTGAAGAAATATGGCTTTTTACTTCCTCCTACTCATAGTTTATGAAGTGGGCACCAGTGTGAGGCCGAATGAGCTTCAGAGTCAACAGAGACACACCATAAATAATGACACGCTGTCACCACATCAAATATTGGCTACAAAGGCCACCTGAAACACAAAAGCTGTTTTCCGTTGTGCAACTGGATCAAACAGGAAGCCAAATGACAAGCACACATGAGTAGCAGCCTCATAATTAAGACAAATGTCATCTTAAACACCATGCATATTGACAGGTGTGCACACAGTAGGCAAACAAGATTTCATTCTCTATTTTATAGGAAAATCTTTGACCTTTTTCTGTTTCTACACTGGTGTCAGCTGTTCGGACCACTCCACGTTTAAAGCCTAATGCAGCTTCACCATGGGGAGTGGGAAACTAAAGTGGGTTCAGATAGACACACCACAGACAAAAAACAGATAGACAAACACACTTACGAACGCATACAGACACAAAACAGAACGTGATGTCTGTATTTGTCTTTCCTTGTGCAAAACAGCATCCCTTAAAGAAGTCAGCTGATAAACAGAGTCGGAGACTCAAAAGCTCTTTTGTTTTCATTTAGACGGCCAGAGATAACAGGAAGAGTCATATCTTTGTCCCCGGGGGATGTTTGTTGACATGTCAACACGTAGGGTACCCAGGAACATACACAGGCTTCAACTCTGTGAACTCGCAACACCTGATATTCTTACGAAAAGAATCTAATGCGCGTCTTGATTTAGTATTTAGTTCAACAGGATGTAACTGAGAGATAGAAGTGCCTTTGTTGCTTTCTCTGGCAGTGTACTAAAATGTGAGAATGGTTGTTTGCATAAGAACAGGACTGGGTGAGACAAGAGTGGAGAGGAGGAAGCTAAAGTCAGGCCTAAGTGCAGTGAAACGTGCATATTTGCATTCATAAGCTATACAAACTAGCATGCTCTTGCTACAGTCACACCACAGGATTTCAGTATTCAGATGGGCTACTATTGGCTCTACATATCAGTCAGCTAGCAGGAAGAGTTTGTTGTCTATGTGGAGGAATCAGCTAATTGTTAGCCGAGCATACGGACAGTAAACATGGCAAACACGGCAAGCTAGCTCTGCTCAAATGCTTTTTAAAAATCCTCCTAGCCACATCTGAATACATTTCATGAGTAATAGTTTACAGAAGGTGTTGTCTTAAACTTAGCTAGCTGTTTCCCTGTTCTTTCCAGTCTACCTACAATAACTGCAAGTTATAGCTACATCTACTGTAGAGACAGAAAGTGTAGGCTAACCAATTGTATTAAACTCTGTAAAAGTTAAATTACTTTGTCCCCTGAAACCCTGTTGGATGAAATTGGACTCCAATGTCCCATTGAAATTTACGAGTAATAATAACATTTTTAAAGATAGAACTAAAACAGTATTTGTTCCCTTGGTGTGCCTAGTAAAACGTGTCATTGTTTTTAAGCATGTGGGACATGCTTAACCAGAACACAAGAGATGACACATAACTATGTAGGTCATTCTACGTTGTTTTATACTTTGTTTAGGAAAAAGTATGTCATTACCACAGTGGAATTCTTTTATTGGGCTTTAACTGCAACTTAATGTTGCTGTTTTCAAAGGAGAGCCTGACTAGTGAATTTTTAGATGGGCTACAATCATCACAGAAGCGTCTCAAAAAAACTAACTGTTGTCAAAACTCGTCACCTCAGTCCGCTGCAGCTACAACGCCTTGGACATATAAACAACCAAAGGATGACCGCAGCATGCACTGGCGTTCTGTGAAGTGAATCATGCAGGATAGTCATGGCTCTCCTGCATGGATGAAAACACAACCCTGCAGAGACAGCTCATGAATGCTCACTGCTCCTGAATCATTTGCAAACTGGTGAAACCTGCAAAACTGCTGCATTTAAATATTTAGTCAATAAGTTACCTCATACTGTTTGCAGAGATGGAGGATCCTCTATACCTTACGTCTGACTGATACTTAAAGGTCCAGGCATTTGCGATCAATGAGACCCTTTAAAAGGGAACAATAGACTGAATGGGACTGATAAAAAATGTACCGTACACCAGTGTTACTACCAGCCACCATTGATATTAAAAACAAAGCTTTTTACCTTCCCTAACCTCATGTCTATGAATTCCTCTCACATTGAACTGGCCTGTCCATATTGACCATACAATAGAAAAGTAAAGCAAAAATTCCACCTCAGGAAGGATGTCAGACAAATTGTTTAAACACGCTGCACTATTTAGACATGCACTCACACACAGTGCTGTTCTGATCGGCCATTTCTATCATTTTACAGCGATCCTGTCTTGTCCCTGTAACACCTTGACATTGGAGGCTACTAACTCCAATGTCTACAAATCAGTGGGATGACCTGGTCTTATGTTTATGCCTCTGTGACATCTACACAAAATAAGCGAGATATTAGAGGGGGAACAAAGATCCGACCACATTATGTGCCATTACATCAGTCTATCTGTTGTTCTTCTTGTTTTACACAATACCTGTGCTTGCTACATGTTTCTTCTAGACAATTCAATACAAACCATCATTATAGTATGAATGCGTAGCCATCATGTTTATGGGAGCTGTGGCTCAGTTGTCAGAGATGTCTCTCAACCGGAAGGTCGAGGGTTCACGCCTCAACCTTCCGAATTAGACTCGTAAAGCCTTCTGACCACTTTATAAACTCAATTCCAATTACCATAACCAGAAGTCCACTTCATAGGTTAAAAATGTTTTGCTAAAAAGGTCGATTAATTTTTCAAATTCACTGTAAAAAAAAAAAATCAGACTTTTGCATTCTGTCGCGATGAATTGCACAGGCCTAGTAGTTCATCAGTCATAATGTTTCTGCTATGGACTTAAAGCAAACTCTCTTCATGTAATCATTGTCTATCTCTTCCTATGCAAAGATCACAAGTTCCACAATGACGTGAGTCATTGTGATTGTTCTGAATAATGTCAGAAATGTAGACCCAGTTGCAATCTGAGCTTCAGCTGTGACTAGAAGATGTTACCAATGTGTATCGTTTTGCACAATGACGGTATGTGTGTGCATTTGTGTCATTGATTAGTGGCTTCATTAAAATGCGGTTGGCATGTGGAGCGGCAGGTTTCTCTAAAGCACATCCATTAATCCATAACTCAGCTCGAGAGCCCAACAGACCTTTCCACATACTGAAACTCTGGGTGTGTTCGGAAAGACAACTGTTGTAATTTCATACAGCAGCAGAGGTTAAGTTTCAAATATGTCCCTTTCGACAATGACATCCTCTTGAACTGTGTGAAATGCTGCCATCAAAACAAACAAATTCACTTTAAGACGCCAGACTATTTAATCCTCAAATCTTTGCATGATAAAACCTTGGACGAGGATTTAAACTTAATCCTTAACTAACAACAAGAACAGATTTACTCCATGTCTGGATTTAACTCTGATCAGGGACAATCGTCTACAAGGTCAACAATTACAGACTGCATTCATACAGCTAATTTAATAGCTAATGATCACCTTAAAGAAGTGAATGTGATAAACAATGAGCCGGTGAGAGGCTATTAAGGTAAATAGAATATTTCAATGTGTCATAGCATACTCCTGTCCTAAAATTAATAACATCATGGAACTTGTCCTCACCTTTTCATTTATTTCAATAACAAACTGTCCTATGTTCAAACTCTACCCTTGTGTAACACCTGTGTGCGGCCCTTGTTTGCAGAGACGGTTCTTGCAGTTTCAACCCATCAATTGTTTAGTTTTCATCGCCTGTACAAACACAGGCTGTCACTCGGTCTGGTCTGAGCGAACATGATTACCCTGTCCAAGCATGACACTTGCTCAAACTCACTGCCTCACCTGTGAGTTTATTTACTTTGCTCATGTTATTCTGAGAGGTTAGAATAGAGTGCTGTGTCTTCACCCCTTTGTAAACAATTCAGGTCACAAACTTGAACTTAAAAGATGTTCTGCATACAGTAGGTGTGCAACATCATCCCTCTGTCTACATACTCTAACTTGCACTTCAATAAAGCAAAACTTTTCAGTACCATTATTTATGTTTTATGATGCTGCTACATGCTAGACTGGCAAGCTAGCTGGAGCTGTTTACTGTTCACTTTTTAACCCCCATGCTTACAGTATATTGGTTCCTGCTTTCTTTTGTGTGATTGAAATTATATGGACATTCAGTTTGTCTGGAAAAAGTATTTTTTTTAACAAGTTAGCTTGCAGCATTAGCATGCTAGCTTGTAGCTTAACATGCCGCCAGGTTAGCCTATATTAACACACCTGTGTGTGTTTGCCTGCTGCTATTTGGGATTTGGCTCGAGTCCTAAGACTACAGTTTTAAGCAATTTTAATGTACAGTTTTTAAAAAGTGATATTCTTTTGAGGTCAGAGTGAGATATGTGATCACTGTGGTCACAACTGTGGTGGTCACAGCTGAAGAGACGAACTAAACTGGTTTTAAAAATGTCCCACTTTCCGTCATGTGAAAAGTACGCAATGTGAAAAGTTAACCTATCTATGTAAATTAAGACCAGATGATGCATTATCTAAATGTTTAATCAACTTCTTACAGTAACCAAAACCCAAAAAATATTGAACCTAATTTGTATGTCTTTTCACATGTGACAATGACATCACAAGAATAATCACTGTAGTGGATCAGTTCAGTCTGCAGAATGGCACTGATGAACTTAAGACCTGTTTCCACCAAGTGGTCCATGCAGTTCAGTTCGGTTCAGTGCAGTACACATTCTGCCGGGGTGTAAATCATACCGATGTGACTAAAGGCTGGAGGTAGACACTGCAATCTGCTGATTGGTCAAAAGAATCGTCACTTCCTGTTAGACAACAGAAATAAAGTAAAACAACCTTTGTTTACATTTCTCCTTGGATTTCGAGAAAAATAACTGTAAGATAATTTCAGGCTTTTTCCCCCCAATAAATGTCAGCACATTGCACTTCCTCATGGGCGACACTGGAGGATTCGACCTTCCTAGAGATCACGTTCCTTTGTTTACTGTGTGGCGTTCTTCTTCATTGAAATGGTACAACACACCGGCAATACTGGGGATTCTCTAATTCGTATTGACACTTACCTATTTGAGTCTATTTCAGTTAGGCTAATCACAAATATATATTATGACAAATTGAGAAACGTACGTCTTTATTCAGGTTCATTTAAGGCCTCATTGTTTGCCTACCTGTTTGAGGGCCCTGTCTATCATAGTTAACAGATGGTGTTCTTGGCTCTGTTCAGAGGGATGACTTTATTGCCTAACTGCCTAAAGCAGTTCACATGACTAAAAGTGCTGATGGCCAAACTGGTACCCTGTCTTGCAGCATACATGTTTTTACAACCATACGAAACTCTTTCAGTCCCCATTCTCTTTTAGCGAACAGCCACTATGTGTAACTTTGGAGCAAATTGTGGAAGTTCTGCTGATATTGATGATTAATCAACTGTTGTTTTTCTACAGGTCAGATTTGAACCCAAGCCACCTGCTTGGAGTTCTGCAGCCTCCAATGAGACGCAAGCAAGAGCTACTACCCTACAGGCACACCATGAAACAGGGTCTTTAAAATGTTAGAAAATAGTTAAGGATATCCGACACAATGTCCCAAAAACTAACTTATTTCAGTAGATCGTCTGACTACGACTCCAAGAAATAGGTGTTGAGAAGCCTACTATACCAAACCATAAAATATTTGTATTGGGAAGCCGGACAGGATAATCTTTCTGTTTTATACCTATGCAATTTATGAAACTGATAAAGATAAAATATTCAATATTTAAAACATGACCAATAAAACCAGTACATTCAGGACACTTTCTTCTTGTTTTTCAAAGATTACTTAACTGCAAATCCATGAAGGATTTGCAAGCTCCCAGAAAACTACATGTTGCTTATTTGCACTGTATTTCCATTCGCTTGTTTGCAAAATAATGATTTACTTCACAACCCACTACTACTTTCAGTAGCACTGTCTAGACAGAGATGTCCTTGAGGTCTCTCTAAATGCTTGTCAGTTGAATAATCGACAGCTATTGCACTTCTAATGATGCTGGATGTGAGCCTTAACATCCATCATTGACCTCATTTCACAGAATCTTCAGGTGAAATTTGGGCACATTGCTGAGCCCACGACTTCAAACAAGATAACCTACAGACAGGTTTGTGCAAGGCAGGTGTGTGGCAGTGAAGAAGAAAGATAAGAAAGGGTTAACATTATTCAAGTCGCTGTAGGTTATAGAAATTAATTCAATGTGATAACTATCTGTTGCGTCTGCAGCTGCTGCAGACATTTCTTCTCCTCCAACGAGAAGCCATATATGACACATGTGTGCAGGCATGAAAACAAGCAAACTGAAGTAAATGTCCACGACGTTCTGCAAACACACCTGAGAAACACCTGCTGGCTCTCCCCCGGCTTCACTGGGACTGAACCGGTGGACCTCCTCTTGAACCTAAAGAACCGAAATCTCTTCTTCTCTCCTTCACTTTTGTCCACATCCTTCGCCTCCGAGTCGCGCAGGTTGGCCTCGCTCCTGGAGAACAAACTTTTCAGAGACTTTCTGGACGAACTCTTCGCCATTGCCGGCTGCAGGTTAATGTACCCCGAGGGGGGGCAGGGGAGGACGTGTCTTTAAACGACTTTATACTTTGCTAAAAAAATCAAATGAAAAAGTTGTCGAGTGAAAAAGCACGTCCCCGGGTGGCGTTTGTTGACAGATGACAGCTGCTCCGGACCTGCTGCTTCATTTTCTGTGCAGCGCGCAGAGCTCAGGTGTGGCGACACGCCCCTCTGCAGCCACACCCAGAACCCTCACATCCTCCCAATGACCTACAGCCCACAGTAATCACTATGATTTATTAAAAGGCCAATTTCTGAATGGCACAAGGCATCCCCAATGTCTGCAAAAAAAAAAAAAAAAAAAAAACAGAGCAAGGCGGACTTGATTGATTTTATTGTTTTATTTATGGAGTCACCTTGGAAATTTTTGTTTAATTGTTTTTATGATTATATGTACAGCACTTTGGAGACATTTCTTTGTTGTTTAAATGTGCTATATAAATAAAGTGGATTGGATTGGATTGGATTGGACTATAGGGTATACTATAATGTAAAGGCTTATTATCAAGGACATCGAACAATTCCTCCCTGATTCAATTGCAGTTAAAGACAAAGGGTGAGTCTCTTTTGATTTTCTTTTGGGAGCTTCATAATGTCTAATACATGACCTACAGTAGGCCCACTTTGCTGTTGTCCATCTGGGCCTATTGTGTGTCAGATATGGAGTTTAAGTTTGGCTGATAAACGCAACAGCAACAAGCTTTGTTCAAGTCCATTTATTTCTTTGGTTCAGTTACAATGACACAACTGGTCAACCAAAAGGGATAACACACAAGAGTAGGCCAGGCCTATTTTAAATGATATCTTATGTAGCCTACAAAGTAACACAGGCTATATAATAAGTGGCTACATCCTGTTATTGAAATCGCCTCACCCTCTTTGTCCAGGCTTTACCTGCGCTGGGCGTTTACCTGATTCTTACTGAATCGACGGCGACATCTTGTGGTCTCTCCGTGCATTGCAACCCACCACAGCAGAGAAAAGCGTAGCTGGGGCAGTTTGGGGACCGAGGGGTGCCGCAAGGGGGAAATATTTAACAAAAGACCAAATTTTAGTGTGCTAGAATTAGGGACAGTTTGAGACTTTTTTGAGGAACAAACTATTTAATGCACTTGAACTACCCTTTTTTTTTTTAAATCAACAGCACCCATCAGGGTAGTTTAAAGTCCTGTTATAACATTTATAATTCTCATCAGGGGTTTGTTAACAGAAATATTATTTTTTCACTATCTATAGTTGCATTATACAAATACATTGGGGTTAACCTGTTCCCAATCAAACCACCTCTCTGTCCTTAAACAGGGTTTTTATAGTCATGTGAAGTACTCTGCCTCAAGAGGGCGCTATCAGGCTGCAACCATGACAGCTGCATACTGTAACAGCATTAGTCCATTCTGATGTGAGAACAAAACTCAGATGAACTGATGAATAAATAGTTGATTCACAAAAAGGAGAATAACAATTTTTTTTTTCCTTTCAGGTAGAAGTTAGTAATCTCATTTTGATAACCCAGACTAGAGTTCAACTTGTTTTGCTCGGCTGCTACTGTAGCATCCCACACTGGTTGTAATGATAACGATAAGGAGGTAAAGAGCGATAAGCAGCGATAAAAGCAAACATCATAAATGATCTCACTTTTACTGGGAGGGCAGTTAACGTGAAATCATTGTTATTCCTCGAACAGCTGGAATTCCCCTACTGCTTCTCTCTGGACTCAGGACACAAGTCTGTTTTACTTTAGACAATGTTCAACAGTTAGAGTTTTGTTGGCTCCAAATGACAGATCACTTTATCCTATTAGTTCCCATGGAGTAAAATTTATTAGCTGCATGGCTAAATTGCTGAATTACCTTTTTGTAACATAAATATTCTGTAATAACTCCTGATTTAACTTTGATAGAAGTCAGTGTTAATTGATTTGTTTCTTTTAAGGCTCCTCTACTTACTTGAACTCACTCAATATGGGGATTCAAACTGCACGTTTTTTTTTTTTTTATCTTCATAAGTCAAACCTTTAGACCCATTTAGCTGATTCCTACAGTGTCACCATCTCTTGTTATTACTCAGTGCCTCACACCCAGGTATATGGCCCACGCTGATGACCAAAACTGAGACTGAAAGTCTGAAACACTGTAATGAACTGAGGGTTAGGCTGAGGAGTTAAAACACGCTAGGATATCCTGATACTGGACCAATCAGTAACCTCTGATGCTGAAAAGTGAAGCCAATGCAGAAGTGAAAAATCCTGCAGTCCGTTGAGGGGTACACTTGAGGCTGGCTAAAGGGGACTAGGAAGTCCCTGGTGCAAAGAAATTAAACAGGTCTGATTAGATATTGACCCCATGAGCACAAACTGCACGGGGGGAGGGGGGGAGGGCATGGCGGCTCCTCTTTGCCAAATGAAAAAGCACAATTTAAATGATGCAGACATCTTTCTGGCTTGCAGATGTTACAGAGGATTCACATGTTTTCTGCACATTTCAGCTTTTTTTTTTCTAAATGAACAGATGCTAGTTGATGCAATCTTAGACCTTGGAGGATCTGATTTTCTGCCCATAAAAGGCGTGGGATGCTGCACTGATGATGTAATATCTGACTTTCCGGTAGGCATACAGTAAATGTTTTTTCACCGCTCATTCAGTCACTGCAGACAACAATTGTTATATATGCCTATCTTATATGATCTTGTTTTCCGCTCTTTCAATCGAACACAACATATTTTACATCCACCAATATATTTGAACGTGTCTGACCAGATTTGAAGTGCTGCTGTACGGGACCGCTGTCAACACAGTTTTAATGTGTTCGTTTATACAATAACAGTCATGTACCAGTCCATCTTAAAGGTGTTGTTCTCCCTCTGTCCACATGTCAGATCAATTAGAGAATGAATAGATTATAAAGAACAGCTTTGCACCTCAACAGAACGACCAGCTTCAGTTGAAGGCTGCTGTTTTCTGCAGGTGGACTGACTCATGACTTCTCCTAGAGGGCTCACTCAAAACTCAGCCTTCTTTGTTCCTGTCATGCTCTCTTTTTCCTCCTCCCCTTTCCATCTTCTGCATTTAATTAACTAACTTGGGTTTGTCTATTTCTTTGGAAAGGAGTGAATGTAATAGGATCAAGACGCCAATGGCAATACCGTGTGGGGGAAGCTCACGTTTCTCGCTCAATCTTTAAAATGTCTCTGATTCAGATCAACTAAAAAACTAAAGGTGCCAAATTAATTTCATGTTGCAATATTGAAAACAGCCCTGCAGCAACATGAGTAAGAGTTCTATTGATATGTTTGGCCGATCAGGACATCTTCTTTGGAAATTTGAAAGCAAAGGAAATGACTATTTATGGACACGTCATTGTGTCATAAACCAATGTTTCCTGTAAAGGACTAACTTATGACACTGGTGAATATTTTCCCAAAAACAAATGGGACATTGTTGCGTCCATCCACCTCTGGATGTCCGGATTCTATTAGATGCATAATGCAATGAATAACTTCCCTGGAAATTTTCTTTGGTGCCCTTCATGTGATGTGTACCAAATCAAACTTCCCTTAGCAGAATGGACCGGATGGGTTGGGTGTACCTTTGCATGGCTCATGCGTCTGCTCAGATCATGTTTCTAGTGATCTGACAATGCACACTTTGTTGTATTTATTAATACAGAAGTGAGGCACGTTCACTCCAAACGCCGCTGTGTTCCATGTCTCGGTGTGTTTGCCTCTTAACCTGTGTGGCATGAGAAAGGCTGTGTGGTTCTGATTCTGATGGGCTTTAGAGCCGAGTCTGATATGTGGCTGGCAAACGACAGAGAGAAAAATAAAGGTTTACTTTCTATTCATAACTCAGAAGGAGAAAATTAAGACAGGCACTGTGGCACACCTGTCGCCCTGTCTTTACTGTACATAGAAGGCTGCTGCTGTTTGACTCAATCAGATCCTGATCATTTCTGTAAATGCGTGAAAGTCTTTTTTATTTTATTTACATCATCAAACCAGGTTTGTGTGACTGCACTGTTGTACTATATACCACTGGGCCAATGGACTATCCGTGGATAAAGGTTAAAGGTGTTTTGTTGAACTGTTTTTTTTTTGTCTAGTTGCATCAACTTCTTCTCATTTCAAACATTACTCAAGTGGATTTTTTTTTTTGTATGTGTCACTCAATTGAAACAGGTTTAAACATCATGCTCAACACCAGGTAATCATAACCAGTCACTGTCGGGTACAGTAACTGTTAGGTAATACAATGACAAAGCTAAAAAACACAGAAGAGGAATATAAAAAAGTAACTCTAAATAATTTGCACTAATAATATTTTATTCTAATTGATTTGCTTGCTAATATTTTACCTTAACATTGACAGCATGAGATCGAGGATACTCGAGGGTGGCTGGGCTCAGCCTTAAACTTCGTTTCGAAAGGAGCCAGTTGATGTGGCTCGGATTCTGTTTTTTTTTTTCTTTAACATGTTCTGTCTCTCTTTTACTGTCTTAGCTTAAAAAAGCAAAAAGAAAAGCCCCAAAACAATCTGTGGAAAAAAAATAGAAGGAAAGGTTACAAAGTGCTTCACGACAACTGAAAATGAAGAATTTAGATTTTAGCAGCTTTATGAAAAAAACGTGCTGATAGGAATAAACTTTAACATACAGAGTGGAAATAAGGAAAGCGTACCTCGTAGCAGTTGTTTTTAAACTGTCTTTAGCCTATAGCTCTGAGTGCTGGTTCAGTTGCTTCATTTCACTTTAAGGCTGAAGCAGACAGCTTTGAGAAGAAAAGGATTTCCTGTCACCCGTTTTAACGAGCACATTAAAGGGCTGAGGTTTTTGAATTCTGGTCAGTGGTGTGTCGGTGTTTGCTGTGAGGTACTCCCCCTCAGCAGAGATCACAGGAGGAAATACTATAGAAAGAGAAGTCATTGCACAGCAAAAAGAAAAAGAAAGTGGTTAAGACAGAGAGCTCGGGAGAGCATGAGAAAATTACTGTAAAAAGAAAGCTACGCTTCCAGTAACTTTGGTGTGGATTTGGCTCTACGTCTCACTGCTGATGGAGAGACGATCATTAAATAAGAATCATATTTTGGGGTTTTGTCTTCTTGTGGCCATAAATATGACAGATTGTTTTAGTCTAGAGACAAGCGGTGGGACAGAGTCACTGTGATCGTGTCTCGTCTGAGTGAGCGGTGGTCTCAAGGCAATTCTCATTTCCTTTGAACTCAAAGAATCTTTCTGTCCTCAGAGTACATAATGACACTCAGTGTTACATACTGTTGTTGCTGTAAGCATTAAATATTCCTACATCTTTACTTTTTAACTCGACAAAATTACTCAACTCCAACAATGACTCTAAAACAGGAGCCTCTTTTGTAATATATCAACCAGATCGTTGGCAGTACTCCCTCGGAGTTTCATTGGTGACTGATTAGTTTCATTTCCTGTATTTTCGAGGAAAAGCCTGAAGAGTAAACAATGAGGGGCACACAGCTGTGGACTTCCTTACGTTTATTACCAGAACGAGAGGGTAGAAATCAGGATTCCTGTCAGTGTGACAGGAAGAGAAATTTGGCAGAATGTCCAGGGTTTGTGCTTTTTTTTTTTTTTTTTTGATACGTCTGAGATTTGTTTCATTTAAAACGAGATGCTAAAGGCATTAGCATAAAGAGAACCAAGAGCCTTGTCATTCCCGAAAACAAAACATGAAACTCACTAAAGCAGCAGCATTTTGCTTTGAGGTTTCAATATGGAATCTCTCCGCGACTCCAAGTCACATAGTTTGAAATAGTGCAGCGCTTCACATTAAATGTAGGGCCGAACCATGTTGGCAAAAATTTGATTTTCTTTTTTTTCCTGCGATATATATTTCCAAACCCATGGAAGGAAATGTTACCAGATAAATATAATGTCTTTTTTATGTACATCAAAAAAAAATGTAATCAAATATTCACAATTAATATATTTTGTTGTCCTAATGTCACTTCTTATTTCAAATCTAAACCCTGTCCTTCTTTCATCTCACACTGAGTCCAGATCTCTGCAGCAACTCTGACGCTGACAGACAAGTAGACAACAATTGTGGCGAGAGAGAACAGGAGGAGCTTCCTTCGAGTTTCATGTTTCCTTGACGGGAATATGAGACTCCTGAGTGAAACATCTTGAGCTGCCTTTGTCTCACATGACGCTTAACTGTGTGCGTCCTGATTTCTACCCTCTTGTTTAGCTGCTAAAAGTAAAGACTCAGCGGCACATCCGCTCAGTTAACAACCCTTAAAGGTCAGTAAAAAAGGCCACGGCATTAACAAAGACTCACCTGGGAGAAGGAACACTCTGATTCTGAACTATGCATAAATGACAACTGCCTCGAGCGTCCTTCTGAATATCTGTGACGGCTTACCTGTATGTCTACATTTTACATGCAGTGACTCACTGACTCCATACGTGTAAGCGTGACATACCTTGGGTCACATGATTGACAAAACATGTCCGGACCTGCGGCGTACGCATCACAACATCGTTCAGCCCTGCTTCTGACATCTTCTTATAACGCATGTAAAAGAGCACACACCACACTTCATGTATGTAGAAACAATATCTTTAATATGCTACATCGTTTGAATATAAAAGTTTAATCAAAATAGTCTCTCACATATAAATTCTTAACATCTCATAACCTGTTTCAGAAAAATAAACTACGCAGACAAACAATTTGCAAGAGGAAAAAGAGCTACGACATGTAAAAATAAGTACAATACTGGCTCAGTAGTTTCATGTTCAAGATCATTTCCTGCCTTCTGGGTTCGGCTCAAACAGTGAGCACACAGATCCAGCGACATTATTTTTCATCCAGTGTTACCGAGCAAAAATAAGAACGATGATAGAAAACGTAGTTGCTACTCGTTGTTGTCCGGCGCTGAATAATGAGGTTCTGGTGTCTAAAGTTAGATTTGGATGCAGCTCCGGTTCACAAACATTAACAGTAAAGCTTTGTAAGACAGTATGGAAACACACATGAATCCTGTAAAAATCTACTTGGTGAAAAACTGAGTTTATCAGCATGTGAGATTTGACATTAAAACAGTAGAAGAGTGCAGTGAGAAAGAAAAAAGAAAACCCTTTTTTTTCCAGAGGATCTTGAACATACTTCATTGTAATGCTAGAATACAATAAACATATGGTGTTGTTGTTTTTTCCTTTTGGTGTTGTTTGGTTTTATCCAGCACAGTGCATCTGTGATACTTTACAGTTAAATGAGCTGTGAGATGATGATGAGAATGATTTGTCACAACATCCTCTGAGCCTCTAATGTAAGAATGAATAATCCAAAAACCGCGATACTGTACAAATTTTCTGTTGTAATTTTGGCAATTTCATAGTAACACACAGTTTAAGTTACCTGATTTCCCTTTTTTTTTAACTTAAATAAATAAAATAGTTGCATGACAGTAAGTAAGGAGTGGAGAGGAGGTTTGTGTCATACAGATAAGAAGTTCCACTCATTACACACACCCAAAGCTCAGACATACAAAGTACAACAATGCACAGAACGACAAGTGACGACAGGTTTTGTGACACGTTATTTTTTTCCTGAGTCCATTTTTGGTTTTCCCAAGAGGATTCGCCTTCCTCGGAAATATCAACACAACGATAACACACTATGATACAGCTAAATAAATAAAAGACGACTCAAATTTAAAAAAAAAAAAAAAAAAAAAAAGGTAATAAGTTAAAGCACAAAAAAAAAGGTTCTCTCTACCTGAGTGAACAAAGTAATAACACTTCACAGTTTAACAAAAATCCTCCCTGTTTTGGTTTTTCTTTTTTTCATTGACTGGGAGTAAGTACAATCACTGAATCCCCTTGCTCAGTCTTTGGAATGCTCTTATTTTGGTGCCACGCTCATTGGATTGTGGAAGTTCAAGCTTCCCTTGTGTCTTTCAGGGACGATAAGGGAAGCTTTATTTGGCGACGTCTGTTTTCTTGGTTGATGATATGCTGTATGTCCTTTTGATTTATTTGCCCTTCCCTCAGTTCGCTCTCACTGTCCTTCTGTCTTCACAGTTGGCCGTTTGTGGAGGTGAACGACGCTGGCCCTCTCCTGATAGGACGGTGAAGGGCTGTGGTGTGACGAAGGTAGAGCTGATTGGCTCATTTGTATTGTCGGTGCATTAATGGCCGCTGTCAGAGCTTTTAGCAGTATGGTGGCCTCCTTCTGGTCCTCCTTCCCTTCTCCTTCCAATGTACGAGACAACCAGTGCTCGACAGCTTCCTCCACCTGCACTGCCGACGCCATCTCCGTGAGTGTGTCGGCCTCTTGGCTGGCGTCAAACCTCTCCACCATCTCTTTCATGTGTATGTTTGTGGGTGCGTTGGAGTTGGCCAGGCAGCAGCTGCACTGGTGTATGCGCAGGGAGAAGCGGTGGAAGAAGGTCTGGGCGCAGAGCTGGCAGCGGTAGGGGCGATCGCGGCTGCTGTGAAGGCGACGGTGCAGTTTGAGGTGGATGTACTGGGTGAACTTGGTGTTGCACAGCTTGCACTGGTAAGGTTTTTCCCCAGAGTGGAGTCGCAGGTGTGTTTTCAGGTTGCTGGTGCTGCTGAAGCGTTTGTGACACACCTGAAAAGCACGAAATGCAAGGTTACCACTTGTTATTGAAGATCATATGACTGTTAAGTCATGTCAAGAAACTAGGTAGGGATTATAAGGACATTCCGGAAAAACTTGGCAGGGCAGTAGGATGTCATTGTAATGAATTTGGCTGTGTGGTATCAGGGTTGACCAAGTAATTCCAGTTTTTGGAAGCACTTTCATTAATCATCGAGGACTACAATTCTTCATTCATTCACTGTAAGACCAGTTTTGTTTGTCCTCACTTCACTCACGCCCGCAAAGTCACACTAGCAAACAAAAGCCTGAAGATGCGGTGACATGACTAGGTGGGTAGTGGCTCGATGAAAATAAATCAGTATCTGAATTACCAGAAAGGTTTGTGAGTCAGAAAGAAGGTGGTGTATTTTGGATACAGTGTTTACTTTCCTTTGTTATGCTTTTGATTCTACATCATTGTCATCGCAAGGCCAGTTAAGAGCTTTTATGAAGCTTAGGTTTGGTTAGGTTTTTTTTTTTAACACACCTGACACTCATGAGGTTTCTCCCCTGTGTGGACCAGGTGATGTTTCTGGAGGTGGGCCAGCTGAGTGAAGCTCTTTTTGCATAGGTTGCACTGGAACGGTCTCTCACCGCTGTGCACTCGGAGATGGACCTGGAAGCGACAGAGATCATACGAGACAATCGATGAGTTTCGTGTGGATTGGTAAAATGGAAAGATTGGAAACCATTCAATTAAATTACAAACACAAAAGACAGGAGATGAAGTTGTACCTTGAGGTTCGAGAGCTGTCCGAAAGTCTTGGAGCAGATATTACATTCATACTTGATCTTTCCGTTCTGCTTCTTCAATGGGTAGGGCAGGGATTTGTGCCCAGGGCCGTTGCGTGGCGCTGTGCTGGTTTTGGTCGTAGCCAGGCTTAGATTCATGGCCTCTTCACAACCAGAGGGAGACTGCTCCGGCGACTGATGCTGACTGCTGGGCTTGGGGACGGGAGAGAGCTCTGGGGTAAGCGGAGCGCCTCGTGGTGGTGACACATTTGGCGTTAGTTCTTTCAGACCCCCTTGTGAAGACGGAGGGTACGGGATGGACACTGGAAGAAGATTGGGTTGTCCAATGGGTGGATATGGGAGACCATCTGTACCCAGATAGCTGCTGTATTGGAGGGATCCCCTTGAGGGCAGCATACCGGGAAAGGGAGGAGAATAGGAGGGGAGAAGGAGGCGAGGATAGTGTGAGCTGAAAGGTGGAAGAAGCTGGTAGGCAGGCTGGAGGGATCTGGACTGCGGGTACAGAGGGTAAGATGAAACGAGGCCCTCCCTGTGCCCATAGAGGCCGTGAAGGTGAAGAGGAAGACTTCTCTGGGAAGACTGGATTGAAGGATGGTGATCGGGTAAGTATTGGTGATTGAGACCCGAGCTGGGCTCTCTGCGATCAGGCCGAGGGGAAGGAATGATTCCCTGGTCTTCTGGCTCTCTGTCGCTCGGCTCCTCCTTCTCAACCTTTTTACTGAAGTCCATGATTTGGTCATCGGGTGTATCGGGCGGCGTGTCTCGCTCTAACATCTCCACGTCGATCTTCTCCTCTCCGTCTTCGTCCCTTTCCTCTTTCACTTCTTTTGCTCTCTCTTTGAGCCACGTCTGCTGAGGTAGGTGCTGCTTGGTGTACTCTGGCTCATGTTCTTCCTCAGAGCGAGCGTATTCTGGAAGACAAGACATTGAAAATGATGAGTTTTGTCCCAGGTCTTGAAAGAAAGAACAATATTGAGCCCATGTGTAAAATATCTCTCTCATGTATAGATCAGTCAGAGTCCCTGACAACATGCCGCCCACAGATGTCACTCCCTCTTATGGTAAATGATAGTAGTTTCAGTTTTGACTTCACTTGTAAAATCATACAGTGAAGGTTTCTGTTTGTCAGTAGCAGTAGTGATTTGAGTGTGAGAGAGTAGGTTGGTGGTTGAGGGTGTGGGAGTCCCTGCGACATTTCATGTATGAGAAGCTGTAAACCAATTCCGAGTTTCTTTTGTGAAACTTTTTCTTGGTATAGCTGTCATACCATACTGACCACGTGAAACATGACACATCTCTTCCTTTTCCCTCCCCTTCTCTATCTTTTTATGAGAAAGCCTTTGTCATCATTACTGGATATCCATCGCCTTGTGATGTCTTTCAACTGCGTTTATCACGATCGCATTAGAGGGATGTACATGATCTGCACCTATAACTGCAGGGTTTGAATGACCTAAAGGCATCTGTTACGAAAAGGATTTTATCACATCACCTTTATGCTGCATTAAAAAATGACCTCTGCATTCGAGCGCTTCCTACCCATCTGCAAGAACAACTCCCTGAACTGCTTGTTTTTTTGTGAACACTTTGAAAATCAAACCAACAACACAACAATAAGCAATGCCAGACTTGTTCATAAAGATAAAAGCTTTTGTGATCTTTTAAGCAGACGAAACGATGCCTTAGTCACCAAGGTGAATTGCAACGCATCTTGTGTATCCAGTTGGCATGAGTCACCAGACTCTGTGGCAGCAGAGAATGGTTCAGGGTGATGAGGGCATGACTTGCTGTTCTACTAATAGCTGACAACAAATGACTCACAAAGGTACTTTGACCTGCCATTATTCTCCTTCCACTTCTCCTCTTTCCTTAAATACTTACGTCATTTACCACAACTCTTGGAATACTGAGATTTGTTTTGTCTACGTGAGTGAATTCCCCATGATGTCACATGAATATTCTGACGTTTTCCGTAAACCATCGGATCAAATAGCATCAGGCCAACTTGACTGCTGATAAAAGATAACATCAGATCAACATGAAGAGCGTACTGCGTCTTTATTGGCTTTGACTCGTGACTCGACTGATGCATACTTTGTGTAGTCGTCATTTTATCACCCCCAGATCTTTATCTTATTCTCTGTGCTGCCTCACTCGCAAACAGCTGATAATCTGTCCTTTCCCTCCAATCTGTCCGAAGAGATGCTTTTGATTGTTTGTGAAAGATAAAAAAATAAGTGAGTCAAGGGCACAACTTCCATTGCGTGTCAAAATTACAATAAATCTATGAGTCTGTTAAAAAGGACAAACACAACAAATCGGCTCCTGTTGCACTCACTCTGTTTGATGTCCACTTGTTGACTGCAGAGCCTCTGCGCAAACTCCTGGCTGTACCACACTAGCAGCTCCTGATTGGGCTCCACCGGTCGGATGGTGTAAAAGTAGATGTCTCTGCCGTTTTGACAGGCCACCAGGTTCTGCTCGGCAGCAGAGCGGGCTGGGTTGACGTAGCGCATCCAGTTGCTTCTGTGCACATCGTAGCCGTCGATGAAATTTTGGAGTTGCCCGCCGCTGTATATCTGCAGAGGAAGGAAAAAGGACATTTAAAACAACTCGTTGAATGCTCATCATAATGTTATGTTTTAATGTAATATTTAAATGTAATATTTAGTGTACACAATTTAAATTAAGTAGAGCCTTATATTATCAGAGCACATGCGAGCCAATACAAAAGAGGATCAATTTCATAAAAGTATTTAAAAATCAGTTTGATCAAAATCTCAATAAAACAATCCAAACATTTTTTTTTTATGTTCAATTTTTGGGTAATTTTAAAATGTGAAAATAATCACCTCTGCCATGTACAGTTAAATATCCTTAATCCTCCTCAGTAATAGGTTGAGATATATTAGTCTGTTCTGCTCTCTGTGTGTCTTGAGGGTTTGACTGTTGTGTGTGTTTATGCCCGTGCTGTCACTTTATTTAAAGCTTGGAGGCGTGGCTCACAGTCACTGCCCCCTCTCACTCTCCCTTTTCCTTCCTCAATTTATTTTCTCTTTCTTTCTCGCTCAGTGTCGTTTCTGCCTTGCAGTGAACTTCTTAGAATACATGACGGCGGTAGATTCAAGCAGGAGCATGTCCTTCACACACACAAAAACATGTATTTGGAAAGGAAAATGGAATTGACGGCTGCTTGACAGGTTTCAGGCAGACTGCCAAAAAAAATAAATAGATACAAGGCATGCAGCTGGCAGCACGTCCGTTCTCCTCCCACACCTGTGGTGGCATAATTACTCCAGCGCAACGTCAGACTTTCACTCTTGCAGCTCGGCAGTAACACCCCTTTGCACAGGTTTACAGGAAACACAACCGGAAGGCGACAGGAGAAAATCCTTTTTGGGAATTGACTCAGCAGATAAGAAAATTTCCTGAGTGACACAAGTGGCAATTTACTGACCAGACAGAAGAAGATAAACTACAGCCAGAAGGTTTGAAGGGGGGGGGGGGCGGGAAGACGAGGATTGTCCCTTCCTTTGTGTATGTGACACATGTTGTATGCATGACCTGAGTGCCGGTAAGGCTCTGATGACTGCGTAAGCATCAGTCCATTGTTACGTGCCAACAGGCTCGACAACTTCCTCTAAAAGTTTGACCAAAACTCCTGCAGTCCGTGTGAAAGCCTTTTTGTTTCCTTATTTACGTACAAACACAGGACTTGATGTGAAACTTCTGTATCTGAGCAACTGATTTATTATTTTGTATGAAAAGGAGCCGAGCAGAGGAAACATGTCAAAGACACATTGAAACTATTTGCATTGTTATTTCACAACATATACATTTTAAAGAATGTGTTTTAGCAGCACCACAGTACATGTGTATGGATATACAGTATTTTACATGTGTGTAAATGCATTTGATTGATTTCCTTACCCTCCAGAAGTATTTCCTGTTGGCCTGTTTGGGAACGTTGTCTTTGGTGTAGATGTCTCCTTGCAGGGGGCCAAAGCGAGTCCCCTGAGGGATGTATTCTTTGCTAAAAACACCCGTCACCTGGAACACAGACCAAACACTTCATTAGTTTTGGAGTCACTTTCTCATGGTGTCCTCTTTCAGTTTTGAAGATAAAGTCAGTCCCCAGAGGACGCATCATCAGGCACACGAAAGATGATCTTTTAAGACTCGTTACGGAACCGTTGGCCCTCTTGTTCCAAATATATCCCTCGCCTGTGTTTCCGTGTTAATAAAGTCCAAGTCGTTTGTGTTGTCACGTTGACCCAGACAATCCTGAGCCACGCTAAAACCTACAAGGTGACACACTTTTCACACTAATGAGTTAAACGAATAAAGAGCATTACACTTTCTCTGACCTACTCCACTGATCTCTGACCCGCTGCCCTCATAAAACACCGGAGAGAGAAGAAGAAGAAGAAGCCGTGTCACCTGGTGTCGTCAGGGATTTACAAAAATCTAAAAGTGTTTTCAAATGCACAGAAGACGAATCCTACACTTTGATTCATGAATCACAGAGTGAGGACAGTGTGAAGTATGAGAGGATGTTGCTGATTTTGCTCACCCTTGAGGACACAGACTGTGGATGAGGAAAGGAGTTCAACCTTTGTCAATGATTCAAGGCTTGTCCATATAATTGAAAACATTACACTTCGGAATGGTCAATGAGTCATTTCTGGCCTTTTCTTAAAACGAAGTTTTTAAAAAATAAATTTAAAAAAGGCATTGTGTAACTAAAACTATGCTTGCTTCGTGAGGACCAACAGGATATGTCTGTGTCCTTTTTATTGAGCAGAACAGCTTCAGGATTTTTTTTTTTTTTTTTTTTTTACACTTTCATAGAAAGTGCTGAGGCTTGGGGTCATCCCTACTCAACACACCCAAACACACGCCATCAGGCGTTAGCATCTGTGGCACACACACAGCCTCAGTGTCTTGAGGAGCTTTGTGTTCAATCCTTAAATACCCCCCTCCCCACCCAACAACCCCATTTTTAAATACACTTGCGTATTCCTGCCATGGAGGATATTATCTTTCAAGTTTGCCGTCAGGGGGATTTGCATGTCCTCTTCTGTTAAGTACAAACCTTAAAAAACTTCGACAATAAACACTGGACACTTTGCGTTTATCAACTCCAATTTGAAATGTGGAGTAGGATTTTGTGAACGATGCATAAGTACTTAATTAGAAGAACAGGTCACAGGGGGCAGCAGGAGTGTGTGTGTGTGTGTGTGTGTGTGTGTGTGTGTGTGTGTGTGTGTGTGTGTGTGTGTCGAGGCAGCTGAGGTGATTCCCGGATGCGATGAACTAGTGTGACAGCGACATTGTGCTTTTCTGGTGTTGCGTGACTAACGAATCGCTGTGGCTGCCTCTGCTTCTTAACCGCTCAGTTTAGCCAGGTTGGGAGGAAGAGGCAGGCGGTGTGGGGGGGGTGAGGAGGGGGGGGGGGGGGGGGGGGGGGGGGGGGGGGGTGTTAGAGAGCGGAAGAAAAGACGATGGGCGCTCTTAAGTGAACCCACGCTATCACACTCCTGAACGCCCTCCTTTTTTTCTCCTTCCCTTCCCCCCCCAAATCCTTCGTCTTTTCTTAACCCTCTTGGACAAGCACGTGCGCCTGCCAGGTCGAGGCCTGATGCCTAGCTGGCTGCCTGGCCGGCTGCCTGGCCCCAACGAAAGTTAATCATCTGGTTTTAACCTAAATCCCCCCCCCCCCCCCCCCCCCCCCACACACACACACACACACACACACACACAGACACACACAACCTCCTCCAGCTTCTCCTATCCCCTGCGTTGCCTCTATCACAGCTCCCTGGCACCCGTTACACCTCCCATCTGCCGCGTACCCCCTTTTCCAGCCCTTCCTTTCCAATTACCTGAAAGCTTTGAATGAATGACTGTGTCGGGAAAAGAGCGTTCAAAAAAAAGGTGTCATGGTTCACTGGAAGATAAGAGATGGCACAACGTTCCTGCTGGAAGCCAAATGTGCTCGAGTATGACCAATGCATTGATTGTCTCCTCTGTTTCCATTCACCCTACTTCAAATTTGACTCATCTTGTTGACTGACACACACTCAGCTGTGGAAAAAAAAAGAATCCCTCTCCTCTGGAATTTTCTAAGCGGTGCCTAAAGGTGAGTGGTAATGTGTGGGCACCATCCTGTGAAACCCAAACAAGGAGTGCCAGTCGTTACGAGCGTTACAGGAAATACAGTTCCCAGACTAAGTCAAAGGATTCTTTAGGAAAGCAAGCAACTCACAAGCCAGTTAAGTCATAGCAGATCAATTGGCAAGCATGCGTGGGTGTGTTTGTGTTCATGTCTCATCTTTTATCGGATATTTTGGACTTCCTATGTAAAAATCCTGTCATCACACATGTGCCTGCCATGAAGTGTTACACGTGAATCTTGAGTAACTCCTCATTAAAATATCATTCTCAGAAGTCTGATCTGAGACCAAGCGCTTTTACACGTTAAGTTTTGTGGTAAGATGTCCAAGCTAGCCAATAAACAACGACTGGGTTCAAAAATAACCCCCCAAAGAGATCGTTATCACCTCAGGTTTGCATGCTTTTTTTTTTTTTTTTTTTTTTCATGCTGCAGAAGTGAAGGAGGAAGATGTGAGGTGAGAGTATAGAGAGCGAGAGAAGAGGAACAACTGCTGAAAGTGTCGTCTGGGTCCCGAGAAAGAGGAACGGGGGCAGCGCAAGTTGACCACAAGCAGAGTGTTTGGCGTCAAGAGCGACTTCAGCAGAAGTTCGACATCTTTGTTTTTCTCCTCCTTTTCAAGGTGATCAATTTCTCACTGTCCTCTTTGAAATGCTGCGTCATGCCCAGGCACATACCTGATGTTATTTCCAAACAGTCAGCTGACATGGCTCAGAGACATTGCAAACGCTCTTCCTGACTCATGAGAGTGTGAGAGGACATAAGTTGGAAAGAAGGAAAGGAAAAAGAAAGAGGAGGGAAACTCTTTATGAGATAAGCAGCAGGTCACTGACATCTGCTTTTATCTTGAGTAAGAGTATCCGCTTGTGTTATTGTTTGTGGAAGGCAAGAGTTGCGCAATGACTGCAACATTACAGTGACATAATAAAAGAAGACCAAAAAGGCCCCTTGACCTCAAGCTGTCAATGGACTCTACATTGACACACACACACACACACACACACACACACACACACACACACACTGAGCACTCCAGTGTATATGTGAAGAACTCATTAGTCAGCAGATCTTTTGTTCCAAGAGCCCAAATGCAGATGGCCAAACATAATGTTATGCAACAGAATGAATATGTTCAAGATCGAAGAGAAAACTGGAGACTCTGCAATCAGCGTCAGCGACGTCAAGAAACCTGAAGTAAGCTTCAAGTTACAATTTGCTGGATTCAGATATAAACTGTTTGGAGCATCAGATGGCTGCTTGGTAGCCGCTTCAATGGTGTGTATATTATTAACGCGAGGACTATCTGGGTTAACCAAAGTGCTCTTACCTCATTGTCCGTGCTGTATTCGAAGGTGAGGTTACGCGGGATTGATGTCATGGCTTTGGGTAGGTTGAAGCTTGGGTCCGACACCTGGTCCGGTACAATGTAGGTGCAGTTCAAGGCAAAGTCCAACTCCCTCCACCCACTCATGGCTCCAGGTGTGCTATCCAGCTTCATCTTGACAAATGTGAAATGTAGCGAAGGTAGGCGATGGATTCAAGCTTTTTGGTGCCTTTGGTTTGGTTCAGGTTGCTTTTTGGTATAGAAGTACTTTGGTTTGGTTGAGTAGGTCCGTTATCTTAGGAACACTGGTTAAAGCTCAAGACCTGAAAAAGAGGAGTGGAAAAGATGTTAGTGCCACCGAAGGTAATGATTTCCTTTTTACTTTGATAAACATGCATATCTGCCAAGCGCTACTAGAGTTGGCTGTTTAATTCAGTAATTTCTCTTATTATTCATTCATTATTCAGGCAGCCGGTTCCATTCATGAAACACCATAGTTCATTGACACTCTTCCTGGCAACCATCCCAGAACTCGCCTTCAACCTCCGCAGCCATTCTTAATAAGGCCAGTGGATCAGCTTCTTCAATGCTGCTCTTTCTGTGTCATTTATCCATTTCTGTTACGTCCTGTGCCATAATTTAAAAAAAACAAGACTTACTTTTACACATTCATTCAGCTGTAGGATCCTCATGTCTTTGGCTATGTCATCCCTTGATTCAGCTTTCTCCTCTTTCCACTCTCTCTTCTTTCCCCAGTGTGTTGTTGTTGTTGTTGTTTGTTGTTCTGCGATTCCTTTCAGATAGATCCTTTGGGTATCCGCTCTTGCTGTGGTTACTCTTGTCACCAACACCAGAAACTCATGAGCACCGGGATTGCGCCAAGCTTTTTTAGCTCAACGCTCCAGCCAATCAGAGGCCGCTGTGGTCATGTGACTGAGCCATCTGACACACAACTGCTGGTTTTGGACAACAACATCAGTGACGTTGTACACTTGACCAGCAGCAAGTGGCTGTTGTGATGAATGCTTACGTATGTGTACACACACACACACACACACACACACACACACACACACACACGTCCATGCGCACACAAAGAAGACATGTTAATGAATGAATAAAAGAAGAGCAGATGGCTGGCCTGTTGCCACTGAAAAACACACTCATAGACTTTTGCTTGGTTTGGCACTTAATGAGCAATCTGCTGCCACTGTATCTCCTTGACCTACATGTTACTGAAGAACATCTTTAAATCAAACCCCTGCTACACAAACACACCCTCTTTCTTTCTTTTTTTTTTCATTTACAAATCCTGTAGTTCACACATGTATGTTTTTTTACAATATTTTTTATCCAATCAAGATTAACAACATTCATATGAGATTATATAAATAGTAAGTGTCTTGTAGTCTTACACACACACGTACACACACACATACACACACACACACATATAGGTGCCCTGTGCCGATTAGTGTCGATTCACAGGTACAGATGTAGGCCAGGTCATCCCTGCACGCAGGGAAGAGACTTAGACACCTGTCTGCTCGGCGTCCCCGTTACTTTCAGACACACCATGCAGTTATATAGAGCTCTGGGTCACCTCACCTGAATATAGCTCAGGGCAAAGATAGCCCGGAGAGGAGAGAGCAGTTAAAACAACATATGGAGGGTAGAAAGAGAGTGTGATTGTTCTATAAGGGGCATCCAAACGTGTGCAAACAGAAAGAAAAAGGATGTGATATTTGTGTTTTATCAGAAAAGCTTTGAAAACACATAACCTGACTGAAAGGAGTATGCTGGCTAATTATCAATATTGATACATATAACTGTTCTGAAAACAGCTCATTTCTTATTTTAGGTTTAAACTCGAGCTTCAGCATGCATCTTTACCCAAGTGGATTTGCTGTTACATAACCTACCAAATAGTGTTGACATTTTTCAAAATTAATAAAGCAATTTAATTCCTCATTCCTAAAATAAAAAAAAATCTTTTTTTTTTTTTTTTTAAAGTTAAATAGTGTCAATAAGTTGTATAAGCTTGTAAAAAATTACAAAGATAAAAGAAGCAAAAAAAAAAAAAATAGATTTGGGTAACTTTCACAATGTAATATGAAGCAGAATTGGATTTTCCACATTTTGACAAGAAAATTTAAAACATCCATTTCTGAAAAAGATGACTGTTGTTCTCATATTATTAGTCCAAAGACTTTACAATATATTTTAACTTTTTGAAACTACTCAATATGGTTTTTATTTCTTAAAATAGTTTTTGAAATGTCTTTATTTAAACTTTATTTGTACTCATCATTTACCCCTCCTCCTCTTCGTCTTCCCCTTTCTTTCCAAACTTGGCTGCTGAAGTAGTAAATTGGCTGCCATATGGCAAGACTACTATTCCAAGAGTGCAGCTTTACTGCCCAGTGTGGCGTGGGGGTTAATGGTGGTGTTGGTGGTAGAAGACGTGTGTGTGTGTGTGTGTTTGTGTGTGTGTGTGTGTGTGTGTGTGTGTGTGTGTGTGTGTTGGAGAGAGGAAGGGGAGGTGGGGGATTTGGGCTCTTTCACTGTCCTGTGCCTGGCTGGGCTAATTTCTCTAATTTGCAGACAGTCTGGGCTCAGGCTCAGGGCTCAGAGGCTAAAGACTCGGCACTCCGGGATAGCAGGCGAGTCGACTCATCTCACTCCTGGGCACACATCACATCCAGGTCGTCAAATAGCTCCAGACACGCTTTTCTCAGGGAGGGAAACTTCATCCACAGGATGGGGGCAAAGGGGAAGTAGGCCTTCGACTTAGGAGGGAGGGAGGGAGATAACGGTAACAGACAGACAGAAAGGATAAGTGGAGGAAAGACATGAGGTCAGCTCTATGAAAGCTGTCTGAGACGGAGAAAATCGGACAAAGTGATGTGACCTGAGACGTGATAATGCTTTGGAGACGGTGTTCTGTAATAGTCTTGTCTAAAAGGGCACCTGTTGACATGCAAGAGTCCGCTTTAGTGTCAGGAACAGTGCAAAAGAAAGCTGCCACCTGCTCCACCTGATCTCAAGTTAAGTAACACGTATGCTGTAAGAAAGTAACGGATAGCAAAGACTGAGAACAAACCGCTTAGTATGAAATCGGTTCGGAAAATAAAGCACCAATAAAAGATGGCTCATCCTCTGAAATCAATTTAAACCTACTTTGACTACTGCTAATGTACTTTGAGTTTACATGTCTCAAACAGTATTAAAAGACTTGAGGTATAACAGCTGTTAAATGATTACAACCAGTTTATAGAATGATTAAAGTTCCAGCTGCGTTTCATTTAGCACGCTCTGTTTTCATAGTGACAGCAGTGTATCCAGTGTTAATGTGATAAAAGTTGAAATATACGGCCTCCCCGTCCACTGAGATAACAAATAGGGCAATTAGGAGTATAAACTACAGTAAATAATCCTATTGTTTATCCATCAGTAACCACTGATTCCTCCTCTTAAGCCCCTTTACAGATGTACCTCAACCAATGGGCAACCAACACATGAAGGTGTGTGTAGCGACTGTATTGTGGCATTAATCCAAACAGATTGGAAGAGAAGAGCTACGATTTAATTAAGTGGAAGGAAACTCTTGCGCTTCAGCCCGTCCACAGAGAAGGACTTAGGACGCACAAAAAAAATATCCTTCAGTGGATAACTGCTGAAATCACTTTGGGCAATTTTAATGTTTGAATGTTGACGCTTACACCTTCTTTCTATCTGAAGGGATGCCGAAAGAAATAAAAGAAACACAAGCATTATGCTTACACTCACAGTATTCTACACTCACAATCTCTATTTTGAGTGTAAAAGTACATTCATGACAATTATGAGTGATAGTATGCTAGGAGAACGGGAAATGTGTAGTTGAATATTATTATTATTTATTTGTTAGGGACGGTGCATATGAATGAATTACAGCTGTGAAAGATGTCAGATTATAGCAGAGGTGCTAATTTCCATCTGTTGTCCCGAGGCAGGTAACAGAGAGAGACACATTACGAATAAGCAACAAATCCAAAAGCACAAGTGACTCAAGACAACATGTGGAGTGCCTGAAATTTCCATCTCACCAAATGTCACCGTCATAGCTTCAGAGCAATGTGGAAGTCATGTCAAGGGCATACAGGCTGCAGCATAACTGTGACAGTGAATATTCACATGCTGTCGTTTGTTTGAACTTTTTCGATGGAATTGAGTTAAAGTCAAGAGATCAAACAAGTGTACAGTCCTTCTGACACACACACACACACACACACACACACACACACACACACACACACACACAATCAAAACCAAAACCAAAGGCCCAGAATGAAGAAGTAGAAGACACCATTATGGAGAAGTAGAAGTCAAGCTTTTTTTTTTTGAAGCAGTCAAATGTTGCAACAGTCAGAACATAGAAAAACGACCATATTTGAATTGAGAACACATAACTGATATGCTGTCCTTATTCACACACTATGCCTAAAGTACACATTGTTCTGCGTTTACAACATGCAATTAGAGTGAGCAAAGGTGGTAGAAACTTTTTTGGCGTGCTGGTTTCAGTGTGTGAATGTGTTATCAGATCAAGGGTTAGCAGGTTTTTATTTCTTGCTTTCAGTCAGAATGAAAGTAGAAATAGTCCCACCAGTCGCTGAAGCATGATGACGGCGCACATGGTTTCTTTACAGCTGATCAAGCGAGAGGCGATGACAATGTTTACATTACTCATTCAATCGTTCTTATTTCCCAGTGTGCCCCCAATCCCTCTCATTCAAGCGGAGCTCCCCTCCCTCTGTGTTTTTCCCGCTCCGCTGTAGTAAACAGCTGAGCAGCAGATTTCAGAAAACAAAAAGAGGATTATTTGTCAGATAATGCATTGTTATGTGGTACTGTAGTTGTTGCTAGGGGCGACTTCTCCAGGATGTAGACGACCTATTGGAAGAAGCCAGAGAAACATGAAAACGGCTTGTTGTTTACTGACGCTGGCCAGCTTAGTTTTCACTCAGATCCTTTTTAACCGGGAGGATTAACCCCGCCGGTTCAACCTTAAATATGTAAGATTACATTACGGAATTTCATCTCTGTTGTTTTCCTGGAGGCATCTTTGTTTTGTTTCATGGGGTAGATGTCTTAAGTGGTTGTGCTCCTTATTCTGATCAGCTGGTAATTTGGTCTTCAGGGAACTTTCTATTCATCAAACAATGAGTTATGTTTCCTCAAAAGATGCACCCTTATTCATCTTCAAAAGAAACGCAATTCATTTCCTGTGTTTACATATCTGTCTGTACAGAATAGTGTAGAACTCGTTAGACCTGTAAAATTGCTTCAGAGGAGAAACTAAATTTCCCTGGAAGAGGCGCCTGTGTTAAAACCAATAAAATGACAGATAAGAGCCGCTTTTCAGCTTATGGAAGCAATCATGTTTACATACGGAAATAAAAATCCTGCATGTCGTCTCAAGGTCAAAGGGGTCAATGTATATAATCCAGGTATGATTTGAAACACTAAAGCATACTTGAATCTTGATGTTTAATCTTCTAGAAAAGGCCATTGCCCTGAGCTGTGTTGTTTTTAGAGGGGGTGAAAAAAAAAAAAAACCCGACTGAAATCCTCCTTTTTCTTTATCCGTCTTAAGATCGAAAATGTTTTCTCTCTAAAGAATCTAACCTTATAACTTCCTTTATTTCTGTCTCTAGCTTCTTTGGAAATCCATTTGAATTTCTTCCAGAAAAAAAATGTTGTAACAGTTCGTAAACACGACATTTTAAGGTAGGTCTTAACTTGATTTGCTGCACACTACTTTTTTTTCTGGTCGTGCAGCTCGAGAGTTAGCGTCTGCGGTTGGGATTATTTTTCAAAAGACAGGAAGAACACTTCAGTTTAAAAAAAATACCTGTCGACGTGTGTGTGTGTGTGTGTGTGTGTGTGTGTGTGTGTGTGTGTGTGTGTGTGTGTGTCTGTCTGTCTGTGTTTGTGTGTCTGTCTGTCTGTCTGTCTGTGTTTGTGTGTGTCTGTGTGTGTGTGTGTGTGTGTCTGTCTGTCTGTGTTTGTGTGTCTGTCTGTTGGTCTGTGTTTGTGTGTCTGTCTGTTGGTCTGTGTTTGTGTGTGTCTGTCTGCGAGATGACTGAACGAGGAGCAGCAGAGAATTTTTTACCGGCTGTTTTTTTATGTCCAAGCTTTCCAAATAGGAATCTATGATTCTTATACGTACTTAACTCTTGCTTTCATTCAATTTTCGATTAAAGCAGAAGGCTATATAGATAGCTAGGTGCACCATATCATAACGGTATGTACTACCTGCATGCTAGCAAGATTCAAAGTCAATATAACCACTTATAAGACACGTAAAGTCCTTTGGCAGCATGTTTTACAACCAGACGTTTAATTATTTAAACCCAACTTCAAGAAGGAAGACAGAGAGGCAGTATTTACTGTCAGCTGCAGCCTTAAGTAGCAATTGGGATATGAGGTGATCACTTATGTGATACCAAATATTAGTCATTTAAAAGATGCAGTTTGTGTGTTAAGAAGTTTGAGCATCCTCCAAGACCAATGCATCATGGTACTGCCACGTCGTAGCAGGCAGAATACAGGGAGGAGGATCCAATTGCAGAAAATATTTAACAAAAAAGCAGCCTCAAAATCAAAAGGCAAAAACACAAAACAAAAACTTACTCCACACGAAATCCGAAAGGCAGGGAACAAACGATCAACGACAGACTACAACTACTCACAACAAAAGACAAGACAATGAACCGACAAGAAACTTAGGCAAACACAGAGACTAAATAGACAACGGGTAATCAGACACAGGTGAGACTATCGAGACAGGTGAGGAACATCAGGGTAATCACAAAGGCGGGAAACACAAGGAACAAAGAGCACAAGACCAGAACACTGAGGACATGTACAAAGTAAAACCTAACACTGACACCACCACCAAAACCAGATCTACAAAATAAAACAGGAAACACTAAAGACTACACTTAAAACACAAGACAGGAAATAAACTAACAGGCAACATAGGAGGACACAGGGAAACACACTCAAGACTAAAGTAAACACGAGACTATGAAACACATTAAAGCACACAAGGGAAACAATCCACACTAGGAAACAAGTAACACTAAGGACAGAATGAAAACTAAAACTAGAAGAAACACAGAGACAAAACCAAACCATGACAGGTACCTCAGACAGACTGTACTTCTGGTGTAGAACATATTCAGTGCATGCATTGCTTATGCTAGTGTGTCCTTATGCCCTTTGTTAAATTGTTGCTCCACACTGATACTGCCAATCAGTACATCATTCACTGTTACTGTGTATGACACGCACACAGCTCAGCCACGGTACAATCTTTGTCAAATACAATCCAAATCTAAATCTGTTTAAAGTAGAAGAAACGTCTGCAGATGTTGAAATCTGACACTTTCAAGCTTCTGCGCGTCTGATTAACCTTTGACAGCACAAAACTAAGTGAGAGCTCACACTTTGTCACCAGTTGTTCTTGGCAGGCAGTGACTGTGGCAGACACAAATAAGCTATTTCATTTTCACACCTTCTCTGGTTTGCATGCCATCACAGAAGAGGAAGCAAAGCAACGGATGAGACTGAGGCCTCACAAAAACAACATCCTTATCTTCAATATCATTATCAGTAAACGAGTATAAGCTTGGTGCTGGGGACTTGTCTGGTATTTCCATGACATGCACATCCCCGTTGGCCTCGAGTTCAAAATGTTTTAAGTGTGATTTTTCTATGATGTGATTGCCTTCAACTTAACTTTGTGGACAGTACAAAGTTACGTTTTTTTTTTAAAATTAGAGTTGTTTTAACTTTTTACAATCCTGATAAAGCTGTTGTTGCTGCTGGTAAAAGAAAAACAAAACGTTATCATGAAATGTCCTTTAGTGTCATTTGCACAAAGATTTTCTTAATATATTACTTCGTATTGAAATTCATCTTTTTCAGTTCTATAGTCTCTTCCTCTTTAGTGTTTCGCTCTCACCTTTTGAATACGGACTTAGTGATGTATTCACATCAGGAGATTCGTTGTGGTGGTGCTATGACTCTCACAGTTCTCAATGTTCACACATCGGCTCTCAGCTGGTGGAGCAGAAGGGGAACATATGGATCGTTAGGCACGGAGCAGCTGCATATATGTTCTGCTTATTTAGCAGAAACTTTTTAACACCCCCCCCCCAAAAGAAAAAAAAAATCATGTAAAAGATTTCATATGGCTTTCCATGCTGCAGTCGCTCAGTCTGTAGGGACTTGGGTTAGAAACGAAAGGGTTGCTGGTCCAAGTCGTCGAGCTGGAAACTGGTGTGGTTGCTCAAGAGGTTTCCGTTCCCATCCTGAGTACTGCCGAGGTGCCCTTGAGCAAGACTGCACCAGTTCAGGGGCGTTCGCTGTTGGCAAGCCCACTCACTCTGACATCTCTACATGTCCACAAGATCCGGTTTGTGCATGTGGGCGTATTTCAGCCTGTGTGTGTTTGTGTAGCATGTTCAACAACAGAGTGAACAACTGAATATCCCCTCACCTGATTCATACAGCATATATCTTCTTCTTCTTGAGTTCAAATCCTGTTTTTGTTGTGACCAGATTGAATTGCAGTGTCTTGTCTTGTATTGAGTCATGCCGTAAGGACATTACAACAAACAAAAGACTAACGATACGCTTATTTACCACCATTGACATTCTGTGTCAGACATGCAGGTACATGAAAACTGCACCCATCATGTTTTCCTTCACCTACTGTTATGAGAGCCACATCTGGGAATTTAACATTTGAAATATTGAGAAATTCATATATTTCACAACTGTGGGACTTTAAATCCAAAACCAGACTCCTTTCAAACGAGGATGGCTTGAAGCAAAAATGAATCACATTTTCCAAACAGACACTTTTCTCTAAGTTTGAGACGTTGACTTTAAGATGAGCTATACCACGCACTTCACAGAGCTGCTTCGAACCACTCCTACACAAACAAAAGTCTCTTCGATCTCAGGGATCTTTGAAGGGAATGCACAGCTATGAAAACTCTGAATTCATGTTAATGCTCTTTGTGTAATAGACACATGGGCCTCTTTAGGCCTCATATTTACCTCAATGAAAACATCTGCATATTAAAACTGGAGTTTCACTCCTACCAACAATTGTTACCGACTTGTAGATATTTTACTGGGAACTTTTTTTACAGGGTTTTAATGCTAGAGGGGCCATGTTCCATTTTGGGATTCTTTTTTTCAGGTGTTTAAGAGCAGCTCATTTTGTGCGATATCTTAAACTGAAAGTATTTACTTATTAAGACATACAGTATGTAGATGAAAAAAAGGTATTTCTCCTAAATTAAGAGAACTAGAAGGGTAAAACTCCTACCTGAAAATAAAAAGAACAATTTTGGACTAAAAGGACCTGCATGTGAGTATCTTGCACTGATGTTTATAACATGGAGAAATAAATATAATATATTGCTAATATCTGTATTTTTTGCTGCAGTTGACCCCTGTAACATGTAGGCTAGTTGAAATCCCTGCAGATTTACAGCTTCAGCTCCATGCTTCGCCAGTTTATGGTGGCTAATTAGATTTATAATGCTTTCATAATCTGTCCATGCCATTGAACTACCAGCTTGTCATCCTGTCTTTTTTTTTTTTTTTTTTTTTTAATCTAATGAGACCCTCCTAGCCTCCAACTGTAATTATCGCTTTTGCGTATGTAGAAGGAAAAAATCAAATGAGGTCCAAAGGCAGTACAGTGTGGGGGTCAAAGGTCTCTGGGAGACTTAAAGACGAGGATGGGGAGAACACGGATAAGAAAGAGGTGATGTATGGGGGTAGCAAAGTCTGCACGCTTTCGGCTTGTGGTCAACAGGTGGGCTCCACGCGCGCTGCACCCCCCCCTTGCACAATCTCAGCCAGCTAAAGAGGAGGACTTTAGCCAATATCTGTCTGGCAGACAGAGAAGGGGGGATTTCAGCACCAAATCCAGCGGATCAATAAAAATGTCTGCTAATTAGGCTTTCAAGAAAAGAAGGGAACATGGGGGGGGCGGGATGAGAGTGAGGGGGAGAAAGAGAAAAACATCAACACAGCCAGTGCTGATTCAGAAGTCTAGACAGACAACAGAAGGAAAATCCGCAGACAGACATGCCCACTGTGGAAATCAGGTAAAGTACACAAGGTAACACCCCACCTCGTGCCAGTAGAGTCTTGCCATGCATCACCCTCCCTCCTCCTCCCCCCCTTCACTCTCTTCCCGAGTCAACAAACGGCAACCTCGCTGTGCCTCGGCGATCAGTTTTCTCTGACCCCAATCCTTCCTCCACCTCCTCCCACCTTTTTCTTTCCCCCCCTCCTTTTCCCTGCCCCTCCTCCTTCCTTATACTCTGGACATCACCACTTTGACCTAAATCTTCTCATTTAATCTTCTTCTTCTCTTTCTCGTCTTTTGGATAACAATCAACCCCCTAATTGTCTTAATCTCACTGGTCTTTTATTGTCCCCGGGGCGTCATGCGAACCGCAGAACAAAAACATTAACCACAGATCAATACTTGGCATCAGGCTGCGACCACCACCAGGGTCTTCATCGATTTTCACTCATTTAAGGTCGGGCTGAGCTGCTTCTGGAATTAATTAGAATAAATTTAAGAAAGGGCCCGTCAGAAAAATGATTGGTTTGTGTTGTCAAGGAAACTGATCGTTAAGAGTGGCAAAAAAATAAACAATGAGTAATAACTCAAATCACAGTGTCATCATTCAGCTTTTTTGTCACAGTCGGCAACTTTTATTAAACAGAGGAGCTGCAGCACTGCTTAAGGTGAAGCATAATACAGTATATTGACAATTTGTACAATGGAGGAAGAAAAAAAACATTTTGAGCATCTGTGGATTAAAGCCATCTGGAAATAGCTACGACACAATCCAGCCAGTGTAAACACCTTCTTCAAATCTCCCAAAAGCCTCTTGTTATGCTCTCTAAATAAAACAAATCTGTACATTGTCAATTTCTAAAATGAGAAGCTTATGGAATAGCACTCTCGGTTATATTACAATATGACTTTGGGCCCTGAGCCAACGATATTAGCTTGGGAGCAGCGGTATAAGCCCAGGATCAAGCTAAGGTTAGCGGGTGATTTGTGTATGATTTTGAAATGACAACCAGGAAAAATAATCAAGATATTCAGAACAATAACGGATTATGTGTTTCAATGGCTGCGCTCTGCACCATCTGTTGAGGAGCGTGGCGGGGGGGGGGGGGGGTTGTTGGGTGGGGGTAATGTTGTGCACTTGTGTGCCTGCGTGTGTGTTTGTGTGTTTATGTGTGTTTACATGGAGACGCTTTTTTACTTCTTCAATTTGCAATATGCAGATGTGTGTATTTTTGACTGCTGCAGCATTTCAAGCTGTTTTCACCACATGATGACGTTCTCATTTTCAAGTCGCTGTTTCTTCTTCAGATTCTACATTTCTTCTCACTCCTCTGCACACTTTTATTTTATACACAGCCACTCATTTATTGACATGTTATGGCCATGCATGTCTTTTTTTGTGTGTGTGTGTGTTTCACAACATCAACAACTCACCCCCTCCCTTCCCTGCTGCTCTCCTCTGTCTCTCTCTCTCTCTCGCTCTCAGTGGGCGAGTCTGGAGCTGAGTCGCAGTCAGATGACACTGTCTGACTGTGCGCTACTGTAATCTGACATGGCTAATCTAATCTCTCTGTCTTCACAGATTGGCAAACTACCTGGGTCTCTCCAGCCAATTAGGGCCCATCTGCACAGCACGCCGTGCAGCCTAAATCCAGCGACGGCAGGGCCCCAGCCAGACTAGTCGGCCTCAAAGATGGCTCAGGCTGTCTGGGGCCCCGAATATCTGCTTCCATAACAGCCCATCTGCCTTTGGCTTGGCCTGGTCCACTTTCATCCCCGCTGGCCCCACAGATTAGGGATCTTCCGCAGACTTGATGGCCAATTAAAGCTTTTGCTGCCACACAGTTGTTAGGTAATCACCAACGCTATGATTCATCAGCGCATTAAGTGGGCTAATTTGTGAGCAAATGTTGTCTTTTATCATTAAAGCGATTCGGAGAAGGTTCTTTTATACATCATAAAAATCGATAACTTGCAAATACATCGCGTTTGCAGCCTTAGATCAAAACCATAAAATACATCAAAAAAATAATAAAGGATAAAAATGCATTTCACATCCTAATAAGATCCTCTTACATGTCCATAGCTAATGAGCTGTTTATCAAACAATATCCTGTTTTTATGACAAAAAGGTAATGCTTGGCTTCCTTTTTGGTCAAATAAATAATACAAGAAATGTAAAATGATCATACACAATAGTTATAAGTTGTAATTGTTTTTCTGGAATTCTTTAGTATATTTATATACTACATATACAAATAGTAAGGTAAATACACTGAAACAAGGTCAGAGGCCCTCTAACAGCTTATTTTCTCATCAAGCCAGTCTCACTTAATCACCTTAGCTAAATTAGTTAGAAATTAGCCCTCTTTCTAACTCCTCGCCCACCATCATTCCCCTTCTTTTGATCCTCCCCCCTTTTTCTCCGCAGTAGTTTTCACAGCTTTTGTGGATTAGACAGATTACACGTCTGAACCTCTGTTTTTGTTTCTCTCTCTCTCTCTGAGTGTGTGTGTGTGTGTGTGTGTGTGTGTGTGTGTGTGTGTGTGTTTCAGTCACTACTTCTCAATCCATGTTAATCCAAGATGCACACTGTCTCAACATGTTGTTTTACCCCTGGACCTGATGGAGATTAAAGCAGAAAGATGCAGATGAATGGGAGCCATGGTACGATGTGTTCACTATAGGTGACTGACTCATTTCTATAGAATTGAATGTGTTCTCACGCCCACACATGTTCTATAGGTTTAAACAGAACTGATCTCAGGAACTTTCATGTGTGGATGACTTGCTGTTGTGTGCTACTTTGTATTTCCCAATACAGGTGTTTAAGGTGACGCACGTTAAATATTTGTCAGGTGGTTGCAGTATAGGCTGTACTTAAAGTTTATGTTCAGGAAATGCGACCTTTACGGGTAAAGAGGAAGTAAAGAGGAATGTCATAAAGACAGATGAGTAATAATGTTGTTGGGGGCTGTTTTTTTAAATCACAGATGTACAAACATAAAGTGGAAGTGTGTTGGTTATCAAACTCATTTTTGTTCCATTAAACATTATCTCATTTAAATGCCATGAAAAATCAATCGCAAACACCAGCTTCTCTACAGTTATTATTATTAATATTAACGTTGACGTATCCAATGACTGAACTGTATCCACCCTTAAACTCCAGCTTCCCCTCCCAGAAATGTCCTGTCAACTAAAACAAAGCAAAACATCAAATCACATGTAAAGACTGTGGATTTGTATGAGCCTATATTTTATTTTCTATTGGATAAAGTTACTGACCTTGCCTTTAATGATGCTTCTGCATCTAAACTAAATTTGGATGCCATACCAAATTACAGGTTAGCTGCAAACATGTCTTAATGTCTTGAGTGATCTCTGTTACTGTCAAGTTTAGACTCATATCATAAAGACATGGATGTAAATTGTTGGCTATGTTTTGTTGCAAAAATGACATCACATTAATAACACTTATGACTTCTCAAACTATATCTTAGGTTGTTGATGTGATACTGATCCATAACACCTTATCGCATGATTTATCTAAAAATGCACGTGAGCATACGTGGCGTATTTTACGTATGCCGTCACTTGCCCTGGTGACGCACCACTTCCTGGATAGTAAGCAGCGGGCGCGTTGTACAAACGTGTGTGTGTGTGTACGTCTGTACGTGGTGGTTGAGCGAAAGATGCTTTCACTTTCACTCCGCGCTAAGAATTGATTCAGTCAGTGGACACGCCGAATTCAGAGCAAAGAAAAGACATTTAAAAAATACACAAAGCGGCAACTTTAGGACAACCCGACAGAAAAACAGGAAGACTAAGAAACTCCGCTATGGCGTTTAAGTATCCGGCTGCTCGTCGGGATGAAAGTAAGGTCAGTGTGGAGTACTTTATTCACCTCTCTCGCGCTGTTTGGGTGTGCGCGCGCGTGCGTGCATGCTTCGTTCAGAGTCGCGAGCATACGAAGCTCAGAAAACGAGAGCAGGAAGAGAAAGACGGAAGTCATTCCGGAACAGGGGGAGAAAGGCAAATAGCGAGATATTGAAGAAAGAAAAACAAAACTTTTGAAGACCAAAAGTCAAAGTTTGAAGTCTTTCACATCCATCAGTCATTTAGGGTTTCCCTCTGACCACTGTTTCACACAGCTGACTGAATCATCGTTTCCTTTCTCCTGCAAAACCCCAGATCCCTCAATACAATTTCCACTTAACACTACATAGCCTACTTAATCTCCCCCCCCCCCTCCACACACACATATACATACACACACACTTATAGAATTATCACGTGGGATGTAATGTTACTTTAAATATGCATGAACCTTACCTGTAAGGTAAGGTAACAGTGTGATGCTTCAATATGTTGTCTTTGGATTTGATTGATTGAATTGTTTCTTACTACTTTATGATTTTTTTAAAATTTTGTATCACTGAAATACAGCACAATATTGCACTTATTATTATTATTAGTATTTTTTTTTCTAACTGAGCATGCATCTTCGGGTCTATGTTTCATAAGATGCTTGTAAACAAGAGCTTCAAGGATGGAAACTGTTTACAGATTGTTATTCGCCGCTGAAGGAAAGGAAGAAAAACACACTGTACATAACAATTGAGACAAAGAGTTACACATACACACCCATACATGAATGCACATAACACAAAATCATGCGAACACAGCTCCACAAAATGAAAATAACATTTAGAATAAACCAAAAATTTAAAATGGAAAATAACTTTTTTAGTTTTGTTTAGTTTTGTTCTATTTTTTCAAGAAAAAGTGGGTCTGAGAGCGATGTCTCTAAAGTAGTTAAACCATCCTTCTGTTGATGGAGGTTCAACACAGAACCAAGAATGTGTTCATGTCTATTCTACCTCAGATGAGCCTGCAAAGGCGATATTTGAGATTTCATTTTTGTACTATACGTGTACATCTGCATCATGGCTCATCTGTTCATATTTCTCCCTGTGGTTTCTATACTTGTTTAAATGACTGTGCTCTATATCACGCTGAACTGAACGAAGGGATACATCAATACATTTACTTATTAATTGTTAAATGAAAGTGCAATCTATCGCCTATAAGGAGTAATGGAAAAACAGCCAGGCCCTTGAAATGTTCTGATTAGTCCAATAAACTGTCCAATACTTAAAATGATCCAGGAGATAATTTGGTCATGGGTTCTTCTTCTTCTTGCCTCCAACTGTATAAGTGTCAGAATGAGCTTTCTAAACCCACCAGATGTCCTTTCTGTTTAGTTGCAGAATGTAAACTCCTCTTAAGGTGATTATATCTGGGTAATGAGGATATGATGTCAGTGTCCTCAGCAGCGTTTATGTCTTTATTATGGCCTGAAAGTTCCCCCTTTGACGCAGCACAGAACACTGCTGTGTTTGCAAACGATGTATCGTCAGTTTTCAGTTTTCAGAACTGGACTGATGACGTAAGTGCAGAGGGCATATTTGTGGTACACGAGAAGGGAAAACACCAGCAGTTATCTGGAAATGTCTAATTGATGAGATTAATTCTGACGCAGGAGGAACGTGGAACCCGGAGTTTCTCCTGTCAGACCCCGAGTGTTCCCTTTCCCCCCCTGCAGCGAGTCCGAGTTGACGGATGTGAGAACGCAGCAGGATATCCTGTGAGAATTCACTCCGAGCCAGCCAATGGGAGAAGGGAGTGACATCTGTGTAGTGGGACTTATTTGTGAAGCACTTGGTTACTGACAATCATTTATTTTATTTATTTTTTTAAATGAAGAACAATCCCGTTATTTTTATCTGTTAGTAACTCGAGTTGGAAACTTTAATTTCATCGCGGTTAGTTTTCCACAGGTCACTGTGCGACACATCCTCCAGCTGATCCAAAGTGCTGCGCTCAGATTCCCCTGCAGGTCAAACCGGGTAGAACACAGTGATCACTTTTTAAATGCTTGCAGCGGTTCAGCAACAGATTACATTGCTGTATTGTTTTTCTTTCCTACATAGTGCCGGATCTAAGTGCAGTCTCAGAAGATAAAAACAGTGAAACCTGTCAACACTTTGAATTTGATTCTCTTGCAGTTTAGTGATGCGAAGCTCAGAGTAAATTCAGAAGAATTTCGAAGCCTGCTTCTGAGGAAAAACGGGCTCAGCTGTCGTTGTAACAACAGTCATCTGTCTTTGCTGCAGGTGGACGACTACCATGGAAACAAGATCTGCGATGCTTATGCATGGCTGGAGGACCCGGATAGTGCAGAAACAATGGTTTGTTTGAACAGTTTGCATACAAATGAAGCTCTTTCTTCACCAGAAATTCCTTCGAATTGACACCGTTCTTTCTGTTCTTTGCACGTTCCCAGGCGTTTGTGGAGGAGCAGAACAAAGTGAGCATGCCGTACCTGGAGCAGTGCGCCGTGCGGGCGCAGTTCCAGCAGCGCCTCACTGAGCTTTACGACTATCCCAAATACAGCTGCCCTTACAAAAGAGGGAACAGGTATTACTACGTACAATTAAGAGGACTGAAACACTGTGGCACATGAACGTGACGAACTTGAGTTGCAGATCTAGTAAAGTAAAACATTTTTTTAATTTTCTGCTTTTATTTCTAGATATTTCTACTTCCATAACAAAGGTCTCCAGAACCAGGATGTACTCTACGTGCAGGACTCTCTGGATGGGCCTGCGACTGTATTCTTTGACCCGAATAAACTGTCTGAAGACGGCACTGTGGCTCTGAAGAGTAAGAGCACTCACACTCAACCTGCACCGTGCGTACCGTGTTTTTTTTGTTAAAAAAAAAAAAAGCACGGGATGCTTGTTCGGCTCTGGCACAGGTGGAAGAGGTACAGGCACAGATCCTCATGCACAAACACAAGCACAGGAAGAGGATGTGGACATGACGTATAATCGATTCCCATTAGAGAGAAATCCATGATTGTAAGAGGGCCAAAACTTCTCCAAATAAGCCTCAAAGTCAGTAAAGTTGCAGTTGTGTTCTACGTGCTGTTCTCTTTTGTCAGAGAAAAATCACTGATTCGCTATCATACAGTCTGTGGCCGCTATTTGACAGCTGTACCAGACATTTTCATTCCTCCTGCTCTATGGGCTTGCTCTTTCTTGCTCACACAGCTCCGTGTATTTGCTTCATGCACGTCGAAGTAGAGACGTGAAGAAAAGAGAAACACAGAGAGTCAACCTCGCCCTTTTTTTCCTCTCCCTTGTCCCTCTCTCCATCCAGTGGGCCGCCTGTCGGAGGAGTGCGAGTACTTTGCGTACGGTTTGAGCAGCAGCGGTTCAGACTGGGTGACGGTGCGCTTCATGAAGGCTGACGACCTCACACTTCTGCCTGACGTGCTGGAGAGGGTGAAGTTCAGCTGCTTGGCCTGGACTCACGATGCCAAGGGAGTCTTTTACAACTGCTACCCGCCCCAGGAAGGAAAAACAGATGGTAAGTAAGAGTCACGATGCTCAAAGATTCAAAGCCTTAAACTAGAGCTGAACGATACGGACCAATCAAATCTCAGCATTCGATAGCTGTTTATATATCTTGATGTGTTGTCCTGTGTAGAAATAACAAAAGCAGATCCACACGGGCTGAATGTCGCGCAGGAACTTTTATTATCAGCCAGCTGCACAACGTCCACATGAACACAACAAACATCAAAAATACGAGCTGTTGGTGAAATAAAAAGAGTATTACATGAAAATGATAGGGGGGGGTCCTTCCTTTTTAACAATTAAAACCACAGCTGTGTATTTCGTCATGTAGGTGTTTTTTAAAGTGTTCCTCGGAGAGGGAGAGAGGCGGAGGAAGGGTGAAGAGGGACAGAAGGCTGTATTTTGGATGCAACGCAAACTGAAATCAAAGCCTTCCACATTCAAATATTCTAACAGCTGCGACCCCCCCCCCCCCCCCCCCCCTCTGTGTTTCACTACAGGCACCGAGACCACCAGCAACATCAACCAGAAGCTCTACTTCCATGTCATCGGCAGCCAACAGTCGGACGACATTCTGGTGGCAGAGTTCCCTGAACATCCGAAGTGGCACAGTTCAGTAACAGTGAGTCCAGAGATCAAACATCTTTTAAAGCTTCATTTAAAGGAATGTTGCAGAATTACATGCAGCGAGAATGAATGAAATTAAATCAAAAAAGTAAATTGTGAAATGTCGCCCATGCATCCATTTTCTTCGGCTTGTTTGAGGTCATGTTGCGGTGGCGGCGTTCCCAGGCGAGACGGGGAAATGTGACTCCCACAACTGCTCCTCCTAACGAATCATCTTCATTCCTCTTTTAGGGGGTTGATTATGTGGCTGGTTGCTCATGACGAGAGTTTCATTCATCCGTAGAGATCGTGAGCCGTGCAGAAAAGACGACATTCAAAGAATCATGTGTGTTTCTCCAGATTTCCGATGATGGCAGGTATGCTGTTCTGTCCGTCACTGAAGGCTGCGAGCCCGTCAACCGGCTGTGGTACTGCGACCTTCAGGAGCTAGCCGACGGCATCACAGGTTGTGGAACACGTCCGGCTCAGACCGAAGCACCTCACATACAAAACACGTGGATGTTTTCTTTAGAAGCAGGAACAGAAAGAAGTCTGAGGCCTGCATGTGTCTCTGTCGAACTTGATTAGGATAAGATAATGCTTTTCTTGCTTGAAAGTTCAAGCAAAAAAAAGCTCAGTAATCCTTACATCTTGTCACATGGAAAAGACAGAAGGTAAGAAGAGTACAAGTCACCAGCATTAGTATCAGCTGGGCGTGAGCTTAGCCGTGTGTTTGCTGGGAAAAGTGATAGTCAACGTGTTTGTAAAGATGGCTTCACCGGCGCTGCGGTTGTCTCAGCTTCCTCTTTTGACAAAGGAGTAAAAACACCGACAAACAAATCCTTTCTAAGAACTAGAATCATTACTTTCTTGCTGCCAAGTGTCACAAGTCTTTTCTCAGAATTACCAGCAAATTTCTCACGTTTGAAAAAAAACGTTTCATTTTACTTTCAGTGTTTACTCTCAATACAAGCCACGTACTGTACTGCACACTTTGTAAGAGTGAGCTCTTCTTAAAGCAAACACTGACATTTCCACACCTTCAATATAACAAGGATCAGCACAGGAGTGTTGGAGGACCATGCAATGACTCGATTTCACTTTGAAAAAGATCATAATTGTGCATTTTGGCCTTTTTATGTCCAGTAAAAGAAAATCTTGATTTTGATATTTTCTAATGCAAGCAGGCTGCGTAAAATGTAATTGAAAAGTATTTTTTTTTAGCATGTAATAAGACTTTAATCACCATTTTAAAGGCAGATTTAAATCTTTTAAATTTGTCATTTTTTTCCCTTTTCTCCTTCAGGCCTGCTGCCGTGGGTCAAACTTGTGGACAACTTTGACGCCCAGTACTCGTACGTCACCAATGAGGGGACTGTGTTCACCTTCCGCTCCAACCTGGACGCTCCTCGATACTGCCTCATCAACATTGACATCCAGAAACCAGACAGGCAGCACTGGACTACCCTCATACCGCAGCATGACAAGGACGTCCTGGGTGAGACTGAGCAGAAATTTTCACAGGAATATAGAGCAGAAGGTCAGGACCCCCCCCCCCCCAGTACGGTATCAGTTCTCTTCACTGTGTCTTAAAGTTCACTCATCATTGGCACGACAGCTGTGTGGTTGTGTCGGAGCGTGTGAAAATTCCACCGAGTTCGGCGTACGTAGATGGCCAATACATGGAGAAGTAGTTCCACAAATCAGCCCTCAGACACTTGCACAAGAGTTTTTTCGCTGAATCTCTGTCCTGCCGTGATGACTGCTCAGCCACACACACGGGGAAGTGGTCGAAAAACCTCCGTCACAGGGAACTCTGCTCAAAAAAGTGAAACTTGGTCCATAAGCACTTCGTTGTACACTTTTTTGTGTGTGTGTGTGAGTCATTGGAGTTATGGTAAGCTAACTTAAATTTTACTGATTCATACAGCAGTGAATTTCCATGTTTCGAGTTGGTCCACTGCGGTCGGACTGAAAGTACAATGATGCACTTTAGCCTCGCTGTTAACAGAAGGCGTGTCCTCATCTGTTTAAAACTCCTCTTATGGGCACAGAGAGTGGTGGGGGAAAGGTACAGAATAAAATAATTACAACACACTGATGGAATTTTGAAATGTTCAATAACAGACAAAATGGCCCTTCAGGGTGTGTAAAAGTAGTTTATCTACATTGATTTGTGTATTTAAAGTTCCTCTCTATGAGGTACAAAACCAAACTGCATCATCAGCATAAAGATTGAAAAGTTCCATCTAGTTATTTAAAAGAAGATGTCAAATGCTGTCAGGATGTTAGCGTCCTGTTTTTTTTTTTGTGGAGTTTCTTGTCCGATGTTAGTGCAGCACAGTCAGATAAGACTTACTGGATCTGTGCAGTCCAGGGTGTAGGAGCGGCAGTTACTCATCTGACTCTCATCCACATTACTCACGTCTGCCTTTAAAGAACTTATGTAATCAAACATTGCAGCAGTCATCTAGCCTATATATACTTTTATGGGAGCTTTCCATCAACTTGCAGATTGTCCTGTCTCCTCTGTTTAAACAGAGTAATAGATTAGATTTGGTTTTGTGACACTGATGACACAGCTAAAAAAAAAAGACCTTCTTAAGAGTAGTGGTAAACCTCTGTTTCATAAACAGTCACGAAGGGGAAGGTAGCCTCTGTATCACCTCTGATTTTTCATGTGCAGTGAGTCCTGCATTGACTTGTTTGACACTTATAGGATGTTAGATTGCCCCCTGCTGGCTGAAGCTAAGAATGCATCACGTTTGATTAAAATGCTCCACAGCCTGCTTCTTGATTTAGCTCTATGCTTTGTTTTTTATGCTCATCTGTATTTTCCCCACGATCCTGAAACGAGGAAGAAGATGGTTCATTGTTGAGATTACTATGCTGTACATAAATCAAACATTTCCCCTTCAATTTATTTACTTCTGCAGGCCTCGTCTCCTGTGTGAACCAGCACCACCTGCTGGTCAACTATCTCCATGACGTGAAGGACATCCTGCAGGTGTACGAGTTGTCCACTGGTCAGCTGGTCAGGGATCTGCCGCTGGATGTCGGCACTGTAGCCGGAGTGAGCTGCAAGAAGAAGCACTCCGACTTTTTCTACAAGTTTTCCTCCTTCACTACACCAGGTATTCTGTCACTTCACCAGGTTTTTTTTTTCCTTTCATACTCCTTCAATTGATAATGGAAACTCAAAATGTACACTAGCATGAAATAATGATGCTAGCCCCACACAAGAAGGATCCATTAAACACTTTAAAAAAAAAAAAAAACCCTTTACAAAAGAAATGAATAGTTTTCTTTTCATTCAAAATAGATGAATGTATTTCTGCCTTGAAGCTGCTTTGTACCAATGACGGCCTCAAACACGCTCACAGCTGTACGTTTCATTTTCACTTTAACTTTTAAGAGCGCAGTGTTAGAAATCGTGTCATGTCAGCAACTACATTATCAGTTATTTGACTGTACAGTCAAAGTGAAAGCTCATATTATCATTAAATGTTACTTTTCCAAGGTTGAAGGTCCAATCAGTAAGATATGAACTGAATTAAATCATAAAATGACAAATATATCGTAATGAGATGCTGAAGTGCTGGCTCCTCTAACAACAATGCAGCAGCCGGTGTGTCTTCCTGCTAAGTTTGAAATCGGGTCTTTAATGGTCTCGGGACTGTGCCGTCCCAACTAACACCTGACACCCAACCGCCGCCATCAGAATGTGTCGTCCCCGCAGACATCGGCGTCCTCATTCATGCCCGACCTGTTCCGACCTCCAACTCAGCTGCAAGGAAGTGTGGACAACAGGAAGGCGAGGAATTAGAAAACCTGCCTGCACATTAGTCTACTCCTCTTTTGTTAAGCGTTTTGAGATAACACTTATTATGAACTGGTGCTGTACAAATAATAATTGATTGATAGTCAGTATTTGATTAGCCCAGAGGGGGTAGGCTGTTTTAAGGCACCCCCACAAACTGCTGCCTCTTGGTTTCTCAGGTGGACGGGCAAACAAACTGGTGTTGCAGCGATGGAAGCGGGCAAGCTAACTGGTTCAGCTAGAAGTGATTGTACCCGACCTGAAAAGCCTCTGCATGCTAAGACGCTCCACGAGCAGAAACTAAGATCAAACTAGGATCAATATTGGAGCTGCTTTTGAAAAAGAATGCAGAAAGGTTTACAGACCGATTCAGAGCTGGCTAAACACTGAAGCTTCATTGTCCGCAACCTGTGTGAGCATCAAGTCTATAAGGAGGAGGGGGTGAGGGGAGGCGGCTCTCTCCACGGTTCTGAATGTGCAGTAACCCTTTTAACCACTAGGTGTCAGAGTTCCATGTTGCTCCTTTAAAGGTTTTCCTATCGTGACACACAGACCTGAAAGAAGAATTTGTTGAGCTGAGTTTTTGGCAGTTAAATTATGAATCAGGAATGGCTCTTCAAACTTTTCAATAAATGAATCATCAGTCATTAAATGATCCTCCTGGATTCAAACCCTCATCAGCTTCTGACCTTCTAACCCAGGTATCATCTACCACTGTGATTTGAGCGAGTCCAGCCCAGAGCCCAGAGTGTTCAGGGAGGTGGAGGTCAAAGGCATCAAGCAGGACGACTACCAGACCAGCCAGGTAACATCCTCCTCTTATCTAATCTGTTCTTTCTATTCATGTTCTTATCTCTGTTTTATAAACGCGTCTGCTGATTGTACGCTCATCTTCTGATTTCCCTGAGTCTCCAACAATTCACATAAATGTTGTTTGGTGTGATTCTAAGAAAAGCAGAACACTTATGTGAGAGCTGTGCGGTTTAATAACACTCGAGATGATGAGCAGATGGTTCATGTACGGATGGTTTCTTCACGGTCTCGTACACGTACAGGTGTTCTACCCCAGTAAAGACGGCACCGAGATCCCCATGTTCTTGGTTCATGCTAAGGGACTAAAGAAGGACGGGACTCATCCCGTCTTCCTGTACGGCTACGGTGGCTTCGAGGCGTCAATCCAACCATACTACAAGTAAGAACCACTGCTAAAATAATCTCATCGAAACCAGTGATGTCACTGTCTTTCTTTTTTATAACGCCACGCAAATAAAGACAGAGTCCTGAGTAGCACTTTTTTTTCTTTCTTTTTTTTTTTACATAGTTGTATATTGTCATTAGAATGTGATGTTTGTGGGCTAACATTGCTCCTAACCCTGTCTTTGGTTGTGTGTGGTCAGTTCTGCCTACCTGCTGTTTGTGAGACACCTGGGCGGGGTCCTGGCTGTGGCAAACATCAGAGGGGGCGGAGAGTACGGCCTCACCTGGCACAAAGGTGAGCACTCCAGAGGAGCGCACTATTAAAACATACTGCAAGTTAGACCAACTCTGACTTTAAAAAAAAAACATGTCCTGTCATGTTGATGTGTTCGTAGCCGGTACATTGGGGAACAAGCAGAACGGATTCGACGACTTCCAGTGTGCAGCCGAGTACCTGATCCAGGAGAAATACACGGCAGCGAGCCGCATCGCCATCAACGGCGGCTCTAACGGAGGGCTGCTGGTGGGTAAGTACAGGACCAGAGTGTTTGTTTGTGCGTTTTTACAGACGCAGAGAATATGTTTGAAGATAAACTGTGTAAACTACTTCTCCCAGCGTAGAGCTCAGCTCCATTATCATACACAATTAAAAACTTCAAAGCTTCTAACGAGAACATCTATCGTACGTCTCCTTGTTCTTCGATCGCTGCTCCCCCCTCCACTCCCAGCTGCCTTCATCACAGTGCTTTGTGTTCTTTGTATTACATCTCAGGCATAATTACTAACGTCAAATTCATCTAACTGCTTAGCTTCAATTAATTAAGCTATTAAACAGCACATTAAACAGTGCTCTGTCAAATCATTTACCAGAAGCTGGCTGCCATATGGCGCTGCACAAACCCATCTAACGCCTTCCTGCTTGGTGTGTGAGCGGCCGTCGGAGGGAGACGGTCCTCGCATGTGTTTTGAAATGTTTTTGTTCTTTGATAATAACTTTGGAATACACGAACGCAGCGGCGTGCGTGAACCAGCGCCCGGACCTGTTTGGCTGCGCCGTGGCAGAGGTGGGGGTGATGGATATGCTGAAGTTCCACAAATTCACCATCGGTCACGCCTGGACCTCCGACTACGGCTGCTCTGACGACCCCGAGCAGTTCAAGTGGCTCATCAAGTATGAACACCAGCAGACACCACATCGTACTTTCTGTAGATTCTGTCACACTCGCTGTGTGCACACATCTTCCCTCTGAGTCAATGGATGGTCTTATGAGATTGATCGGTGTTAAATTTAATTTATCCGCCAATTAATTTGCTCTCTGTCATCTTTAAACTACCTTGGACAGTTGAGGTATTATAAAGTGAAATCAATCTGCTTTAAATCTTCTGTGGGTTTCTTTGTCTGTATTTTCAAAATGGTGACAGCCACCAATGGGCTTCAAAATGTCCCTTCTTTTACCAATGAGTGACGTCACTAAGAATATCTCTGTGTTATAGTCTGTCGGCTCTTCTAGACTGTAAACTTTGCACCACTTCACTGTTTGTTTTCTGCTTCCAGATCTCTTCTGTAAATATTTTTTTCCACCACTTTTAAACTTCATATTGTAGTTTTTTAAACGTTGAACAGTTTTCAATCCATTGGTCAATCAGTCAACTAAATTCCCTCTCTAAATTGTCGTTAAAAAACGTCTCAGGTTCTGTTCCTGGTTTTACTTTCATCCACATGCCTCAGCAGAATCACACAGCTCATTTAATTATCAGTCCCGTATCGTCTCTTCCCTCTCTGACTTTCCTTTCATCTTTCCCTCCAGGTATTCTCCGCTCCATAACCTGCCTCAGCCTCCGTACTCGGGGCCTCCTTACCCGGCCGTTCTGCTCCTGACGGCGGATCACGACGACCGCGTGGTTCCTCTGCACACTCTGAAGTACTGTGCCACCCTGCAGTATGGCGTGGGCAGCAGTCCCGTGCAGCGGCAGCCTCTGATGGTCAGAGTGGACACCCGGAGTGGACACGGTGCAGGGAAACCCACCGCCAAGGCCATCCTGGAGGACACTCACATCTTCTCCTTCATCGCTGAGACACTGGGAATCAGCTGGAAGGACTGAGAAGTGAGGGAGATAAAAACATGTATAAACAGAGAATCTACTTGAATGTACTGATTGATCGAGTACAGATGATCAAAAGGCTTTAAACAGAGTTTAACCTGCAGATGCACCAACATCACATGTCTGTTTAAAATGTACTTTAAGTTTGTTCTGGGTTTTTAACTTTTGACTAAACGTTCGACAATAAAAATCTGTTATTGCACTCTAGTTCATGTCTTATAATTTATGATGTCTTAGATCTAAAATATGGTTGTCTTAGTCAGAGGTTCCCAGACTTTTCAGCCCGTGACACCAAAAATAATGGTGTTTGCAACCGGGGAGCCCAAATGTCCCAGGAGGTGGTTACAACATTTATTGTTAATCACAACCACGCCCACTTTTAGGCCTGGCCAAACACTGGCATGAGAGCATCAGGAAAAAAAAAACCCCGACCGCGACAGACAGAACTGTATGGTGCAGTTTCCAACTTGTCCATCGAGTGGCAGTGTTGGACTGTGAAATCCTCCTCGCCTGGAATTCCACCTCAAGGTCAGAGGCTGAGTGTGAGTGTGGTGTCACTCCGCTTGAATACTTTGAGCGCTCTGTTCGATCCTTTATAATATCTCTGAGAGGTAGAATCAAACCAGGAGGCTCGAGTTTTATAAAACAGACTGGAACACTAAGGATGAGGACTTATATAAGGAGAGTGGACTTGTGTAGGAAGATGCAAGTAAAGGTAGGCGGGGGGGGGGGGGGGGGGGGGGGGGGGGTGTCTTTAAAGACTTAGCAGAAAAGTCCAGAGATGGAGGGCGATGATTGGGGAGTGGATGTATGGCGAGACAGTGAGAGGCAACAAGCAGACAAGCGGAGAGAGACTCAAAGTGCACTTATGGAGCGTCTCGGGAGGCGCGCAGACAGACGGGTGTTTAAACTGTCAAAGAGACGGAGAGAGAGAGAGAGAGAGAGAGAGAGAGAGAGAGAGATGGAAACTCTGAGAGAAAGTTGTCCGTTCGGTCACTCAGAGTTTAATCTCTTCTCAGTGGGAAGTTTGTGATTTCGTCAGACTGAACCCCGGGCCTTATCTAAGTACCCTCTCAGCACAGAGATAGGATGGGAAAGAGGAGAGGAGGCTGCAGGAGGAGGATTTGCAGACAATGACTCTGCCACAGGGGCAAAGCGGTTGAATGAAGCCGAGAAAGACAAAGCCGGTAATAAGCCGGACATACGAGAGACACATAGCGGGAGAGGGGTTTAAGCTCATGCGGCATAAAGGCTGGGATGCTTCTTCCTCTTCTCCCAGGAGCGTCCCAGAGGATCCAGGAGGCTTTTTGCTGCTCCCGTCTGCCTCTCTCTCTTCTCCCCCTCTTCCTCCAACGTCTCTGTTCTCATACACATGTACGAGCGCACACAGCCCTCACGTTTCTTTTCCTCCTGAGAAACACAAGCTTTTACCTTCCAAAGCCCCCCCCCCCCCCCTCCTCCCCCCAGCTCCTCTCCAGGTCCCCCTCCTGTCCTCCACAGTTTGTTTACTTTACTCCCCTCCATAATGCAGGGATTAATTTCTCAAAGCCGATTTGAGCAGCGGCACGCTTCGGCAAAGAGCGGGGAGCACAACTTTTGTGCTCGGGGAAGTTTCCCCTTCACACTGGCTTAGAGGTGGACCTTTTTCTCCTTTACACAGCCAGCTTTAATCTCCACACAGAGGAGAAGGGAGCGAGGGAGGACGAGAGGGGGAGCGAGGGCTCTCAACACACTGCTAGGAGTCACTAATGTCTTTACAGAGGTGTCGCCTGCTCTCCCATGAGCCTCTCTCAAATCTTTCACCTCTTCCTCTACCTTTTTGGACTTTCTCTCTCTCCTACACTACAACCTGTTTTTGTGAGAAAAAAAAAACAGAATTAGTCATTCACTCCAACTTGGTTTATTTGAGGATTTTTTTTCAAGATATTTTGGGCCCTTTTTTGCCCTTTTTGGATTGGACATCTAAAGAGAGAGAGAAGCATTATAAACACATAGATGAAGTATGTGCTAAAATGAAATTGCATTTTCAGACAAACTTAATCGTTATTTATCGTATAATACATTTCAAAATTGTGTTAAACTGCGAAAAGCTAGAGATTTATACCCTCAGAGAGGCTGTAAGTAAATGTATGTTTTTTTAATTCAGTAATTAAAAAGTAATAGACCGACTAAGAACTGGAAGCTCTTTCAGCAGTGTTTTATATTTCCTCTCAGTAATCTTCCCTCTTGATGAAACACCTCTCTGTATCACAGTCATAGTCTCAGTCGCTCGACGTTATCTGAAGGCTTTAAACACCTATTGAGTGTTGTCGTGATTTTTTTTCTCCCAAACTCCCAAGTACAACAATCTATATTCTGCATTTTGAAACACGATTTGCTTTAATCTCCTGTCTGTCTCCGTGTCCCAGTCTCATTTACGGTGAATAAACAGGCAAATCTGATTGAAGATTTACGCTAGAAACCGTGCAAAGCCTAATAAAAAAAAAAAAAAACAAAGAAAGACACACCAACCAACACCCAAGTCCCTCGCCGCTGAGGAGAATGTGATGTTTGCATACCAAGACATCACACTCACACTGATAACAATTATGGTATTGTACCACAAGGGAGTAGGAGGCTGATGGCCTTTGAGAAATTAACTATTTGCCTCATTTAGCATGTGTGCTGCCACGTCTGTGGCTTCTGACCCCCCGAGCACGCAGAGGGTCAAGTGTCAAGGCTCGGGGGATTTCATGACTTCAATCATGTAGATTAAAGCGGCTGTGTTGTCCCTCAACCACAACCTTGACGCCCAACCAGAACCCTCAGACTGGGTTTTCCCTTTAACCAACGCCCAACGCCAACCCACCACCATCGGACTGTGTCAACCGACTGCCTCCACCTAAGAAGTGTGGACAACAGGAACACGAGGAATACAATTATCAATACAATGATCCCATATTATGCTCTTTTTTTGTAAAGTGTCTCGAGATGACGCTTGTTATCAACTGGCGCTATACAGATAATGATTGATTGATTGATAAAGCCTTCGCCATGTTAAAGCGTATTTTACGCTGAATAACAACGTTGCACTGAATTTAAAAGTGAAAGTCAAAGATCTTTTGTGTATCGGCAGATGAATGCGTACACATTTGTGTGAAGCCGTCATTACTCTCTGGTTGCTCAGATGTAAATAAGAGTTTTTTCTGTTTTCTTCATCACATTACGTCTTGAATGCAGCAAAGAATTCTGCTGTAAGCCTCCGATAATGAATACCCAAATCCTGAGGAAGTGCACCGGGAGTTCAGGCGCGGTGGTCTACTGAGCAGCAGCATCTGAAGGAGGTGATGTTTGATTGCGTGGGAGGTTTGGAAAGCTGCAGCCAGCGATGTCTCGGAGATGAAACTCATTAAGTCTCCAACTCCAATCCTCAACTCCAATAAGACTTTAATATAAAAAGTATGGATCGCTGCTGCAACTGTAGGAGATAAATAAAAAAGATCTCATTCTCAAATGTATGCCCGTGGACTCGCACTCACACACAAATATGCATGCACTCACACACACACACACACACACACACACACACGGACTGACCCATGTGAGCAGGAACAGAAGCCCACACTCGCACACTCACTTCTTCACACCCACACAGTTGCCCACAGCAAACCTGCACAAAGTTAATTTGCATGTACAATCATTTCCCATACGCTTTGTGCTATTCTTAAGGTGGGTGTTGTGTAATAAAGCAGTAAGTAATATAACCTCGAAACCCAGCGAGAGAGAAAGACTTCATAAGTTCACATGGAAGAAAAAAGCAAAGAGAATAAAAGAAAGCCATGAAGTGCCTGAATAAGCAAAGAGAGGTAGCTGAAAGTTGAAGTGTTGTAAGTGGATCCAGAGCATTAACCCTGAAAAGAGAGATAAGTCTTAGGAGTCCAGATAGCTTTAAGGTTGGAGGGATGAGTGAGCTCTAAAAGCCGTCTGTTCATTTCTTAGCACCAACAGCGGAGTTAAAGGGTGACCAGGGAGTTCATCATGTAGGCCCCATTCACCCCGATCTGTTCTGCTGCTCTCTGAAGTCTCCACAAAAAAACCCCAGAGAATTTATTTCTTTGTTCAACCAAAACTTGTTTTTGTAACTAGAGTTGTGTTTTCTCGGCTAACTAAGCACACACAACTCTTCTGTCCTTTCAAAAGCAGAGTCACAGTTATTCAGCACAATGCTCGAACCAATCAGCTAATGTCAGAAGACTGAATTATGGCTGTGACTTCAACGGCATACTTTCATATTATTCATAATAGATATGACCTCACATTGAGTGTGTCGTATGTTCACAAATCATAGTATGCAAGTTTGTGTTTGACAAATGCCTGGATCTTTACTTGATTGGTTGGCATTTTTAAAAATGAAACGGGAGCACACTAGTCTATTACTATTAAACAAGTTATCACGTTTTTAGAACAAGCTGAGAATACAAAGTATCTCTGGTGCACAGGTTATCATGTTTGCAGAAACATTAATTTCTAAGAACAAGCTGCTGTATCTCGTCTGCTCAAGCTATTGTCTTGTTCGAACACATCTTGTAAATATAAGAAAACAAATGTGGCTCTTTATATACGGTCTTACTGAGTGTAGTTTCAGCAGCGTTTCTGCCAGGGACTGATGCCTGTAACGGGGCACCTCCTTTCTGTTCTCCTCTCAGCTCAACAGTGACGTGAGTGATCGTGTATGAAGACATGTTAGCCGTCCACATTTCGAAAGGTTGATGTATAGTTCATTAAAGAAACGTGTGGCATTGTGGGAACTCCAGACGTGGGTTCTTAGCACTTAATGGTTATGGTATCATAACAAGTTAATACCTTGTTATATTTTTGTAGTTGTCATATACGGAAAAAAATGGTTCCCCTGTTAAAAGAAATCTAATTGGCTAATGAACAACTACAGTTTAGAAACTGTCAATTATTGATAAGGAAATAAAAAACTCCAGTTTCTCTTCAGCTGTAATAGAAATGTAACTCAAAGGTAGAACACAATGAGAAACAACCCTTCGCTTGTATTCGAGCTTTTTTAATAACACTTTTCAATATTGCAACAGCCATCAGATTTTCTTCTAACAGGTAAAAATCATCAAAAAACTAACAAAAAGAACCTTTTTTTTTCAGTTTTATATTCCAAACAACAGAGAGGCTAAGGCCCTAAATTCAAAACAAAGAGAAAAACCCTTACACAGTGAGCAGATATATTCAACACATTGTTCTTCAAACAAATTATAAAAATAGATTTGGCATTTTCAAATACATATTTACAGTATTCAACATGTATCGTAATGGTCACAGTAACGGGGGGAGGGGGGGGGTCAACTTCAGTTCCATTCATTGTAGCGACAAGGTCCAATTTGTTGTGTGTGTGTGTTTACTCATATGTGTGCGTCAAAGGGGACGCCTGTGTGTTTCTTCAGAGGTGTGCGAGGACGTTGATGACACATGAGCTCATTTCAGTTGACGGAACATTTACTAAGAAAAAGAACAACAAAAACGTCTTTTTTTTTTCTGTTTTTTTTTTTTTTGGACCAACTACAAAGCAGGTACACATTTTGTTTTCCCACTGCAACATCGTATCTTTCAGTGTGTGTAATGATCAAATAATGCCTCGATGAACGTCTTCCCCAAAAGCAAGGGGAGGAGAGTCACTGTACAGGAGAGAAACCACAAAGCATGATGATAACAGCAACATAAATGTAAACAATCGAAACAGCTGCAAGTGAAATACTGACATTCTCGATTCCAGTCTGCAACACACACACACACACACACACACACTCACAGGTGCACACACACTGTGATGTTTACAGCTTATCTAATGATAAAGAAACTGCACTAAAACGAGTGTAAAGGATACACAGACACTGTCAGAACCTCCAGCTTCCCTTGCACTTCCTGTTCACAAAAACGTCTTCTTGTATAAACTTAATAAATCATCAAAAGAAGAAGATTCAACTGCTTTTTTTTTTTTTTTTTTACATTTAGCGAAATAAATAAACCTTTATTACCTCCTTTTCTGGAGACGTTTTGCATAAGAATTCTGTAGACATAAATAAATATGGATAAATATCTGAATCAGGACGTTCGTCAGTGTGAGCCCATGCTTTGTATTTCAACATTGTCGGTGGGGTTAGATGCTTTAAACACAAAAGGAAGACATAGATAAATCAAAGAAAAGATGACTTAAGAATTGTAAAACAGACAAATGAACAAACTTTTTTTGTTTTTTTTTCAAACTTTCGCCGTGCAGTTGATTCTTGCAGCTGTCGTCCAACCGCTAAGGAAAAGAAAAGAAGCGTCTGATGTTCCTGAAGGTTCATCACATCATAACTCATAACATACTGGAACTCTGCTCACCAGGTACACTTTTTAAATGTTATATAAGACTAGATTACTGTTTGCTAGCCACGTTGGTGCAGCCTGTTCCTGGTCATGGGACAGCACGGTCTTCTTCATTTACTGTTCACCACCATTCTTACCATGTTTGAGCTTCTGCACAGTTCTTCAGGCGACTGATTTGAGATCAGTTCCATTGTACTATGATATGATTAAGTGCCCTCGTACTAAATCAGTTCCTGCTTGACATGAAATCAGCTCTCAAGGTTCTGTGGAGAGACTTCTTTCCTCAAAGGCCAGTTTTATTAGTTTTTAGTGAATTCATGTTGTGGTAAAGGGAAATTTCCATCCGAAATATGAATGTTTCTTCAAGTGGTATCTTGTCCATAACTAGGTGTGTTTGCAGTGTAGAAGGTCGTCGCCTTTCCAGCATCTCTAAAGGTCAGCTTCAGACAGCTTTCATTCAAGTCTTTACACGCTGATCCAGAAAGTGCAGAAAGAGGTCACAACAAAAGTCATGACATCACTCCTCTGCAGTCCCCAAAATCGAGACACGAAACACTGCTCGTCTCTGAGGGGTTACGTTATTTAAAAAAAAAGGAAGGAAGGACTCAAGGAAGGCGTTATTGGGAAGGAGGAGTAGATAGAGCAACATGGACAGCAGATAGATCTGCTCGTCTTTGCTTTGGCTTGGAAGATCCCAGTCTCCTCCCCTCCCTCCCCTCCATCCGTGTGCAGGTCTGCAGCAGCAGCAGCAGCTGTTTTAGACTGTTTGTTAGACCTGCACGCCGCGGCCATGCATCTGGATGACCTGGGCTCTGAGAGTCTGGATGGCGGCCAGTATCAGCTTCTGGTGCTCGAGGGAAGTGATGCCAAGGCTCAGGACGTCCCTGTGGAAAGATGAAGACGGACCAAGGTTAGTAGAGACACATTTTGTCCTTTTAAGACATTGGCAAGCTTAAAACACTTAAGTAAAACAATCATGTGAGGAACTTCAGTTTGTGGGGATTTTGGCGCCCCCCCGTGTCTTATTTCATTGCTTATTTTGTCCTCTATATGTGAGTCGAAATCTCATTTGGCCTCCTTCAACAGTAGAATATGTGAATCAATCAAAAAATACCAAACACTCAACAAAATCTCAACAACTGCAAGAGAAGGACGAACTCCATGACTTTGGGACATGAAAAGAAAATGCAGATATTCAGACTTCAGTGAAATTCGAGGGATTTTACGAACCAGCCAATCAGAATAACGAGTCATAGGTGCCCGAATTTCCCTCCTGTGAGGTGGTAGTTTCCCCATTGGGGATCAATAAAGTTATATCCTATCCTATCTTAACCTATCCTAGTTTTCTGATAAGACCTGAGAAAACCAGGCCAACCGACTTTCTGTCAGGTCACAATGATGAATACAGAATCCATCGCCACCTGTTATCCATATCAATCATTCAAATTATTCGCTTTCTAAAAATGTGAAACAACGACGTTTCAGTAGCTTGTTTTGAATCCCTTTGCCACCTACCCTGCGGCAGCGGTTTCAAACACGAATTATAACAACTACCAGAAGTAAATAATAGTCAATCTTATCGCTTATCGTTTGTAAGTCATTTGGAGATTCATGTCTGTTTCATGACTCTTGAAAAAATCCTCATAGAAGCTTTAATGTAGGGAGAAATGTGTTGGATACGGTTATTTTAGTCAAAGCTGCTCAAATGACTCAAGCTGATGTCATAAAATGTCCTCTTTTAATTTCCAAAAATCTAAAAATATTATGTTCCTGCGCTTCAATTTCTTATCTCATATCATCAGCTCTAATGTATTTACTTCCCCTCGAGGGCCTGTCACAGAAGGCTTTCTTTAGGTGTGCTAATATTATCTCTAAAAGTGAAGAATTAAGAATTCTGTCTCATTAAAAAAGGGGACATTATTCCCACAGTCATTTATGTTTCATGCAGTTATCTTTTTAATGATCTGCTCTCATGCTATCTTTGAAAGCCGCCCTCTGCGAAGCAGCAAGTGAAAGGTCAGAGCTGAATAAAGCCACTCACTGTACAGTCATCCGCGCCACAGACTCTAAATAGCAGTATCCTGCTGCTGTGAAGTTGTCCTTGTATCGGCCCATGTCCACCGCGTCCAGCCACTCTCCTACTGAGTTAAAAGACGGGAAGGAGGGGAGGGGTCTCTCTGCGAGCGTGATGGATGAACTCAGGGTTCTGAAAGAGAAGGGAGAAAAAAAAAAAAAAGGTTAATGATGTGGAAATGTTATAGAAATAGAAGGAGTACACATTAATCCCGAGGCTATAGATTACCTGCGTGCAAGTGTGGAGGAACCGATGCCATCAGGGGAGCGAATGCTCTTACTGAGGGCTGAGTGGATCTGGCTGAACGTGGGCCTCTCTGTCCTCTCCTTCTGCCAGCAGTCCAGCATCAGCTGATGGAGATGTGGAGGGCAGTTTACTGGAGCCGGCAGCCTGAAACCATCCTCGATGGCCTTAATCACCTGAAAGAAAACAATGAACAAATATATCATCTTCTGAAAAGTGATTTTCCTCAATCAAGCTTTGGATGCATGTGGGGAGGATGAGAGAAAAGAATGAGAAGGTGAGTTTTGTCTGACAGGACAAATATTTAAAAAAAAAAAAAAAAAAAAAAACCTACTGAAATGAATCATAAAATGACTATAACTATATCATCAGACATTAAAGGAAATAACAGGTTATAAGGTTGTTCTCTTCACAGTGGAGTTAGCTTCCTCTTTCAAGAGGACAGGTTCAGCTTGAAAAGTGCTCGTGCTTTCATCACTTTATTACACCACCCTCAGTGTTGAATTGGTTTGTTTCCCTTCTTAGTAACTGAACTTATTTCCAGACAGCATGTATTAAAGGTCACATTCGGAGCGAGAAACAAATGCAACACTGATAGAAATTTCACGGGTAGATATGACTAACCTAAATAAACAAGCTGACAACCAAGTCAACAGAAATGTTCAGATATAAAGCACTACAAGAACATTGAAAAGTGTAGACACAGAAGATTATCTAAAAGTGAAGAAAGGAAATAACCAAGAGGAGTCGATTGTGAGTGATGGACTTCATCTGTGGATTTAAAGCTCTTTTAATCAAGAGTTTTTGCTGATTGTCACCTGCACACCAGGATCTCCCCAAACAATGACAAACATGTTTCTATGCAGCCTCCGTATATGACGCACACGTACTAACTACCAGGCCACCGGTGCCCCTTAACATGTTTCGGTTCAGGAAGTTGCCGGAGACTGGTCGTAGTAGGACTGGCTTCTCTGTTTTAGGTCTTGCACGATGGCAGTATAAGACACGAGTCCGGAAATCTCCATGACCAGTGCATTTCCAAAGCAGAGAAAAGGGTCTAGATTAAATCACAGGGACTTCATTTTATTTCATAATGTTCCAAGGGGTAATGCTTTCTGAAAGTACAGGGACTTTGCTGTACTGAGAGTTTCAGATTTGTCCATGCCGCAGTCAGAACACTGACAAAGCAGCAAGTAGTTTGAACATCTGGATGTGTTTCCATACCTTGTTTAAACCTTAACAGAAATCCTTTTAGTTTCTTAAAAAGAAGCCTGGATACTCTTGGAGGAAATGTAACTTCAGTGCCAGTTCACATGATACTTGATGGGGTATCTCAAAACTTCCATCAGCTGGAAACGTCATCAACGTATTTGAATTTCCTTTAATACAATCATACATCCAGGAGAGTACGGTTTATTCGTCACCTTGTCCACTCGGAGAGATAAACCTCTAACTACAATGACTCATCTTATTTTAGCACGTTTCATCCATCCCCTTGTAATCCTCTGTCTTCAAATAGCAGGGCATAAAAAGCCTCGCTCCAGACTTCCTCAGTGTTCCTCTCTCCTCCATCAAACTAATGTTGTCTCCATTCATCGCAACACCTCACAAAAGATTTCTTTTCTGTCTCTCTGTCTCTCTCTCTCTCTCTCCTGAATCACTGAGACACACAATCTCCTGAGAGGAGGAAGTCAAGTCCAAGCATAATCACAAAAATGGCATCCATCAGCGGCATTATATTCTAAAACACTCTCCTCTCTTGACTCACCCCCCCCCCAGCGCCCCGTTCCGCAGCTTTAAGCTCCTATTTCACTAAAGAGCATTCATAAAAAGCTTTTCAGCATTTGACATTTTCCATTTAATCAATGTTGGTAGGTAAAGGTCGCGATGGATCACAGGTGGACAGGCGGACCAACAATTCCGTTATGATATAATGTATCAATTTGGAGAAGATTAATATCCCTGGCACTCTACAAGCTTGACCTTTGACCTCTCCGTTGGAAAGTTTGATAATATGAACCTGAGAGGCTGAGGAAACTTTCTTCTGCTTTGTATAAAAAATAAATAAAAAAGTCACCAGAAACAAAAAGGACATTACTCTTGTGCCTGCTGAGTAACTCATACATATTCATTTTGGACATTCAAAAAGGGAGCATGATGATAATGTGTTGCTTTTAAGCGCCCACCTGAATAAAGTGTTGGCATCATTTTAAGATGGCAGTCATTTGAGAGGGCATTAGCATGATTTTAGACTGTTGACTGTTGTAGATTTCAATAGGTTTTGTTTAATACTCTAGCTAAGTTTGAGTTGGAACTCGGACGAAGCAGAAGATCTTGTTTCAAGAAAGTATTGTGTGACTTTTTGATCCAGTAGATGACGCCCTTGAGCACCAGCATGAACCAAAACAACTCGAGAGCTGCTTTGTTATGCTAGCAGGCTAATGGTAGCGCTCTTTAGTTTGCTCGTAGCTTCTCACTGCATGTACAGTACATGACACAAAATGATGTGACATTTAAATAAATACTCTACTTCTTTTCTGTAGTGCCTCAATAAAACAGCTTTTTATGCAACAGGATGAGCAAATTAGATTAAAAAATGGTTTCTAGCATGACCAAGTGGCTTTTTTTGGGTGATTCTGGGGTCCGTTTGGGGTCCAAGCCTTAAACCCACAGGGGGCCCCCTCCAAACAGTGTTCATCCCCATTATGTTGGTTTCCGCCCACATGTAGGGCTTGACAAGCATGACTCATTTTCTATAATACGAGTAAGTGTTATCACATGGGCCCCCATTAGGGAGGTTTCCGACTGTCATCACAAATATTGCACATGTTAAGGTCCTTAAAGGCGCCCTACTGGCCTGGAGCTCCGAGCAGTTATCTGCCAAGCAGCACCTATGATTTTGATGATAAATATGTCCACTACATTTTGAACATCTTGGTGAAATATAAAAATTATATCTCCAACCCTTCGTATGCATGCACACATTTTGTGAGTTTTTTTTTGACTACCTTTAGACCCTAAAATGTTTTATTTAATTTCACCCAAGCACAAAGAAAGAATCCCACTTAATGCTATCTCCTCATTATCTGCATTGTCAGTTTCAATAAACGTGAATAGTCTGCTGTGTTTGGCACACTTGTATCATGCTTTCAGCTGCACTTAAGAGATGTGATTTTCTTGTGAAAATAATTTTAAAAAAAGCAACCTTTTTTTTATTTTGAAGGACAAAGTAGCAGGAGTGACAACACCAAAAAGGAGCATCAACCCACATTGACTCGCAAATTATAGTTAGCTAGCAACAAGCAGCAGCAGGGGGCTATCTGCTGGACCATCTCTTCAAACCCTTTAAATAGTAAGTGCTTTACATTTTCTGAAAGCGTTCCCTCCAGAGGGGATTTTTTGTTAACACTTTTAAAAGCAGGATGGCACTCGAGGACAGGCGGAGGCCATCAGAAGGGGGTCAACGCGTCCTTAAGAGAAAACAGGATTGGTCATGGAGCTGATGCAGACTTAAAGAGGGGGACTTAGACCCTGTGAAAGCTTTCAGAGGTACTGTGGCTTCTTGGCTTTTCTTTAATAAGATCCAAGCTGGGCATGGAGTTCATTGAAGGAGGAGGTGAGAGAGAGAGAGAAAGGGAGAGAGAGAGTGAAAGAGAGAGACTGGTGAAGTGCAGATATTATATGAAAAATGGAGGGAGAGATTAATGGAAAGTGCCCTGCTATCTCTCTACTCCCTAACACACACACACACACACACACACACACACACTTACATCCTGGTTGCCCATATCCCAGTAGGGTCTCTCTCCGTAGGACATGACCTCCCACATGACAATGCCGAAGCTCCAGACATCGGAGGCGGAGGAGAAGCGGTGGTACTGGATGGCCTCCGGAGCGCTCCACAGCACCACGCTCTTCCCTCCATGCTGCCGGAGAGGAAGAACGGAAAGAAGGGTGTGGAGAGTTCAGGAAAGTAAAGCTTTAATATTCTCTTTGAAAAGCTTTGAACATATTTTTTTAGCAGATCAAAAGAATCTTGAGACGAGTGGGTTCACCTTGAGTGGAACTCGAAACATTCAGGGAAATCAAACACCGAAATTTCTTCTTACAGCTTAATTATGTGACCTCAGCTGCACTAACATGACGCGTGTTTGCCCTCATCTGGACCAAAGCTCATTACAAAATTACAACCATACACGTGTGAACCACTGAACAACAGGCTTTGTGCGGTGCTTTGAGGGTTTTTTACTGGGAAAGTTTTTCTCTTACCAGTGTTGTGTAGATTGCCTCGATCTTGTCCTCCTGTAGAGGTCTGAAGCCAGACACCTTGCAGCCCAGGTTGGCGTTAACAAGAACCTGAGATGGAGAAACACTGATTAGTATTGGTCACAATCAGAGTTAAGAACCTCAGTAATGAGGACTCTGCAGCCTGGAGTGAAAACTTTTTTATCACACAACAGACACCCGCCTGTGTAGAAGAAGAAACGTTTCAGAAGTGTTCTTAAAATCTGAAATGGACGTCATGACTTGAACATCAAGTCACAAAGCTGGCTCGCTTAACCTCACCTGTTGTGTTCATTTGTCAGGAACAGAAATGGTGTTCCCGGGTCAATTTGACCCGGTGCACGTGCACAGTATGTAAAATCTGCCTCTAGGGGGCTTTCACTCAAAACAATAACAAAAGATGACGTTGAGGCTTGCGGGATATCATGGTGCTAAGGTCTACTTATGGTGTTGTCTAGTCAGTGAACATAAAGAAAGCCTGCTTAGTCACACTTCTTTATTATTCATTTTCTGCGTTCTCAGTTTGACAGACAGGCTGGGTAAAAGTCACCTTGTCATTTCAACTTCTTGTGTTCAGCTTCACCAAAAAACCAACAGGCAAGTGATTATCAAAGATGTTGGCAGACAAGGACAAATTGTGCTCTGTAATGCGGGTGTGAAAACTTGCACAAGGCTGACACATACATCAGCCCACGCACGCACGCACACACACACACACACACACACACACACACACACACACACACACACACACACACACACACACACACACACACACACACACACACACACACACACACACACACACACACACACACACACACACACACACACACACACACACACACACACACACACACACACACACACACACACACACACACACACACACACACACACACACACACACACACACACACACGCACACCTCCTCTATCATCTCCTCCCCACCTGCTACCTCACCTTGTGTGCAGCCAGCCGTTTGTGGACGAAGCCCATTTCTGTGAGGTACTTCATCCCCGACGCCACCCCGGTCAGCATATCCATCAGCTGCATCACACTCAGCTGGCCCTCGTGTTTCTGAGGGCATCGGAGGGAACGGGAAAGGAACGAACGAAGATGGGAAAGGAGAGAAAGGTGAGAGTAGTGGGAGATGGTTGAATGGAAAAGAAAAGCGGAGAGGAAGAGAAAAAAAAAAAACACGACACATCTGTTACTACTGAACAATGTTGTGCTCACTGAGCTGAATCCTTTTATTTGGAGAATAAAAACAAACCAGGCCATTAATTCATATCGTTATATAACACGCGGTGGTGGTTCACAGAGCAGAGGGGCACAATAACAGTTTATAGAAAGCTTACAGCATCTTAAAGCCGAAACACTCCATTTGTGCTGTTAATTATGCTACGTTTTCCTTATTACCAGAATAAGCACAAGCATCTGCGCCTTGGGACTGTGCTACAATAATTCATATTTACACGAGCAAAACGTCTCGCTAGCTCTGAAAGAGAAAATCATGAAAAGGCCTAATTTTGTTCTGACACCATCTTTCCTTTATCTGAGATATTCTGACGCCTGACATTGAGCGCTGGCTCATACCGAACATCCCTCTGATGCCACTGTGATGATAAAAATATAGAAAATATCAGGTGAATTTAACATGGTTGTGGACATTACTTACACTACCAGTGTACCACCTGACGGACATTATGTTCTTGGACATTTTCATCTAAAGGATGATGATTAAATGTTTGACGGGTTTCTTCAATGATTTTTTTTTTTTTATACCTACAGTTATTCTAAAAAGTGGAAAATAGTCAAAATAAAGAAAAACCTTTTTGATTAGTATGTGTGCCTGAGATACAGATTACAGTATGTTTACTATAATAATAATATTTTATACTGTATTTTTGATAATGTTGTTACTGTTGTGTGTCCAAACGTTTTGATTGGTAGAGGAACATTACACCATGTTGTTGTTGTATCCTTTTCTCACAGAATAATATTAGTGTACGACTGTTGAGAGATTTTGGGGCCGATATTGATATTGGGGAGAGAAAAGAAGTGATGCCAATTCCTACAGTAGTATCACAACAACAACAACAACAAGGGACAAACATCCCAAACGTCCCATGAACTTACCCTGAGGAAGGAATCTAAGGATCCGTTGGACATGCTCTCCTCTATGATCATCATGGTGTTACCTGGAAGAAGATAAGGACACAAAACAGTTGAATAGGGAGGCAGGATGTCGGTTTTGGAGAGTTTGGCAAAAGAGAGTGAGAGAGAGGTAATAGAGACTGAGACACAGAGGAGGGGAGGGGAGGGGAGGGATGGAGGCGGGGAGCGAGAGAATAAAGTGAGTCTAGTCCACTTGGCAGCGCGGCAGGCATTGTGCGAAGCCATTCCTCACCCAGTGAACTGTGCTGAAGCCGGGAGAAACCTGTGTGCTGCCCTGGCTGTCTCAGCAAGTTTAACGACTCTCAAACACACACACACACACACACACACACACACAGTCCAGGTATGCATGCTTGTATACACTCCACACACACACACACACACACACACACACACACACACACACACACACACACACACACACACACTGGGCCCAGGCACAGATGGCACAGATCCAGCAGTGCTACGAAGTGCACAGAGGAGGAAAATAAGACTGCAGCAGTCAGAGGAGAGTAGAAACAAGCAGGGAGAAGCGGGGCATTATGGGAGTTTGAGAGAGAGAGTACGATAAAGCTTGATATCTAAAAATATAAATCTAGGATGACAGGCTATCCGCTCTGACAGTTTTTGGCAGGCATAATAGGGAAATGATAGCTTGGCATTGTTAAATCCACAATTCATGGTTTGCCAGTTTTACAGGGTGCTTAGGAGGCGATTTGGAAAGGTGACCAACAACACCCGGGAACTGTTAGTCAGCACGGAGACGCTGCAGTAAAAAGCAAGCCATCATGTAATTAATACGAGTTGGATTGGAGAATGAGTCAGAGGTTTAACTGTGTGCTGGATGGATGCACAGGCCCAGGGCCGCACACACTTCAGCTACAGTCAAAGAGTGGAATGAAAAAAAAAAAAAAGGTTACGGTTGAATTTCAGTCTATTATTATGGATATAAAGCAAAGATTAATCTTCAGCAAGAGCAGGCTCAGGGACTCGGGCTCGGCATCTGAGTGTCGGCGCAAAGAATCGTGGTAGTTTCAGGAAAATACCTGTACCTGAAAATAGTCTGTGTTTGCATTGTGAGACAGACTGAAAGTCGTCCATTAAAAACCCATTACAAAGATGAAGCTACATCACGTTTATTTCAACATATTCCACTTCCTTATTTCAGTTCAGCCGAGTCGTAAAGACCTGATAGGACAGTGGACAGAGTCAGCTGTCTGGAGTCAATACAGAAAGGTGAGCAGACAGTTTTAGCGGGACTACTTGGTGTTCGTTCTCAGGAGTAAATAGGCACCCTGCAGCCAATCAGAGCCAAGTATTGAGCCAAAGTCACGGTATAAATGAATGCAATCGAACAAAGGCGATGTGCTAGTTTAACGTCTTTCTTTGCTTTCACACCTTCATTAAGAGAGCGGGAGAGTGGATAGATAGAAGGAGGAGAGAATGACGGATGACGTGCAGTAAAAAGTCATAAGGTGGAAGTCCAGCCGGGAGCCACCGCTGTAAGAGCTGTTGTGTTGAAAGGATTGGGAGATTAGTAGGGAGGTGGGTGCTGTTTGCAGGTTTGCAGTGAAAGACAGCGGGGGGGGGGGGGGGGGGGGGGGGGGGGGTATATAGGGGGGTAAGTGATGTAAAGCAGGTGATTTGTAGTCTAACAGTCTATGTTTGTGTGTAAGTGTGTACTGTGTGTGTGTGTGTGTGTGTGTGTGTGCTGATGTGTGATTCCATGCCAAGTGAGGAGGCGAGCGAGCAGGTGTGTGTGTGTGTGTGTGTGTGTGTGTGTGTCAATGAAAGTGAAAGAGTGAGTGAGCGCACGTGAGCTCTGTGTGTGTGTGTGTGTGTGTGTGTGTGTGCGCACGTGAAGGGGGGGAGATTGGAGTGGATCTCAGGGCCCCGCTGGGTCTCTAGCACCAATTACTGTGCCCTGCACATCTGCTGCCATCCTACTGAGCACAGAGTGTGTTCGGGCATCGGGCCCACACACACACACACACACACACACACACACACTGAGCATCACTGCGGCAGTAACAAAAACTTCACAAACTCTTTAAAGCTTCTCCCTTCACCTGCCATTCCCATTAACCTCTACCTCATCTTCTCTGTCTCTCATGTCTATCTCCTCCGTCTCCTGCCTTCAACTTTTTTTTTTTTTTTCTTCCATCCTGTTTTCGCTCTAGGACCTCAATTGCTATCTGTCAGCGGAAAATGGGCCTTGATGTAGCTCGGCCGCCGCCGGCACACGGCGTCTGTGTGGTCGCACTTCACTCCTCTCCACTCGTCAACCTTCTCTTCTTCTTTCCATCTTCCCAGGCACGCCCCCTCTTCGTCACGTGCTTTGACCCCCTCCTTTTGTGCGATATTGGAGTTGGTCTGAGGATTCTTCCCAATCCTCTTTTCTCCTTTTCCCTTCTTCAATCTCTCTCCTAAGTCACCAAACACGATGACCCCCTCCACATGTGTGATATTGAAATGGTCCTGTTCCATTTCCTTTTTTTTTTTAACCCCATCTGCTTCCCTATGGCTTCACTTACTGGCCCTCCTCTTTCAACCTTTTATAGCTGAGGTCATGACTTTCCTTTTTGCAACCCCAGGTGGTCAAACTGTCCGTTTCCTCCTTTGATCCTCAGATCTTCAGTATTTTTTCCCCCTTTCCTTTCATCCTTCCCCGGCTCTCCTTTGTTTTCCCTTTTTTTCCCCTACGGTATTCCCTTCCTTCCAATCTGCCTTCTCCTTCTCCGCTCCATCTCCCTCTCGTCCTCCTTACCCGTGGTGATGACGCCCTCCAGCCGAATGATGTTGGTGTGGTCGAACTGCCCCAGGATGCCGGCCTCGCTCAGGAAAGAGCGCCGCTGTTTGTCCGAGCATCCAGCCCGTAACGTCTTTATGGCCACCGGCAGCTCTCTCTTACTGGGAAGCTTCAGACAGCCGCGGCACACCTCCCCAAAGTCACCTGTGGCGGGAGACACAGAAGAAGAGATCATGGCCCCTTATTGACAGAACTGAACGGAATGGAGGAACAATATGGCTGGTCGGATTGCTGGTAGTGCGAAAGAATCGGAAAGAAAGGGGGCAAAAGGTTGGAGCAGAACCAGACTGAGACGCATAAACATATCAGGGATGACGCAAAGGAACAGACACTGTGGAGAGACACAAAACTCAAAGGGATCAAAGAGACATCAAAGATCGGGTGGGGTGCAGGTGGAACATGCAGTACACACATATAACAGCCGGATCAGCCGAGCTCAGATCGAGCAGAGATCTGTCTGATTGAGCTGATTTGAACAATTTGTCTCGAGACACTTTATGGTGAGGGTGAGAAAATGTGTTGAGTTGCCACAAGATTACAGCAACTGGCAATAATCCGACTTTGTCTGCGGTTTAAACCCCCGCTGTGATTTCATATTTGATAATAGACGTAGTGAGGGGTTAGCGCCTCTTCTGCTTCTGTTACCGTTCCTTAAAAAGGAGTTTCATCATGTCTACTATGCCATACACTCCATTCCCATTAACTTTGTTTCAACCCTGCTGAAAATTAAAGGTGCAGTCTGAATATTTGAAATCTATTTACTCATCACAAGGAGTATTTATGAGTCTGTACAGACTGTTGTCTCGTAACATCTGTGTGTACTTTAAATGTTGAGACGTACATCAAATGTCATGGAGGTGCATGTTGGGAAATGTAGTCATAATTAAGTCTACTTTAAAATGGTGTTGGAATAATCCGAGAAGTAACTTCTGACTTCACAGATGAGAAATCCAGCATTCTGTTTGAGAGGATTTACATTAAATGATTCATTATTATTTGCATTTTTTCCATAATGTGAGAAACACTATTAATTTGCATTTCAAAACAGTTTTTCTAAAGTTTTTTTTTCTTTTCTTGAGCTAAGGTTACTCCACTTCCTGTTTGAATAAAACCTGGAGATGTATTTAATAACAAAAATAATTAATGCTGTCTGTCCTCGTCATTAGAGTAATGAAAAAACAAGTCTTCATTTCATAGCATCCATGTTGTTTCCACGCTTCGTCTTTCAGCTTAAAAAAAGAGAATTTTAAGGAGCATAGAATCCAAACTTGAAAAAGGGGAAGAGCGAGGATGATGTGTAAAATTTTGGATCTCTATCAAAAAGTTGTGCACAGAAAATGAGCTGTGTAGTCAGTGTCTTTTACCTGTGTGCACAATCCTCTCTATCTTGATGCTCGAGTTGTCCAGCTCCTTGGCGAAGGCGTGCACAGCCTGCATCAGATCCTCACACGTCTCCGGGTCGATGTAAGTCCTCCTTGTTGGGATCTTGACTGAAAACACAAAACGCACAACATGAGACGAACATCAAAAGTGTATATTTAGAAGTTGGCTTCTGGGCCAAGAATTTTCATGGTCATTACAAATCAATAGGACAGAAACACTTTTGACTACAGGCTTTTTCCTGCACAAGGAAGCGCATCTTTGTACAAATAAAAGTCTGGGGAAAAAGTCCATGAGGCACACAAAAGAAACCACTCTCACATGCAGACACCATTAAACTGTGTAAAAGCAAATGAATGCAGAGAGCTAGCGGTGTTTTGTTAGCATAGAGAGATGCCTGTGGCCCTGATGGAACCTCTCGCTTTGAAAAGGAAGCAAAAAAAAAAAAAAAAAAAGTCTCATGTCGACATTTCTTTGAGTTTTATTGAGGCAACATTTAGAGAAGGAATCAGTTTCCCTGCATCCACCAACAAAGAATTTCTCTGTATGATTGTTGAACATTAAACCAAACTGTTGTGTCTCAGAAGAAGCCCTCGCTCTTTGATCCAGAGACGGGAATCAATACTCGAGTTTCATCATTGATCTTTGAGAAAGCTGGAACATTTTCTACAATCAAGTCTCAAACCTGCTAGAGGTGGAAGCTGCACATCCTGTACATCAGTCTGACCTGTTTGGTTAGTTAGAGGATTTTATAAGGACACAGAATTAAAAACATACGGATGAAGCTCCCCTTCTAAACTTGATTGGATGATTTCATTCTATAATAGATGCTTCAGTTTATGTATTCCTTCTGACTCTAATTCCCTGTCTTTGTTTTGACCTTGTGAGCTCCAGAGGCAAAAAAGACAAATTTGAGATCTAAGACTCGGAGCGCTCCAGTTTGACTTTGTGTTTCTTACACTGGCTTTGAGTCTGATCACAGGGCTCTTCCACGGGGGCTTTTTAGTCCTTTCTGTTGTTTTCAAAATGTTATCTCACTTAAGCACACACACACACACACATACATTATGCAAAATCAGAGACGCACACAAACCACATTACAATCTTCAGTCAGAAACTGGGTCGGGACATAATTGACAGTAAAATGCTGAGACAGAGACTGTACTTGTAGATGACTCGCTGCTTTGTTGTTTGCGTCAGGAGTTTGCGTTCGAGTCGGGTACGTCCCGAAATGACGACAGTTTAGGGGCCTCAGCAAAAAAAAAAAAAAAAATCCTAAAATAACATCACGCCGTGTCTTCTTATGAGATAAATAGCAGAGTAGGTTTCGGAGTGAGTAAGTATAAGAGAACACAACTCTCTTACACACAAAAAAAACTGTATATAAGATCAGCTAATACACAATCTGAAGTCTAAACTCAACATGTATGAACACTTTCATGCCCTATACTGGATTTAAAGAGATAAATGGGGACTTTGTATTGCTTTATTACCACCTGTTAAACACAAAAATTTTCATTTATAGAGGACATTTGAGCTCCAGCTTGAAGGTACACACAATAAATAAAGAGACTGGATTCCTCAATAAGAATCGTGTTTCCCTTCATCAACTGCCATTTGTATTTACTTATCAGTAAGAACGAGCCAGCAGCCAATAATCATTAACCAATGGGATTATAGGTCTTAATTAGACCAGTGTCGGCCCCTTTCACTATGTTTTAAGGCTTATCTCCCCACAGAGGGTCTTTGCAGTTTCCATAAAAATCCAGGCAGTCTCTGTCTGAAATGTGATTACAGCTCCAAAATCGACCAGAAGGATCCTATACTGGCTGCCTCATAACTACTTATTGATCACACGCACACACGCACGCACACACACGCACACACACACACACACACACACGCGTGTACAGACTTGCTCACATACATGTATGTAAAGCAATAAATCGACATATAAAGATTAATCACAAAGCAAATAAAACCTTTTTTATTCATTGTCATGGCTGAGTGAATGATGCAGAGTCTTCGGTCATTAAAAAACACACACTGATGTAAAACTGTGCAGCAAACGTAAGATGTTTAAATGTTTTATAAAATGAGCCATTTTGGCGGAGAACGGCTGCAGATTTAGCCCACACACACACACACACACACACACACTGACACACACAGGTGCACGCTTCATTGGCTCTGCAGCTGATTAGTTTCAGGGTTAACAGCATCGCTGACATGAGCGATTGAGGGGAAACTGAAGCACGTTCACACCCCGCTGCATAATCTTCAGCGGACCACAGAGCATGCATGCCGAGCCACAAACTATTCTGATTTTGGTTTTTGAAGCCAAGAATTCCTTACTTTCCTCCTCCATTCATTTTCTAAAGACAATGTAGTCCCAGTTATGCGATCAAGCTCAGGCTGGTTTCCTAACCTGGTCTATTTTGGAGCCTGCAGCTCCTTCTTCTGGTGCCTCTCTTGACTATGTTTCTAGGTCACATCCTCCGACAAAACTAATGATCTGAGCAGTGTCACTTATGATGAGTCTCTCCATCTTTGCCAACTCACTTCTTACCCACCATCACCATCTCTTCCCCTCTTTCGCGGCGGCCTTCACTCACTTGTTTAGCCTACTTTCTCTCTCCTTATTCTCCCACTTTACTGCCCGCCTGCTTCTCTGTTCCCTCACTCTTCCCCCTGTCTGTCCGTGTTAAACTCTGGTCGTCAAGTGCTGTTTCAAGAGAATACAAGGCGAAGAGATGGGACAGGAAGAAGAAAATGTATGACACTTCTTCACACGCTCCATATGTTCAGACCTGCAGCAGCATGAGCGGCAGGTTGGACCGCGGAACAGAAAGTAGGCCCGAGAGATTGAAGAGAACAAAATCGTGTCTCTGTGCCTATTTATGAGAGTGTCCATGATGTGAAAAAAAGGGAAAGGAATAAAAAAAAAAGAAGGTGTTTTTGAAAAGCAGGACAAAAATGTATCTCAGTTTATGTGTGTTTGCTTGCGTGTGTGTGTGTGTGTGTGTTGCGTGCTTGTCAGCTGCTGGCATGTCTTTGTTTGGGCAGATTTAATTCCCAGCCGCATGGCTTCGGCTCATTATTCATCAGGCATAGTGCTCCAAACCTCTCCAGAGGGCTAAGCATGCTGGGAGATTAAACAACGCAAATGAGCATGCACACGCACGTGCCCATACGCACGCACACACACACACACACACACACACACATCAGAGGAAACCTCGTAAATCCATGCATACATTCAGAACATTAGCTAAGCACTAGCACGCACAATTACACACAAACAGGAAGAGATATGTGTAACTACTTCCATTCTGTCACTGTCAAACAAAACGCCTATTGATAGAGTTTAAAAAAAGCTTTATTTACAACCTTGTACAACATCATATAAATAAACAACAACATTTAGCATCTGTTGTGGAAACGCTGACTAGCTAACGTGACGTTTTCCGGCGTTTTTACCCTTCATCCCTCCCCCTCCTTTTCATCTCTGGCTCTTCATCCCCCCCCCCCTCCTCCTGATTTCAATCTTTCTCCATCATACTCATCCACATGCACGCACGCACACACACACACACACACGCACACCACCTAATGGAGTGTGTCAGTGTGCTTAGCGTGCCCTCAGAATTAAGAATTAATGCTGTGGCGCCGATGCCTCAAAAAGACATCCGTAATGCCGGCACATGTGTGCGTCTGTTTCCACACAATCCAGCAGACGAGACAGCTGAGGAAAGAAAAAATTCATTGACGGATTCCTCCGTTACACACAGACACACACACACACAGTGATATAGATGTGATCATGGCTGTCACTTACACTGGAAGTAAAGTTCCTCGTCTCCCTCCTGAGAAGCTTTGCTGTAGCCGCATTGTCTGCAACGAGAAACAGAGACGGCATCAAGACAACGTTTCATCCAGCATGACAGACACAAACAAATACAAGAATCAGACTTTTGTTTATCGTACGAGATTATAAGGAGAGTGCAATAACTGTTAGACAAGACACAGCGTAGACTAAGTATGATAGTGCCGATATAAAGAATTCATCAAGGCATCCAGAATGACGCCTCATGGCCGTCAACGCAAAAAGATCTGAGAAAGTGGATTCTCTGCCGGATTTGGTGCTGAAACCCAAGATACACATTGATGCTTGGTGCTTGGAACTGATAGTCTATTGTTGTGTGAGCCTGGTGGAGTCCTTAAGTACAAAATCAACACGCTAACACGCATGAGAAACTGTACTTTCCAACTGTACTTTGTACACACAGTTATCTCTCATCCCTGGCTTCTACAGGAGGTCTAAAGAGGAGGGAGCGCTCTATGATCTGCTGATGGCTTTTCGGCTTAAAGGAAGACTTGGCTCTTTACGCTCACACACTCACACAAACACTGTAAGTGAAAGATTAACAAGTGATGAACAGACAGTCTGGATGGCCAGCACTGTGCTTACTTGGATTAGAGCGAGGATGAAAAACAAGAGGGACATAGCCAAAGAACTGGAGGATGTTTTGATGCTTAAATCTACATCAGACACTGAAAAAAAAAAAAAAGAAGATTGGTGGAAAAATCCAAATCCAAATATTGTTCAGATTTTCTCTGGAAACACAAGGTAGGGAATATTTTAGCCTGTCCCTTTAGCTGAATCTGAGGAACCATGTGCCATCCTTAGCTTAAGGTAAATGACAGAACATTGTCAAGCTACAACCTCAAGCGCTAAAAAGAAAAAGAAGAAGTAACAGAAGTATCCAAATCTGCAGTTTCCTGAGTGGCCACTGGAGGATGCCTCCAAAAGCGAGTCAAGGCCCCGTATTCAAATATTCAAGTTAACAGGCATATTAAACGTTTTTACAGCCCATCTGAATCTTTCTTTTTCTCTCCAGTTCATGAACAGTATATATCATCCAAATTTAATTCTACTGAGGCTGAGAGTTATCAATAAATAGAGGAGTGGTTCTCTCTGTGTGACAGGTTTGTGCTGCAAGCTCTCTGCTACGTGTTACATCAGCTAACTTAGTCATTGACTTAAAATCGTTTTCTTAATTTTTTTAGGTGATTTTTTGGGGGGATTTTTTAAAAAAAAAAACAGCAGATCAATAAAACACCTTAATGTGCCATTTCTTGTGCTTACTTGCCGTCAATCATGTCTTATTTGGTGAGTGACATACTGTATTATGAAATAGTATTTGATAGAGTTTTTCATGTTGGCAAGCGTATGACAACAGTCTGCTACGTTCCAGAAACTCCCTGAGCCTCAATAATCATAAACAGAATCTCACTATGTGGGAACATAAATGGGTAACCAGTGAATGGATGAGGCAAGACAAAAAGCTGTTTAGCTAATCACTTGTTGTTTGCTTAGTCTTGTCTCATCTCCAGCACTACTTTCATTCATATAGTTTCCCTTATTAGTCTAAAATAAGAAAAAAAACAAGAAATACATGCAAAAATGAGGCCTTCAAAAAGTCTGCCGATGCTACAATGGGTGACATCATGTTGGCTACATGAATTATATTTGTAAATGTGTTCATGTCTGCAAGCATCAAAACAGCCCGTGAACACAGCACGGCTGGTTATCGTGTGTTGATGGATTACAGTCTGGCTGCTGAGCTTGAACACAACACGGTTATGAGGAGTTCAACGGACGTGTCTTTAAAATAACCTTGTGTGCGCATTGTAGTATGGTGAGTGCATACATGTGAAGGACAGAAACCATCAGCACTTCACATAGACCTGATGCACAGCTGGGAGGGAGTTCATGTGATTTTTAAGCATGTGTGTGCACGTGCCCGTTTCTTTAAGTGCGTGTGTTTGTGTTTTTAGCTGGAAATGCACGCTTTCTTTTTTGCATGTACGTGCACTGTGAGGGTCTGCACAAGGAAATGTGATGCAAGTGAGAGGCTGACATATCTCTCAGCCTGTGCAGCACCTCCGTCTGAGACAAGGTCAGGACCCTGTCTGTCAAAACACACCAGCATATACATGCAGCACACATCCTCAGGGCAGGAGATACCACACATGGGGGGGGGGGATGAATAGATAAAGGAGAACAGAGGAGGGAGGTGTGAGTGGGCTGAAGATGGTGGACATGGCTAAACTAGGAGTAACAAGATGCACGAGAGCTGGGGGGGGGGGGATGAGGTAGGTGATGAGGTTAAAGCTGAAGAAGTAATAAGTAAACCAGCATTCAAGTTGTGTGCGAGATCATGTAAAAATGAGATCCTGACTTGGAAAAACTTGGCTGATTCCCTCTCACATCCATACATCTGGTTGTCTTCAGTGTAATAAACCTAACTTTTATATATATTGCATATCAATATCAAATCAGACACAGATCAAAAAAGGATGGGGTGATAACACACGACCCGTAGGTGGCAAAACTGGGAATATCATGAATTAGGAAAACGGCGCATTTCTGAAAAATTGTAAAAAAAAAGTGTCAACATGAGTGATCGGCACGGGGCCTAAGACAAACATTTCACACCTAATTTATCATCTAAAAAGTGGGCTGCGTACTACTGCATATACCAGTACCTGTCTTTGTAGTGTTTATATTTTTAAATTAGGACATACAGCTTATAAAAAAAAGCAAAGTACAACAGAGAAGAGATAAGTCATCCCCAACTTTTGGCTGTATTCGAGAGCTCCGGTCGTTGCACTTCAATGCAGCAAAAAAAAACAAAAAACGTTTGAGTAAGTTGAGAGCTTGAGAAGCTGAGGAAGTGACGAGAAAATTGGAGGTTACGGGTAAGAGGATAATTAGGTAGAAGGCTATGCAAGGAAGAGGAAATAGTTGAAGAGGCACGCAGTACAGCCAATAAAACACAAAGTTAGGGGGCAGAGGAAGAGAAAAAGAGAAGTGCAGGGCAGGGGCAGCAAAGGGAAGCTGCAGTTAGGACAGAGTATAGCAGGATGAGGTCACAGAAGGACAGAAAAGCTAATGAACAGCATAAAGAAGTGCAAACAGTGTTCAGGGTACATGTGAAGTGATGTGAAGGGGGTGAGGAGACAAGGATGCAACTAAGCCTCTAAGGAAGGACAAGAGAAAGAAGAGGAATGATAGACTGGTGTAGTTTTGAGTCCTAAAACCAGGAAGTGAGTTAGCATTTTAGCACCATGGGTTCCTAACTCTAAAAGTCTATGGGGATTTTGAATGTGTTTGTGTTTAGACGCCTGAAATAAGGTCTGTGGTTAACACAAGCTGAAGAGATGTTGACGTTTTGTTAGACGAGATAAACTACGTTAACTAAGACCCCACTGGCGCCATTTTTTCGGGTTGGCCTACAAAAATACGTCATTATTACACCAGTCTATTGGCAGGGAATAAATGGCTTGATTCCATTACCTGCTTTGAAATGTCACAGATTTGACAGAAATAAAAAATGCTAATTCAAAGTAGTTCTCCTGGAGAGTGGCTTCCTTTTCAGCATAAATTTAACTGGAACTGTCTCCAACACATTTCTTAAGTTCATTTCATTTCGTGGTAGAGCACAATGCAGAGGATGGATTTAAAACTGGGCCAAACAGCTTGACAACAAGGGAAGGGAAAATAGTTTTGGCTTGCTGTCATTGTCGTGGCGAGAGCAGAGTTAGAGACAGAAGTGTAATAAAAAAAGAAAAGAAGGAAAAGAGGGAGAGAAGAGACAGCAGGACAACTGGGAAGAAATGAAAAGAGGGAGAAATGGGGGAGGGCGGGGGTGGGGGCGGGGGGTGCAGACATGCCAGTGTACCTGGGCATCAGCTGTGTGAAGGGAGGAAGAGGAGAGAGGAGAGGAGGAGGAGGAGGAAGAGTGGAGAAGGAGGTCGAGAGCAGCACCACGCTAGCAGGAGTAACATTGGAGGAGCTCGAGCAGACGCTGCTGGGAGAGAAACAAGGGAGGGGAGGGGGAGGGAGGGGAAGGGGGGAGGGGTGCCAATGTCAGATCTGGCTCTTTGAGGGTCAGTCAACATAACTTTGTATTGATTTATAGATTCCTCTCTCTCTCAAATCTTATCATTTCATGATGGAAGCTGCCAAGAAAAACACGCGTCAAATGACCATAATATGAAAACATACACTCTATATGGTGGACCTGTATCCTTCGGTCTATTAAACCTGCTAAAACTGGTTCCTATAGTGGGATTTTTAAAAAAAACTAGAATTCTGGATCGATCTTTAAATTTTATCACTTCTGAAGAACCAGATGGCAGAGAGAAATGTGTGCATGCCAAAACGCTGCACATTCTGGCCGATCTCTCGTCGCTGTCAGCTCAGCCCCATCAAACGCTCAACTTGGCAAGACTTTGCATCTTAGTCTTCGTCAATTAGGGATTTCTTTAAAGTGCATTTCCTTTTTCTTTTTAGGGATTCATTTAAAAAGAAATTAGGGCTCTTATTGTCAATCAAATCCCTTATAGGACCAAAAGCTAAAACTTGTTGGCCCATTTCTTAACACTCACCAACTTCTTCTCCAGCCTGTTTCTGGCATACAGAGCTCCATTCCCTCTTGCTGTAAACATAAACCTTTGAAATGGGTTTCAAATAGGCTCTTGCTTTTAAAAATACCGGATAATTAGTTTCATCAACTTTTATTTCAGCAAGAGAAAGTTGGATCGAATTGGCCTTTGCTCTGATACATACATTGGTGACACCTCCGCTAGTCTGAAGCCTCCTCTCTCCTCCAGCGACACCCCTCCAACTCCTCTCTACTCACGCTAGCAAAAACGAGTAATCATTAGAACGCGCCATGAATAAGCAAGCTGGCGACAGAATGTACCTTTACTCGAGATGATTGCCTGTGGCCTGCATTGTTGTGTTCGCAGGCTAATGCTAGCACATGTTGCTTAACTCATAGCTTCATATTGCGCATTCAGTGAATTGACACGGAATGACCGTGATCTTAAGACACAGCGATGTAGGTATACGCAAGGCCGTCCCGTCCATGTAAACGGGATGTAAACACGGCTACGACAACAGCTCTCGCTTCTCACTCACTGTACAGAGTCGTGACTCAGAGAGATATTTACTGAGGACGAATTTGATTTTTTGTAAATGTTCATTGATAGTAAAAAATATAGAATATTACCCTCTCTCCGTAAAACTGTCAGCCCTACAGTAAACGGAGAAAATGCCTAAAAGGTATCTGAAATGAACTGAGCCTTAACTAAACTGTGCAACTGTGTTCGTTTAGAAGTCCAACATACAGTACTGTATGTACTTAGGGAGCCGTTTTGCTTTTAAATTAAACGTATTGTATAACTGTGACTGCAGGTTTTGTGTTTTCGTAGTTGCTCCTCTGTGGTGCTCAGCTTGGGGAGCAGCATTAAGACGAAAATACAGACATCGGAATAAATAGGATGTAATTTAGCTTCAGCAAGGGATCATTTTCTATTAAAAAGAAAAAACTATGGGGTTCGTGCAAAAGAAAGCTCGAGTATAAAGAATGAAGATTTTCACTATATTTCGTCTGTTATTGTGGTTTTTAACAATAGAAGCAGCGTCTGCATTAGCCTATCATATACTCCTAAGTGTCTGATAATGTGTTAGGCCTACACCTCACAGTTTCACATGCAGACTTTAAAGCAGAAAAATGACTGATGGTGTGTGAATGAAGCCTGTTCACTGCCTGCTTTTTCCACCTCTGTGTCCCCAAAATTCAGCTCTGGAATAAAGTGCTGGTATGGAAATGGTAGGTGAGAGAGCAGGAAGAGAATGCTCAGTGACAGGTAAAGTGAGGCAGAGGAAATTCAGGCCAGCAGAGACTTAGGGATACACGGGAAATTAGAGCCAGTTTCACTTTTGGGATTCATGAATTTTATGCATTAGCATGACTCGGGTTTGTTAAATTCATAATGACACTTTGGTTTCTATCCATTGCTAATCCCTGAATGTTTTCACATGGTGATTTCTCCAAATAAGGGCACGTGGATGGTTCTTCATTCCAAAGCCCTTTTCTGCACACATTTTAACACATGATGTTTGACATCTTGAATCATGATCGGGTCCATCCCACATAGAATTTATTCACTTCTTGATGAGGTTTTTCTAAAACAGATTCATGTGGAACCACCAAAGTAAACATGAGATGTGTGATGGTGTGTTTTTTTTCTTGCAACATGAAGGCACTGATTTGTACATGACACAGATGAAACTGCACTTCAGCATTAGACTTTTTCTCTCGGCCTCCTCTTCTCTCCCTCTGCTGAATTTTCGAATCATAGCTTTGGTTTTTTTGTGTTAGCAAGAGTCAATGACCCTCTGCTTAAGTTCCTCTGCTTCTCCATCTCTTGCTCCTGATTACTTGTTACTCACTCACCAGACAGATACAAGCTCTGAGCAAAAAGGCACACACACACACACACACACACACACACACACACACACACACACACACACACACACACACACACACACACACACACACACACACACACACACACACACACACACACACACACACACACACACACACACACACACACACACACACACACACACACACACACACACACACACACACACACACACACACACACACACACACACACACACACACACACACACACACACACACACACACACACACACTTGTGGGACCAGTGAAGAATCAACAATCCCCACACTGACCAGTCAGGCCTGGGCTTCCTGGAGAGCTGTTCGGGCAATGTCCTGGAACTCCGGCTTTATCAGACTCTGTCAGGCACCAATGGACTGTGTGTGTGTGTGTGTGTGTGTGTGTGTGTGTGTGTGTGTGTAGGTGTGTAGGTGTGTAGGTGTGTGTGAGTGTAAGTGATGGGAAACAGTGTCAAGGAACGGTTTGAAAGGACTCTACAAAGATACCAGTCGCTCTCACTTGTAAGCTGACAAACACAGAGTGTCAAAAGAAGAATCTCTTGGTACCTCACGAGTGTCACTTCTGGACTCTATTTCAATCTAGCTGTCTGATGTGGAGTTGTAATCACATGACGTATTTTAAAAAGCTCTTCGGTCTGTTGGTGTTTGGGAGTGAAATATAGGATTCAAATAAACACAGAGTTCAATTTAAGAGATGAATTTTCACTGATTTCACATTTATATAGAACATTTATCTTACTTAAGGTGATCAGTTTGCGTGCCCCAAGTTTTTCTGGACTTTTTCTGGCTATGTACAGTAGCATTGATTTCAAAAACATTTCCACCTTACTTCTCCGTAGCCGGTCTATTTTTGATTCAACCAACTAGATACCATACAATGTGTGAGGGATAGTTGCACCCCAAGATCTTTACTCAACAACTCATACGATCATTTCGTTAGCCTTTACTTTGAATCAATGAGCACATAACAGGAATTATTGTTATGCTTTTGCAACAATGTCGCTAATGCAAAGGTAAAGGTCATAAGAATTATTTCTAAAAAAAGAGGAAAACTGCAACACAATGCTGCAGACAGAAGTATTGATTTAGAGTTGAATGAACTGCGTTATGATGTTATTTATATACGTTTATAAATTGTTGATAATGGTGCTGTAATTGTGTGAAGCGCTTATTGTCAATCCAGACAAAAAGCTGTAAAACCTCCACATCTGTCCCACAGCTTAAATCGTGTCTAATGTTATGAGAAGATGAAGGAGGAGAAATAACTACAACATCAGCTCAGCAGTGTGGATCCATTGACTGTTGTTAGTACGTTTGGACGGTGATATATATATTGTATCTGATACACAGAAAACAAGTGTTTTATTCTGAAGGAACCAACCTGCTGCTGACGCATCAAGAGGGAGACATTAAGCCAGACTTAGTAATAAAGTGGGCTTCAATGAGCGTGTCCTCGCCTTCATGTGTGTGTCTCTGTGTGCAGTGGGACTCATTTGCATGTGCCTGTATGTGCAGGCGGATCGATGTAACTGAGACCCCTCCAGCCGTAGCCGGGGGAGGGGGGGGGGGGAGCTGGCTGTCTCTGCAAACACGAGAGCACGGTAATTGAGGCATCAAGCCATTCTCTCTTTGTCTCTATGCAAAACATGAAGAGCAAGTTAATGGTCCAGCAGCGAGGAACAATGGAGGCCGCTTTCAATGAATGCAGCGATGGAATAAAAGGGAGAGAAAGATAAGCATTACTATTCAGTTGGAGGCTGCGAGTGAGGGCATGATGCTGCTTTTTTCTGAAAGCGACGGTACATTCAAATATATGAGTGCACTGAGTTAGCACATTTATACATATACAACATAACCGGTTGTTTCTGCAGCGGTGCACAAATCCAAACCGGTACATTCCTTTAAAAGATATTTGACAGACAGTCTCAGTTTGTTTGGAGCTGAAGCGAGTGAATAGAAGCCATTACTACACCCGCTTCATTCCCATCATTGCACTGTTTGTCTCTATATCACAATCCTCCCCTTTATAGGAGGTAGGCGTGGAGAAGCTACTCTGTCAGGCAGAGAGGTGGCAACAAAGTAGATCTGTGCAATCTCTCTTTGTATGCGTGTGTAGAGGGAAAAGAGAGGGATTGCATACAAACTATGCAAACAAATGCTCTCACAATCCATCTATAAATCTACTTGGACGGGTATCAATTGGAAGCCATGCAACTGAGAGGCAACCCCCCCCCCCCCCCCCCCCCCACGATTATTTGCTAGACATGAGTGTGTGTACGTGTGTGTTTGTGGGGGGAGTGGATATGTGCTGGCATGTGTGATGGAGTTTAAATGGAGTGTGTGTTTCTGTGTGTGGGCGTGTGTGAGGTGAGCTGGCAGAATATCTTTGGACAGGAGTCAAAGAGCAAAGTGGTTGGAACAGGAAGCAGGATTGCACCGTCTCCTCCCCTCTTTATCTGCTCGGCTGAATAAAACATGCACGTATAAGGCAAGATACACTCAGTGCAATAAACAGGGCAATAAAGCTGGCATTAAAAGCACCTGAGACGACGCGGAATGGCAGCACTAAAGTGAAACAATGACTGAATTATGTGGCTGGCCGACTGATTGTGCGATTGCGTATGACTTTTGGTGTCATAAACTTCAATGACAAATTCATTAAAGTGATACTTACCACAAAGCTGGACGAAAAAAAAAAGTTTTGTGGTTTACAAACTGTGACAAATGAGTGAGGCTCTGCAGGTTTATTTGCCATTTGCATCTACAGCCTTTTCTCAAACTATTTCCAACGTTCTTTATGACTGTTTTCCATTTTCATTGTTAATTAATACCATAAATAAGGATTTACATGTCTAGACTTAGTATCTGTCGGATCAGTTAAGTCTGGCAGGTTTTTCTACTTCATATCGCTGGTACCTAACCTAAGGTCCGGGTCAAACATCTCACAATGGGGGAAGCATTATCAATGAGAGCCAATAAAATTGATGTTGATCTTGGCGGCAATGAATCACCTGGTGGTTGGTCAGTTTTCATTAGCTTTATTCTGACGGCCATTTCAAGGAATGATATTTCAAGGTGACGTTTCGGCTTCAGGATTAGTGTCACCATAGCATAGTGGGGAGACAATGTGCATGAATGCATTGATTTAAACATTTGCAATATCCACATAGCCAATGGTGTAGTAAGACACATTTGTAAACACTTTTTAGACAGATCATGTTTATGTTTCCTCGGAACTGGAAACTGGAATGTAAAGTATTGGTTTCAGAATCTTGAGGCCAACACAGATGGTTGGCCTCAAGATTCTGCAAAATGTTATTGGACCAGCCCCATAACACATAAACGGTTGTGATTGGTCCAACTGAAATCAAATCAAATCAGGGCAAAAGGAAATCTGTCTGAAGGAGAGGGGGCCTAAACATTTTGGCCACAGCACATGAAACATGAGCTCACAATTTATGTTGCCCTAGAATATCTGAAGCTGCAAACACTGAGGAGCGCAGTGCAGCCCTTAAACCTCACTTGATGTTTTGACCTTTAGGAGAAAATAGTTCAAAAGCTTCCTCTGAAGAAACACTGCTCTTCAGAAGCAGTTTGATCCAACTCACAGGTACAATACGAGTGTTGCCACTATGATGTAATTACTGAAACATGTCCTCTTTTCACCTGAGGCTGCAGAGAGCATTTAAAGTTTGCAGAGATGTTGTCGTTACAATTTCTCCACTTTGCGTTGCAAAAAAGACTCAAATTGAGGCATTACAGTGGCCTGAGTGTACCACGCTGCCACTTAAAATCAGAAATAAAGCTTCGCCCACTGATTGCTGCGGTCTGAATGGTTTCCTCCCGCCATCACAAAAATGCTCAGAAACTGAAAGAATCCTGATTTAATAACACGGCGCGGTGCCCTGAAGAAAGAGGTCACACTGGTAACAACTCAAGTGTCATTCATTCGAGTTCTACACTTTGTGGAAATGTAGTGAAACGACGTGTTTGGGAAATCGGCTCTCGATGTGAAAAGTAATAAAAGTGTTGTGACCCCTTGAGGTTAAACTTGTGCATGGGTTTAAATGTGTGAGATGTCATTTTTAACCATTTCGTATCTCTTTACTGTTTTTCAATGTCCAATTTTCTTAGCCAGCTGCAATTACACTCTGCATTTCTAACATAAAAAAAAACTACATAAAGGGGGTTTGACCTTGCCACTGCATATTAAACGATGACAGTAAATTCCTTTTCAGAGTCAATACTCCTGTCAATGGATTACTGTAATCTGGATTAGAACAGGGTAGCGTGTGACAGTGGATTGAATATGTGATTGAGTCCATGATCGAGTGTTTGTACATGTTTGCATGTCAACATAACATGCTAAGGGTATTAAAAGCTGAGTATGATCACATGAGTTATAGGATGCTTATCGTGTATAGTTTATCAACAAGTAGTGTGTGTGTGTGTGTGTGTGTGTTCATGTCTGTAAATGTGTATCACCTCCTCCAGATGAGCAGTCCAACCCCCATGGAGAGCAGCATGATGAGGGCGGCCACAGACACGACCACGATGATCACCACCGGACTCTGCTCGCTGGACGCCAGCGCCACTGGAAACGACAGCACATAATCAGCACACGCTGAAGAACAAACACAGACTTTGCAGAAGAAGTGGATTTAGTTTACTGGTTGTCTAAAGGCAAGCAAAGGTGGAAATCCTTTTAACCTCCATTCTTTATAAATCCCCCTCATCCTGACACCTCTTTATTCATGACTGTCCATAAGTGTTGTTTGGTCTGTCTCTGACTGGGATTAAGAAAGTATAAACAAACAAATTCATTCTCTGCTGCCATTTCCAAGGTTAAGAATGAATTTCAGCCTTTACAGATCTACAGAGAGATGTAGAAGAGCACGCAGCAACAGTTGGCAATCTACCCAAACCTGAATAGTCATTTTCAGAGCCACACTTGCCAAAGGACCAACACTGTTTTTGTATTTTTATTGAAGCTGTGCATGTGCCAACTTTTACTGCTGAACTACAAAAAAAAAAAATCAACTGATAAACACACTTATACTTCATGCCAAGTTATACTTTATGCCTTATGCATTATTCACGACTCAATCATGTGGTTAGAGCCAGTTAGAGAGTAGCAAAGTGTAAAAACTGTTGAGTTTTTTTGTTTTTTTTTGCATGCTTGCATTTGGTGCGTGGCCATCGGAGGCTGCTTGGTTGTTGCCCTGTCAGATTTAAAGTCACTCGACACTTGATCTCGCCTCAGGCAGCGAAAGCAAACTAAATATGCATCAACTGAAAAGTTAATGTGCAACTAAGACCTTTCGCCCTGAAATGTGCATCAACGAACTGCTTAAATTTTTTTTTTAAAAAGTCTGTGTGTAGAAGCTGCTCTTTATGGAGCTCTGGAGGTTAGAGTCTGCTGGGGCAGCTCTCGAAGTTGAATTGTATAAATAGTGTCAGGGGCTAGCTTGGTTGAATACTTTGTTTTGTTGGTTGCCAGATTTAATAAAAATTCCTTATTATGGTCAATGTGCTAGCTAAGCATTAGCATCTACAATTACTAAATGTAGACAACAAGAATGCACTCAAAGCCTCCGTTTATAGTTTATACAACTTGCAACTACAAAGAAGAGTTTGGAAACTCCAGGTGCAAAGACGTTAACATCTGATTTATTTACTGGAGTAGGGAACACAGCTTTATTGTGTTGGAATCTTGGGTATGGTAATGTCTTTTTCAGGAAGTAGTCAGACCCAAAGGTCTCAGGTCTTGATTTTGGTGTTGTCCATGCATTCCAGATAATGGACACTTCGTCGAGCATAATCAAGTTCATGCCAGGTTCAAGGCATCATTCAGACACAAAGAGTCCTAACTAAAATCTCTGATGGCACACGGGACATAGTATGAACTTTCACGGAGAAGAACCGTTTCACAGCTTCCTGGTAAAATCTCAAATCTTCACACATATCCTTATCCACAGTTACACCCCTTCACTGTCTCTCGTCCTCGAACACTTTGCCTCACTGTGTGAGCTTGCCAGGTGCCTGTACACACAAACCCTCCATCCCAATCTGCCCGAGAGGATAGAGTGAGGAGAAAACGTGAGGAGGCGAAAAACGGCTACTCACACTCGCCAAGTGTCTGCAGCTCCAGGGGAGCGCTGTACGCTCCGTAGTCGATAGGCGGCGGAGAAGAGGGGGAGGACAAAGAGGAGGAAGAAGAAGTAGAGGAGGACGAGGCGGAGGCGGAGGAGGATGAGAGAGGGGAGGAGGACAGGGGCGAGGAAGGCGCCGGCGTGGAGAAAGGGCGGATGAGAAAGACATATGTGGTGCCAGGTTTGAGGTTGTTGACGCTGATGCGCGTTGCGGCGGTCTTCACAGTAGAATAACTCTGATCCTTTTGTTCCTGCAGAGACAGAAAGTAAAAAAAAAAAAGAAGAAAAAAAAAAAAAAAAGTGAGAGTGAGGAAGCAAAGAAAGACAAACAGGAGGAGGAAAGACAGGGAGCGAGACGAGTAGGTGGAATCCATTTGTGAGATGTTCATTTCCAAAGGCACAGTTTGTTAGCGCTCGAGGGAGGAGTGCGAGACGTTTTTGGTAACCAAATCAAGAGCTTTTGGTTTTCTATTTATTGATTCAGTGGAACAGTTTTTCAAAAGAATCACAGAAAGTTTTGAAGACAGATTGCCAGGACAACCTGAGGAGTTTGACTTCTTCAACCTTCTGTCACAAAGAAGTTTCAGTCTGTGCTTCGCAAATCAACCCTGACAGGAATAAAAGCACAAGTCGATTCATTAGAGAGGAAAATAAACCAAAGAGATTCCTTATCTGTTTTTCCCTCTCTGAGTGTGACTCACAACTTACACAATAAAGGGAAGGGAGAAAATGACACATTAAAACCATCGCTCCATTTGTTGCCTCATATGTTTGTTTTTTCAGCACGATATGATTGGGGATAAACGAACAGTCATCCTTGTGTGTTTGCATGTTGATAAAGATCACTCACACTGAGGCTTTAGTTGAACTGATCTACTCATCGGATCAATCTGACATACATGCAGAGGAAACATCCCACCAGCATGGCAAAGCAAACAGAAGGGAGTCTTTGATTACACATTAGGTCGTGAGGATTTTTTTGAGCTGCGCGCACAATCATTATTGCGTTCTTAATAATAGGTCCAAAAATGGCACAGCAAGATGAGGAAGTATAGAGAGCAGAGTTGGAAGTGTGATTTAATAAAGTAGGTGATGAATGAAAGGGTTCAATCGGGAAGGAAGGAGGCCAATACAGAGAAAATAAAACTGAGTTCTAATAAAATACGTGTGGGAGAAAAACAACAACAGAGTCAGAGATGACGCATTGTAATAACCAGTTATGAATAAGCACTGATTTAGTCATTACTGTCGTCAACAATGTGCTGTTTCTTTGTGTACCAGAAGAAGAAAAAAAAAGCCTTGATAGTGTTAAAAGACGATTTGAACCTTCCAAGAGAAGTGTGTTAGTTAGTGCTTGTTTTTATTTTGTTCATCATGATGTCATTTCTTGGACGATCTTCAAATGACTCACAGCCCCAAGAACTCTCCAAACTAAGCTGAAGGGTTATGTAAGAGTAAAAACTGTGATGACAAATCAAAACATTGAAATGTATTCAATGAACAGAGAAAAATACAAACATCAGACATGGTTTTTGAACAGAGTTCTTAGTGTTTTAAAAAAAAAAAAAAAAAATACTTCATACAGGTGCAGCGGTTAGAGCTGCCGCCTCACAGCATTCTCACCATGCATGATCAGGTTTTCTATGGGTTTCTCTGCTTCCTCTCACAGGCCAAAGACATGCTCATTAGATTAAGGGGGGACTATATGTTTCCGGCAAGAGTTATTGTGGTTGTTTGTCTGTGTGTGACAGCTGTGGGTAACCTCGTGCTCTTGCCCAATGACAGCTTTGATTGGCCCCAACCCACCAACGACCCGAATGGTACAAGCTGGATGGATGGATGGATGGATGGATGGATGATAGATGATGGATAGATGGATGGATGGATGGATGGATAGATGGATGGATGGATGATAGATGATGGATAGATGGATGGATGGATGGATGGATAGATGGATGGATGGATGGGTGGATGCAAGGATGGATGATAGATGGATGGATGATGGATGGATGAATGGATGGATGATAGATGGATGATAGATGGATGGATGGATGGATGGATGGATGGATGGATGGATGATAGATGGATGATAGATGGATGGATGGATGGATGGATGGATGGATGGATGGATGATAGATGGATGATAGATGGATGGATGGATGGATGGATGATAGATGGATGGATGGATGAATGGATGGATGCAGGAACAAACGAGGCTATTCTCTCAAAGATCAGACAAACCAGTCACATAAAAATGTCCTACAGACATGTTAGGGTTTGTGATGTTCTTTTTCAACACGCCTAACATGATAAAATGATGTCAACATTTTTACATGATTCCACCAAAAATGTCTTCGCGTTTAGATTTAAAAACAACGATAACTGAAGATCTTTATTTGGATTGTTTAGAATAAAAGACTTGCAGCCGTTCACAGAACCTGTTATTATTCAACCGTCTCTCATGAACAGACTCACAGAAAAACGATTATACCTTTATTCAGTTTTCTCTTCTCTCCTCTTTTCTTAATCTATCCATTTTAATCTGCTTTGGCAATAATGCCTTTATTACGTTCATGCCAATAGAGAATATTGAATTCATGAGTAATTTCATAAATACCTTGAGGTATTACCTTGTTTCAAAAGAAAGAAAAAGGCGTTACATCGAGTAAGCTCCACCATATTTTCTCTGACTTTAATAGTCTCTCTGCTGCAGTATAGTGGAATTGCATTTTCATTTCATGGCCCGTCAACAAATTCCCTGTCTCACTCTCATGGCTTCCCCATCTATCCCTATCTCGCTTTCCATTTATCTGCTTCCCTCATCCAGATTTTCTCCTCATAAAGCACCTTCATTTATTCATTTCTATCACCCCGCTCTTACAAGCATCTTTCCTTCGACTCATCTTCTTCTCATATGTCCCTAATACCCTCTGTAACCTTTTCTTTCAATCATGTATCACACAGGGGTCTCATTCCCTCAAAATGTCTCACTTTGTTTACCTCATTCCTACCCTATTTTTTTTTTCTTCCTGAAGACGTAGGAGTGGATCAGTGAGCAGCAGGTCTTTATTAAATATGGCGTAGCATAGAGAAGATGTAGAGGTGTGAAAGTGGGTGAGAGCGTGACACAGTCATACACACACACGCACACACACAAAAAAAAAAAAAGCCGCCTGGCGTCGTCAGAAAACGCATCGACTGAAATTGGCAGAGAGGCGTGAGCGTGACAGCTGTGGTTTACGTGCGTGACAGATTTGCTGTGAGAACTATGACCGCTGATGGGGCGGCCACAATCTGACTAAGTGCTGTGTTAAATGGGCGTGATGGGGCCAATGAAATTACAGTGTGTTTTTAGCAGAATTTGACTCCACATGTGATATGGAGTCGGGTTAATAGGACTTTGAATTGCACGAAAACATCTCATTTCCAATCAATGTCTTGATTCTTCTCAAGTGGTGGGTGAGGATCCAAAGTGGGTCGCCGAGCTCGTTTTCATCCGGTTTGAAATGTGCACCAAGGAAAACAAATGGTAACAAAAACTCAATGAAGCGTTTTCTTTGAAAACACGCTTTCTTTGCTTCTGTTTCTGTGTTCTGTCACTTTTTGTCTGTCACAGGTCCAAACTGCTCGGTTTTTCATGAAATAAGCATGAGTGGTTAAAATATGTCAACGTAGCTGTCTCCATACATGGGGCGTGAACTAACCACTCTGTACCGATGCCTTAATCACATTTTGCGTTTCTTTAAAGGCCTCACAGTGTCTAGATGTTTTTGGGAACATGGCTGTATAATCATACCAAAGGTGCAAAATCCACTACGCTTCACATTTACTCGTTGAATGAATTGGTCTTCTTCCATTTCCTGGATTCTTACACATTAACTTCCAGAAGTAATTTTCCTTCTGCTTAAAAGTCAACTGGAGAAAAACTTGTGATAAACACAGAAGACAGAAAAAGAAACACACGAGCTCAAGCCAAAGATTTTGGAGAGATTATGATGTAACAGTGGATTTACCTTCTCGTAGTATTTGACCTCGTATTCGGTGCGGCTGCTGTTCGGGTAGGACGGCTCCCTCCACACCAAGGTTATGCTCTTCTGCTCGATCTTCTCCGCTCGCAGCTCGCTGATCAGAGAGGGAGCTGCACAGAGAAGAGAGAGGAGGAGGAGGGGTGAGTTGAGGGACTGCAGTCTCATTCAATATAAATACAACATGGAGATCACAGACATCAGAAACAGTCTTTACTCTGCTGCATTTCCAGTTTTTTACTCAAAACTCGACTGTGCAGGCAGAGGTCACGGGGGGGAGGGGCAACTGAGAACTCTTGTAGAAGGAGAAAGCTGTCAGTGTTGCAGGAAACTGTATGTATAATGTAAACCCTGCTGTATCATGTGAATGTGAGAGGAGACGGAGAGAGAGAGAGAGAGAGAGAGAGGACAGGTAGGAGAGAGGGGACAGATTAATTATTGAAGCAGACAGCTTCATCGCACTCTGTGAATGGACAAACACTGCTTAGGTTTCTTTGTGCGAGTGTCTGAGTGTGTGTGTGTGTGTCTGGGTCGGTACATTGAGACTGACAATAGATCAATACTGATATGGATTGACTGACAAGTCCGCAACGACACAAGGCTAACAGATGGAGACGCTCCCGATCTGAACTCGCCGAGTCTCTCAATTAAAACTGACCTCAGAACTTTTTCTGACTCCATCTTGGAAGAGCGGCGGATGAAATTCAACCTGACGGATATTTCATCTCTCATTGATCACATCGGGCAACAAAACAGAAGATTAATTATCCGCACAAAGCTGTCCAAAATACGATGCCCAGGCGAAAGCAAAGCAATCCCATTAAAGAGCAGTTCTTTGTTTGTCTGTCAACAAAAGACAGGCAGCACATTGTATGATAATCAGCCAGCACCACCCACCGTTGCTTAAGTTATAATTACGTTGTGTATAATGAAGTAGCAAAGAGGACTGTCAATCACAGGTACTTAGAAAAATAAACGGGCGCAGTTAGAAGAGTGAAGGGGCTTTTATGTTTGGGTGGAGCCGTGTCATTAACGCCATCAAGGTACGGATTTGTAATGGAGCTGTAAAGTGTTGATGTATGGCTTTTTTTTTTTTGTACTACACGATCATTATTCGGATTTTCTTATGTATCTAACAGTCTTTAAATACTTCTACATCCAAATAAAGTGATCATCAGCATTTTCTCAGATATTTCTTCCAGTTTCTTTCTGTCCGTGCTTCAAGATCAGGTTATTAGATACAGTAGACTGACGGAGTTCCTGCACACTTCAGATCCAATTTAAAACCTTGTAAGGATCCTTGGGAACCCTACAGGAGTATATTTGTTCTGATATTTTGACTCTAGTACCATAACAGTGTGACTGAACTGAAGTGGAGGCGGGAACCACACGGAGGTAAAGGGCCAAAGAGTGAGAGATCAACAGTTTATATCAGTGCTACATGTAGTTCAACATATTGACATCATCAAAAGCGAAGAAGAACAAACTGGCGAGAAAGGAAACGTGATGAAGTAGTTTCAATACATACACAGAGATCTCCCGGCTGTGCAGTCTTTGGTTGTGTAGTGGTTCTAATATATAACACCGTTGTCCTGCTGGCAACAGTGAATTTGTCTGAATACGTCCTGCTGCGTTTACACAGCTGCTACCATTCACACAATCATGTAAAGAGGGTGCTGCCGAAAAAAGGAAAGAAAAAAGTCCATATTCGCAGTGAATAATTTGGCTGTGTGAATTCGCACGTCTCAGATGAAGATTTCAGGAAAGTTTCAGGAGCTTATAGTGCCTGTGGGAAAGCACACAAACAGACAGCCAGCACAGAGATACACTGTGTAGCCATCCAAATATGGACATTTCCTGTTTTCAAACACACCAGGATGGCAACCCCCGGTTCAAACTATTCCAAAAAAAAATCAATGGGTGACATTAGGGGAGATTCTTTGTTTTTTACAGTGCATCGTCGGCCATCTTTTCTCATTCTACCTGTAAACCCTTCAATCAGCTGACTTCCTCTTTCCGACCTTTAACCACCATTCATCTTCCTTACTGGCTGAGAACAGTAATGAATACGAGCTGCCTGTCACTCAAGTAGCACATGAGCCAAACTATGACAGCACACAAAGCACTCCACACATACACACAAACAAACAAACAAAGACTCAGAGCGGCTCCTTCACTGCTCCTCTCACACAGCAGGATATTACAGTGATTTTAGGCAGCAGATCAAAGACACACTCAATGCATCCGTCTCTATCTCTCTTTCTCTGTCCTTCTATGTTTTTTGATGTCTCTATAGATACAGGTATTTTCCATTCTTCATGGTGACTTCTGCAACAGCATAGATGCAGGTTGGGTGTGTTTCTGTATTTCTGTGTGCCTCCATGAGCGCTGATTTTATGCCTGCCAAAACAAGAAGAGAATAACAGGCAGCATAATGAACCTGCATATGTGTGTGTGTGTGTGTGTGTGTGTGTGTGTGTGTGTGTGTGTGTGTGTGTGTTCCTGGAAAGTAAGAATGTGGCTGACAGATTTTCTTTTTAATAAATACAACTAATTTGCAAACTCACATTTCAAAGAGGGGGGATCTAGTCAACATTCAACACGACTTTTTTTTCAGTGACAGTCTGTTTGTCAACTATCTGAAAAACTGAAATACAAAAATGATAATGATGATTTTTTTTTTTTTTACAACACTTTCAAATATTAAAGAGAAAAAACAACAACATTGTTCACTTGTGATTGAAAGCATTTAGCTTCAAGCTTAAACTTAACTCTAAAGGATTATCCCATGTAAATTGAATGTAGCCTAAAGGATACATATCTAGGATTTTAAATGTTTGGTCAGAGTAGCTTCAGGCTGTAAACAAAGAAAACGGCTAATGCACAGAGTTGGAAATAAAGACGAACAGATAAATGTTTCCTATAAATGACTCTGTGAAGGCATTCATTAGAAACTTTAGAAGACACAAACTGCAGCCAGGATCATGAGAAAGTAAAGCAATTACTCCCACAGCATTAAATAAATTAAGAAGGAGAAAAAAAAACAGCAAACACAGTTGATAAAATGATGGTTCTGAACAAAAGGAACACAATCTATTTCTATTTGTCTTTCAAACAGAAAGAGAAACGAAGTCTCGCACACCAGACCAGGAACACAGTGTCAACCTGCTCCTCCATCTCCTCCTGCAGCTATACGCTCCTTCCTGGTGTTCTGAATTATGCATCAGAGTACTGAGTGCCTCCAGACTCCACATCACACAGCTCAGTCTGACACATAAAACACAGGTGTGCACAATGTCTCGATGAATACACAATCACACAGAAGCTCCAGAAGGTTTACAAAAAAAAAACAAAAAAAAGAAGAAGTTATACAAAGGTTAAGCTGTCTTTCCACCTCTGCAGCTGAAATGAAGAGGGCTATAACTTGTGTGGCAGACAAACAGGCAAAGTGCAAACTGTCTGAACTCAACAAATACTGACCGTACTGCTGAAGAGGATATCATTATAATTGAATGGTGTTGTAAAATTACAGCGTCGTCCCTCTCTGACCTATCACACTTCTATACAGCTAAGACTCTGAAGAGGGCCCAGTCACCCTTTCTCCAAGGAGATCAAGTTGGCTGCTCCGTCCGGCTGCAGACTCGGCCAGCCAGCATGCAGGACAAAGAGACTCAGGCATTCATTTTGTCCCTGCTGCCAGTGGCTTTTTAAACGACTAACTGAGCTAGGGTTTTTTTTTTTTTATTCTGTGTCCTTATGGTGGATGTTGGCTGGGTTTTTGTATGTTTTTAAAGCTGAAATGCCGGACATAATTCCCTCTCATGGAAATAATAAAGAGAATCTTCCACCTTGAATCTGAAATGAGTACATTAACGGTTTGAACTTGGATTTTCAAGTGGAAGGGGATATTTCCCAAGGCCTGCAACTTATTCCCACAATATACTGATCTCACACTAGCTAATAAGTTGTGTGTGTAAAAATAAAATAAACCACCCTTTGGGACTTCAAGGGGGTTTGCAACCTTAACCCCATCCATGGAGCCTGGGTTACTATGGGGGTTAAACAGTTGTATAGATATACCACAATACTAAACTGTAGGCTACATGCTATAAGCCCCAACAGAAAATACTGTGCGTCTATGATTCAACGCAAACAACAAAGGGCCCAAGCAATGTGCACGGCAGAAAATGGTGGGTTGTGTTGGGTTTGGCGCCGTTTATGAAGGAGGAGGAAAACAAAGCAGACTGCCATCTGAAATGTCCTCAGAGACTCACACACGTACACAGACACAAGAACACAATGATTTTCACAAGTAATAGAGAAGAGGGGATGGCCAATATAGCTCTCAGCTCTGCCGCTGAAGTACGCGGCAGACGTTTCCAGAGCCTCATCACACAGCAGAGTCACTGACAGACACTCGTCAGCAAGATATAAGACTTCTGATAAGATCCAGAATGAAAGCTTTTCTGTACACATACCAATCACTCACACAGATAATGGTCTATAGACTTCAAAGAGACACCATGATGAGAGCCACAAAGTGAAGTATAATAGAGGGAGTTTGGTGCTGCACACAGCTGCTCCTCTCCATGATTAAACTGACATACAGTACAGGCTGTGAGTATACAAACCAGAGCCCGGTCTCATCGATTCTCCCTCTGTTTTTAAGGTCTCTTTATAGAAGTATGCAACATTATTGTACTTTTTTTTTAATTGTATTTCTGTATTTCACTGTATTTCAACCAAGCAGCAACCTCCAGTCTTGAAAAGTGGAAATGCAAAATCCTGCAGTACCTCAAGTGTCCACTTAGAGGCTGGCTCCTGAACCCGCTGACGTCACTCATGCTCCGCCCATTAATATCTACTATATTTGATCATTTCAATACCGTATTCAGTTATTATCGTTTAATGACCAGAACATCTTTTAGTTTAGGCTGTACAGACTTTAAATATTACAAAACGTTTCATGAATCCAACAAAAAAATGGAAGATAAAATGATCATATATATATATCGCAACGCACCGTAACATATGGTATCAGAATGTAACATAACTTAACGTAAAATAATGTGTACTAAATGAAACATAACATGGAAAATGACGTGCTTGAAGGCATGCTTCTTCGCTAACCACGAAGATTGTTCAGTTCGAAGTCAGACTTGGTTCTTTCTGCCCAATCAGGCACACACTGGGGGTCATGTGGCAGCTGTATGCTCAGCTCTCCACGCCAGGTAGATCTATGAGAAGACTTTGGTCGAAAATGGCAGCCATGGCTGTAGGCTGTAGCATTTATGTGCACTGAGGCAGCTGAGGTACAACTGGCATCTCTGTCGTTATCAAAGGAGACAGGCAGAGGAGCTGATCTCCCCAGAGGCCAAGGTAAGAGCACGGCTGAACATTTTGGACTTTTTTTTTTTTTTTTTTGTTACCCTCTTTTTACTTCCTCACTTCTACAGGCCCCTCTTCTCACCGCCTTCCTATCTCCATCTCCTCTTTGTTCTCGGGGGAATCAATCGTTCCCAGCGGGCCTGTTTGTGCCTCCACTGAGATGACATCCATCTCGTCAGGAGGGGGTTTCATTCTTCTATCTCTCAAAAACCTCTCCCATTTGCAACTTCACACGCTCCCATGTGGCTACACGCATATTAAAGAGTGATAGTGTTTGTAATAAAGAGAGGAGATAGCTACAAGTCTTAGGTTGGGAAGATGAGAGAGCTGTATCTGTCAGGCATGTTCCGGTTTAAAAGGGTTAATAAGGAAAAAGATTGAGTTCCCATGCGGTCGCAGCACCACTGGCTTCTTCCTGAGGGTTAAACGGATGGCGTGACGATTTATGTGACTGACAACAGGGGAGTGGGAACATTATGTTTCTTTTGGTGCTGCTGTCCCCTGGGCTTATTATACACCTACCGCCACAAGCGTTCGTGTCGGGGGTCCAAATCCCAGTGGAGTGTGGCTTTGTGTGCATATATTTCTTAAATTAAATGATCAAAGTTTCCCACAGAGAAGTAGCTGTTTGAGTTGTTCAAGTTGTTCATGTTCATGTATAAACACTCACTTTATTTGTACCAAAGTTGGTTTTTCATGAGCTTAGCATTTAAAGTATTTAAAAGAAATTGAAATGTTGCATTTCTTGTGGTTCTTTCCCAAACTCGATCAAATTTGGACATTCAAACATCCTGTTGACAGACGCTAATCTCAGGCCAGAATTCAGCTAACTTTCAGGGTAAGTTACCTTTCCACAAGAACTATCCTGGGATATACCAGAGACTTAATAAAGTCATTGAGGGTTTTATTCCTTTAAAAGTTAAAGAAGCAATATGCAGATTCCACTGCCAGGGGGCTCTAAAATAATACAACAATCACAAAAGATAACAATGAGGCTAGCATGAGGGGAACCACGGGAGTTCTCTCTGCTATTAAATATCTGAGCTAATGTAAGGGGGTATAAAGGCCAATATTAACATTTATGATTGGTTGAGTACTCTCAGCATTAAAGAAAAAATTTTAGCATAGCAAAAAAAAACCCAAACACAATACTTATTCTTTGGCTAATTTACATGATTTCCTGTTTCCCTTGTTTATGTAACGAGTGCCACCGTGGGAGTCATGATGTTGTGTTGTGGTGCCTTAAACCAGCACAGAGATCTATTTAAAGCTATACTTCATATATAATTGCGATATTTGGGAACAGTGAAAATACGAGTCAGGAAGGATATTCTTATCATGGATGTTCCTACAGGTGACGAATCTTACAGTCAGTTACATCCATTTTACAGAATACTACCTTTTTTGCACCGAACCTCCAAATAACGAAAAACAAAGCACACTGCTAGAAAAAGAGTTGTGTTAGAAATCATTTTCATCAAAGGATTTCAAAAAAAGAAATTCAAACAAATGCTGATGTTTTTTCATTCAGAGAGGGATGATGTATGGAAGACACCTGGACAGGGCTCATTTCCATCTAAACTGCGAGATTATATGCTGCAGTTGCTTGATCCTCCAAGGTGTTCCAGCATGTGTGTGAGTGTGTTTGACGTGTAGGAGAGCCTCAGTGATGGATTGATTAAATGTGTCAGTCAGTCAGTAGGTGGGTTGGCGAGACAAACAACAGGACTGAACAGTGAGCGAACGAGCAGACAGGACAAAGAGTCTCTCGCTGTGCGATATATTTGAAATAGCCTGATCAACAGAATCCAGCTGTGAAAAAACACCAGGGCCAAGTTCAGCCTAAAATAAAAACTAATGAAAATAAAAATAGTGAAACATTTCTACATAACCAAGGAATGACAATAAACTGGGCTTTATCATCTTTGTGTGGTAAGTTAAGAGCATTATATCGAGAAAAAGAAAACAAAAACCTTTTGCTTTTTTTAAAACTTTTTGGCTAAAGCTTTAAAGGGCTTACAAATCTGGCAAATCTGGCAACCCACACTACCACCAGGGGAGCGAGACAAGGAGCCGACTTACTTAAACTGCTCTTGACAGCTGCACACTGACTGACTCTGAACACTCTTCAGGCCCAGTGTGCTGCAGCCTGAAGGCAGAGACATGGTCTGATCAGGACACGTCCGTCAAGCCAGGCAACGTCTGCCCCGAGCCTCAAACAAATAAAAACACAGAACACATCCATATGCACAAAAACACACACACACACACACCCACATGCACGTAGAGTGAAGCTGACCCAAGCCTGCTGCAGGTGATTGGATCAGAAGGCGAGGAAAGCACTATCTGCTCTGACAGGCCTGGAAGTAAAGCAACATGCATGCAGACACATTCACCTCAGTATATTCTGCATTATTTAAAGACAGTGCACACATCATCAAGTCAAGTGCATTATATTTAAAAAAAAAAGAAAAAAAAGGAGGTGATCAAGCATATGGATTGCACTCTGGATTTAAAGAATGAATTGCTCGAGGAAGAATTGAGAACTTGAATTTAAAGGGAGTGGACTGATGGCAGAGGCTGCGATGTAAATAGTCCATCAGGAGTAACTCATCCCACTCATTCACATTCACACGCCGCTGACGAAGCAGAAGGAGAAACATGGGGATACATCGTACATCTATTGAACCCGCAACCTTTCGGTTCACAGAAGTCGAACTCTACCCACTGAGCCACAGATGCCCTGCAGTGATCCAGGACCCCATCGGATTTGTTCTCTGCTGCACCACTGGTTACTCATCCTCGGCAATATTTCTAATCCAACAGTTTTCACGAGTTAAAAAAAAAAAGAAGTCTCACATGGAATTTCATGTATAGAGCATCAAATGATTTCATTTTGTAGTAGGGTTCATTTAATCAAAGGGCTTGAATGCTCCCTACGTGTTGGAGGATGTGAAGAGGAAAGCAGAGGGAGAAGTCAAAACTCGGATGGAAATTGTGTGAAACAAAACAGTCCTATGACAAATATATATCTTATCAAAACACCAAATACTGTAAAAGGCACCCGGACTGACAAAGAGCTGTAAACATGTCTGCATTGTTGGTCTGATGAGCTGAACTGTCTGTCAGCCACCCACTGTGATATCAGAGTAAGCTGTCATTCAGAGAGACAAGCTGCATCCCTGCACAACTTTCTCTCTCAGCACGACGCCGCCAACCTCTGCTCCCCTCCAGCAACGAAAACCAACAAAAAAAAAACAAAAAAACAAAAAACAAAGCTGGCAAGCACGGATCCCTCTCGACAGCAGAGGCATGGTAAAGACCTCTCAAGGAATCAGGTGGGAATGAGAGGGGGATGAAAGTTTGAACTGTTCTTTCTCGCCTCTGAGAGTTTGTGTTCTCACCTGTTTCTCTCTCCCTCCTCAGAGTATTTTAGGCAAAAAAAAGTGCATCAAAGACAGCCCTCCAGCTTTGTATAATACTCTGATTATGGAGAATAACGTTTTCCATCCAAGCTTTGTTTTTGTTCCCGTAATTGAACACAACAATTCCCCCCGAACGACAACAAAAAAATAGCCTGTAAAAATCCACATACAGAGTTTACACACTGGAATAAGACCCTCAGAGTGCCTCTTCATAGACTCCAATTATAAGCCAAGAGGTAGGCAATTAAAATTCCCATCACAGGGTGAAAGAGAGTCTAAAGTGGCTGGGCTATAGTCCTGAAAAGTAGCTTGATGACTCTATTCATTTGGTGCCTGCTGAAGCCTCACCTTCCCATCACTTCTAATTAAGGAGGCAAAAAAGGAGGGGGGGTTTGACAGTGTGTGTGTGTTGGTTGGAGGGGGCGGGGGGTGACAATACAGGGGGGAGACAACTGGAAAGTAAATGACACAAAGAAGAAGCAGAGGAGGAGAAGGTACGGAAAGAGAAAAGGAGATATGAGCTGAGAGTTTTGGGGGTTTCTGTCAGGATGCAGTGAAAGTGCGACGCCGACTTAATTCATGCTCCACTTATAAATATTCAAACAGTCAAACAGAGGTGTGTGCACAGGAACAGGAGTTCTTAAAACAAGCTGAGAGTCAGTGAAGAGTGCAACTCTGTCAGGAAGTTAAATTGTCTGCTTATCATCTTTCCCATCGTCTCTTAAAACATCCATTACTCACTTTGCATCCATTTAGTGCGGGCGTATCTCCTCTCTAAAAATCTCTGTTTCCATTGTGCAAAGTCGATATGTCCCATGTGATCATGTGTGTTTTGGCACATGTTACATTTGTTGATGGTGTCCTTTTTAAAAAAAATTAAAGCAGGCCTCTTTAAGTCAAGTCAAGTTTTATTTATTGTTATTTCAACCTAAAACAAATGCAAAGAGTTAAATGTTGTTTTTCTGGGACTGTGATGCTACATTACATTACAGCTAATATGTGAGACATGAGAGGTCATAACACGAAGGACAAATGTAGTCATAACAGAGTGTTTTCAAACTGTGCTTAAGGTTCTTTTTTTTTTTTTTTTAACAAAAGTAAACAATATAAAAACTTCTCCCAACATTGATCCCGGGATTCTGCTGCATTCTGCTTCCTTTGACTTTAATCAGTGCAGGAAGCAGAAGGCGGGACAATGTGCTTCTCTTAACTTTACTGTTCCACCCTCCTGTATTTTTACACAATATTTCCTCTGCTGCTCGGCTCACATTTCCTCGCTGTCTTGTCTGCGTCTCTTCATGTTCCTCCACGATTTATCTCTAGACCTCATCTGCTGACTTTTATCCACCTCCAACAACATGCAAATGTTCTCCTTATGCAGATACTTTTTTTAAAAAAAACCACACTCGCACGACATGGAAACGTTTCTACTGTATGCAAACTTTTTTTCCACTTTGTTTTGCTCTTCAGCCTGCACCTCCTCCTCCCCTTGCACTCGGAAGACATCCTGCTCACAATGCTACATCCCCTCCACTTCTGTATTCATTCCTCTACCCTTTCCCTCTACCCTCTCCACCTTTTATGCGTCCATCTTTCTGGCCCGTGCAACTCTGCGGGAACCAACCATCTAAAGCCCCGCCAGTAATCCTCTCAGGATATTGAAATGCCAATCCTTCCTCCTCCCTGACCCTCCACCTCCACCCCATCTTTACATCCCTCCCTTCCTTTCTGCCTCAGCTAAAGTGCTTTGGATGTACCACTGGGGGAGGAAGACATTCACCCCGAGTGTGTTTTGGAGACATGCACACACGACAAATAAATACACGGAACCACGCGAAGGCAAGATGTCATTATCCTTTCTTGCACACACAAATCAAGCATGAAGTAATGCACCGAGCGTATAGCATACCAGCATGGTTAAGTGCACACGCCAAAATATGCACACACACATAAATATATATGCATCCTTAATCCACAGCTGGATAAGGGGCCCCATGAGCCCAGGGCAAAACTGATCCCCCCCATTTACCGAGCCCATGCCCCATCTCCTCACGCAACTCACATTACTATTCCCCCTCTCTCTTTCTGTCTTTTTATCCATCCTTCCATCCTTGACACACCATGCAGAACTCCCCCCCCTTTCCCCCCTCGCGGCCTGGTGAATTCTGATAAAAACCCAAATCTGTCTGGGAGAAATGGACTCCTCCACTGTACATGTGGAGGTTTGAGGGAATGCTCCTGAAATATTCCATTACATTTGGTTTTAATGGGGGGTTTTGGTGTCACTAGATTTAACACGCTGCTTCAGACTCACGAGGAAAGAAAATCTAAGTGCGTGCGTGGATTTAAATTGACCCCCCCTCCCCGCCACCACCACCCAGTGGGTGCATCTGTGTGGTTTTGGCCGTAATATAGCACCTTCCCTTTCACAACTAAGACCATGCCCTTAAATCCTCAGGCTTTCTCACCTCTCACCACCAGCTGCCAGCTAAACCACACCACCCACGGGTAACAGGCTTACAGTGCCCAGAACAACAAACGAAGATGGTGAAAGAGTTGTAGAGGAGGGACAAAGCAGAGAGATGTGGCGGAAACGGGCAGCACTGATTATGTCAGAAAGAGAAGATAGTGGAGAGAATGGTTGTGGATGGAGAAGGGCGAGGAGAGAGAGAAATTACCCGCTAAGAATAGGGAGTTTATGGGGAGAGCAGAAAAGGGATAAGGGGGGGGGGGGGGGGGGGGGGGGGGGGAAATGAGGGAGGAAATAGAGGGTAAAAAAAGAAGCTATCAGGACACGGAGAGGAGGAGGATCTAAAAAAAAAGAAAAGCCTATAACTAATAAAGAGATGAGGTGACAAGAGAGACGGGGGACGTGTGTGTGTGTGTGTGTGTGTGTGTGTGTGTGTGTGTGTGTGTGTTAGCTTTAGTCCAAATCCCTGCTGCAGATCTAATAAAGGTCAGTGAGTTTTGATGGTGAACAGTCTCAGTGTGGAGGTGAACACACGTGTACGGACAGAAGGTTGAGGTCTGTGCAGATGTGTGGATGTTTTTGGTGCCTGACCTGGCTGCAAATGAGTCATAACCATTTCCTGCCGCTCCTACATATGAGGTATACATCACTACACAATGCACAGAGCTTCAGTGCTTTATATAGTGGAGTGGAAACACACTGTTCAGCTGTTCAACAGGCAAAAAGTCCCAAAAAATAACTGTAAAAAAAAAAAAAAAAAAAGAAGGTTTGTCCGTCAATGACTGAACTAGTGAAAAATAAGCTGACCAAACTGCATCAGCCTGTTGCAAAACGGCCCATAGTCTGACGAGATGGTCCCTACAGTGATGGGTGTCTAAACTCAAGTTTTATCTAACTCCAGCTGTGATTGAGTTTTAAGTGGACATTATTTCCACCGGCCTTCTCCTAAGAGTAGCCTAACACGTCTGATATGGTTGAGCTGGCGTCGAATCCCATTTCAGCCCTCTAACACAAACCCAAGTGCACGCAGCGTTTAAACAGCTCTGCTCCTACTTGATCCAAAGTGAGATTGTCCATAGAGGAGGCCTGACAGCACCCGGCATTAGGCTTTAGTTGGTCAGCTGTTGATCTGAACCATGCTCTGCTGGCCATGTGAAGAAAGCGCGGGTCTTATAACAAAAGCTGACATGACTTTGGTGAAGCCAGGAGAGCTAAGCCAAGGCAGACAGAAAGTAATTTTACAGCACATTTCAAAATCAAATACCATTTTTAAAGTGCTGTCTCCCTGCCTCTTTTTTGATACCTCTCTCTCACACACACACACACACACACACACACACACACACACACACACACACACACACACACACACACACACACACACACACACACACACACACACACACACACACACACACACACACACACACACACACACACACACACACACACACACACACACACACACACACACACACACACACACACACACACACACACACACACACACAAACATGCACACACAAGCACACAGCATTAAACACCACACACCAAATGTCAGTCTAAATCCCTCCTGACACACAAAGTCATCTGAAACCCCAGCAAACACACTCCCTTAACCCCTTGTCCAATCCCTCTGGATGACACGGTTAGCGGGACAACTCACACCCTAATACCCCATAATAACCACAAATCAATGCCATGGCAACTGCTGACAAGACAGACAGTCAGGAAAGGGGAGATAAAAGGAAGAAAGGTTGAAAGAACTGAGGGGATGGGAAAAATAATCACATCAGGTTTTTCCTTTTCTAATGTAGTATTACCTAAGCTTTTTTTTTCTTTTTAGCAAGCAAGCTTAGGATAGCTCAGATGTAGCTTGTTAGCAGTGTTGGCTTCACAAACCAATTTTTAACTCATCTTAGATGAGCCAAGGATGAGTTCACTGACAGATCATATTCTTATGTCTTCAATCTAAAGAAAGCCAAGAGCTTTAAGACTGGTATGTTTTAGCATGTTAGCCACATAAGCATCAGCCAACATTGAGGTTTTCAAATGATGTTGGAGGTATGACTCTGCCTTGAATACACAAATGTAATTCACCTTCTTCCTAACCATCTTCAAAAAGAAAGGTGTTCTGTTTTCGCTTGCACACTGTAAGCTTTTTGTAAAAATCAATTCACCCTGTGAATTGAAAGATCAGGCCTTTGAGCAAAAACAAAACCGGGCACGAGAGCTAAAAGATCGAACTTGCATAAAGGTTTTGATAATATAAATCAATTAACCCCACTGTTTTTAGCCAACTGCCGGTGTCTTGTACCTGCGTGTCCAACAGAAAGCAGAAACTACATTTCTCTAAAGGATACAGAGTGTCTGTGGGAGACAGATTAATGATGCAAGCCACGCCCATAAAGCTTTCCTTTAGCCTTACACTTAACCCATGTGGTCCAGATGTTACACTTACGTAACATTTACAGTAGATCGACAGCACTGTGAGTCACACACATTCATTATAAATACTCCCAACACCGATCTACTTAAAGCCATCGTCCGTTTTACAACCAGAGGCACAATCTCAGCCATGAACCACACACAACATATTTGAAGAAAAGGACTAGTGCATGTTTTCATTAAAGTTGCTGTGTCCTAAAACTGAGGGTCATCTCTATCACCGTTTATCATTTATATAATCTCTGCTAAGTTTTGCTGCCATCTCAGCACTCTTATTCAACAAACAGCTCTCCATTCATTATGCAGCACATTTCTCTGTACTCATATTTAATTAGCAGCAAAAAAGACACTCTGCCATTCTAACTTTCTCTTCGTCTCTCCATCACCTGCTTCCCTGAGCAACACACTATAGCCTCTCTTCAACCTCTGTTATATTCATAACACAGCAGGAACGACAAGTACATATATGTACACATTTTTTGACATTTAAGCTTCAGCATATTTTTGAGCATTTCCTTTTTAACATGTTTTTTCCTTGATCTTCTTACACTCGAGCTCCTCCATGTAGTGTGACACTATAGTGCTGGCTGACAAGCCTAAAGTGTTTTCTGAAGCCTCCAGCTGGAGACTTCTACTGATTGAAATGAGCTCACCTCCACCGGCGAGACATCTTGCTCTGACCGCACTGTCAGGCACACTCTGAGTAAGTGGACAGTCTGTGTTGGTTTGAGTGTATATGGCTGCGTGGTAGTAAACTGGTTTAAAAAGATTACATCCTATAGGAATCACAGCCACAACCTTTTTACTCTAGCCAAAATTCAAACATTAACAATCAATAGAAACATTTCTAAACAACTTTCAACTTGACCTTTGACTCTTCTTATCAAACAAATCACTGCCAGTTACATTAAATAAGTTTACTATGAGTAATACCAATTGAAAAACACAGCAATTTATCTTTAGTTGGCATGTAGTGCTGTACAAATTGAACAAAGCTTTTAAGAGACTTCGGGGGATGCTGCTTTGTCTCATTTGAGAACATTTTGCCACGTCTCTTTTTTAAGAAATGCTGAGTGACCTCATTCTTGCTAAGATGTTTTTCATTTCCCGACAGTGCCAACTTGCACTGTAATTTAAAAAGTTTGAAGTACTTTTCTTTTTTCCAGCTGTACATTTGTGACATGGTTATTTAAAAAAAAAACAAAAAAAAAACAAAAACAAAACTCAAGCTGGGACTCACCAGGCAGGCTCGTTGACACATTGACCTGGGTGAAGAATCTCTTGTTGGGCAGCAGCTCTGACACTCCATTCAAGGCTTCAACGGTAAACGTGTAGTTTGTGTTGGGGAGAAGATTGACTAGAGTCACTGTTCTTTCTGTCAAGCCGACCTGCTGAGGAACAAAACCAACACTGGCCCCACACGGCTCGCACTGCCTCGCGACGCATCTGCGGCACCCCACACTGTAGGTCAGATCTGCTCTGCCCCCTGTGTCGGATGGTGCAGCCCACTCCAAGATCAGCGTGGACTGCTTGAGGGTGTAGACCAGGTCTCGAGGCGGGGAGGGTGGCCCTAGAGAGACAAGAGAAGTGAAAAAGTAAGAAATAACAAACAAGATTCAAGGTATTTTTGCTGCACAAAAAATCCCTCTCTTCTTAGTAAACCTCAAAAACATACCCTACTTTTGTTGATCTCATTTATTGGATTTCACACGTGAAATATGAAGTAATATGCTGACGATACCAGACTATAAATGTGAAGTTAGAAAAATGAAGCCCTCCTTGATACACAAAAGCAGTAACATGTTTAGCTCCAACATTGCTACCTGAATAACTTAAACAGAATATTCAAACCTCTTGTTGACGAAGTCTGAAATCTCCTCATGACTGATGGACTCATTTGTTATTACAGTTGGACTGCATGAGCTCAGTTTGCGCATGATGCTTTACAATGATCCTGTTTTATCCAGGATGTGGTGTGAACAAATGATTGTTTTGATGGAAGCCACCTTAAATGGGAGTAGGAAATAGAAAACATGATGCACCAGCACAAGTAGTATTATTATGCTTAGCGGTGGGAGTAAATTTACTGCCATGAGATGATACAGACTGACAGAGACTACAATGGGATTAAGGCCTGGTCTGTCTTCAAATCCACGTACATGAGCATGGATAACAAGTCTGTTGATTACAAACTGATGTCAACAACGCTGCATACGACAAATCCTCCGCTTGCTGTCAGTAATTAAAGGTGAGTTGCCAGGGAGAACGCTTTTAGCTACCCTGGAACATGAATCTGATTTAACATGAGTCTTGTAATGTGTCAGACTCATCACAACAGTCTGAGCTGCCTACTGTACGGCCGTGCATAATATAATCAGTGATGCGTGGCTTAAGGTAAAAGGTTGGACGATCATGCAGCCCTGATTTAGTTGTACATCTTAAAACCAATAAATCTGTAAGAAACACACACGCACTACTTGCCATGCACTGGGCTTTGCATCCAATTAACCCTCCTGTTGTCCTCATTTTCTGTATACACCCCGTGTCCTCCGGGTCAAAATGACCCGTCTTCACTAAACCCCTAATATAAGCAGCTTAATTCAATTTAAACACCAAATTTCATCTTGTTTGAAGAAACAACTTGTCATTCACCACAAAATGTGTGAATACCTGAGTTTTCCCTCTTCACTTCATTTCTATAGCTTATGAAAAGAAAAAAAAATGTGCAAAAAGGAGTTTTGAATGATTTTTTTATTCATCCCAATGACTCAGTTTCTTTATTTTCTCTTTCTTTCTTTTTTCAGTGAACAATTTAAAACAATGTACAATACAAAAATATGAAAAATAACATAACCCATTTAACTAATTGGCACATGTAGGGCAGTATGCAAGTGCGCAGCCTTTGCAGATATATTTCTTACACCTGCAGCACACAGTATGTGTTTTACAGTCCTTCTTTTGAGGGCAGAACTGACATCTCTTCCTCTTACTTGCCCTAGCTGGGGAAGTGGCTGTGGTAGCTATATCCTCAGGTTGATCAGGAGCTCCAGCACTCTGAATAGCTTTCACAACTGCTGCTGAGGCTTCTGTGCGAGGGACATGCTTCCTTCTTTCAATGAGTGGAATTACAAGTGCCTTTCCCAGCTGCTCCAGGAACACCCTCCTCTTGTTCTGCTTACGAGACATCCAGGTCGGGTTGATCTCTCTCCAAATCACAAAGGCATTGTAGGAGGAAACATCAATGATGTTATGGAAGATGACCAGGGGCCAGCGGGCAGTCATCCTTCTGCAGCTGTATGTTCCAATCACCTTATCTAGGTTGTCCACACCTCCCTTGTTGCGGTTGTAGTCTAGGATGATGACTGGCTTCCTGTCCTCACGATCGCTTACGTCACCGTCTGTGTGCAGTGTGCTCAGAAGAACTACATTCTTGTTTTTCTTTGGGAGGTAAGAAACTAGAGTGGTGGTGGGCGTGAAGGCAAACTTTGATGAGAATACCTCTCTCTCCTTTGACGCAAGCAGTGCAGGTGGGAGCTCAGGCTTGTTCTTTCGAACTGTACCAACCATGGTGATCTTCCTCTTCAGGAGCTGCTGTCCGAGTTCATAAGATGTGAAGAAGTTGTCACATGTGACATTGTGACCCCTCAGTCCCTCTGTCACATCAAGCACAACTCGCATCCCCTGGTTCTTCTCTGGGCATCCACTGGCTGTCTTCCCGGTATAGATTTGCATTTTCCAAGCATAGCTTGATTTGGCATCGCAAGCCACCCATGACTTGATCCCATATTTTGCTGGCTTGCTGGGCATATACTGCCGGAAAGGACAACGACCTTTGGACAGAAGACAATAGCATCAGTGATTAGTATCAGTGTCACAGAAAACAGTCAGACAAATCAATAGTGACAATCACTTTTATTACAAATATGAAAATAGATTACCTCTAAATGGAACCAGTTGCTCATCCACTGTTACGTCAGGCCCTGGATTGTAGAGGTAGGGCAGCCGCTCCACCCACTTGTCCCAGACCTCCCTTATGGCTGCAAGTTTGTCTGTCACACGTCTTGCTGGTCTTGACTCACGGTCATCAAATCGTAGCAGTCTTGAGTAGGTGTGAAAGAGTTTGAGTGGCATTGTGGCTCGGAAAATTGGCCTTCCACTCTCTGCATCCCATAGACTAGCTGCAGCCTCACCTCGGGACCTGTATACACCGGCTAAGATTAGCAGCCCTAAATAGGCATGCAGGTCAGTCTCATCCATCTTTTTCCAGCTGTCTCCGTATTTGCGAAAACCCTCCAGATTTGTCATCTCCAGGATTATTTTTTCTATTGCTGGTGTGATAAACAGGTGGAATGTAGAGACAATGTCATGGGCATGAGAAACGGCATACCTTGTGGGTCCTGGGGTCATCTTTATGATATTTTGTTCTGCATGCCTGCCATGTTGGTCATATGCTGCTGAGGACCATGTTGTTTTGCCATTTTTTGAAAGGAAAGTCTCTCTTTCAGCTTCAGGGTTTTCTTCTTCTTCTGAAGATGATTCGTCATGCTCTGGGTTGTATTCCTCCCCATCTTCTTCTTCTGATACATCCTCCACTTCTTCTTCTGAATCAGAGTTGTCTTGCTGGACATCTGAAAAAATCTGCTCTAGAGCCTCTTCAACGTTATAACGCACACTCATGGCTTCACAGAATTTGGGGCCCTGTCATCTGCAGCACCTTTATAATCTCTGGAAATCCACCGAAAAAGAGCTCTGCAGTCTGCGAGAACGCCTTTGTGTCGTTTACTTCTGCTACTGTCTTGTTCACGTGAACTGCTAATTGGTCTGAGACTGATCAAAGGCACAGCAATCCGCGAGAAGACCACTTCTGCAGCTGCTTGACTAAAACATTGTAACATTCTGTGGTGTGTAAATAACTCTGTGACCTTGATTTCAACTCTTTTTGTCTCACGGGTCATTTTGACCCGAATACCACCTTTGTACCTTTTTTTGTACAGCTTACATGGAAATGTGAATAAAAGCAACATTTCACTTTTTCTACTGTCGGTGCCAATCTAGGCAAAGTCATAAATTTTCAAGTAAAAAAAATATTGTTAAGGGGATTTTTTGGGGGTTTTTAACACAGTGGCGGGTCATTTTGACCCGAGGACAACAGGAGGGTTAAAAGCCCTGAAAGGGTATATAGAGTATGACAGACAGACACAGGTATTTAAGTCCAGTGTTTAAAGGGCAGTAAAATGTCATGCTACAGGACTGTAACTCATTAGTTGGTCAGTGTCCTGACTGGCCTGTGGCTTTTCCCACATGGTCCTTCCACTGAATAAAGCTTTCTCATTAAAGTCCATGCATTTTACATGTTTCTCTTACTACACATGAGTATGCATGTGCTGGGTGATGAATAAGTGAAGGTGTGCTGCTCAGTGTGTGCCGTGGAACACACCACAGCTGTGTCCTGCTCCAAGACACACGTGGAGCAGAGAGTTACGTAAGACAGCACTCAGTTTGAGAACACATACACACATGCGAAGAAGACACAGCTGGGCCTTTTCTGGAAAGCTTTCACTTCTTTTTCAGCCTTTTGCCCTTTCTGCAACGTTGCAGTTAAAGAGTCTGCGTTTATGTCACAGACAGCCAAACTAGCTAGATAACACTTTACCACCTTATAAGCCAAAGCTTACTTATAAGCTGTTATTGAACCCGTATTTTCCTGCCTTAGGCATTCATAGATATGAAATGAACTGTTGCAATAATGCACAATATGTTTGGTAGCATAGTGTAAGCTAATAAAATAGCTTACAATAGTATAGGCTGAGCTAGCAAATTCTAGCCCATGAGTTTAGCCAGGTATGGCCTTCAGGAATACATTATACTGTAGGTAATATACAAGCATAGTAAGATTGCAAATGTAACCAATGAGTTAAGATAGGTAGCTTTTAGTTGCCTCTACCTTCTAGCTTAGCCTGAAGTCCTCAAAAGTTTAATTTGTATGCTTTTGTAAGTTTAGAAAAGTTACATGAGATTTACCTGTAAAGTTAAGCTATTTTCATAAATGTAAATAAAGCAAATGAAATGTTGATGTTAGCTCTTTTTCCCTTATTTCTGAAGTAAATCATTGTGCTGCAACTTCCTCTTTCGGCTAGAGGTCGATTTAAAAATCCATTTGCAGAGACGTGTTCTTCAAACATCGTGCAGTACTTAGTTATTAGGGTTCCAATCATTTTCAATGCAGTGCTGTCAGCAGTAGTTCCACAATGGCCGAACTAAAAGCATGAAATATTTGGACCCCCACGGAGCCATTTCCCTTTTACTGTCACAAGGTTTTACCCTGCCCCTTCACTGCCCCCCCAGGAAATATTTAACACTGGGCTTGAATAGAAAATCTGTAAACAAGGATGTTGATTCGTCATGTCCGGGGAACAAGTTGGATTTCACTTTAAATAAGTTGGCTGTGGGTTTTTTTTCATGGGATTTATAAGAATTCAATTTAGACCGCTATTTCAAAGAGATAGCTTGAAAAGATGTTTAACATGTGAGAGTCTGGATACTTCACAGTCATCAGGAGGAAAGTTAAAACATTTAAGCAGCGGTATTATTGTTTAATTGCTTAGATAATAAGGTGTGCAAATCAACCCCTTAAGATCCCCCTTTCTTTTATTCCTATTACTCTAGATGAATCAACTTTCTCTTCCTTTCTCTCTCTTTCTCCATCCGTACCATGCGGCGGATTAGCCAAATCTGGGGATGATCATAATTACAGAATCAATGGTGTAATTAATGTGGTCATTAGGCAGCTATAAATGTTATCACACAGGGATCAGAGAGCTCGGCGATCGATACTGTAATTACACCCCTCCCATTGCCAGTGACCATTAAAGCTTGTACGACCGCAAATTCACACTTCTATGTGTACACACAAGTGAATGTTTATGTATACAAACACACATACAGACCTTTTGACCCTAAGGTTTTACTGCCCTGAGCACTCCTGGGATACGGAGCACCATTATTCCTCTATCTAATTACTAAGCTATATCAATAGACAGAAATCAATAGGGATACCCTGTATGGTCTTTGTCTTATTGGCCTTTTAGTGCATCTTTATTGGAGAAGAACAGTATTTGGTATGCGCAAAGGGGTGAGGAAAGGTAAGAGGTAAGGGATGAACGGATTATGCCAGAACAGCCGGTAAGAGATCATAGAGTTTGTCGCTTGAGGACAGAGGGGCGAGATTTGAGTCTGACGGAGGGTAAAAGGATGGGGTTGATAACACACATGGCAGAAATGGATGAAAGGATGAACAGGTAGGAAAATCCGAAGAGGCAGTTGTCTGCGACAAGAGTGATGAGTCGCCGAGTTGAGCAGACAGAGAGACAGAAAGGAAAGAAAATGTGCATTCAGGGGTCAAAATGGGTTGAAAAAAAAAAAAAAAAAAAAAAGGCGAGGTGGTCCGGAGAATGGGGTTGGATAATGGATGTATGGCAGAAAATGGATCAGCAATGTCAGGAAAAACAGGTGGAGGAATATGGAGAGAACGTAAGAGGTTAAGTGAAAAGATGGGGAATAAGGGGTAACAGGCTTTACGTCAAGAATACATTATGTTCACCCTATTCGAGGGGGGTGGAGGGTGATCAAAGGATAAAGTTTAAAGGTTAAGAGAACGAGAACACAAAATACCTTCAATGTTGAATCAATAAACATTTGATGCTCTGATGTCACGTAGAATAACAGAATTTCTTTAAAAGTTGACAGGTGCAAATCTTGAGAGTAAAGACGTTTCAACTGTTCAAAAGCGGATTCTTGCGATATGTCTAAAACTGCTTCTAAAACGTTTCCTCAAACAAGACAAAGAAACAAGAAAGGGGAAATAAGAAAATGAAGGGAAGGGTTTCTTTGAGCATATTAACGAACCTTCTAGTTTGTTTTTGTAAAAAAAAAGATGAAAAAAAAGTCTTAGATTACTTCCCAACTTTATCATCAGTAGAGCAGCTGAATGCAAATGTCACATCTCTACTCTTAGCCTAGACAGGCGGGTTGACAATCTGGGATGATTTAAAGAAACATCTGACTGAGTCTTTGGGAGGATTTTTCTTTGCGGAAGAAATGCTATACTAAAAGAAGGGTATTGTTTGAAGGAGGGGTCACGGTCGGGTGAGATGAGACACGGAAATTGTACCCTGAAGATGAGCTGGAGATGGGAGAATGAGGATGGATGGGGATGAAGAAAGTGGGGGCGGTGGGTGCAGGTCAGGAGGAGAGGGGATGACATGAAAAGGGGGATGTGGATGGAAGGATGCAAGGTGAAGGACAGGGGTAATGTGGCCCTGAAGGGTAGCCATCTGGTTGAATGGGAAGGTGAGGTAATGATTAGCTTACAAACAGGGAATTGCTCACTTAATGCAAAATGTCAGGATGAGTGATATTTATGCAATAGCACATACCAGGGAGTGCTGTTGTAGTGCATATCCGCAATCTCTGCTGTGATCTTGTTTTTATTCAACAGCTCCACAAGAAGCATGTGATTGGGAACAACAGTTTAATTCTCATTTATCTATTAAATCATACTTTATACTGGATTAAAACTAGGCTGTTGTCAAGGAGCACAAAGCTTTTTCTCTAATCTTCCCACTCTGTATGTTATTCTTCACATGCTTCATTTTTCTCAGACTGTATTGAGATGGACGCAAAAAAAAAGCAGCTTGGAGGTGAAGCCAAAAGACTCAAAGCTCAACCCCCTGCAGTATAGGTGCTGTATGACCCCCTTAATCCTGACACAAGAATCTGTTCCACTGTGGACTGTACCCACCTGATTTCTCGTTTTATAAGCAAATTAATTGTGCGTTTTCGTTAGCGTAAGCAGCTTCACGTCATATATTGCGGCTCTTCCTGCTCTTTCCTACTGCACAGACTCTGGATGAAATTCACAATAATGTCAGAATCCATCTCTGAGATAATCTGGTTTCATCCTGTCCAAAAGGAGGAGACTGATGAATGCTGTTCATTTGTATATAAAGTGACAGATTTTGATTCTTCTACAGAAATTCCTGTGTGATAGGCTGAGTGATTCATCTCGTCCAATCATATTACTCATACAGGAACTCATTGTTGTATATACGCTGGTATAGCCACTTGATATTAATGTAACAAAAGGCAGCTTGAGAAGGCAGACAGGAACATATATAAGCGTACTTGTGCAGGGCGCTGAGGGCGTGTCCAGGGGGGTCCTAAAGTGGTCTTCTTCACACACACACACCACAGATCCTTCCTCCTCTGCGACACTGTTGGCTGGGCAGGGGAAACACTCCTGCTGCCTGGAGGACATCTTATAGGAACCAGGGGGACACGCTGTGAAAGAAAACAGAAGAAAGGATTTCAGATTTATCTCCTGCATAATATCTGTATCATTAGAACAATCCCATCTCACAGTCCATACTACCAAACTACAGAGAGGAGATGTCTGAACACTTGATTTAATGTTGAACTGGAAGTCACGAAAAACTGGCACAATTCTTCAGCCCTTTCAAAAAATAATTCAGAGCTATTTTTAATCGCTTTAGCACATTAAGAGAAACTCCAGTATTCCATTAAGAACCTAAAGCCTGAGAAAAAAAGACCTCTAATCTCCCTCTCAATTCAGTGGAGAGAAAATTAAGAATGTAAGAAGGAAAAAAAAAAAGTGAAAGAAAGTGATCCCTCAGGAAAGTATGCACAACACAGATGAGATGATTAGCCGAAAAAGCAGAGGAGACTTTGGCTAAATCCATCTGAAAACAGAATCCTCACATCATGATCATGGCCTTGACAAATGACATCAAAGGCTGCTGCTGGATTGAATCAGCCGGGCAAATAACAACAAGGCAAGGAAATGTGCAAGCACGCAGCTGCAGAAGCCCAAACTTAATTGTGTCATTGTTGTGTTAATTTTCCACTCTATTTTTTTTCCCCAGAACTCTCCGTCTGTATGCAGGATCATCGCACAAGGGCAAAAAAAAAAAAAACAGAGAGAGAGAGACCGCAAGGGGTGAGAATGTGGGCGAGGGTGATAAGCACTCATGACCTTACGTGCCGAACACACAAATGCACGCAGTGTAGCACAAGCTTATCAATGCATGTGAGACATAAACACACACTCGCCAACACACACGGAATTAAACAGGTTATTTTACACTCTCCCTCTGCAGTGTGCGGTTTCATTTTCTACTTGCCGCGTCTTTGTAGCAGGTGGTAATGGCTGTGAAATCAGAGAGCCGGCAAGCGCTCAGAGCTCTGGTGTTCTCTCTTCTGAGACTGTATACTAAAAAGCAGTTCTGCATGAAGAGCAGGGCATGCTCCCTTCTCCCTTCTCTTTCCCATCCTGCTCTTCATCCCTTTTCCTTTTTTTTAATCTGCTTTACATTCAACCTTTCTCACCTTCTCTCTCTCTCTCTCAGGGCGTGTGCCTGTAATCTTTTCCCCTAACTCTCTCTTCAGTATAATAAAAGACACCGCGTATCATTTAGTCAATACACTGTTGCATGTTTAGGATTTTTATTCAATTGTCTTTTTCTTTCAGAGGCATCAGATCTGCTTTAAGCAAAGAAAAAAGCTTTTAACTTGTTTCAGTGTCCCAAAAAGTTTTGTTTTTATTTGATGATTGAAATATGCAGTTCAAGACATATAACTCCTTTTACAGTGAGTAGAGATTCTGTCATTCCAGACACAACTGTTGGAACAATACAAGAAACAGGATCCTTACTCACTCAGTGCAGTGAACACAACTAATAACCAGCCTGTTTTAAAACGGTAAACTTCTGCTGACTCAGCAAACCCGAAAAAACTCTGTGTCTGTTGTATATGTCTTCTTCTTTTCTGAATAACTTAAACACAGGCGAGACGAAAACACACAAAAAGTCCCTGACAACCTCACACACAGACGCTGCCAAAAAAAACATCACGTTCAAGTTCAACACCGAGGTGTGATGTAAGTCTCGCACTCTAAGAACTGATAGGGTCACTCATGAAGGCTGTGACAGGCCGTGTTGTTTCTGTTCATGAGAGTCAGAGCACATATTTCAGCCTGTGTGACTGAGATTGAAAGTGTATGCGGAGATTTAGAGGTCTGGAACCGAGCTAACAGTGTGTGCAGTTTGGTGGAGAAAGTTACTGGAGCATCTCTCCCATCTCTGGCGCTGTGTCACACTACAGTTCTTTAGAGAAAAGATGACAGAGTCAGTCGTAAGAGAAGCTAAGTTAAGATGCAGACAGCGGGTGCTAGGTGACACACAGAGCTGCAGTACCAAACTGCTTCAGCACCATGATTGTTCATCAAGACACAAGCACAATAACGAAGCGGGCCTCTGTTATTCCACCTCATTTACTCAGCCACTCCAACAAAATACACACCACACAAAAGGGCTGCCATTACACATCGATTAGCGGGCCGCGTCAGCCTCCCCTGGCTCAGACCGGTGTGAGGAAGCAAGCCAGTGTGTTTCTGCATCTGTGTGTGTGAGTGTGAGTTGCTGTAAGAACCTTGTAATCGACTTTCTAATATCTGTCATTACACAGATAAAAGCATCTCGCTTTCAACTCACAGCATAGCCGAGCACAGGGACATAACAGAAATACAAACACACACACACACACAGCTCTGGAGTAGAGACCCTTTGTTCCTGACCGTGTTGCTATCCTTCCCTCACCACGCCAAGGGCATCAAGCGTGAATAGCCCCAGAATCAAGGCACAATTATGCATAGATCTATAAGACCACGGAATGGGTTTCCGCATTTTCTACCCATCAAGCTTAAAAGCATGCTAGCCATAGCTGTGGCAGGCTGCGATCCTGACTTATCTCTTCAATTCAGCGTGGATCCACATTCTGCCTGCCTACCTTGGAAATGTGCGTCTAATGATAGGGGTGTATCAAGACAATATGTGCAGCTCAGATAACAAAAGGAGCTGGCTTTCCACGCTGCCCATCATTCTCCACAGTGAAGGATCATACGACGACACGCCAACAGGCAGTGCCAGGAAAGGTCACATTAGTCAAAACGGGCCAACGGCCATCTGCCAATGGGAGAATGTGGAATCTCTAAAACACATCCAACAGTGAGGAAAAAAAAAGAAAATCCTTGTGACAAAGACCACTCGAATCATTAGAAGACATGTTTTCTTTTGTCATCCATTCGGCGTTTCATTGCCAAGGTATACAAGTTAAACTGGAGATGAGAGCACCGGGGAGAGAGAACAGGAGAGGGGTTGGTTGGAGAAATAGAGAGACAGAAGGAGAAATCTGCCAGGACAGCTGGCAAACCAACTGATCAATTTGTCCAGTGTGCCAACGGGGGAGCCGCGATTAGACTGAACACGGCTGCAAATGCGCACACACACACACACACACACACGCACCAACACGCACGCATGCATAGACATATTTCTTCAAGGTGTAATAATATAGATATGCAGTGACACGCCAAGTCCTATAAGAAGGAGTGGGGGAAGGAAGATGAGGGCTGAATACCAACTGCTGTGAGAAATAGTTAAGAGAGACACACACAGACAAACAGATGGTGTGTGAGAGACAGAAAGACGGTCGGATGCATACTGTACAAAGGAAGCGCATTATAAAAGGAGGCTGAATGGACTCCTTCAGTTTGACAGAGAGACAGAGGTAGAAAAACAGAGACGCACCGACGTGCCATGCATACAGATGAGAAGCACTGAAAGAAGCACTGAGGGAGTTAGAATAAAGTCCTCCATAGTGGGAATGTATATACAGCTCTTGCACTGCTGGGTAGAGATCTTCAGATAGCTTTTTTATTACCCTTAACCACACCAATACAGATACCTAGACTTGCACCTATTAGAGACACTCTATCAATTCGATATGATTTCAATTATTACTGTTTGGCCTGGATTAGTACACTGAAGAAACGACTAAAAATGAACGAAGCCCTTTGACAAAAGCTGAGCTAACGTTAGCAGCAGCCTTGCTAGAATCTCCAAAACCTTGTTGACACGTTTGGAAATCTCCTGAAAAACTCTGGAGATTACACGAAGGGGCTGTATATGTGAACACAAAAAGACACATTTTTTTGCACAGACTTAAGCCGGAGTTTATCTAGATATTATCCAGAGTGCATAGGTGAAAAATGGCTCTGGTTTGCCAGAGGGTTTGCCCTACTGGTAGTTTTGTGTGATTGCAATTAATGTCATTTTGTCTGGTTAATGGAATACTTTACAAAATCCTCTTGTTTGTAGTAAAAGCCCGTCATGGCCTTGCTCCAATGTACAAAACTATCAAACAGCCCACACATCCAAAGACAGAGAAAGACTAAAGTCTGCACACCAGAAGCTGCTCCAACTAAATTTAACAACAATTATCACCACATGTAACGCTTTTGGTCCCTCGCCCTTCAACAGACATTTATCCTGATTTGTAATATACATCACAGAGCCATAATGACCGTACAGTAATTCTAACCATCCCACAGGCTTGAATTTGATTCCTTATCTGATTAGCATCTCACTCCTGTTTTACTGAAAGCCTTCATTTAGGCTCAAAAGGCGCTACTGGAGGCATGCCTGATTCTGGTAGCCAAAGTCTACTTCTCATTGGCCTACATTTTCTCACAAAGAGCTTGTTGGTGTTCATGGATAAAATAAATAATGGGGAAGTAAAACTTGGTATCAATTTTATCACGTATTTAAACACTGGAGTCATGATAAAAATGAAACAGTGAGATATGCCAACAGTTTCCCCATCTAATGAATAAAACCCAAAGGCCATCAAACCCACATTTCACTGAGTTCACAAATTACTTTAATAGACTTTTGTCTTTGTGGGAGGAATCAATTTATAGTTTGCCCTTCTCTCTAATTCTTTTCTATAACCTTAAACATGGCCATTAATAAATCACGAAGCACTTAATACAATAAATGTGGGCAATGAATTGTTCTTTGCCTCCCTGACAGCTCGCATTAATTAATATTAATAACAGTGTAAGAGCTTTTCTTAAGACGTTCACACAGACACCCACTCATAGCTTTACCCCCACTGTTAAGTACACACATCCATTGAAGAACGAACAATATGCGACAAAGCAGTCTTGGCAGATACATAGATCTGAAACAGACTAAAGGGATACAGTCTCAAACGTTTGTATGAATGAATGAAAAGGAGGAAAGAGGGTGAGGGCATGTCTGAGCGAAACAGGGGAGAGGGGACGTGATTTCAGCAGGTGGAAATAAATAATTCAGAGAGCTCTAATTCAGATCAGTGCCCTCTGTGTGGCTGATGCTGATTCTGATGCTAATTCTTTCGGCTGGTAGGCAGCTTTAACATCCACAAATGAATTCTCATTACCATCTAACAACTTTGAAGGTCGCCTGTAAAGACACACACACACACAAAATAAAAAATAATAATTATATATATATGGAGGTAAAAAGAGAAAAAAATGAGTGATTGGTACATAGACTGTTTCTGGGTGAATCAAATTATAAAAGCGTGAAATGATAATGAATATGCCACCCTGGACCCGTTGAAATATGACTGAACGTGATGGATTCAGTCGTCTCAAAAGAGCCAATATTTACTAAATAATGGGATTTTGGCTTTAAAAGAAAATAAAAATTGGCTGGGCGAGAACAAAAGTTTAGAGATATTTTGTATCCTGAAAGTAGCGTAAAAAGGATTGGAGGACTGCCAGTATGAATTTCCAAGCTTAGGCAGGAAGTGCAAGCAATGAATGGACAATGCACCCTCTTTAGTCAGAAACAGCTGTTAGTCAATGGGCAGGACACATACACTGTTCCCACTATTGATCAAGGAAATATAGTCGCAGAGAACTGATGCCTGATACTAACCCTTCTCAAAGCAACACTGTCCCTTTTCCAACTTGAGATAGAAGTTTTAAAGGTTTATTTAATAGTATAATAACTTTCAACAGAAAGACAGGCGTCTCTCCAAAGTCCACAGTTTGGCAAACCCCTTTTACCTGCAGAATAAAAACGGTAACAAATGCAATTATTGTTGTTTTTCAATGTGTGTTGTTTATTGTAGTTCACAGATTGTGTCTGAAAAAAGATGTTTTCACTTTTTACATTTCAGAGGATGTTTTTCTGCTTCATTTCTGAAAAAAAACTATCCGTTACATTTCCTGGAGACCCGATGGATCCAAATTTACATTAACTCTTAAAATGGGCAGATAATAATTTGGCTTATTTGGCAACTTTGGCTTCTCTTGTGAGAAGTGGGTATGGCACTGGTTATGTACAAGCCTTCAGTTATGAATAAGAAGTCAGTAAGTCAATTTATGAAGGGTTTGATTCAAAGGCCAAGGTTGAGCAGAAGAGGACGATGACAGATTAGACTAAGGAGAAAAACAGAGTGACTGAGCAAAAAGCAGTGTACATCACTGGGAAGTAGCATCAGGCTGTATCGTTTACAGGTTCACAGCCAAGCTAGAATCCAGCACAGGGGTGCTTTTGGCTAAAAGCTAACATGCTAACTAGCTTATAGAAAAACTCTAAAATCCTGATACCTACTCTTGTGCACAATTCAAAGACATCCACTGTTGCTAGTGTGAACTTTTTTGTTTACATGCTCAAAATAGCTAACATGCTAATGTCATATGCTGTTATCCTGATTAGCTCTGACACCATCTTGGTTTCGCTGGTAAGCATTCAAACTTTGCAAAGCAGCACGAAATGTTAAGTACAGCTGAGACTGATCCAGGTGTTATTAGTTAAGCATACATTTGATAAAGAAGGTAATAGACATGTTTAAGGTATATATGTTAATGCTCTGCTTTAAATAGAATTGTTTCCCCTAAAGCCCTCGTGGTTTATCTTTACATTCAGAGATGAAACTTCACTGATGAAAAAAAGCTGTTTTGTGACACTTTCCAGATTAGGACGTTTTTTAAACAACTCTTTAAACTCGTTCTTCATCCAGTGTTGTAACCTGTCAGCACATCTAGTTTGTTTTGCAGCTATGACCAAGCCCCAGATTACAGCATAAATCCCTGTTATCAGCTCAAAGTAAAGACCTCATTTACGTCTACCCACTGACTGGCTGCTGCCTCAAAGCGTAATCGGGAGGAGAGCTCTGAGCCATGCCATTCAGGTCAACGCTTTGCTTTATCATTTCATGCTTTGTTCTGCCCTGGTTACCACAGACTGACATCACATAGAGAACACAGGAGGAAACTCGTGAACAATGCCGCCAGGGGTATTAATGTCAGTGGTGCTTTGTATGAGCTTTACACCAGAGACATGTCTAATTCTGCTGCACACACACACCCACACACACACACACACACACACACACACACACACACACACACACACTAATCCACACACACAAAAATGTACACACCAAAACATTCATCACATTTGTCTAAAGAAAACCCAACATTTCAGATTGAACAGGAGCGGTTACATCCTGAAACAGACAAAGAGCTGTCCAGTTACATCACCTCTGCTAATGCCAGGTCTGCACTGTTTTTATCAGACAGAGAGAGCAGACAGGAACAGACAGGAAACCATCCAGACGGACAAGCTAAAACAAAGCCCTACAGAATCAGAATCACTATCAGAATACAAGTATACAGCTGAACCCTCAAGCTCACTGACAATAAAAAGGTTAGAAGTCTCATGTGTGTGTACTGTGGCGTAATTGCATATTTAACAGGTTCAAATGGAATAACCCATACTGGAAAATTCACGGTCCTGCTGATTAGAGCAGTCACATGTATGGATGGAGTATTTAAACACATACTGAGTCGGTGAAATAAAAACTGCAACAGAGAAGTCTGTCATTGATTGTTGACAGAGCCTCTTCTTCCATTCCCGTTTTCACCGCTCTCTGTAATACCCATGTCACTCTGACGTTTACCTTTCTCCCATCTCATCTTCTCAAATAGCTCTTGATTGCTATCTGCTCTGCTCCCCGCCAAACGCTGCCCACACACCCCCCTCCATCCCCCTGCCCTCTCGCTATCATGTTTGCTCTCCCCATTTTTGTCTATTATTCGCCACCTCTGCTTTGGTCCGGCATCATTTTCGCAGGATTTTATCAGCAGCTGTGGAACAAAAGCCTGAGAGGGAACAATTTCAGGATAATATCGCCTCCTCTCCTCACCTGTCAGTCTCACAGAAACGCACAGACAAAGAAACACACATGTACTGTCTGTGAATATTGCAGACGCTAGGTTTTGTTCCTTTTCACAGTTTGAAAGCTTGTGTATTAGAATCAAAAATCTTAGGGAACAACTAGTTTTTTACCCAGCGCTCATCAAATATGGCAGCTTTATCAGTGGTCTAGCTCTTTACTGTTAGTATTTAATTAGGCTTTGTGGTCAAGTGATTGACGTTTAATATGCACCAACAAGTCGGACTTTGTAAGTAATACTTTCCAGTAATTTACATAATTACGTTTTGATGGCTTTGAACTCAGAGATAAAGCAAGTTCAGAAACATTTCACAGTTGGATGTGCAGCACATGCTTCACAAACATTAGTTAAATGATATTCACCGTTTGAAACAAAGCTCTCACTCCAAATGGAGCAAACAAGGGAAACCTCCTAATGAGTAAGGGCTAAAGACTACTGTTGAGTCACTGACAGCCCAGGACTTACCCCCTGTATGATAACAGCTGTAATGTAGTGGTAAAATTAATATACAGATAACTCATTGTTAAGTCACACAGAGGTTTAATCATTGTCTGATCCCTGGAAAGTTGAAAAACACTGTGTTACCAGCAGCGCTCAACGGTTGTTTTATTGCGTCACTTTAGCTGCCTAGCTTCAATTTTCCCTCCAACTGACGGCATTATGGCTCATTTAAAAATATGAAACCAGCACTTGTGCACAAATCGCAGTTTGCTCTGCTTAGCAGTTACGAGGCTTTTAAAGCCCATGTGTGTTTTGCGAATGAAAAGGTCTCTTTTGGGTTCATTTGCAGAAGTTTAGCGCCTTGAAACCCTTATGTGAATCAGGTCCTGAAACCATTTTAGAAGATTGGCCGTCGTAGTTTTCATAAACTTTTTCATCATAAAGATGGACATGAAAACAAAAAGACAGCTTGGAGAAAGAAAGCCCTTAAAAAGGCAAAATAGATGTTTTAACACCTATCTGAGAAGCCTTGTAAGATGGCCTGCAGGCTCTCAGCCTTCATGCACCACTGATACCCATTATCATCGTCCTTTCCACCTACCTCACATCCAGACAGACAACACCATGCTGGCTCCTTACTGCACACACCCAACTTGCATGGAAAACAGTTTGCTGCACAAGTCAGTCTACCAAATGTTAAGGTGATACATTGTGCATGCGTGAGTGTTGCTGTGTCTGCATTGGAGTTGCAAGGGAGCATCCAAGTCATTTCCATCATAACTATATCAGACACAAGTCAGCAAACACGTTTGCATGTCAATGTCAGGCAATTTCAGGTCGAACGCTCGCAAAATGAGATTCAATGTTCTGCTCTTTTCAAGCAGCTTGCTGTTGTGTGTATGCGTGTGTGTTTATGTACGCCATCTCTCCTGCCTGTCATACTCCACTAAAACACAATTCCACCTTCAAACCGAGAGCGAAGATAAGCTTAGGAAAGAGAAGTAATATTGATTGGTAATGCTGCTGAAGGTTATAGACGCACAGCAGACCCTTTTAGACACTTACATCTCTCCCTATTTGTAATGGCAATATGTAATGTCATTCTTCACTACCTCCAATTCCTCATGTATAAAAATGCATCAAGCGCCTGTCTGCGGTTTGTCAGCACTGTGAGCACGCTGTACACAACAATCAGAGTGGGGAGAAAACATTGATTGGAAATGCCGTCAATATTTGTGTGTTTTCATAGACGAAGATATCAAAACTAAAACTCCAAGACAACTGAAAGAGAAGAGACTCTATAGGAGAAAAAATGTTTGTTGCATTTTATTCAGATTTTAATTCACGGGGACAAAAGCAGAAAGATGTGATGTTTCCTAGACATCTAATAATATACAATATGTTAATAGAAGATAATCTTATTCTCTGGGGAAATTATTTATATGGAGAGTAAAGAGTTTTTGTTTTCTTGTAAATCGCTCATTTGCGTGTGTGAATGTGTGTGTGTTTGTGTGTGTGATACGGCTTGCTTATGGAAATAAACGAGCATAATCTTGTGCCTGCAGTCTGTTGTGACACGTTTCATTCGATTCTTTTTTATCGACTATTCAAATCTGGGATTTGAACTAAAATGAGCGTTGCCTACTAATGACATTCCATTTTCATTTGCCTCATTCGAATCAGCCATTTTCATAAAGACTGACCCAGATATAGACAAATTGGCCTGATAAATTTGATTCCCCAGAGTGCGGATAGACGAGCGCGGCTGCATCCCATTTAAGTACAGCAGAGAGGAAGGAAAAAAAAAACCTGCAGCACATTCGATCTCGTATCCTGTCTGATTGTTAAACGAGAGGAGGTCAAGGGTAATCAGATAACTCTTCAACCCTGGAAGACGCACCTATTAGAGTCACTTAGAGGGGACCAGGCTGGAATAAGGTGCATTTCAGTGTGTGCTTATGCAGTGTCATTATGTATATGAGTGCCTATAGGCACACAGCATATTAGAGTCTAAAGAGTGGGAATGATTGAAGTGTGTGCTTGTGCATGCATGAAGTAGCACCAGGATTAGGTATGCAGATTTGAAAATGCAAGCATTCGTTACAGGTTGTATTGAGAGTGAAAAACCATCTGAGTGCATTCCTTTGCAGAGGTCCTGTTACAGATACTACCATGTGGAATTTACATAATGTAGTTTCTAAAACTCTCCAGTATATTTATGCATGCCTCTTTTTTTTTTTTTCAAATATGCAAATGAGGCAGACATACGTTAGAAACACTTCTTTATATAACGTCCAATACACCATCAGAATGACTAAGGGGCAGGAATGATGTGCATTCACGCACAGAAAACTGTTGCATATGTTTACATTGGAGGTTTTGTACCGGAGGGTCGCTAGTTCAAGTCCCAATATATGGAAGTTGGTGTGGTAGCTGGATAGATTCCAGGCAAGGCACCAAAACGCCCTAAACCGCTCTGGTGCACTCCCTGCGTTGCAGAGTGTGGCAGCCTTACTCTGACATTTCTCTACAGGTCCTGTTTGTGCATGAGTGTGATTCAGACCGACAGTATGTGTGTGAGAAACATAATAATAATAAAAAAAAAAAAAGATATAAATCATATTTATTTATGACGTTAACGTCTTAAGAGTATTTGAGTCTGATAAATGTGATCCAGGTGTTGTAAAATCAATGAGTGATTGTGTTTAATAATCATGATCTCAATATCAATCAAAATAATCCTGATCATGTTTAGCACTAAAACACAGATGTTTTTTTTTTTTTTATCTTTACGTAGTTAAAGTGGACGTAACAAAGTGAACATTCTGCTCATCTCTTTCTGGGTTTCTCTCCACTTTATTCTGTCAGTATTTTATTCATACTGTATAAGTCTAACATATATTAAAACAGCCCTACACCAACACCTTACTGATCCTTTTTGACATCTAACCTGTCTGTAGGAACTCAGGTCATGAGGTCAAATTGTCCAGATTGTCCAGGGAATTTGGAAAGCACTATCTTTTCATTTCATGCAAACACAAGCATGTCATTCCAGCAAGTATTGTGCTTGTTTCTATTGGATGTTGCTGGACACTTTTTCCCTTTTTTCTCCAAAATATGAACCAAGCAAAATGCATGATGTTGTTGTACATTCATTCATTTGTTAGAATATGTACAAGTTGCTAGGCCACTGCTTTCCAGCTGCAAAAACATTCACCTCTGATTCATGTTTCTATCTTTGCTACACTGCGAGCTCCCGTGTTCAGCTGACCACCTAATCCCTGCTCATCGCTCATCCCCCTGCGACATTTGAGATCCACCATCCCGGGTTATTAAAAAGCAGAACGGCTGCAGAGATGGATGGAGACAGTGGTGGGGGGTCACTTGGACCATAAGGTTGATTAAGTGTTTTCACTTGCAGGGGGGGAGTCATGGTCAGAGCATACGACACATCGAATGTTTTTGGAGGGTGGGTAGTAGACGATGTGTGTGTGTGTGTGTGTTGGTGTGTGTGTGTGTGTGGGTGTTTGTGCGTGGGTGTGCACAACACCCCATGTGATGAGGAACAGTTGGTCTATCAAGGAGATGGATGAGGTAGGTCGATCCTCCAACCCCTCCCACCCCTTTTCTGGGTTTAACGGCTGAGCTCTGTGTTAGCGCTCAGAACACACATGCTGAAACATGAACATGGATTCTGTACGGCTCATCATTTTGATCACCGCCTTCACTTTCATCAAATGGAAAAAGCATACTTTTTAAGGATCATTTTCGGCTGCTGAATTTCTCAAATCAGTTTTGTTGCCACAAAAATACAGCTAGGATGCAGCAAGGATAATGTCCAAGGGAATGGCATTTCACCCTCATTTAAAATCTGATTGACTGGAGCCACCCCAAAGTCCAAACCAGGATTGGCTGTGTACCCTTTTGACCTTTTTTTGTGAACTATTTTGTCAGAACTTTAGATTGTGCAGAAAACATAACGTCCTTTGAGACCATACAACATTTATTTTTAAATTTTGCACATTCCCACAGCGCTTATTTATAGAGGTAACAAAAATGATACACATGAAAATAACATGTACGATACTACAAAAGAAGCAGTTAAAGGTGATTTGATTGGTGGAGATGGAAAGGGTGACAAAAAATGATATTCTGATAGCTAGGTGTGCCGAAGTTGGGCGACGACCAATCAAAATAGTTTGGACACGCCCCTGCAGACAACAAGGTGCTAATCACAGCTAATGAATGTGTTCCTGTGATAAAAAATGAGGGAAAAGTTACAGACAGGAGAAATGTAAATGAGGTGAAGACAGCGAACAGTTAAACTGCACTTTTTACACTGAAAACAGTCTTTCTAAAATATCTAAAAATGTCTGCAGTTCTTCAAAGTCAAACACGTGTAAAGCACGATGTTATCGAATTATAAAGAATGCAGTGAAAGACAGAACATCGCGCACACACACACACACACTGACAATGAGCGGACAATTATCACAGTTTAGTCTTCCTGCTGTTTGAATTAAAAATGAGGCCTTGCAACACAATCAGGGGCCACAATTAAGCTGTGAAGGTAAAGCGGCCCTGACCTTGTTGTGTAATTAACGGACTCTTCTTTCATTAATCCCCCACCACCCATCTCTTAGCGACCCCCCTACACATCTTCTCGTTCACTCAATGCCTCCCTCATTCTAAGCAGCCGTTTAATTAAGACATGCAAGATGGCGTCGCGAGGAGTCAGGGGAGGGGAAGTCGAGCAATTAGTGGAGGGAGAAAGGAGGTAAAGAGACGTTTGAAAAGGAGAGAGAGAGAGAGAGAGAGGAGGATAAGAAGACAAGCGATGTACGGAGAGTGAAAGTTCTACCATATTTACTTTTCAAGGATTTGAGAAAGTTAGTTTGCGAAAAAGTAGTTCCTGAAAATGGAACAACATAAAAGGAAATAAAACAAGGAACTCAAAGCAATTAAAAAATATCTACATTATAGGAAGTTTCATTTATCCTTTACTGATTTATTAAATAGCTCTGAGGTGATCCGTGTTTGATTAAGTGGTCTGATCAGACAGCCTGAGAGGGATCGCTTCTGTGCCCTCTGCTTCTACGTCTAGAGAGAGTTCAGAGTCTCAGTCTGAGATAAAACCATAAATGTGTATCCAGTGCAGCCATATTAAATATTAATGGTGAATTACCATTAACACACACTGACATATATATTGCATTGCCAACCATAAAGTAGGGTCGACGTTTCATGCACTTAAGAGTATTATGTTAGTTTCAGTTATTTAAAGCTAATGTGTGACGCAAATGAGAGAGTGATTCCTATGTCTCAGGAAAATATTGTTTGTTTGACTGGAAGTGAAATAATGGGCATGATCTTCCCATCTCCCTGCACAACTTTATGACCAGTTTACATTGAGGTAACGCCACAAGTTTAATCACTCTTCTCTGCGTTTTTGAGGGATTAAAACTTTTTGCCTCTCGTCAACTTTCCTTGATTGGAAAAATCTTCTAAAGCATCTTCCCCAGCTCTGAGCCCTCGGAGAAATGTCTTTAAAAGTTTTAAATGGAGAAAAGTCCTTTCAAATCTAATGACAGGTTTTTTCTTGCTGCTTTGAAGGGTTTTTCACTTCACTATGAGCGCAATCTTCCTCCTGGCACGTACACACTCAAACTTTCAGAACACTCTCCAAAGGTCTTAGCTTGGAATTATGGTCCAGACGCTGAAGCATGTGGAGACAGACTGCACCAGACAGTGAGTCATCGAGAAAAGGGACTCAAAAACATTACGTCGCATGTGTGCGTTTCTGTGTCAGAGCATATGTATGTGTGTGTTTGTGTGTGTGTCCACTTCTGTGTTGGTTTGTGTGTGTCCGCGAGGGCCTTAGGGCATCCGAAACAGCCAGCTTTTGGTAAAGCGCAGCAACGCTTACAATCTGTGTTAAAAGACGCCCTGCTGCCTCGAACCAACTGCTCAACAGAGCAGAGAGCAACTAAAAAAGAATAGCGCCGCATAAGCAGACGTGACAGACGTTCAGAGACCCACTTTGCGGTGCTGTTTAGTGCCTCACTCAGTGCTGTGAGCAATCATCGTCTCATATAGGCAGAAACACGCTGCAAGCTTCAGCTTGAATAGGTAGAAGACAAGTAGACAAACAGGTGGCTGGACTCCTGCTGTCTAAATCAGAATGGACTTAAAGATGGTGGGAAAAGTCAGCAGGAAAGAAGTTATGAAGAGAAAAAGAAGGAAGTTTTGTTTCCCCCAAACTCAACAGTACATGCTAGTGTCTTAAAGCAGGAAAAATACAAGACATATGAGTTTGATTTTGTTGAAACCAACATTAAACCAGGCAGTTTGACGCCCTTGATATTTGTGACTCCATTTATTACATGTTGCAACCGCAGACTGTTTCTTGAAATCCACTTTTGTGAAACCACTTTTAGAGCGAACCCATGATTGAAATCCACCCCAAATGTAAAATTACCAGAGTTGGTGTTTTAACCATTTAACCCATTCCCTCCCTGACCATTGTCTGTTGTTTTGCTGTTGATTAAAATGCCCAGATTGTTACGACGTCAAGACAGTTTGATAGTCAGACCCCTGATATCAGTCTAAATATGGGCATTGGGCTTCCATCTAAAGCCAAACACATCTTCAGTCTGGCGAGCTTTCACTTTTAACAAACAGTCCATTAAAGATTAAAGCAGTTTATTTTTAATTACTGTCACGGTGGCCTTCTAAATTCTTAATATATATGAATACACATAAACACTTTCTGACTCATTAGCTTCTAGTGAAGGACCACAAATCCTCAGAGTCAGAGCATTTCAGAGATTTCAGGAAACTCTATTAATTGACCTAATGAACATTTGGATAAAGCACAGTGTCAAAGAGCTGCTAAAGAGAACATGCTGTTATTTTACTCCAGTGAATATGAGTCAAACACAAGTTGTCAGACAAGCTGCAGACAAAGTAGTCACTAAAAGGCATTACAGGCCTGGCTGATGTTAAAACCAACTGACCGGGCAGCCACAGTGCTTGTCATAATTTTAGGTAGAACAGGCTGAACATTCACACCACAGAGCCGTCAACATCACTTACAATCAAACCCTGACACTAGGCGGTCCAGTTAAAGTGAACGACTCCACATCTATCTTAATGCCTCACTGGACACAAGCTCCTCCAATGACTCTACTTCACTTCACTCCAAAAATATCTGTTGTCCATCACTGCTACTGGTAAATGTTAGATGAGTTAACCTTCATTTAGGAGTAAAATCCTCCAGAGCTATCTCTTAAATCTGGAAGAATCACAGACTGTATATTCAGATGAACGGCGTAACAGCCGCATTGGAGTGAAGCCAGAAGACTTAGCGCTCACGCCGCTGACTAGCTGCAGTAAAAATCATAAACCTCGCCTCCTCTATGTTAACAGAAGCACCATTATCTCCCTAAACATTGCAAAACTCTCTTTCACTTTGATGTTCAGAGATACTCAAAGTCTCTTTCTAGCTTTGCTGCCACTGCGAGGAAAAGGACCAAATTAGCACAATAAACACTGGGGTCGAATCTACAGAAACAGCCGTTGGCCAAAGTAAGAGCTAAAACTGAATAATACTCAAATGATGCTTTCACATATTTAAATAAGTATTTGCTGCAGCTCCACTGATGCGTGAAGGTGATTGATGCTATAATTAGGTGTGACAAGTTAAAGTGACCACATCCAGTCACACTGGAACTAAATATCTTTTTTTATTAATGCAGACTGTGTGCACATGAAACAGACAAAAACGAGAAACTTTAACGGCAACAAAAAAAGCTTTTTAATTGCAAAAAAAAAAAAAACGCCAACAGAAACATATTTTTGCAAAAGATTTTGCAGAAACTATTGCCTGTAAGAGTTTGTGATTTTCCAAAAGAAGAATAAACTCTTCCACACAGTGTGTAAAAGATGACAGAGGTCACGGAGGGAGAAGGAAAGACAAACTAGCAGCATTATTTAGCTGCTGCGTGGGAGTGTTATGAGTGCGAGTGTATCGATTTGTCCTTCCCCTGAAGCGCTGTAGCTTCATCCCTCCCTCCGCATTTGTTGGGCTTTCTTTTCACTCTCTCAGTCTCTGCTTCCTTTTGGCTGACACCCTTCCTCACTCGGAACTGAATTGCTGGAAGGCGAGCCCGAGTGGACTGCAAGTGTAGGTGTGTCTGTGAGCGTGTGAGTGTGTGTCACACAGAAGAGTTCAATATAGCCCTCATTTTCTGTATTTATAACTAAGCCTCACTGTGGGGGCACCGCTGGAAGAAAAGGGTACAGTGATTACTGTACAGGTCAAATCCTTGTTCTCCACACAACCAAGACTGCATCCAGTATTGATCCAACACCATGTTTCACAATGAATCACTTTGGGATATTTTGTTCTTGCTATAAAAACAAAAAAAAAGAAAGAACATGGATTGTAAATGCACTACACCATCTCATTATTGTGTTTTCTGTTTTGGTGCACCTAAATGAAAAGGCTCAACTATTTATGAATTTCAGCGGGGAATATTGGCCTTTATACAGTTCTTCAGATTGATCTATTGTTCATATGTTAATGGTGATTAAATATATTGTTAATTTAGAAAAAGTTTGTCCTCTCCCTCTATTAAAACAGGCCCATGCTACAATTTCCGAGCAAATTACAGCTTCAGTGTAAGAATACTCAGTCCTCGTTTAGTTGAGTCCCTACATTTTTTTGCTAACTGATTTAAATTTTCTATGTTAAAATTCAATTATATTCCTCTCATTTAATGCCAAGTTTGCTGCTTGTAGTATTTTTGCTTTGCTATCTTGACAAATTTACAAAAAAGAAAATCAACCAACCACGTGTTAAAGATAAAATATGTAGATTCAGCCACCAGGGGGCTTTCAAACAAAACTACAATAACAGAAGACGACGTTGAGACTTGCTGGGAATCATTGGGAGTCCTCTCTGCTATTGTACATAACGTTTAACCGTTTCTCTTATAATAACTTCCCAGTCCTCGTGCCTTTGTGTGGCCTGTATTAAAAGCTTTGACTCAAGATTGAACACATCACCTTTTTTTCTTTAAATGACTTAGCAATGATGATGCTACAGGGAAATACTTAAAACAGCTATTGCCAGGGACTACTTTCATCAGCGGATTGATACGAAAGCAATACAGTGTGTTTGGGATTGATCAAAAAGCAAACAGTGCCCATGTTAAAGTTAAAGATGTACTTATTTGTACAGAGTCAATGTAGATGTTAAGCAGTGGTGCCTCATCAGTAGAGGGCGCTAGGACAGACCTTCATCCTACTGTTCCAGTGTTGTGTGGCCTTCTCTTGGAAATGATGTCCAGCAAAAAGGTCCTGCGGGTCCTAGATTTTCGTAGAAGAGTCCTTGTTATGGTTCACTGAGCTTGTTTAGAAACCCTGTAACTTCACAGTTTTGGCCTTCAAAAGACATGAAAACTCCTCAGACATACACACACACTTACTACCTCTGTCAGCGACACACACTTATCCTGTGTCTTCCTCACTCCTGCTCCCTGCCCTCTGCTGTGCCGTGTCCTTGTTACAATCCTGCCTTTGGCACATCAGCCAGCTGTCGTCGCACACAGGGTCATCTCGGTTACACGACAAGTAGAGCTTATACCGAAGCAACAAAATACTGAACAGACAGGACAGGAGAGTGGGCGATTTTTGCTTTTCCTTGAGTTGCATTTATTCCACATTTTTTATTCTCTGGCAGCTTCCCTCTACGTCAGGCTCAAGGTGGGAAGGTCAAATGCTGTCAGAACGTTGAACTGTCCTGTCCTTATGTGCAAATAATCGTAACTCATTAATCCCAAAACAAGGCTATTCCAGGCACTCTGTTGAATCCAATTTTTCTCCCACGAAAATGGTCCAAATAAATGTGAGTGTAGCTTTTAGCTCGCTTTAACTTAATCTAAATGCATCAATATGGTGTGAAAGCATTACCATAAAGGCAAGGCCTCAAACCTGTCGGGAAGATGTTCTCACACTGAGTGAGAAAAACATTATGTGATTACATGATATGTTTTATAAAACATATATCGTCATAAATCCAGAGTGTTGATCGTGGATACTTAAATTGTGATAATGATAACACGAATATGAATATGTCTTTCTTACAACCCGCAAAATAACGGCGTGACAATATTACAGCGTTTGAGTTTGTATAGCTGTGAGTGAAAACATAGTAAAATTGAATGTTTGTGAAAACGGTTAGCTGCCTTAAAAAACAATAAAACACTCAGTGATATTTGAAACTACTTGTTCGAGGCTGGAAAAAAAAGTGAGGAAGGAAACCGATAATGTCGAGGCAGAGTGAGATCAGTTTTTCGAGAACTGATGAAACTCTGATTGCTTTCTGGCAGGGCTGGATGGGTCATCGCTGCCGGATTCAGTTTCAGGTCGGTCGGACAGTTGTTGCCTAAAAACCTTCCCATTTGGCTGCGAGCCTCTCCCGCCCTCCACCTCCTGTGCTCCTTCTCTTGCCCGCTGTTGATCTGCATTGCTCTCTGCGCTGACCTCCTAAGCCCACTCTCCATCCATCCATCTATCCATCCATCTCGCTCTTTCACCTCTGTCCATCTCTCTTCCCTTCGCGTTCTCTCTCGCTCAATCTCTCTCTTTCCTCCCACCACTCTGTCCGTTAATACATCTCACTATCTCTGTGCCCCGAGGAAGGAGCAGGGAGTGAGTGGGATCACTCCGACTGTGCAAGGAGCACCCGAAAAAAAAAAAAGAAAGCATCCACATACACTCTGAATCCTGACCCACACATGCACACAATCATACAGAAACCCTGAAGCACAAACACCCACAACTGTTCCCTTCCACTGCTTAATAATCTGCAGGCTTTCTCCAAATATGATTCAAGCTTTTTTGTTGGCAACTCCGAAAGATTCAGAGCTGCAAGTGTGCTTGGTGTAATTTCCCTTCTGCTATACAGCTTTCAGGCCATCGGTTTCTTAGATAGAAGAAGAACGTATGATAGGGTGAGATGACAGAGGAAATATATACTTTAATAAAATTGCAGGAACTATCAATTCAGGTGTAGCAAAGTAAGTGAAATGAACAGTTTCCATGGTTATGTGGGGATCAAATGCAGCTCTAAAAGCGAGATGAATAATAGAGATTTCAGGCCGCAGGCTGAGATCAATGTAAGTGTCTAAAGATCTCCTGAACACAACAGATGATCTGCTTTAACCACCTGTGTTCATGAACTACCATCAGTGATCATGAACCCTTTGAACCAACCATATTCACCGGCAAGACATCACAAGTGTCCCCAGTGAGTCGGACTCAACCAAATCCTATTTGATACTTTGAAACTTTTCATTTAACTTTTTTTTTTTTTTTTTTTTTGAAAAAGAAAAGAATGGAAGTTTGTTTGGTTGGTTTGAGTCCAGAGGCCAAACCAACTTTCTGTAAGAGTTTCTGTGAGTTGGAGAACTTACAGCCCAGAGAAACCTGCACCATGGAGAGTGAGCCTGCTTTGGCTAGAAGCACTTCCTGCTCGACTGCAACTATGGACTAATAAAGCACCACTTACTTTAAAAGTCAAGAAAGTTTGATTTCACAACAGATTAAGAAGTTAAAGCTCGTTCATGTGGCGGACTATCAAAGAGCTTTATGGATGTATCAGCTCCTTCTACTGGGTTTATTTCAAAGTCTGTCATTAGTTGATTGAAAATTAATTTTACATCCAACTGACAACTCGTGAATATAATTAAACCTTGAGAAACTGTGTTTTTTTAAACAACTTTTTGCTTAATAAAGATTATTTTTTTTCCAATCTTATGTCAATATCACTTTTTTTTTATTTATTAGAAAAGTATTTATATCCACAAAAAAAAAGCTTCTTTGAATGATAAAGTTTACAAACTGTAGACTGAACCTCCACTGCAGTCAGATGAGAAGACTCTAGCTTTAGTCCCCCAAACCAAACCTAAGTTCTCACTTCAAGGCTTTGATTTGGAATAAAGTGTATCAGAACTATTTAGGGACAAAGTGTCGTTAGCCTTTAGGACACGCTGTTTTTACACACACACACACACACACACACACACACACACACACACACACACACACACACACACACACACACACACACACACACACACACACACACACACACACACACACACACACACACACACACACACACACACACACACACACACACACACACACACACACACACGAAAAAGAGGAAAAAGGTAAAACAAGAGTGAATAAGACATTGGCTTAGAACTCCCTTTTCTTTCTCGGTCTGTCTCGCCTCCTTGATTTTCTCTTAGTCACAGAGCAGTGAGTGTAGAGACACAGCGACAAGGACAATGCCGACTCTCATGTGAAAGTCTTGTTTCTGCCCTGCCAAGTGGAAGATAGCAGTTTTGTCACCAAGTGTGCTGTAGATTTCCAGACACACACAGAAATGCACACTACTGGGCGCAGTATTCAGGTGGTTTGTAGAGACATAGATCTTCTTTTGCAGACATCCTGCAGCATGTCAGAGGAAAAATAGATAGATAGAGCACAGAGGGGAAGAAATGTGGTGCAGCCCACAGGAAATTTAAGGAGACACTTAAATCTAACATGTTTACCGACACAGCATCTTAAAGATTTCTTAGTACCGTTTCTGTTCTTTCTTGCTGTCCTCTTTGGGCGTCAGTCTCTGATGAAGGGTTAGACTCAGAAACTTTACACGTTGTGATATCTTTCAATTAATGTTATTAAGAGCAGCCTCTGGTGTGCAGACTTAGTTTTTTTTTTAGCTTTTTTTTTTTGTCCAGCACCCAGTATCCATACCGTGCAATACGCTGGAATTATGTTAGGATATATATATAATAGGAAATGCCACTGATGTATGATGCAATACGATGTGCATGTCACCACATTTCATTGGACTTTAGTGCTGCATACATATAGTTTCCTCTGCAGAGGAATCAATAAAATAAAGATCTAGAAACTAACGATCCTCATGTAAACAAAAGGAGTTGATAACGTTCATTTACTTGTTCGTCCCTCTCTTCAAGTAGCACTTTCAAACACAAGAGAAAACAACTCTATGTAACATTAACTGTGGTTTAAACAGCCTAGAAAAACAACCGTACTCAGTTCATAAATGTCAAAGTAAACACAGACTGTTATTGAGCTAAACAGTTAGTGTGGGCTTTGATAAGTGAAAGAAAGGACGCTGCAAGAAAATATTGTGCGTCGTTGAGATGATGATTACAGACCATAGTCACACGATAATTTCAGCATGAGTGTCACAGCAGCTTGTCCAATGATCTTATCAGAAAGCAATATTTCTGTTGATCACTCTTAAAATTATATAATTTCTTTAATTCTATATTTCAAATTAAAGCTCCGGTTTATGGCTTACAAGTGATGTCGAGGTAAAGAAAGAGAAGGATGCTTTCTGGAAAAGAGTTTTCCACACTTGATGGGGAATTGTGGCAACTCTGCATCACTCGGAGGGTAAAAGGAAGGTTATTCTATTACTGTGGAGGCATGAGGATCAGAGCTAGTATACATGGGATGGAATAGGGGCAGCCGAGCAGCTGGTAGGGACGAAGGAGAGGTCAAAGGCTGCTGTTTGAGTCTGGACTACAGGCCTGGAGGTACCGAGCTGCCATGTACACCAGCGGCAGGCTTTCAAATCCACTCTCAGCAGCTACAGGACAGAAGAAAGTGAGTGACAGAGGAGAAATGATTTTCCTCCAGTGGCGGCATATTATATCACAGTCGTGTCCCTAAACAGAACTGGCAACAAACACAAACAATTAGCATGAGCTGCGCTGCTAGCGGAATATGTTACAGCAAATTACTTTCGACAACACGACTGATGTGGGCTGATTACAGGCGGCTCATTTTGATTATAGTCCAACTCTTCAGAAACAGTCACAGAGGAGAACACGAACCATAAAACGGGACATAATCATCCCTGGTACGTGATTAAACAGCTTTTAACTGTTAATATTGTTTGCTGTTCTTTATTGGAGGAATAAATTCCAGAACTGCCGGGGCTTTGTAATGAGTTGCTAACAGGAGTTGCTAATTTAATTTAAAGCATAAGCGTTGCCAGGTTTGTCCATGCAGCTACGCTACCCTATGTAGAATAATATTTTTTTCCACTCCATTGGCTTGCGTTTGGGCCTGTGCTGGAGTGTGTGCGTCCCACTGTGTCTATGAAGAGCCCTCATTAGTATTTCCTCAAGACACTTGTTGTGTGACTCTGATATCTACCACTGAGAGCCGCGATAATTGGACTAGAATGGGATCTGATGACTCTAAATGGGCCCCGCACTCGTACTTACCGAGCTAAATGGCCACAAAGCCTGCTGGGTAGTATTCAAACAAAGAATGCATTGCTATGATTGGATAAAACAAGTGTAGTACCTTTGTCTGAATTAGCCTGCTTGTTTTTCAGCTGACAGAGAACAGGGCCCCCTTTTGTAGTGCTCCTTTTTTTTGCACGCACGCACGCACACACACATAAACCACACACGTAAAAATCTATAAGTCCTTACCATAAAAAGGAATCAACGATGGAACAAAAGGAAACGCATGAGATTATTTTCCATCATAGGTACAACCAAATAATGCATGACCTTTGCTGAGCTAAGAACCCTCGCTTCAGCCCCACTCCACACGCACACACACTGAAACACACAGAGCCGCATTTACACAAAAACACATCCACATGATTGCAGTGAGAACAAAAGACAGAAACATGCTGAAAGATAACACACAGCGGTCAATAAATGACAAAAGCCATTCAGTCGCTCATCCATCCTTCCTTTTATTTAAACCTGTCTCTCATCGAGCGGATGTGATTGGCTGCTGGTGGGAGACAGCGGAGAAGGGGGAGATGGGAAAAGGTACGGAGGGGTTTATAAACCAGACCAACCTCGCCAATTAGATTGATTTTCTGAACGAGGGGGTAAACAGGTTGCCAAGGCAACGGTTAACTGGGGATTTTAACCTGGCGGGGGGGGGGGGGGGGGGGGGGGGGGGGGGGTCCTATTCTGTCTTTTTGACTCTGTTTTGGACAGGGGGGCGAGTCTCTGATGGGAACACACACACACACACACACACACACACACACACACACACACACACACACACACACACACACACACACACACACACACACACACACACACACACACACACACACACACACACACACACACACACACACTTGTTTGTCACACATTTGTCGTACATCCTGTTATTTATGGTTAACCTTTACAATTTGTAAGCCCCTGCATTTATTCATTTATTTATTCATTCATTCATTCAGCTTTAAACATTGTACAGAGCTCGGTCTGAGTGTGAAAACACCTCTAAAGTGTGTGTGAATCCTCTGTGTATCTATTGATTTACTATGAACACACAAACATGCTGTGGCTGCGGCGGCAGCAGAAGAAGACATGTCGATAAACAATCTTGAAAATTCACACCTAATTGTGTTTGATGGCAGGTCTCTGCAGATCAATAACAGCAGACACATGTGTTAATGGGCACATACAAGTCAGTAGGAACACACACAAACACACACACGGTATATAGTGTGTGGGGGGGGGGGGCTCTTTGGTGACACCTGTAAATGTGGATTATATTTTTTGATTAATTAATCAACCAAGTAGTCAATAAAAAGCCATCTCTGATAGATTATTGTGATTAAGGGTTTTCAAGGTTATGTCAATAAAGCACATCTTGTCAAAGGCTAGTGTCATATTTGTTTGATCACCATTATTTATTTTTTAAACTAGCACTACTTTTTTTTCTATTTTACAAAGAGTTTGCTTTGTCATGGCAAACAGGTCTGCTGACAGGGAGGGGGACAACCGGACCAGTGGTCCCGAGTCCTGCAGGGTCAGGTCGACCCGAGTTCACAAAGCATGTCCTTTAAATTGTACTAATTGTGCTTAAAATAGTGGTCAAAAAAGTTATTGCATATAAAAAAAAAAAAAGTCATGAAAGTTGATGATTCATCCAAGGCCAATCTGACATTGAGTGGGCAATAACTCGTGAGTTTTTCAGAATTCAATGAATTTTTTTTTAAATTTTAAATTTTTTTTCTGCGACTGACAAAAAAGACGGTGGGTAAAGAAAAAAAAGTTGATATCTGTAAGAAGTTGTTAATGAAAAATGAAAACCTTTTTAATTACTTTTTTTACACCACATGATGAAAAAATAGAGGGGGGGGGGGGGGGGTTCCTACTGAGCCACTAATTCAAGCCAGGGAGAAAAACTTACTGTAAGTTTTTGTGACTCTAACTCGTGTCATTTAAGTTAATTCCTGATTTCAGTGTGTGTGTGTGTGTGTGTGTGTGTGTGTGTGTGTGTGTGTGTGTGTGTTCTTTGCATCTGCATGACTTTAATGTCATTCTGTGAGTGCAGACAGACTTGAAGTAAGCCAGCCACCCTGCTGACACATCTGTCTGTTAGACTTACTCGCACACTGAGAGCTGAAGATAAAGACTTCTGTCCTCAGCCTTCCTCGCCACACACGTCAGAGCAGACACGCACACACACACACACACACATCTAGTCTACTATGCCATATAGATGCAATGTATGTCATGTAATGTGTGCATGAAACATGCTGACATGGCGTGAGACTGATTGTAGGTTAGCACCCAGCAGCAGGGTCACACAAGTGGGGGGGGGCACTTATAGAAATTGATGGGTGGTGCTGGGATGGAATGTGGCAAATGAGAGGGAATGGGAGACAGAATAAACATGCTTCATGAATAATTCAATGTAGGCCATGGCCCTAGAGACATTGACTTTTCTGCTCTCACACACACTGCAGGCAGGTCACTTATAACGGAGGGATTACTGTGCTCTCATGACAAGTCCTGTCTGAGGAAGCGCCTCGGGCTGAGCGGAAAAGCCAGAACGAAAGGAAAAGGTAGTGAAAGAGGTGAAAGGAGATGAGGAAAAACCTTGTGAGGACATTTATAAGGTACAGGTTTATTTTCATACTCCCCCCCCCCCCCCTCCACAAACCCCTGAATGTTTTGATTCACAGCTTTCTGGCTTCTTAATCGCTCTTTGATGTTGAGGTGTTTTCTCTCTAACATTAGAAAGGAAGATGCGAGAGAAACTGGAAAGAGTGTGTGATTTTTTTTGATCGCATGCAACAGGCCTTTGTTTGAACTTCGGCGTGCCACTTGTAAAGCGCGTGTTAGGAGCCCAACGTCAGCCGCCAAGGATGCAACTTGAAGTTTGTGTTGTCCATCGCTAACCGCCAGTAAATCTGCTATTATGGTAATACCAAGGACGGAAATGCAAAGCAGAATCTTTCATCTTCTCTGAGCCCACAAGACAGCGAGCGACCCTGGCCTCTCAGATCTGCTGGGACAGATATTTCACAGTCTGACAGCTACTTAAAAGTGGCTTCCAAAGCGTCGCTCCAAACCCATGCCCTCCCTTCCTAAAAACACGCCCTTCATCTCAGAGTGTTACATGGCCACTCATGTTCCTCTCTTTCATCCGTCCACCCCAGCTTTCAAACAACAAACAGATAATAAAGGGTTCATTTCAAGTGCAGCCCGTGAACAAACAGGTGTGTTAGAGGAAGAAAGGGCAACCAAATTAAAGAGGCTGTTGCAGGCAGGAGCAGCAGGGAGGCTGTCTTGCTCTGCGGGAGAAAATGCGCCACAATTTCACTGACTGCATCGGCACAATCAAGAGTATACACACATGCAAGAACCAATCAATCAGTCGATGGTCTCCGTAAACCTATAGTTTGCGTTAAGTGGAGTGCATTCACTCACAAAATGCCTCCTGTTGGTGTGTAGTCGACCCTGACCTTCAACAAACCTGAACGGAAATAGAATTTCATCCGCAGGGATCAATAAAGGATCACATTATGATTATTACTGAGGACCAGAAGCATATCCGCCTCCTCCAAAGAATCCATAACTGCACAAATGTAGTCTTCTCATGTGAGACATGTCAAGTATGTGAACATCCATCTCAGTTAACTACCATTACTTTTGCTGTTCTTGATAATATCACACACAGCATTTTTAATTTTTTTTAATTTTGCATCTGTAGCCATCAGCCTGAATTAGCTGTCGTCGCTGTCATTGTCCTGCTTCTTTTGGAAGTGTGGTTGAGGTGGAGGTCAGGGACAGGAGCCAGGGTCACCCCAATCAAGTCCTGGGTGAAAGGACTGGGTTTAATCTCCATGACCCTCACGACCTGATATTTTCGCAAACCATAAGCATGTACTTTTGTCTTCACTATACCAAACAGATTCCTTGACATACCAGCTAAGCAAGTAGAAAACAAAGAATGCTGGAGTTGAAACAGAACATATGAACTTTATGAATACATGCCCAAAGAGCTGTGACAAATAGTCAGTATTTGATTATTTGATGTCGGAGATATGCTGCCTTTCAGCCACAAGAGGAGGAGAGAGGGTGGGACGATAATGCCTGAAAAAAACCATGATACTCTGCTTAATGCCAAAGATGTTGACTACTCGGTATGACAAACAACAGACATTATTCTGTGACTCTGTACGACGTGCCAAATGACTGTGACAAAGCATCGATATCTGACGACCTTGCATGGGAGACGGGTCAAGGATTTGCTGCCGTTTGGTCTCATCATTAAGGTCTCTCTTAAAATTGGTGTTCATAGTTATTCAGAAGCTGCTGATGGGGCTGCATAAAAGCTCTTATTTCAACCACACACTCTGAAACAACAACTTCAGAAAACTAAAAGGAGGAATCGTGGCCAAACAGTTGTACTCACAAAGAGCAATAGCATGAAGAAATGTAGAGGAAAGATTTGGGCAAAAAGGACGGGAACAGACAGAATGAAAAGCAAAAGAGAGAAGAAGAAGAAGAAGAGAGGGATCAAAAGATGACAATGTGAAACAGATGGATGCTTAAAGACAGACAGGTTTGGGAGGAAGCAAGGAGGAAGAGAGGAAGAAGAAGAAGAAAGAGAAATCCATACAGGACGAAGAAGGCGGAGAGCGAGGGATGAGTTTGTCCTTGACTAGTGCCACTGTTATCTTCACGCTTCATCAGTGCTGATATGTGCCGCTGACAGACAGACAGACAGACAGACAGACAGACAGACAGACAGACAGACAGACAGACAGACAGACAGACAGACAGACAGACAGACAGACAGACAGACAGACAGACAGACAGACAGACAGACAGACAGACGCTGTACGACATGGCTCACATCCCAGAGACATTTAGCATGGTCTATAAACCTTGCACTCACACTCACACAGACCTAGCTTATTCATGTATGGAGCCTGGCTCTAATGGCACTGCTGTCATTATGACGGCTGATGCAATTACATCACCGTTTCTGGGCTACGGATAAAGCACACAACCAATCACGAGTGTGAAAGAAATCACAAAGGAGATGGCATTTCTTTTGTTGTCTTGTAGTTAAGGATGGAAGCTCAAGGGGAAAATGACGATAATGCTGCTGCTTTAATCAATTGAATGAAGATCAGCGAGAGTTACAAGCATGCAATAGAGCCCTCCAGCCACAGCTCGAGCCCCAGCTGATAAGCTTTGATGGTTGTTTCATTCCTCAAATTGTGTGGGATAGGAACTCCACGCTCTAACAAATGAAGGGGCCCGCCTATTTTCCTCCCCGCACGATGATCCCTTAACAAGGAGTTAATGATGGTGTTTTTCCTGGGAAGGTTTCTCTGACGCTGAGGTGGAGGGATTGTGACAGGCACCAGGCGCGGCACTGAAGAGGCTTCAGCTGAGATGAAGCTGGCGGGACAACGATGAGAATACACAAAGGCTGGCTCGGGAGTACATCCGAGATGATGTGTGTATCTGTATGGATGTGTGTTTGTGCATAGCTGGGTAATTGGGATATCTGAGATTTCTGGGCTATGTGTGGCAGAAGTGGGGGTGATTCCCCTTCCCATGCGTGTGTGCTAATCTGTAGCGTGCGGGGCATATACAGTACACAACATACCATTATGTGTGTGCGCATGTGGGTGTAAGAGGTTGGGCTTTTACATAGCGTGTGGAACATGTCGGTTGTGTGCATGCACAGTTTTGCCTTCACTCTGAGCCCCAGGCTAGTTTCATGCTATAGGAGGAGATCCAGAAAGACATTAGATGTTTGCGTGTGTGACCACTGGGGAGTTTGTTCTTTAGGGGCTGTTTGGGCCTCTTCATTTACTCCTTTTTTTTTTTTTTTCAAATTCCCCGATTCCCTTTTCTACTCCTTTAAGCCTGCAGCAGTACACACACACATATATCATCATAATGCTGAAGCAATAGATGCTAAAAAAGTAGCAGTAATGAATTAATGATGTCATTCACACGGGTTGGCGCTGAGGGGGGGAGGGTGGAATTAATTCATGTTGCCCAAAGTCCTATGAGAGACAGACAGAGGGACAAATTAATGAACTAAAATTGGAGATAATTTAAGGTACGCAGGATGGTATGTTAGCTAGCTTGCATTTAGCTAACAAGCAACCAACATTTTGTTTAAACTACACATTACATTACGAGTAGCAACCTCTGCTGCCACAAATCTATTGTTTTATAACTAATATCTAAGCCAAGAATAATCTATATAACACACTGAGTTCCCTTCAGGCGGCATGCTAACTCTTTGGATGATGCTAATTCATGATTAACTAAATTTGACATAAGGTTACTAACACACCTAAGCACTTTGAATTTCATTTATTCTGTCTGGTTCTGGACACAAATACGTTACTACCATTGTGATGAGCTGGAAGAAAAAAAATCGTATATGAAAAAGAAAGTGAAAAGGCTAATAGTTTTCTTTTTCTATTTAGGTTAAACTGAACTCAATGACTTGAACGATTCACAGGTCTATTTGAACAAGTTCTCCATGATTCCAGCCTGTCTCACTCCTCACTCTTTTCCATTCTCTCCATTTAAAGTCTTTTCATTTCACTTCATGCTGAAACCCTCCCGTGGATTCTTTAGGAAAGCGCAAATGGGCCAATTATAGATTGGAATAAAGTTAAGCATATTTTGTATCATTGTGTGCATGACAAGAGCTTTCTTCAAGAAAGGAAACCATAAAAAGTGCAGTGATGGGAACACCTAAAGAGGGAGACTGCAGCCGCACAGAGAAGACTGAAAAGAAGGGAAGCAGGAGGGGCAGCGATTATGTGGAGATGGGAGGAGGCGCGAGGGGTGAAGTGTGAAGTAATGAGGCCAGAATGAGGGCTGCAGCTGTGTCGTGTCCAGCTGAACAGACAAGACACGCACACGCTGTGAAATACACACTGAAGCAAGCCAGCCGTGGGGACTCCAGAATGACAAATGACAAAGTGACAAATGTGTCTTTAGGGAGAGCAGGGCGGCAGGAAGCGAGAGTTCTGAGGGGTTAGAGGAAAACACAAATCCCTGAACACTAGACCACACGCACAACGATAGACAGGAAGAGTTGGCAGAGTGTGTAATTACACAAACACACACACACACAGATTGATGTAATGATTCAAATATTATACTGAATATTTGTCAATTTGTGCTTCATCTAAATTTGTCATTCTCGTCGTTATTTGTACTCGAGATGCGACAGAGTAGGTTACAATGGACTTGAAGCATTTGAAAAACACACGCGCACACGCACACACACACACACACACACACACACACACACACACACATTAATAGAAACTCTCCCAAAAACTCGACCATGTCAGCCTATGTGCTCTTCTTTATTGATTTTTTTCCCCTTTTTTGCCCTCCTTCAGTGTGTTTTGTTTGGTTTCCCCTTACCCACAATGTTTACGAGGCATCCTGTGGGTCAGAGACACACACTAGTGGAAGTGGGGAGAGAGAGAGGGAGACAGAGAAAGAGTGACAGAGAGCGAGAGAGATGGAAAAAGAGAGATAAAGAGGTGGAGGAGGAGATAAGAGGTTTGCCACCAGGGGTTATTGCCTTTCTCACACTGGGTATTGACTCGCCCTATCAGGGGGGGCGGGTTTTTCTGGGATCGCCCTATTAAATACGCACACCCACACACACACACACAAACATAAATCTTTCCTAACTTTACTTTGTCTATGTTTGTTGCATGAGAGAACTGATCAAACAAAACAAAGTCATATGGAGCAGCTGGCAGCCAAAGTATCCTGTGCCCGTGCACTAATTGGCATCTACCTCCTGTGAGACGCAGGAGGGCCATGGACAGACATGCACACACTGCGGCTGAAGGACGTAGGGGCATGAGAGAAGCCCCGACAAGCGGGGAGAAAAGTGGAAGGGAAACAAAGGTATCGATCAGAGGAGAAGGAGCAAAAGCGTGGAGGCAGGAGAGAAAGAGAGCCGTATCAGAGTGTCAGGAAGAGGGATGAGGGGAGCGACGGGAAGCAGAGGAGGACAAGTCAAGGGGAAGGTGGAGAGGAACGAGGCGTAATCCCCCCATGTGGAGTTTAATGGTTTGGCCCAGCGGTCGAGGGCGGCTGGTGGGAGGTCTAAGGATGGATCGATCCAATCCCTCAGACAGGGGTGGGTAAAACTTTTTGTCTTTGGGAAAGAACAGCTGAAGGGTGAAGAACAGTGAAAAAGTTGGGGTGAGGGCGAGCAAGCAGGCAAAAAGAAAAGGAGAGAGAGAGAGAGAGAGAGAGAGAGAGAGAGAGAGAGAAAGCTGTAAGGAGACTCAGGGGGGAGAAGAGTTAGGCTGGTAGGAGTAAAAGGACTGATCTCAGTAATGATGTTTGACCATGCAGAAGGGCTGGACATGCAGGACTCCCCCTGTAGACAGACACAACTGAATGATCCGTTGTACTTGTCTGTATTTGCACATAGTTCAACTAAGGGAAGTGGAGGATATAGAAAGTAAAGGGCACAAAAAAAATATTGGTAAAAATACATAACTAACATTAAATTATTCTACATGACCTAAAAACTTTAGTTACACGTTTCCCCTCAAAACTTCAATCAAAGATTCATCTGGATGACTTCAGCAGTTTGAGTGAAGAAGTGGGTTACTTGCAAAGTTACAGGCTTTTCAGGTCATGTAAAAAAATCACTCAGTTACTTTTATTTCGCTGCAGTCCAACGAGGGAATGTCATTCAAGGAAAGACACAATGAAAATAATCAAACAGCTATATCCTTTCAGGAAAACGATTTCTACAATTCAGAACTTTTTTTTTTTTATTGATTTTTTTGGGCTTTATGTGTCTTTATTCAGAGATAGGACAGTGAAGGAAACCTCCATACTGTACATTGGGCGTACCCACTAACCACTAACCACGAGGCTACTGATGCCTCTCAACTGAGCTATGAGCCTCAAAGACGAGGGGTAGACCCTCACAATGTACAGCACACACTGTGTCGTGAGGTGCTCTGGATTTATCCAGATGCTGCTCCCCCAGAACAAAACACAAAGAGTCAGCACCAGAAGTTTAACAACACCGCAGATGCCCAAATATGAATTATTCTCTCACAGCAGATTTATGCAGCCCTGTGATCTTCAATTTACAGTTCTTTTTTTTCCTTTACTGCACGTTCACAGCCTATCCAAAGACAGATAACATTTCCCCGCATCCTATCCACCTCCCATCACTCACTTTTACCACTCTCCCTTCATCCCTCCTTCCATCCCTCCCTCCCTCCCTCCCTCCCCCTGGTGTAAATCACATCAGTGAGAGAAGCGGAGCAGAGAATCTCTCTTTCTGAGAGAGGAGATTAGGAGTGAGCACAGACAACTGGATTTAAATAAAGATCACCTTCCCTACGGGGAATCATCCCTAAACTGGGAGTGGGGACGGACTCATGTGGACATTTAGTCTGTGTGTGTGCATGTGTGTGGCGTGTGTGTGAGAGTGTACATAGGGAGTAATCCAGAGTGTAAAAACTGCCTTCATGTGTGTGTTTCTGTGTAAGCGTGTGTGCGTGCGTGTGCGTGTGTGTCATGGCGATAACTGCATTATAAAAGCAATCTGCACTGAACATCTCAACCTGAATATAAAATGAGATTTGTTTTGAGCTTGCGGAGTTCAGAGAACAATCCCACATGCACAAACACACATATCACCTGCCTGATAACATGCAAATACTGACACCTGAAGGTCAGCTGCCCCACTCTCATACTGCACCTGTAATGCATTGTGGGAAAAGGCAGAAAATTTACCGTTTGTTCCTTATCGGAAAGTGTCACATGGAGTTAGCCCCCCTCATATATGGCTTTCACTCTCAGGTGTCTGAGTAAATTTAGCACCTCCTGCACACACAGCTACTCGTCCAGTGTCACATGAGCTGGTAAAAGTGAATACTGGACAGTTTTATAGGAACATAAAGTGTGCAGGAGGGAGCTCAGTATCTTAGAAGAAATGACCACACCAGGATAGACAACTGTACGCCCATGATTCTTCTATATCACTGTTTCTATCACAAAGACTTTCATATTCATGGCTCCGTCGGGATTATTAATGGAAATATGAGTTTTATCTTACAGGCAGTGTGCTGCTCAGCACCCAACCACCATCTAAGACACCGAGCAAGCCACCAATCTTCACCTCTTTGCTTCTTTAGAGATACAAGTCGGGGGGCTCCAAAGAAGAAAACGCATCACTACTAAAGATTAAATGGACAAGATATCTCAGTCGGCCTTTAACATCTTTTAGCACTCATTATGAGCCATACACAATGTAAAACACATCAGGAATCAATCGTCGGACCATCAGAGAGTTAATAAGTTAAAAACATTTTAATTGATAAGTCAAAAGAAGAGAGAAGACGCTTAATGGATGAATGAAATTTGGCAACTTTCTCTGGTTTGTATTCATGTAAAAATCTTTCTGGTTTGGTGTTGAATTTTTGCAGCAAATTTAAAAAACCTTCGCACATCCCTTTCATAAGACGGGTACGTAGGAAAGCAATCTGTCCATAAGGTAAACTTCTGCACACTGTCTAACTCGCAAACAAACATTTACTGCCAACGTCTGGTAGACCTTCATCAGGCAAAATGAACTATTGCAGAAAATACATAAGATTGGAAAAGCCCGAGCCTTGAGCTCTGTGGACCTTCAATGTGCATTTTTATTAGCACATCACGTAACGCATAAGGAAGAGCTGTTGACTCATGTTAAGACATAATTACACTCATTTCTGAATGATCATTTCTCGTGTTTGTCCCGAAAAGTTCAATTAAGGAGTTCAGCTTTGCGTAAAATATCTGCATTACTTCTTCCTTATTGAACCATGCACACTCTAATTATGGAGAGATGGTTTATTTTAAGTGGAGGACACAGGACACACAATGTCTCCTACTTAACCCAAAAGTTCAGCCTCAGTGTATTTGCATGTTAAGTCCAAGCTTTTTAACCCCCGCTTGTTTTAGTTGGATAGTGCAGCTATGCAGGCGTGGTGGCGGTGAGCTTGAGGTGAGATCACAAGGACATTTTACTTCTGTGATGAAAGCAGATTGTTTTGCAAATGCACAAAACCCCACAGGGACAAATGTGGAAGAAATGTTTGCAAGAAAACAAACAAAAAAAAAAACGTCCTGACTCACACAAACTAACAAAACTGAAACACCTTCACTCTGTACTTAGGGAAAGAACAAAGAAACAAACCTGAGCTAAAATCAGAGCACTTTACATGCATTATTAATCGTGTACATTGGGTTTCCCTGAATTACAGAACAATGAGTCCCAGCACTGTTTCCGCTAGATTGACTTCAAAACCACAAGAGCACTGGTGTTTTTTTTTCCTGAGCACGCTCACAAGGGCGACACTAATACCCCCTCAGCCTGGATGGTGTTGCACAAGATTATTCACAGTTTATCCTTGATTTATGTGGAATCCCTTCGCTGTGTAATCAGAGAGGGAGTTTATGCATTCATTTAGAGCATTATTGCACGCTTTGTTTTTAATGCCAAACCCGATTCATTCTTCTCTGTGTACATCGCATTAATAAGCACAAGAACACATTTCTCATCTCAGAGTCCTCTCTGTGGTCTAAAGCGGAGATTTTTTTTAATCTTCTCTGAAACAATGCAGTCAGCAGGCTCACGGGGTCGAGCTGGGAAACTCCCTAAATCCATCATTCTCTCTCTTACAAGCTCCTGCATCCGGGCTCCAGGAAAGTCTGATATCCAGTTCTTATTATTTTATCCTGGGGCAAAGCCCGTCTTGTTCCAAGCCTTTCGGCGGGGGAGGTTTCATGACAACGCATTTGCCATGAAAGCGATGCATGTTGAAATTTGATGGGACATTTTTCGGATTGTTTCAGGGGTTTCGGTCGGAGCTGAAGTTGGCTTGAAATGTTGAGATCCTGGCCCCTATCAAAACGAGGCAGCAGGCACCAAATACAGATCATACACAGCCCACAGTAAACAACATATGGGGACTGGGTTTGACCCATGACAATGTCAGGTACATCTGTTAAAAACGTAAACAGTAGAAGAGCTGCTATGTAACTTTACCTGGATTCTAACATCTATTATTTGATAACCTGTTCAAACTCTGACTAAGGCAAGTCCAAAGATGAGATTCAGATCAACCTTGAAATACATTTTATAAGCCCATAACTATATTATGGGCTTATACAGGAGCCTATATGAGTTAGACAACTGTGAGGATTTAACTTCCAGGGAGGAAGGAGAAGAAGACAATCCATTAGTTTAACAAAAGAAAGAACCCTGGGAAGACCTTCCTCAAAGAAAGGGTTTGAAGGGCAGAAAAAAGAGCAGACAAACAGATATCAAGAAAAACAGCATGTGTGGAATACACAACTGCTTTGTCATGGACAGCAGACAGTAAACAAGAGTGAGCCCCCAAGGTTTTCTTCCTGTCACAACTCTGGACGGGAAATAAAAGAGGAGAAAGGTATCAGCAATCAGAGGAATGGAGGGCGGGTGTAAAGTATGGGACGATGCAAAGAGAAAGAGGGACATTAAAGGAGAAGAGAAGAAGGGGACAGATAGGAGGAGAAGTGCGGTTTCGCTCGCCGGCCCGGTCCTCCTCCGGCCCATGATTCATTGCAAATGAAATGTCACCCTGGCAGGCAGTAATGCAGGCCAACCCGCTCCCCTGCAGCCTAATTGAATTTTACAAGCACATAAACAACAGTCAGCTAGGAGAGAGAGAGAGAGAGAGAGAGAGAGAGAGAGAGAGAGAGAGAGAGAGAGAGAGAGAGAGAGAGAGAGAGAGAGAGAGAGAGAGAGAGAGAGAGAGCGTTATTAATGCTAGTGTTTACAGGTAGAGGCTTCTGATGTGCCATCAGAGAGTGTGTAAGGGCCTCTGGGGAACCATCGTGCAAAGCACACAGATGGAGGGGACGCCAAGGCAAGCTTGCAACTAACACAACTCCCTCAAGAAAAACACACACACACACACACACAAACACACACACACACACACATACACAAAAAACCACATATACCCATGACACTAAACCTGTCCGCCCTGTGAGACACATACTAGCTAGATACTAAAGCATGCTTTTAGCAGAATTACAAGAGTCACGTGTAAAAGTTCAACAGCAACCGTAGAAACAAAATGACCTGGAGTATATTTCACTGGACCTTTTGAATGCAGAAAAGAAGTAAACTACTTTCTGCTTTAATTCACAGGTCCCAGAGCATTTCAGTAATTCACTATTAAAGATACATACTGTGTCAAGTGTTTGGAAGGTTCCTGGAATGTGTAATTTGGTACTAATTACATCCCTGGAGGCTTTTATGCAACACAAATTAGTTAAACAGGCAACAAAAAAATGTGGTTCAGCTAATAAAACATTCAAGCATACAATGAAACAAGATTAGAGATAAAACATAAAACATAAAAGTCACTTTTCAGGGTTCAAATGGGCATTTTCCCCCACTAAGTGAAATTGTGTCTTTATATTACACTTGAAGTCAAAGCAAAATTACTTCAATGGTGCTGCTTTTTTTTATTTAAAAGCTACAGAGAGGAGTTTTTAACTTACTATAGAAGAGACTGAAATGAATACTGATGACTCTTCATGACCTACAAAGCCAAAAGAAACCATCATCAAGAAGACCAATTATTTCTAAACAGCTATTTGACATGCCTGTAATCCCTGATGCAGAGTAGGTGTCAGATAAGGATGTTTTTTATTTGTCAGAAAACACAATGCACAACTTACGACAACAAGATCAACCGAAAGGAGAATTGTTCTCCTTTGCCTATAGGGGGTGCCAAAATCAACACAACCAAAACCAAAAGAAAACCAAAATAAATGCTTTATGGATGATTTGAAAATAAAAACCCAAGCTTAACATTTCTCTCCGTCATCTCAGTATAAACTCTGGACGAGTGTGGACTCCAGTCGTTAAGTAAGATGTGCTGGCAGAGCTTTTCCTGCAGATGACAGCCACTGCAGACAGTATAGGAACAGTCAGCAGAGTCCCCTCAGGCAGCCCCGGGGGCCAGGTCAATTTGTCGTTTCCTGATAGAGGACATCACCTCTGTGACAGGCGGGCAGGTTGGCAGGCTGAGAGAAAGACATCAGCTGCATCAGTACAGACTCGTACTGCAGCAGCGGCGGAATTCGCCAACGTTCACAAATCTGATTGTAAGGACAGAAGCAGTTTTCATTAAAAGCTCTCTCAAATATTATATCAGAGGCTTTCTTTAACTTGTTTTTTATTACTGAGGGGTAAACCACTTTAATTCCACCGCCTATCTTCTTTTCTGAATACAACCAATCTCTAAGGGGTTTGCAGGATAATAACTGAAAATGTAGAAGCAATAAAGGTTCAATTAGTTCAGTAAGCTCAGCAGAGAAGTGACAAAGCAGGTCTTTCATCTTTAAGAAAACTGTGTACGGTATATCAACACAACCCACTGTACAGTGATTCCTTATCTCTGGTCAACTTCATGCCAGTCGAGATGGTCACGAACAGCTCTGACGTGGAGTCCACTAACAAGCGCTCTTACAGGACGCATACCACAGAAGCTTTTTCATTGATGTCGATTTCCAGTCAGAGTAACTCCTGACAGGTAGGCTGTTTACAAGGCGAGAGGAACGTCTGAAATTATTCGGAGCGTTGTACAGTAGAATGGGGGTTTGACCAACGGGTGATGTCACAGTTCTGTGGCTTGACAGCTCAGCGATCTCAAAGGGACAGTTCCTGCGTGTCCGGTTTGGCCAAGGGGTGTCAAATATTGACATCATCCAAGTCACAAACAAACTTATCCATGAAGCTACAATTCATTTTTTAAAGTAATTGTGTTCGACACATTAGTGCATGGCACAAGGCATGGACATGGGTGGAACAGGAGTAGTATTATGAGATCCAACACTCAAAACCAAGCTCTTGGTGACCACAAGGGTTTACAAGCTTTCCAATTTTCTAACCTTTGATTTTTTTATAGATGTTTTACACAAGCTAAACAAAGATGAAAACACTAAAGAAGCATTTTTACGTTAGAAATTGGGGGTTTAAAATCAGATTTTGGGGCTTGGAGATGATCTTTGAATGATTTAAGATAGCTCAAGCCCCTAATCCAGTTATTACAATATGACTAACCTCTAGGAGTTTCAAGCCACTCTAACCCCATTCACGTTTGTATTGTATGACATCTAGTGTTTTTGTGTCTTACAGGTAAAACATAACACTTATAGGCCAATGCATTGGTGTGTTAAAAAAACAAAAAAAGAAAAGAAAAATTGTATTCAAAGCCAAATCTGGTATACAAATCGTTGGATTCAGTCCTAACTACATCCCTTGTTAGACAGACAAACTCTTCGGCTCCACCATTTCAGCTCCACAAACCAGTGAGCTCTTTCCAGCCTCCCGAGTGGCTCTATACTTTCACAATAATTGTGCAACCAAAAACTCCATCCTGCTTTCATTCTGTCTTCAAACTGCCAACCTGTCACACAAAATGTTTGTCTAGCAATCTAACAGCAACCGAATGCGAGTCTCTCTGTCCTACAGCCACCCTGACTGCTTATTCATCTTCCTATTTAGCAGCTCTTCTGCTTGTTTTTTTTTTTTTGCCGTCTGTCCCTCCTCTGCCCATCTGTCTTTCCATCTAATAGAGCACTAGCTAGTCTGTCTGCTCCCATCTAGCTTACAATTGCCGCCTCATAAACTGGGATGAGATTTATCCTTGTGCCAAATGAGAATAACGACATGCGATAGATGACGGCTGGCTAGATGAGATAACGGGGGGGAAGGACAAATAAAAACAGTGAGGGGCAATGGGTGCACATTTGTGCGTTCTTGTGTGTGTGTGTTTGGATGGTAAAGACTGAAGGTATAAGCTGTCAAGTTCATTGGAAAGACAATAAAAATCCATCACACACCCTGATAACAAGCTGACAGCCTCATTGCTCAGTTTTATTACTTGGGTGTCATGTTTTTTAAAAAAAAAGGTCGAAAAGGTAACTAATGCCTGTCTGTAGTTTTTCTTATTTAAAATTGGGCCCAGCTGAGTGTGTGTGTGTGTGTGTGTGTTTGTGTTTATGGAAAATATCCATTGCTCAGCAGGACTCCAACCCTCCCCTGCTGCCTGTGACCTTCCCTCCAAGCAGGCATCCCTGTTTTTGCTTATTTCCCTCCACCGTCTCTCAACATCTAAACCCCTCCCTTTTGCTTTCTCCTTCTTCCCTCTGGCCATCCATCCTTCCTCTCTACTTCCCTCCGTCCTTGCCTCTGTCATCACTTGATCCACCCATCCCTCTCAGTCAGACTGGATGATGCTCGCAGTCCTTGATCCAGAGCCTGAAAAAGGGGGCTTCATAAATACATCATCCATCAACGCTGGCAGGGGCAGTTAAAACCACAAGACACGCACACCATTGATTCAGAGAGTATGTTGTGTGTCGTTCCTTCAGCATGACAACAAACACACACAATGGACCGTACACATTCGAGCTAAAAAAAAAAGGGGGGGGGGGGGGAAATAAGAGCATTCAAATGTGCTTATCAGCACTTGATTGTGTTTAATGAGATGGATCACTGAGTGTCCATGTTGCCAAACATGCACATGTGTGTTGTGCATTCCCATCCAGCCATTATCTATGCATTATGAACATGCAAACAAAGAGGGAAAACAACAGAGTACAGGGCAAACAGTGTGCAGCTCTCGTGTCCACATGTATGTTAATGAATCCATATGCAAGGTTTTACGTGTGTGTGTGTGTGCGTTGCCTGTGCACGGGCAGGCATGTGTGACCTCGTGTTGGATTTTTCAATCTGTGCAAACACAACGATGGTTCAGTGCGCCACAGAGACTCTCACTGTTCCGCACTCCGCCCTCTCAGTGTGCCCTGCGTGATGGATGATAGGGAGGGAAAATAACTAATTCAACACTAGATTTACATTGTTCTGGATGGCCAGAAACACCACACACACACACACAGAGGGAGGGAGTCAAATAAGTGGGGAGTGAATCTCTTTTTAACTATTAGTGCCAACTCTGCAAGGCCAATAGAAACAAATACAGTAGGTGCTTATTGATGTGTTTTTATAGCTTTAACATGAATACATCAAGAAAAACAAAAAAATAATGGGCTGTGAAAACAAACACATTTTCACATTTTGAAAGAATACATTACTGGATAGAGGAGAACCAATCTAGGTAAAGTTCTGTAAGTCATAGAAAGGCTAAACTTCTTACTCCATGGCTGATTCGTTGTTTTGAATGTCACTTTGGGATCGGCTTACTTACTTACTTCATTTCTGTAACGTTTAAAAGTTGAATTCATCATCAATAAAATAAGATTTTAAATTGAAAGTCTGACGAGTTCTGAAGCACACTGATGGAAATATACTGGAAAATTCTGCGTCGGCCACAACAGTCGGGTCAGTAACGCACCTAATAATGCACAACGCTTATCCTTCATAAAATCAAAACTTACGAGTCGGAAAAAAAAAATTACTCCATGTTCAGTGTATGCAGATAAAGCAGTCAACTATTCAGATGAAAAATGTTTAACCAGGCTGTAAACAACACACTGCAGTCAAAATGGGTATTTTACATGAATTTGTGTATTACTTTCAGGGGTTTTGCATCTAGCTTCAAGTGGACACTCGAGGAACTGCAGGCTTTAGCACTTCTGCACTGGCTTAGTTTCTCAGCATCGAAGGTAGCAGATTGCAATATGCCTCTCTACTTCATGATACAGCTGTGCACTGGTTACTAATGTTGAACATTTAGATTATCATTATCTTACTTTGCAAATGTTCCGTTTTCCCTGCAAAAATGAACATTCAACCAGTATGCTGATGACATGCCTCTTTACTTGTGCAATGGTCACATGTTGTTTGATAGATTACCTTTAAGGATATTCACCTGTGGGAACTGTGGACACTTTTTAGCAAAAAAAAAATATATGTACGTAGGTCTACTCGGGAATCTTTTCTTGGATCCACCATCTAGTGGCTGTTAAGGACCTGCAGCTTGAAGCGTTTCTCTTTATTAGCCTCACCATTCTGCCTACTAAATCTTCAAACAGAATACAGGCAAAGACAAAAAAGTAAGAGGGGTGTCAGAAGATGAGAAAACAGCAAGAGAGTAACACAGGCAATCACAGGGGAGATTCAGGCACCAGGAGTTGGGTTTGTTTTTTCATCCTTCAGAGACACTTATGAAAAGATTTGATCTTCTATTCAGTTGGCATGGCCGGTTCTTCTCTTTGTTGCACAGGAGGGGGTTAGGACATCACAGGAAATTAAACCTCATCAAGCCAAGATAGGGAAGCTCTTTCAAGCTGTCATCTCTTAATTTGTGTGTGTTTGGCGGAGCGGGGGAGGGGACAGTCCTGCTTTGTTATTCTTGAGAGACACATTTGGAGTTTCAGTATTTTCTGAGGCAATTTAATCAGGTCTTGTGTTCCGTAAAACTTTCTATTTTGGGTGGGTTCATAAGTGCAAAGAGTAAAGTAGAACTACCATTAAGGCAAATAATGTATGCTGTATACTGTACATGTGTTGCTAAATTAATTCCCTTTTTGGCTGTGTAATGTGAACACAGGGGATATATGAATCAGTTAAATTACACTTCATGTCAAAGTAAGTGATTGTAATTGGGACAAAGTTTGTGGTATATTTGATGAACTAAGAAGTCCTACTGGATTTGTTTGGAGCCACTGAGGTGAAGAATGAAGGTTAGGTTTATTTTGTATGAGATTGTTTTTTTGTAAAGGCCTCAGTTTAGTTTCATGTGCTTTGATTTTGGATGCGTCTCTGTCCACATGCATTCTTATGAGTGGTCGCCCATGTCTCCGTCCCGCAATTCCACCCCCGGCCCCAATCTCTGGGAGTGCAAGTGGACCAGAGGCTCTGCAGGAGACCTTTCTACCACAGTACAGAGAAAATGTCACCCATAACACTCGCCTCAGGATGCCAATCACTTCACACTGCTCCCCACAGTGGGTGTGTTTGTGTGATAGAAAGAAAGAGAGAGAGAGAGAGAGAGAGAGAGAGAGAGAGAGAGAGAGAGAGAGAGAGAGAGAGAGAGAGAGAGAGAGAGAGAGAGAGAGAGAGAGAGAGAGAGAGAGAGAGAGAGAGAGAGAGAGAGAGAGAGAGAGAGAGAGAGAGAGAGAGAGAGTAGGGAAAGAAGTACTCGAGACAGGGAGAGAGAAAGTCCAAGGGACACGTCCACATGTGTAAAGACAGCCTGAAACAATTATTGATAGAGTGCGTACTCAAAATCCCCGACATCTCTGTCGGAATATGAAATAATATTTAGCCAAAGTGTATGTCTGGATTTATGTTTTTCGGTTTTTGCTCAGTGATGTGTGAGCGTGAGAGTGCTAATGAGCCTGTCCGTTCAAGGGGATTATGGGATGTCTAGTCATTATGAGGACTACAGGTGTTTGTGGAACTATGCATGAGTATACATCAAAACAATGACTGTGTGTGTGTGTGTGTGTGTGTGTGTGGGTGGGTGTGTGTGTGTGTGTGTGTGTGTGTGTGTGTGTTTCTGTGTATGAAAGCGTGTTTGTGTGTGTGTTGAATTGAAGGCAGGCCTTGGTTAGGCGTGAAGACAGAAACAGATGGAGTGGTTTATGGACAAATAACGCACACGAGCCTGTGAGAGAGTGGGAATAAGCCCATGTCTGAGCATGCATATGTGGTGTTGTTTGCTTCTGTGTGTTCATGCGCAGGATGTGTGTGTGTGTGTGTGTGTGTGTGTGTGTGTGTGTGTGTGTGTGTGTGTGTGTGTGTGGATCTTCAGATGCACATGTCCAAGAATTCCTGGTGAACATTTACACGCATATGTGTGGGCGTGTGCATCTACGCGCGCGTGTTAGAGGGGTGGGGGATTTGGAACACGGGGGCGCAGGTGTCCCTGGAAATGCCAAGCCATTTTCCATCAGGCCCCGCTTTGAATGTGTATCAGAGTTTACAAAGAAGGGTTGCGTGACAGGGAGGGTGATGACAAATGACAACAAAATGAGGAAGGCAGGGGGATGGAAAGCCAAGCTGGCACAGGCTGTGATGCCAGGCTCCCTGTGCAGCCAGGGGGGGCAGGCACTCTGTCCTCTCGGCGGGCCCCTCAGCCGAGCTGTGAATACAGAGACAACAGCCGGTGTGTAATACACACACAGACACACACACACACACACACACACACACACACATACACACACAGTCCTGTACACAGAGTAGCAGCAAACATCGATGGTAACACAGCCTGTCACATGCAAACACACGTAAACCTACTGTATGTACAAATGCACAGTTGGGTAAGAGTTAGTGCAACGAAACCAGCACAGAGAAATATTGTACCACAACAATAAGCGTCTATAAAGAAAACCATTAATTGCATTGACAGAAGACATCTGAAAGTTATCGACTGATGTCTTTGATGGAAAGTCTAAGATAAGTAAATCGACAGTTGATATGGTCAGTGACTCACAGGCCACAGCTTTACTCTCCAGATCAATGACGCATAAGACGGCTGAGTGTATTCTGTGGAGTTAATTGAAGACATTATTTTTCTATTTTTACTGATACAAACCTAAAACACTTGGAGAAAGAAGAAGAAGAAGAAAAAAAAAAAGAGTGCACGCCTCTCCTGAGGTCCAGTGTCGACAGCAGAGTGACAGGAGCAACAATTTTCTTTTACGTGAATCTATTTTTTTTTTTTTTTTTTAAACAGAGTACGAAACAAAGGACGGGAAAACGCTGAATGCTTACTCTCACTTTCTCGGCCCTCTCCACTCTAACAGCATGATTGACTCTCACAGTTTCCCATGATAATGTACCTAAATTGTTTCCTACTCTTAATCAGCCTTTGCCACTGTTAATGATAAAGCATATTCTTGCTAATGGGGCTAGTGTTCTGGAGAACAATAAACAAGGACATATTTCGAAGACGGCCAATTAATCATTTTATTGGAACAATTGACTGAATTCCACACTTGCTGACATTTGAAGTGCTATTTCTGATACTGGCATTGGAAGTTGGAACGACTCTACAAATATGCATGCTCCATGAAGTAAAAAAAATAAATAAATAAATAGACTGGATTGGCAGGTGTGCATGGGTTCTAATTCATTGTACCCAAATCTCTTTATACAACCACACATATGAGAACAAGCACTACCAGTACTTACAACTCCATTTGCATATCCTCTTTTTTTCCCCGTCATACCTCTCTATTCAGTTTTTCATTCAAACTAATTTCACCTAATATGACTTCAACATGTTGATCCAAGCAGGTTAAATACCTGAGATTTCCCTCAGCTTCTTCTAATTTCACAAGTCTAGATACAATCATTTTTATGGAGTGTGATTGCTGCCCTCCTCTGACCAAAGGAGAAGGAATCTGTCTACTTAAAGAAACTGTGGTATTAATGGGCTGGTTTAATGTTAGCACTTACATTAGAAAAGCTGTGTGTGTGTGCGCCGCTGCACTAGACGACAGAATGAGCACGTTTCACCGAGGTTAAATGAGGGCAGACGGATCCTTAGACTGATCCCACATCCCCTCTGAACAGATGGAAAGTTATTAGTTGAGGTTGAATTAGGAAGAAAGGGGTGATTGCGGGACAGCAGGGCAATGACTTGACCATGCCATCTCACTTACAATACATCATTTTCAACAGGAGTAGGGGGAGACGCACAAGGTTCAGTAGCCAGATAGCATTTACTGTATGTAGTCCAGCCTTCCTGATCTGCAGGGAAAAAAAGAACTTATTGCAGAGCATCTCCTTCTGCACGCTTGCACAAATATAGAGAAACACTTGTGGTGTGTCTCGAGCACCAGCGCCCCTCTGCTGCGTCACCTCAGGACACAGAATCACACAGTCTGACACAATCAGACTTATCGTGAGAGCAAAGAGGCAGCTTGTCCTAAACCAACCTTTTCATGTACCAGAACATTTCACCCTCAACTCTCAATCTGTGCCTCGTCTGCAAACTGCGGCCCGGAGTCACGTATGTGCACGAGCCTCGGGCTGCAGTCACTCGAGTTAACACGACATGGGTTAAACATCCAAGAAGCCGCTTCATTATTTATTATGTTATTAATTATTTAATGTACTTTTTAAGCCGTTTCTTGCTTATTTGCCTGTCTCCATATCAAGGGAAATCTAAAACTGCAAATCTTACCAAGTTTGTTTCTGTAAATTTAAAGTATAAAAAAACATCATTTTACCGCGAATAAGCTTCCTTCACCTGAAAAGCCCAGATGAATGTATTTTTGAAGTAATGAGTAAAAAATGAGTTTCAAGTGAACGTGCAAAATTGACATTTAAATTTTCTTCAGTCAAGAACTTGAAGTTAAAATAACGCTGCCTTCAATGGTAACTATTCTTTATTAATGTTAAACTATTCAGGCCTTATGTTCTGCTTTTTAGAGCTAAGCTTTTTAGAAATTAGATGTTCTGTGGACTTGTCAGGTGAATACAGCTTAAACTGAGGAGAGAAGAGTTTGTCATTTTTACACCATCTGTACAAACTGCACAACTTGTTTTCACACAAGGTTCATATGACTTGCTTGGAATCAGCAGGTGTGACAGGTTGCAATCTGTCAAATATGATATTTTTCCACATTTGTTCAGAATGACTGCAAATGGAATTATATTCATGTCAACAGATGTAACTATTTTGTAAACACGTGCACATTATCCTTTATGCGGAAATTACAAGCTCCTGAATGTTGTAGTTCAGATAAATGTGTCTCATAGGGGGAGAAAATGTTTCTGCACTTATCTGTAGCGCTGTTCATCGTCCCTCATTGTTCCATTCTGATTTATATTCGGTTCTCTCTCTCTCTCTCTCTCTCTCTCTCTGTGTTTCATTTCTACTGCTGAAGAATTACCAAATTCCCCTACAGAGGTGCATTTAAATTACATACTTACATTTCATTTTTTCCCTTCATGATTTAAAATAAGAGCAATCTAATTCAAACTCCCTAAAGTGAGAAACAAAACACACAACTGTGGGGATTATTACACACTTTAGGACTCCTACAATGATCATGAAAGCATCAAATTCATGAACAAAACCAGAGGGGGGGGAAAGAAGGGGAGATTGAGCTGCTTTGACAAGCTGTCTTCTTTTCCTTAATAATCTCTCTTAGTCCGTTGCTAACAACACACCTGTCACTCACTTAAAGCCACGCGCCTCTCTCTCTCTCTCTCTCGCTGTATTCCCTTCCTGGACTGAATGTCTGTTTCAGCTCAGTGGTCATGTGTGAGGCAGAGAGAAATGAAGCTGTCATGTCGCTTGAGTTAGCAACATGATTAAGCTGGATGCCAACCTTTTCTAACTTTGATGCATTCGTGTCGGCTGTATTTAATTCATGAGTCTTGTGAGCGGGATTGAAAGTGGTAAGAGGAGCGACGAAGAGGCAAAAAAACATGCAATTTACACATTTCTCTGGGTTTTTTTTTTTTTTTTTTTGCTGATTCTTCCCTGTGCAAAAGTTACATTTGCCTTTTCTTCGTCAGGTGTTACTTCTTCCTGACTTCATTCCTCTTAACTTTCTCAGTTTTTCAACCTTTCAACCTCATCTCTACATCTCATATGACACTCATTTCCGTCTCCTTCTCCTGCATTGTCCCCTCGCTTTTCATTTACATGAATTTACACCCATCCTCCCGTCTTTCTCCTCTCTCATACCAATCTCTCATTGGCATCTCTGCGCATCACCATTGTGTGTGTGTGTATATGTGTGTATATGTGTGTGTTTGAACTCATTCTCAGCTTTTACAACTCATATTTTATGCATTCAGCTCTCGTTCAGAGCAACTAACAACTCTTCTCTGCAACGCTGTGTATCCCTTCCAATATTTTTTTCCCTTTCCTTCATTTCTTCCCTCGCCTTATTCTCCCTGGATGAAGGGAAGGCAGGGGAAGGATGAATGGTGAATGCTTGGCCTCCCTCCAGCTCACATTTTCAATAACCAAGGGACATTTTAATGGTCCGTCTGCGCACGCATACAGGTGCGCTTCGTGTCTATGTGGGAATGTTTCGACATCAAATGTTTGTTGGTCCAAGTGTGTCCACTTTGCTGGCTGGCTAAATAAATACATCAGATGCCGAGCTCAAAAGAACACTGGTCTTTCTCCCAGGGGAAAGTGAATTATTTAAAATGAAAGCTGGAGAGAATGATGACTAACAGGAGCAGCTGACGTGGCCAATGAGGAGAAAGATGGAGAAGAACGAGAGGGAGAAAGAGGATAGGGAAGGCCAGATGGGCTGAGGTGGCACAGAGCCAGGAAGAGCTGGTTTAAAGAAAAAAGGGTTAAAAAAAAAAAAGTGTAATGAAAGCAGAATAAGAGAGGAGTGAGAAGCTTGGGAGGGAAAAAAGGAGTGGGAAGTAATAGCAGCTTTTAGAGGAAGGCTAAAGATTTTTTTTTTTAAATTTTTTTAAATCAAACTGAGGGAAGAGAAGAAGGAAATGGAAGACAACTGTCAGAAAAAAAAAAGTTCGGGAGGGTTGAGGAGGACATGACAAGAAGTGACAACAGACAGAGGGAAGATGAGAGCAACGGAGGGGGGGGGGGGGGGGGGGACTCCAGGAACATATGATTGGGCACTGGTGCCAAATTTGGAGCACATGCAAACACACATGTTGTCCTTCTGGCTCCTACACACACACACATCAGATTAATCTACTCGCTTCTTCTGCAGATTTCAGCCTGTTAACCTGACTCACCCCGCCTCACCCTGACACATGGTCCTTACAGGGGGGAGTTTTGGAGGGACTGGAACAGTCTGTTAGAGAGAATATTGAAAAGACAGAGGGGGGCTGGAGGAAAAAAAGGAGGAGAAAATAGAGAAACAGAAAGGCGGACGACGGGAGTAAAGGATACAAACTAAAAGCTGTTTGGGAGGAAGTACGGCTGAGATCTGCGGGATAGAAATTAAGCGCAGCATTTTTGGGACACAGCGAGTGCATGGGGGGGGGTAAATGGGTGAGGGAAGTTAAAAAGAGAGCGGGGGGGGAGGAGAAGGGAGGCGTGTAGTAAATTACAGAGGGAAGGAGAGCAATAGGAAGGAATAGCAGGGTGGCGAATGTGCCTGGAGATGGATTGTGGAGGAGCAAACAACAGAGATAATAAGAGAATCTGCTGAAGGCACGCGCAACACTCAGTAATTATATGGAAAGAGCAGCCTGCCTTAATTAGAACAGGATGGAGCTCGTGAGTGAGATAGAAACACACACACACACACACAAAAAAAACACACAAATAAGCATGAAACGAAGCATTTGCGGTGTGAATTATTACATAATTTATTTTTCCCATGGTCTCTTTCTGCTGTTGGCGGTTCATAATGAGATTGCAAAACACGTGTGCGTTCATCATAACGATTTCATGTAGTGCAAATTTGTGAATGCACGCAGGGTCTGTGCACGCTAGGCTTGCTGACGGAGCTAAAGCAAAGGATGGTCCTGCATGTTACAGTATATCACTTCTAACTGCTCTGTATTTTCACTCTACACCTTTATTACTCACGAGGAGGCTGACTGCGCACAATGCTAATTTTCAATAACATTCTCCTCAACAGTCAATCTTCCAGGATTAAGTGTTTCTCGTTCAGTTCAGAAAGCAGGATGTCCTCCTTTCGTTCATTCCTTTATCTAGGCTTCATATCTTGTAGCTCATATTTTAGCAGACGAAGCAAGCAATAAACACGCTGCTTCCTGTTTTACCATTTCTAAAATGAGATATTCAAACAGCTGTTACTGACAGACAAAGGGGAGAATTTAAAAAATCTATGTATTTATTCTACACTGATTTAGATCAGGTGTGATCAGGTCCTGTGTCTTCTTTTTGTGTGAACACATTTGTATTGAGTTGGCAGCATGTATACACACACGTATACATTCTCTAGTGTCAACGGTCAATTATCAAAATAAATACAAAACAGTCGCAAATTAATCACGAGACAATTTAAATGCATCATATTATGTGTGTAGATCTACAGGACAATATAACTAAATGTTCGTTTCTTCGAGTGAGCCGAGCGGAAACATCTTGTTTTTAGCCGTTGCGCTAAGCTAGGCTATCTTCGTTTGACTCTCCTCACACCTCTTGTTGCTGTGAAGCAGAAAGCTGTCACACCGAAATCTTTGCATCAATAAACTATTTTTGAATTCCATCTTACTTCAGACCCAATGAAAAGATAACAAAAATAATAAATCACTAAGATCATGTAATTATGAAAAACAACAAACCCACCTTCTTCTGTATAAACTGAGAGTTTGAGGGATATTAGTCAGAGCTAACTGCGGTCCCTCAACTCATTAAAAATCAATTTACTGTATCTTTGTCAGCAATTTAATAATAAATGTGTCTGCATCAGCATTAAAAGAGCAGACAAGTTTAGAGAAGGAATTTATGACAACAGAAGCTTTAATCTGAGTTAATCCAGTGCCGTCTGTGTCGCTACTGTCACATTGTGTGTGCTAATAATCCTCTCCTCTACTGGCCAACACTATCTGCTTACACCATTATCAGTAGCTACTCACTGACTGTTCAATATTATTGACCTGCATGGAGACACTTACTGCATTTGCACTCACGCTGGTGCGCAAATAGAGCAAGGAGTAAATAAGATGTAGCTGCAGAATTTGCACAAACAAACGCACAAACACACACACGCACAGAAATTAGCTAAACATTATGTTTATGATAAGCTGCTTACAATTCATTATGATACGTTTCACAGCAAGTGTAATGCATTTTTTCCAAACAAACTTAGACACACACACACACGCACGTGCATGCACACACTGCTGTTCTGGCATAATGCATTTCTATCAGGCACACACAGAGACACTTTCCGGCCCACACAAAATGACATTAATATAAGCCTGTGTGTGTCTGTGGTGTTGTTGCAGACACTAAAGCTTACTGCTGAATGTGTGTGTCTTGACTGCTATATGTGTGTACGAGCAGTCCCAGCGCAATTCCTCAGTTTAGTGGAGCATTACGGCTGATCAATAGCTCTGGTGCAGTGGGAGATGTCGGGTTTTGGGCTGCATATTCATGCCATAATGGCTGAGCTGAGAAATGAGGCACTACAGGATAAAATGTGTGTGTACAATGCGTGTCTGTGTGTGAATCAGAAGAGGAGCCCTGTCCCCTTGGAGACCACATTGTTACTCGCTTAACTTCACAGAAGTAAGGTTCGAGCATGAGCAACAAAAAAAAAAAAACGTTTCTTTTTAACCTTCTGTTCACTCTTTCAAAAGTTTTAACCAACCTGTCTTTGTTAGGAATCCCTTAATTTTCTCTCCTTACCATCGTTTTGCAGTTCTTCCTCAGAACTCGACACAGCGCCCAGTGTCTGTTGGTTCATCTGTTCGTCAGATTTTATTGTCCTCGGCTCGGCTTTTATTGTTGAAAAAAGCATTGTGGGTAATTACAAAAAACAGGTCAAGCAACACATACTTTGTTTACACACGGAGCAACTGCCAATTTCAGTGAGCAGTACTTATCTCCAACTGTCAAACACTTAGCGCAGAAATTGTGCAGCGCAGCCAAAGTTCTGCATGACTTACAATCAGCAGAGTTTCTTCCATCAACTTTAATACTATAACCTTTTTTTTTTAACTTCCCTCTTAGATTTTTGTTTGTTGTTGGAAAGAAAACAGAGAATCAGCATAAAGGAACAAGAAATGTTTGCAGATCCACACTTTGTATTGTTCTGTATTAATTTGCTTCTGCTGCTGTGTTCTTTTACAAATGTCTCTTGCTTCTGCTTTCCCACCATTTAAAAAAAAAAAAAAAAGTTTTACTTTTTCTTCTCTGATGCTAAGACGAGTTTTTGGCTAGACATGAAACTGACTGAAATGACGCCTCTTTATAATCTGTAAGAGCAAACCAGACCATCAGAAAGAAGACTGTTTATATATAGCTATTACTTATGCTGCAGGACAGGGGTCACATAAAAGGATTGAACAGATTGTTAAAGTAGGTTTTAGGTGATATACTAATAACTAATTTCAACATTTTTGTCCAATGTGTCTTTTTGTCTCTATGAACTAATGCTGGTTTAAGTGTAGTCATAGGCAATTACATTATTACTATAATCTATTTTAACATAGCAGCATATGGGAGGAGCGTACTACCACATTTATTATAATTTACTGACCAATCACAAAAGAGTTTTCCTTTGAAACTCTCATTCAAAAGAAAAACAAATAACAGAATATTTGGATTTTAATCCAGTCAACCAAAACAATATCAACCTCTTCTAAGGAGTTTAGCTGCATTACAAGACACTCAGTCTGACTACAACACCCACGCTGCATTGCACGACAACTCAAGATGTGCTGTGAAAGCTAAACAGCAACAACCATGTGATCAAAGGGCTGCTGCTGTATGAGCAATGGGTTGTGACAAAAGACTCCCATAGTGTCCCTCTCTGTTTACGTCAGAGTGTGACACCCCACGCCACCCACCCACTTTACACTCAGCACTCCCGTGGAAGTATGCGTCTGTGTGTGTAGGGCCAGTCAGAGCGCATGTAAATGTAACATGAGAGGCCGTGGTGTTACAGTCGACAGGGCAGCGGCATCAGAAGAAGGAGTGCTTTAGTCATTGAGTTCACACTCACACACGCAGAGATTGCTAAGCCTTGCAGTTCACACAACACGCCTCACGTGTCGATGTGTGTGAGAACAGTCTTTGGAGGTATCATGACACAAGGTAGGATCAGTGACACAGCGAGGCCCTCAGCATCGATGTCATTATTAAACAGAAGGCACACATGGATTGAAACACCGAGAAAACGGTTTTCTGTACCTCTATTGTCTTTGTGTGAAAAATAGCGTCCGTTTGGTTTCCTTTTCTTTGTCTAAGCACTTGTTAACACTGCTTTCTGTTTGATTTCCTCTCTTATCCCATGCTCACATGCAGCGATTTCTGCTATTCCGCCTCACTCTTACAGCTTCTATTGTATCTTCACAGCGCCTTTCCCCCCCCCCACACAGAAATCAACCTGTCATTCCTCTCTTTGCATTTCTCTTCTTTTAATCTTCACTTTATTCTCTCAAACATGTAGAGCTGGGCTTCTCATTCCCAATTCCGATCCATCTTCATCTTTCCCTTGTTTCGTTGTCTGCCCACAGTTCGACCATATGGAGCAATCAATGACTTTTTTAAGTGGCACTTAAAAAAAAATCAAAGGTATCAGAGGAGGAGTATCAGGCCGGCCCATAACATGGACCATGGGAAATTTAAATGAAAGGGTACAACTTGCCCTACATGGGTTTTAAGGGGTATGAAGATTTCACAAGTGTATTGAGGGCTCAAATCATTTCAGAAAGGGATTTAAAAAAAGACACACATGCGCATACAGGATCGTATGCTCTAATGGAGAGATGTTAGGGAGTGAGGGGCTGCACAGAAAACGCCCATGTTGGGGTCAGCACCTCTGCAGTTCTTGGACTGGTGACCCAGACTGAGCTACAGCTACCCCTACATAGGGTACCAGAAGAAGTTAATTTAAGAAAAGGGGTACCAGAGGCACAGTAATCTAAGAGTGGGGTACCAGGGGTATTAACATTAATTCATAGGGTGTTTAGAAGTATTTAGACTATAAAGTGTCAAGGGAAGGACAAGATAAGGTAAGTGGACCAGGGGCTGAAAAAAAAAACCCAACCCAGTTGATTCTGCTGGATACTAGAAGAAATGGTCATACCGTGCTTCACTAAAGCTACTTTAAAGCGGGATATTTCACTTTGCTTTTTTGCTCATGCTTGAAAAATTATTTAATCTCAGTTCTTTCTGGCAGAGCCCAAAAGACAAAAACGGTTTTTGATGTGTTAAAACCGACTTCGCTCTCTCCATCTTCATCCTTCACATCTTCTTTACAAACATTTCTATTCTCTGTTCTTTCATTTGCTTCTTCAGTTCTCACTTCTTTACACTGTTTTTTTTTTTCCTCTGGCATTTTTGTTTCTCTGTCATCTCTTTCATCTAACCATGCATCCCACTGTCTTGATGTTCATCGCCTACCTTCACAGCTGCTGTGTCCTTCCTCGTAGCCGGCGCTGCAGCTGCACTTCCCAATGGGCACCAGCCATTCCCCTTCAGCGCTGCAATGCATCCTGGGAGGACTGTCTGTGTCAACCTCAGAGTTATTGACGCAGTTGCCGCGCACCTCCACTAGTGTGGCGAAGGCGGCCTCAGCCACCGTGTCAGGGAACACCGCCAGGTTTTGGACAGTTGCTAGGCAGCGTTTGTAGTACACCCGCACGGCAACTAGTGCCACGCACGCGCCAACGTCCTGGAACGCCAGGTGGAAGCCCTTGCGGTTGAGGTGGCCGATCTCGCGTACCTCAGTGTTCAGCTTCATCTTCCTCTCGCCCAGGTCGCCCTGCGTGAAGCTCTCATCGGCAGCAATAGTGTCTATCTTAGTGTAGCGGTCTTCTCGAGTCACGCCTCCGAGGTCCCTGTCCGTCTCCACGTAGAGGAGGTTGAAGGTCTCCTTGCAGGTGCCCGCCACGCCAGGTATGCTGTTACAGTCGCGCAGCGTGAACTGGAGCTCCACAAAAATGCGCTGGCCGCCCCGCCGCGCCACCCAGCCCGTCTGCAGCCAGTTGTTCTGTTGCATTGGCTCCATAACGTTGCACACCTGATACGTCCTGATAGGCTTGTACTTCTCATCTACGCCACTTATCTCCTCCCACTGGAGAAGGGACGGAGGAAGGCAGGGGAGGATAAGACAGGAGGAGTAAAGAGATAACAGTTAGAGATATAGTAGAGAAAGAAAAAAAAAAGAGCAACAGGAACGTAGGAGGTGCACTGAAATTAAAAGTGGGAAGAGAGGATTGTGTGGTTAAAACGACAGAAGAAGAAGCAGCAGGGCTCGACGTGCGAATATGAGGGGGTGAAAGAGAGAGAGACAGAAAAGTGAGGCGACTCCGAAATGCTGACAAAGACCGTTAAAGTAGTGACAAAGAAAGATTACATTCTGCAGGTAAACAGTTTAATGACATGATGTGATGAGTGGGTGTCTGGAAAGCATTAGCACTCAGATTCTTTATTAAAGTCACAGAGAAAATGACAAACAGCACACATTCACGGCCATTACATCGGCCTTTAGTGCCGTTTGTAAAATTCAGGGTCACACCTTCTTCGCTTTGTCAGGCGGCTTCTTTTGAACTCCATCGCCTTTGGTATTAAAACTAGTGGTATTAGAGAGGAGTGTTGATGAAATATTTCTGCCTACACTGTGCTGACTCACTCCAAGGACGAACGTCAGAATCAGAGACGCATGCAGCGGAGTGAACTCCAGGTTTGAAATATAATGTGGTCAAGTGGAGCGTGGCTTCTTTTTGTTCACATTTAGCCTCCACTTGATATTTTGTAATATTGATGGAGAGTGGTGGCACTGATTTATATTCTCTGTGCTAATGAGCTGTGAAGCCTTGTTGTCATTAACATACTGTGAGATGGAGGTTGTTTCTGCTGTCGGGGTTTGATGATAAAATCGATTATCTTACAAATTTATTCGGCCGAGGTCAAAGTTTTTATCTGCTTACATTCTGTTGGTACGTACAGCCTCCACATACCTTTAGTGTGTACCTCTAAAAGTCTAGAAAGATGACATTATTACCGTGATCTAGAAATGTCTGACATATACATTCCGATCTTCTCAAGCCTTGTTTCCTTTTAAAGTGGACATACAGTATTATCCCACTTTTTCCATCTTTTCCAACAGTCCCCTGAGGTCACCAGAGGAGGTTTGTGACACTGTATGAACTCTCAGAACGCTCCTCAGTAAGTGTTTTAATATTTGCTTTGCATGCTACTTCAAACTGACTTTAATGTAGCACAATCTAGATCGTGAGCCCCACGGTGAATAGCACAGGTCAAAGGTCAACCTTGAGTCGGAAAGAGGGTGACCTCTCCTTGCTAGGAGCAGATTCTTAGAAAAGAAAAAAAAAACTCCTGCAGTCACATTTTTAGATAATTGATCACTCTGGAGGGGGGACCATTTTACTGTGACACCATACCAGTGAGGCCGGTTTTGGAGACAGTATCCTAGCTTAGATTAGCATCATTGATAAATGGTAATGAAGAGGTCTTCCCTCGAAGGGAGAGTAATGCATGAGGTTTGACAAGGGATGGAAAACAGCAAGAAAACAGTACAAGACAAGAAAAAAGAAAAAAAAAGCAGAAACAGCATGTCGAGGAGAACAGGAGGGGTTTGTCGAAGCCAGCTGTTCAGAACGCAGCCGTTTTCCGGAGCCTCGAGTGTGAAAAACAAAAAACACGTATGAGGACAATGAAAAATGCAAGTAAGCACACTTACTCCGTTGGGGGGATATGAGGTCCAGCCCAGCTCTGCCTGAGTCTCTTTAGAATTCAGCAGCACCACTGCAGCAAACAAACAGACAGACAGGGAGAAGGGAAGAGGTCAGACTTTATTGAGTGTGTGCTTTTATTTAATCTTGTCAGTTTAAATAAGTCTGTCAACAGGGTCATAACAGCAGAACACAATATGAAGTCTCGCATCACGACAGAGTGGCTTTGAGATTACCATTCTAGCGGAGTACGAGCAACATGACACGAAAGATTTGGATCGCACCGGACAGCCGTCGTCATACAAAACTCTGGGTGTGTTCGTGCATTAACACAGTGTGTTGAGGACTTAATCTGGAACTTTTTTAAACCAGTAGAGAAACACTGGTTTACCCCCCCCCCCCCCCCCCCCCCCTGTTAAGCTTTCATCGATGCAGCAGAGAAAACGGTGTACTGAAATGCCTGCGTCACAAGCGTTTCTGTTTCAGGACCATGGACAGGGAACGAGCACCAGCCCCAGTCTGTTTTCAGCACCACGGACAGTTACATGAGAACCAAAGTGGAGGGAGGCGAGTGAGAGCTCAGCGGATGCTGCTCATTTAGTATTAGCTGCTCAAAGAACAGACACGGAGCAAAGGGAACACGGAGCAGTTGAGCTGACCTATTTTGAAGTGCAAGTACTTGTTCATTTCAGAGAAGGTCTTTACACAGCGGCAGCAGGCGTGGAAACAACTTTTACCTTGCCGCCATCATCGACGATAACGACTATTTAAAGTACTTGAACACATTTTTTCTGTGTTGTACAACTCATGGCTGTATTTCACGTGTGTTTGTGGAAACTGATCTTTATTAACACATACTGAAAGTTAACTTCAAATGAGTGTTCGCTTCTGGGATAATTCAATGTGCCTTGTTTTGGGATCAATCCAAAAAATATAACCCAGATTTAAAAGCATGAAGAAATACGTCTGTACTAGTAGTGTCAGTATATTTACTCCTACGAGGAAATATCTCTCTCATTACAAATATGATGCGTTAAATGTATCCGAGTACTTCGGCGACATGGTTTAAAGAAGGCTGAGTGAGAAAGGCTTTTGTCTGATACCCAGCAGGCGTTTTTTGAAAGCCATCATCAGCACATTCATCTTAATCTATTAAATAATATCCACATCTGTGGAGACATATGGTGAGCTGCATTGAGCCTCATTTGAAAGGATTTTGCTGATATCAAAGTTAGCCACGCTTTAAGCTTGTCTGCTTAAAAAGACCCCCCCTCCAAACACCCGGCCCCCCCCTCCCTCCCCCCTCCCCCCCTTTCCCCGAACATACACGCACACTTTCACGCTTTTTTGCAGGCCGGCTTGCACCTGCAGCCTCAAGGCTACAACGAGGCCTGACAAGAAGACAGAACCATCTTTTGCTCAGTCTGCTGCACTCCTCATTCCCGAACTGTGTGCTTCTTTCATTCCTGTGCTTGAGTGCGTTTCACGGCTTAAACTTTTGTTTTCATGCTTCGACTTCAAACCACTCCGGGAGCCTTGTACATGAAATATAACCCCGCGTTGATTCCTTGACGTACGACCGTTTCTCTTCACCCTTGAGCAGTCCCGGCACTCCTAAAAGACTCTCACTCTGATCGGCTACCCGCTGCTACCTGACAAATATTTGGCCGTATCTAGAACAACTGGGCACATGGACGTCCCTGTGAGGGCAGAATAGAAACCTACACGGTCTGACTAACGCTGTAGACCTTGTACTCTCAGTGAGTAAGCAAGCTTTGAAAACTGACTGTCACGGTAAGATGTGCGGATTCACCAAAAGAGAAGGTAGATGTTATTTATGTTTCAGCGCCTGCACAGAGTAGTGTTAATAATACACCTGGATGAAAACTTACACAACACTTACAAACAGAAAATCACATAGAGCATCTTGACTCAGACCCCTCAAAGGAAGAATATTAATGCAATGTAGCATTTCTGCTAATTGAGGTTAATTAAAAATAGACTAACTCTTCAGTTTAAAAAGCCAAAACCCCGAAGACACCAGTGATTCAGTCTCTGTTTGTGTTTTTCTTTAAAGGAGGCATTTCGGCCTTGGCTGGAGTACAGGCGCTGCTTGCTAGACCAGGAAGGATCCTTTACTGAACACTTAACTTGATTGTTTTTTTTGGGGGGTTAACATTGCTGGGTGCCCAAAGCGTGGTTCTGTAGTTAGCTGATAACATAGTGGCATTCTGGAGGAGATTAGAGCGGCAGAGGCCAAGGTGGCGGAGAGAGACACAGAAGGAGGCTGAGACGACGAGAGGAAATAATCAGCAGAAGAGGGTGAAGAGCGGGCAAGAACGAGAGCCAACATGAAAGAGAGAAAGACAAAAAATAAAAATAAAAGTTGGCATCAGAGACAGAAGAAGGAGAGGGAGGGGGAGGGGGACGGAGCACATGCAGTGCAAATATCTGAATAATACACAGGGGGGATCAGCGGGGCCTTAGTGAGCAGTCAGTCAGTCAAAGAGAAACTCAGAGGACAAAGTTGGCACTATGATCACACGCTGAATACATAAGTCCTGTAATCACAGCGCAGTTAGACAGACTAATGGGTCTTTAGGGGAAGAAAGGAGCAGAGAGTCATACAGAGAAAGACGGATTAAAGAGACAGAAAAACAAAAAGTTCAACAAAGCACTAAAAAAAAAAAAAAAAAAGCAGGGTCACCAAGAGAAGGAGAGAGGGGAAGAAGTTCGAGAAAGAACACGTGACGGAGAGACAAAAAAAACTCTCCCTCTCGGCCACTGACAGCTCTGACTAATAAGCCGTGACACATTAGCTCCTAAACACCATTTTCAAAGGTTGTTTCATAAATAATTGCACATCATTACAGGGACAATGTGGGTGTGTGAGCCAGTGCACACTTTTTTTTTTGTTGTTAGTTATGCCTCAACCTATTGAGGACACACAGGACAAAGCAGATTTTCATCACAAAATATGAAACACGGTCGCAGCCCGACGACAGATCCGGTAATAGAGCCTGGACAGACTAATTAGTTTAGTTCATTTAGAGCTTTTGAACCATTCAAAACGAACACATACACATTATGCAAATGCATTGTCAATGTGAAGGATTTAAACAAGCAAGTGTGAAAACAATGGTGAACATGACGTGAACTTGCAGAATGGTTTTAGTTACATTTTATTTATAGAGCAAAATGACCCCTCTTTATGGGCACACACTTAAGGGGTGAACTTTTATTATTACTTTTATTCCTTTTTGTTCCAGAAGGGTTCAAGCCGGCCTCAGTTCTGCATTTTTAATATGGCGACCACCGACCTCACATCGACTTAGTTCATGTTTATACGTTTATACAGTAAGTGGATAAAAAATAAGCTCGACAACATCGTCCATAAAGGACGCAACAAATATACAGAGTAACATTCGGATGAATGGTTCTATCGAGCATCCTGCCATCTTTGATGTTTGGGAGGATGGACTGCCGCAATATGCGGAAAGATTAAAGCTCCAATGTGGAACTTTTGGCGCCCCCTGTGGACAGTTTTATTTATGTTTTATCTCTTTGTCCTCTACAAAAAGGCACCTTTGCAATCCTGATATTAATCGCCTCATCTGACATGCACCCCGCAGCAATGGTTAAAGGCTTTTAGAATAACGAATTAGAGATAATCAATCTTCCTGCTGATGGTCCTGTTTGCTTTTGTAGGTCACATGTGAGACTACTCACACGGGCTTTATAAGGCAAATAAAGAGATATACAGGACATATGTTGAATTGAAAACATGCAATATAGGAAATGAAGAAGTTGTGTAAAGTAGCAAGAAAAAAAGCTTTTCTGAAGAAGATAAAAAAACATGATAAGTTACAAGAAGACAGCACACAAGCTGCCACCATAATGGAGCGAAGTCCTTTCACGATGGCTGTCTGAAATTCAATCCTCTTCACTCCGGAAACTTTTAAGTTCTTGGAAGCACTCTTTTGAATGAAGAGCAGGTAAAAGCTGGCATACAAACAGCAACGCTGAAAGGAATCTTTTGTGCACATTTGTGTCCCTGGGAGTTTTCAGGCTGCAGGAGTGAAGTCTTTGGTCTTCAGATTGTACACGTTCATGTAGTGCGTGTCTGCTTCTGGGGGTTTTCTGAGGCCTTTTCCTTCGTTTTACATTCAGGCGTTGTGTTAAAAGCACAAGTGTCTTCCTCCTCTCCTCACCATCTCTCTCAGCTCTCTTTGGCTGCCGTGATATATTAATTGAGTCATGCCGTCTGAGACACAGTGACGAATGCAACAGCCAGCACAGAGGAAAGAAAAAATGCAGAGTTACACGCCACAGCAGCACTCAGGTCAAGTCTTCAAAATCTAAAAAGTGTTTTTGGTGCGCAGGTAGCACTCAGAAAGAGGCAAACACTGAAAACAGCTTTGCAAAGACATCTCTGTCACAGAGGTGGATTCAAGGGCGTTCTCCATCTTTCTGCAGGAACTACATCATTTGAAATGTTTGATTGTTCATAACTTTCAATGCTGAGCATTTAATCTCAAAAGGGAAAGAAAATAGAGCAGAAAAAACAAAGAGCTTTACCATGCCAAATAAACAAACATATAGTGTGTGTGTGTGTGTGTGTGTGTGTGTGTGTGTGTGTGTGTGTGTGTGTGTGTGTGTGTGTGTGTGTGTGTGTGTGTGTGTGTGTGTATGTGTGTGTGTGTGTGTGTGTGTGTGTGTGTGGGTGGGTGGGGTGGGGGGGGGGGGGTTACCTTCAATGTTCAGTAACAAAGAAACTGGTCCCTGCTGAAACCCAGCTCACGAACACAATGTTGGACACGAGTACATTCCAACAAACACAGATGATTTTAATCCATCCCAGTGGAACGGGCTCATTTCATAATTCGCCTCGATAATGTTCTATAGCTTCATGGCAGGATTAGCTCTGGTGTTGGCTGTCCTCACCACGACCTGCAGCATGCTTATCAACCAGTTTACACCAACGCAGGCAACCAGGCTCTGAAGGCTCAAACCTGCCCCAGAAAGAAGCACAGGGACGGGGATAAGTACAGGCCCATCGGTGCTCCACTGGGACGACCTATTGTCAAGCCTTCATCCTTCTTTTCAAACCAAAGACTGAAGGAGAGGCTGGAACGTGAAAGAAGTGAGAGGAAAGTGTGAGATAAAACAGAGCTGAAGCCTTGAAACTACAAGAAGACTATCGTACGTCTCACAACATTTGAAACAGACTGATGGACTCCACTGCTTTGAGACTTGAATATCATGGGAGATGGAACTTGAAATCAAATAAGTGGGCATGCCTTACACAGTAACATACATCATGATCAGAGTCAGCTTTTATCTGATTGAGGAACACATGATGATTTGAAGTCAAATGTTGAGATATCAGATGCTATGGGACTTGCACTGTTCAAAGTCGTCGTAGAAAATCAGAGCTGGCTCGTATATGTGCAAAAACAGCAGTAAACAATTAGGCTTTTTAAATGATTTGGTGACTCCATCTGGATAACTTGAGAGCTGACTTTGTCTTCTCTAAAGAGACCTAAAAGCTTTACAAAACAACTCAATCATCGTGAGAAAAATGTAGGCTATACACAACGAAAGGTTTTAAAACCACCTCACACAGTTTGCATCAAATGTAAAATAACAGACGCATCTGTTTCTGAGGGTTTTTTTTTTTTCTTTTTACACAGAGATAGTTTGTTTATCCCTCAAGAGTTAGCATGGTTCTTAACTCCCCCCTTAAACAGACTTATGGAAGCAGAAGCCCACTTGAGGCCGGTCTGGATTTACTGTCTGGCTCGAGGACACTGGAGCAGGTTGGGAACACGGGACTTGTAAGAGTCGCAGCCCTCGTTGTGAAAAATTGTGTTTGCTGCACCGCCCTCCTGCTCGAAGACGTGGGAGGAGATGAAAATATATAGTTCAACAAAAGCAACCCAGTAATACGGCTGTAGAAGAGATAAAAAAAAAGGAAAAAAAAAGAGGATAAATGGATGGGGATATGAAGTGTCACATAAAAACACAAACAGGCACATAAAAGATAAATGCTGTGTGTAAACGGAGACGCACACACAAATCAGACACAAACACACAGGAGCTAGTGAGACAAATGGTGGCAGGGAACTAACTTTCTCTCTCTCTCACACACACACACACACACACACACACACACACACACACACACACACACACACACACACACACACACACACACACACACACACACACACACACACACACACACACACACACACACACACACACACACACACACACACACACACACACACACACACACACACACACACACACGCACACTCGCAGCTCTAGCAGCAGAGCACATTAACTTCCAGCAGGGCTCTCCTTTTAACAGACTCATTAAACTTTCAACTTGGGTAATGTGACAAACTGTAAAGAGAATAGACGGTCCACTTCCTAAATCCCAGCATGCAATTACGGACGTGATGCATGACAATGGGGTTACGAGTTAAACGCTATCACGGTGCTGTGCATCCGTCTCTCGACTGCATCATTTGAGAAAAACTGTCGAGCAGCGTTCATCAGATACAGATGCGTGTACTCACATAAGTAGATGTTCAGAGTGATTCAAGTTTGTTAACAATGATTTCAGCCCTGATAAAGTAATGGAAACAGTAAAAGCTTCAACATCAGCAGAGATAGCTTCGACAATTATTCATGTAAGATTTGAAAGGAACTGAAGCCATCGTGGACAAAATGTGCATGAAAGCAAAGACATCAGGTGATGTCGGAGTTTCTGCTGTTTCTTGATAACAGCGAAAATATTTATATCTCAACTCCAGAGGTGAGGGACAGTAAATAACAGGGTGTGTAGCGTTCATGTGCCTTGCCTATCATTTTTCTGGATAATCACTTCCGATCTTTCCACATCTTCCCCCTTCTGCATGTTCAGGGTTTTCTCCTCTCCTGTAGGGCCGGTCCTGAATCTGAATGACCACCTGTTCAGAACATTCGCTTCCAGGGGGGGAAAATCGAGCTCGCATGTGCATCTGTGTGAGTTCGGATGTTTGTGCGTGCTTCAGGGAACGAAAAGAAAAGAGCCCACGAGTGAGTCACAGAGTGTGTTTAAGAAAAAAAACAAAAAACAAGGGAGGAACAAAAACAACGCTCAAGGAAAGAATGACAGTAAGGGGGCCAAAAAAAAGGTTAAGTGAGGCACCCGAGGAAGAGAAAGGAGTACCATTTAAGTTATACCTGCTGTTACTGGATAAATACACACCTGCAAGGTTTGTTTTTTTTACAACCAAGTGCTGCTGCACTCTGAGGCAAGGACATACCCTGAGTTTTATGTCCTAGTGAGACACGGGAAAAGGAAGACGAAAGCTCAAAGGAAAGGAAAGATACCGACAGAAGGAAGGCAAGAGAGAAAAAAACCATCGGAGGAAAAGGAGGAATAAATAAAAAGGCTCGAGGCCGAGCAAAGTTGTTTTCATTTGTTGGGCCCTCTAATGATTGTAATTGGCGGAGAAAGCAGTGAGACGAGTGTCAGGTCTTGTTTGTAGGACAGAGTGGCTCCTGTGGACACATCTGAGAGGACAGGCTCACACATGTACCTTTTGCTGTCCTTTTTTTTTTAAAGCTAATTTTTGATCCTCCAAACACATTCATGAACTAAAGCTGGAGTCTTCATTCTGTTTTGTACAACCTCTAGTAACTCTGCTGTTTGTATTATATATATATATGCAGAATGCAGAATCGGTGTCTGAGCATGTTTAGGCCAACATGGCCATTTATATGGTCAGCTTAAGAAAAGTTTTGAAAAACAAAACACAATAATGCCTCTTTACCATTCGTGCCCAGGGATATGTACCACATTAAAATGCACAGACAGCTACAGACAGCCCACAACGCAGGTCAGATAGTGGATGTAAACATGAGTCCTGCCTCAGACGAAGCACATGGCCAATCTTTGTTCAGGATTTTGGGGTGGCAATTCAGACATTTTGTCCCCTCTGTTTGTTTATTAGAATAACAGCCGTCACCGTAAAGCGCTACCTATGCCATTAAAAACGCTCTTCTCACTTGTCTTTGTGACTTTGGTCGAGGAAAGAAACTGGTTTAAGGGAAGGAATGAGCCGCTTAAAGGAACATCTAGAGTTTGAGGACTATTTCAAGGAGCGGTTAGCAAGCGGACGAATGCAAAAAACCACTTCAGGAACAGTCCGAGCACTAAAGGCAAAGTGCTGGAAATAAAACCCTGCAATATTCCATGCGTGGCAGAAATCAGGAGGGCAAACATGGTGGAGACTGTCGCATGCACGGAGAAGAAAAAAACAGGAGGATGAAGATAGAAGGAAGGTAAAAAGTCAAATATAGATGATGACTCAGCTCGCTGTAAATAAGCAACACAGTGAAGAAAAAGGTTAATTCTTTGCAGCCATTACTTGGTAATTAAAATGACTATGTGGTGGAGAAACTGGCAGCTCATTCATATACCTTATTAGCATTTACAGCATTAAACGTGACACTAATTATTCACTTCTAAGAGGAGACTTTGTGCAGCATCAGTAGTTGTAATAGAGGCAGAAATGTGAAGCTCAAATGGGCCTTCTTTCCTCGATAGCCGGTTTCCTGCATGATATCTGCCGGAGCCGAAAACAACCCACCTGCACCGCACAAATTAATTTTGAAGAGACATTACTTCAGAGTGTGCTCCCTTTGAAGCTTTTGTAATCCACTTCACGCACGTAAACTTGACACATGGAGCTCCAACACAACAATAAAAGGGATGGTTTGATGTTGTCGGATGGAAGTTAAAATCCTCTCTCTGTGTCTGTCTGTCTGTCTGTCTGTCTGTCTGTCTGTCTGTCTGTCTGTCTGTCTGTCTGTCTGTCTCACACACAACGTGCTCTGTGTGGGAAAAATCATACGGATGATAAGGTTTACATTACGAACGTTTTTAAATCTACAAAGCCACATTTCAGTCGTCGTGCAGCAGCTGAACACCAGTTCCAGTTTGATCTCGTCAACTCCTAGATTTACTTTAAAACGCAGAAATTGCTGAGTGATGAGAAAACAACGTCAACCCCAGTCAGAGCCTGCAGGTGGATGCTGCTTTAAGTGCAGCACTGGTACCAGACAGCAAGGCACTGACAGAACAGAGGGAGAGACGGGAAGCTTAAATAGAACGCTCAATTTGGAGGATGTGTGTGACTGGAGGTTGTGAGAATGGCGCCCGTCAGTGGAAAAGAAATCTTTACAGCTCGAGTCCTCTGCCATGAGCTAGCTTGCATGTAAAAGAAATCAAATGAAAACAGGCTTTTGGAAAACATGGACCTTGAATTAACGGAGAAAACTAATCCCTATTGTACCGCTATTCTTAGAAGTTGAACCATTTCAGGTCTTTTTTCCTTTTTTAGAACAAACAAGACTTTAATTAGCTCCAGCTCTTACGCAACCTTGCATCCACACATAAGAGTATACATTACTGTATTTATGACACAACAGCATATGGCAAAGCGGTATTATTAAGGCATCAACACTGCGTGTACATATGTGTGCTGATCAGTGAGCCAGAGTTAAATGTGCTTACATAACATGATAAAGTCACAGAGGCAGATAGAGCAGAGACAATTCTCGACTGGAAATGGATTTTCTCGAAATAACCGTGGAATTTTTTTAATTGAGAGAAATAAGAATTTATACTAGATATAACCTGGTTGTTTTTTTTCTATGTAAATCAAATTTATTTTACAACCATATTTGTAATTAATTGAGTCTTTGCATTATTTTCTGCTTTCAAATCTAACAAAGACGCGTCTTGCAGTTGTGTTCTTTATGCATCATCATCGAGTATGAACGTGTATGTGCGTATGAGTGAGATGTGCTTGGCTTGTGTTTGTCTGAGTGCTGGTGCCTGTGTACATATTTTATGTTCGATACGCTGCAGCTGGATTGCTCCAACAGAGATTTGAGTCATAACATGCAATGAAAATAAAGATCTATCTATATATCATCTGTGTCACCAAGCTCCGTGTCAAGCGAAAGCTCACCGTCCTGACGCTCCCACAACACCACACACAAGGTGAACATCGGGTAAAACATGACACGTTACATACAGCAAAGAGATTTCAAAATAAAAGACTCAAATTAAAGTTGGTTACCTTCATGCATCCATAAAGTTCCTGCTCACTATTTTTGGAAACACTTCTATGCAGAATTTGGCATGCATAATATACGTGGACCTGTGTCAGCGTATGTCATGCATGACTGGACTCCAAACTATGCATGCCAGCAGATACTGGATGTATGTAAGTGTGTGTGTGTGTGTGTGTGTGTGTGTGTGTGTGTGTGTGTGTGTGTGTGTGTGTGAGAGAGAGAGTTTAAAATCCCACACACACACACAGACACACACAGGCGAACTCTGGTTTTAATTCTGGGCAAGCCTCACTTGTAAGCCTTTCAGAGGACTGTTCAATTATTGAAGTCTGTATCTTTGCACTGTGCCACTATTTCCTCCTCCATCTTCTCCCTTAGTCTCCCCTCAGTCCAGCCTGCAGACTGCATTATTTAACTCGACACTCATTCAGGCCACTGTCTTCAACAGAGCACCTGCCGGGGCCGTACAGTGTGATGTCACTGCAACAGAGAAAAGACGGCAGGACAGGACAGGTGAAGACAAGGGGGTGCGTGACAACAACAGGAGAACATGTTGCTCGTCTTCTTCTCTTGTCGTGTTCATACGTCTGTCTATTTGGTCTCACAACTCTGTGTCATAGCTCCTTATGTTTTCTTTTAGGAGAGGACGGGGGAAGAGAGGAGAGGAGGGGAGGGGAGGGGAGAGGAGAGGAGAGGAGGGGAGAGGAGAGGAGGGGAGAGGAGAGGAGAGGAGGGGAGGGGAGGGGAGAGGAGAGGAGAGGAGAGGAGAGGAGAGGAGGGGAGAGGAGAGGAGAGGAGGGGAGAGGAGAGGAGGGGAGAGGATTTGAGTTACATAAGTCAAGAGGCGCTCCAAGGTTTTGTGCTGACTTTGTTTTCCCTTTGGTTCAAATTTGAGAACCACTTTAGATTCAATTAGTTCGTCTTCTACTACATTCACCTCTCCACGTCCTTTTCACCCCCCACCCCCCACCCCTCTCTATACCTCCCCCTTTCTTTCTTTCATTCACTGAAGGAGAAATTAATTACAGATACCTGCAGGGACACACTCGGGTCAACATTCACAATCAAACACAAGCACACTGAAACATCATGTGATCCATGAACGATCCACATCTCACCACAAACATTTATTACATTGATATTGTTTTCCTCTCAGGACTCTCAATGCACAAACTGCACTGACTGCAGAGATCAAAGAGTCAACTATAATAAAGCATTAAATGGATACAAAGCTCCCAAACACTAACATCAACTGGAATCACTTTCTCTCCTATTTTCTCATCGTGCACTGCAAAGCAAACATCCCGCGGTGCAGAGGTAAACAAAACACCTCATCCAGTCACCGAAGAGCAGACACACACCTACTCCAAAAAACAGCTCCACGAAGAAGTGACTCCTTAAAAACAGTTATTGTACAAAGATGAGAAATCTCAGGTGTCACTCAGAACATAACTGATCCCAGACGGTAAGAGACCAACACGTCTCAGAGCAGCTACAGTTGCCTTTATAAAAGTCACGAGATACATTATAGAAGAAACAAAGACATTGGCTAGTTAACTCGAGGTGACGAACCAACCAACAGTACACACCCCCCAACTAATATTTTACTGTTGATTACAGACATTAACATAAAACATGGACGGAGCCTGAGTGATGTCACCCAATGATTTCTGAAGAACTGTTTTGAAGCCAAACTATAATTTTTCATACAGAAAATGCTAAGTCCAGCTAGCTTTCAATCAATTTATTAACAAGAAAAACATTGGAGTGAAGTCCGACCTAAAGCTTTCCGGGCAAACGGCAACAAAGCGGCTACATTTCAGTCAAAACAGCCACATCCTGAGTGATGAACTCTCAGCCGTTATAACATAGATATAGATAGATAAGATATTCACTCCCTGTACAGTTTTAACCAATACAGATATTTGTTAAAACAACCATAAACAAAAGAAAAGACTTCATCCTGTTGCATATCTCCAGTTCTGTGTTCTGAGTTTTTATCCTGAACATTGTCACTGTAACCAGAGTATTTCTCCTCACCCTCTGTCTTCTTGACATACTGTCAGATTAAAGTCGTTCCAATATTGATACAAGTGCAACTGTTCTGTCGCCGCTGTTGTCTTATAGTTGCCACTGGCCACTTTTGTTTCCAAGCGGTTTCATGGACACCTGCTTTCGTAAGCGTATTCAAAATGTTAGCAATTGGCTAATAACTTAAACCAGAAGACTCCCCTGAGCTGATTCAGTCAGAATCTGAATCATCTTTACAAGATGCTCATTAAATACATGGCCGGTAAAAAAAATTACAAGCCTCACATGTACCCTTTCTTTTAATTAAACCAGGTTCCTCCACCACAGGACGCTGCAGGATACTGTGCTACTTAGTTTCTTGGGGGTGATACAGTGAATCATGCGGACTTTACTTACAGAACCTTTTAAAGCTCGACTTTTGTAAAACATTCAGAGCATCCACTTGCTCGGAGGGAGAAAGGGAAGAAGTGGAGTTTTCTCATTTTAATGCAACAACAAGCCACTTTTTATTGTGTTTGTTGGCACTGATTTGATCAAGATATCAGACACTACTGGAGGTTTTTTTGTGCATCCAAACTCGTTTCACATGTCACACAGCAAGACACTCGTCTGTCCATCCCCCATGTGAGCTGAATGATATCTTCCTGAGGTTGCTGGTTGGTCTTATTTGAAATCACAGCAATCACCCAGCCATGCTTCACTCAGAAATCCTCCTCTGCCATGATTGCTATTTGCCTCTGTAAGCCCCTTCAATCCTGAACACTTTGCAGAATGATTGACAGTGTTCCCTGGGGGAGAACAATAGTTAGACGTTTGCATGCATGTATATTTATACATCTATTAATAACACACACACACACACAATGGACATCATTAACTTGCATTTAATCTCCTATATGTTGTCTAAGCATTTGCTTCTATATAGAGGCAGGCTGCCTGGCTCCCTTCTGTCCTCTAACAGTCGCACATTTTGAAATAACCTACATCCCACTCGGCCATGAAAGCCGTATAATGTTTGTAAAAAGCAACACATAAACCAGGATGATACATATGCATATGCCATCTGGTGAGCATGTCAGTAAGACTGGATTATTTCACATTCAAGAACAAGATAACCTTGTCTTTAAGCCCACTTTGTGCTTAAGCTCACACTGTTACTCCACTGTTACTGTCTTTCTAAATACAGTAGTAAAAAAAAATAATAATAATAATAAAAAAAAGTCCCTGAAGAATATCTGAACAAATCCACTCATGAGTGACAATACATTTGAGAATGACTTTTGGATTGCTTAACGGGATGAAATTAAACATCGTAAGCCCCAGCTCATGTTTTTTTTTTTGGTCATGTATTTCCAATAAAAAACAACCACAGTGTCAGTCACGGATTATCCTGTCGCTTTCCACTATTTCATATGTATATTCTTTTTTTTTTATCTTTTAAGCACCACAATCAAAGTTCCATTCACTTGCAATATACCAGATTGGCAGAAAAAAAAAATTAGATAAACAGAATGTGTCAGATTGTTAGCGTGAAGCAGAAGTGACCGAACAGTGAGATACCCACAGTGATAAAGAAGAATCAGGGCTTTTTGCGATCTGGGTTAATCTTTAGAACAGTGCCACATAATCCTTTAAAAATCCTCAAAATAGTACAGCATCAGTGTTACTGTATGTTGGCATACAGTGTACGTTTGCCTGGCTGTGTTTGACCATGTCGTGACATCGAGGCAGAGCTTGTTCTTGACTGCAGCCTTTAAGCGTAACCATCCAGCACCTGACTAAGTCCTCGAAATCGTCCAGACACGAGTACAGTTCCCGTATGTTTCTGCAGTTCACTGAGAAAACCTATTAAATTGGCACGTTTGGCTAAAGCTATCTCAAAAAACAGAAGCACTGTTCGGATCGACTGCCAGATCAAGGCACCAGTAAATGGCAGAGACGTAATTGGGGGGGGGGGGGGACCCAACTGTGTGCCGCCATCGAAGGGGCTCTGTTGGATCCTGATGGTTAAACACTTCTTTGTATTCCAGTGACAAAGTCTACTAAATAAAATCAGCACTCTGCAGGCTTCAGAGATCCTCGAGCTCTATAGTTTCATCCCTTTCTCTCTTGTCTTTCCCAAACGCTCCCCCATGTGTCTCATAGCTGCCCTTAGGCGAACACTCCTCACCCTACCTTTGCTCTTTGATTCTCTCTCTCTCTCTCTCTCTCTGCCTCTCCGTGTCCTGTTCCCCTGTTTTTCTTTCGTCTTTTTACCCTCAGCGACATCCCTGCCTCATGTCGCTTGCCATCAATTCATCCTTACTCTCCTTTCCTATCATCCGAGTCATGTCAGCACTATGTCTGTGGACCTGTACAGCCTTTTGCCGGCTCCCTGCGGGCCCGGCACCCATTATCCTTGGCATCGATCTCTGCAGGACCAATGAGCGATAGCAGCAGTGGACGCAGAAGAGATAGAAGGAGAGACGAATGGATAGACGGACGGATGAATGTGGGGAGTGAAGAGAGAGGGGCGGTACTGGGGATGAAATGAGGTGGGTGACAGATAAAGTGGGCCGGACAGAGAGGAGAGAAGGAGGGAAATACAAGAGAGGTAAAGAGGGGAGGGAGACGTTGATGAAGGGAGGGAGGGTGGGCATCGAGGGACCATTCGTCAATAGCCAGCAGTGCGACCTTGGGGATCGATGGGGCCGACAGCCAATCAGTCAATAGGTTCCGTAACTAGCTCTGCAAGGCAGGGACGGAGGGGAGAACGAGAGGAGAAAAGATGACCTGGTCGTAGAAGTCGATAGGGCAGAAAAACAGACCGCCTGTCTGATCTGACAAAAGTCCTGAATAAATGGTAGATAAAAAACAATGAGAAAAGACTGAACGGCAAGAACGATGGCGTGAGAACACGGGTTCAACACTTTGACAGAAGAGGGATGAGAGGATATGAAATGTGCAGATTTGTTTGATAGTCCACCAAGAGAAAAGAAAAAAAAAAAATCAGTCTTCAAAATACCTAAAATCGATCTGTTTACTTCCAAGAGGCAACGCCTTTGGCAGAATTATGACTCTAGTCCATTGAAAAGTGTCATGACATCTTGTTGAAGTATGGGAAGCAATATAAAAACAGGTGTCACTGGAAGACAAAGAAAGCTCTGGACTAAAAAGTGGCTTTTTTTCATAAAAAAAGGGAACTTGAATAGTGGCCTTTGGGTGCTCCTTAAAATCAATAAACAACTATGACCAAAGGAAAATAAAAAGCTAGCTATAATCTTGCCAACTTTCAGAGAGGAAAATAAAATTGGTACCTAAACCAATCTCCAAAGCCAATCAACTTCAAAAACAGCACCAGAGCTCCAAACACATAGTGTTTGTGAGCTCACGGAGCTAATTTCACAAAGTCAAACAGTCTTGCTCAAAAACAACACAAAAATGGTCAGACCATATTCAGGCATTAGCAAATCAAAAGGCTCGTACGCAGGCTGGTCAGAAGACGAGTTGTTCCAAGGGCAAAACCAGTAATGGTCCAGTTTAAATCGCCCATTCGGCTGGTATAGTACTGTTCGGTAGCTAAATTTGAAGGCCTGTTTAGAAGCAAAGAAAGCTTTCATGCTGCTGTCGGATGTTGATCTTCAGTCCTTGTAAACTTGTGTTCATTCTGCGTTTTTTTTTTTCTATCATTTACAAACTTTCTCTAATGGAATCCTGCCATTTAGCTCATATCCAACAAACGCTTAATGATCCTGCAGTGCAGCTGGGTGATATTAGATTCATATCAGATGGGAGCTCATCAGCAGAATGAGGACGACTGCTCCATGAGAGACTTGCTGCTGCAGTAGTTCAAATACAAAGACAGAAAAAGGGAAAAATGAATTTCTAGGAAATGCTGGAAAAAAAAAAAAGAGTGATATGTAGAAATAGTGAAGCTCGGCAGCGAGTGGTGCCTTCTTGATTAGCAAAAAATACACAGTACACACAAACTGATTGGTGCTCGTTGGGAAATCAAGGTTATTAATTATCAAGTCAAGATGATAAATAAATAATGCGTAGTGGAGCACTGTGAGCGGTTAGAATGCCAGATTGTTCCAAACCACAGCAGCAGTAGGTCAGTAATTAATGAAATCAAAGAGCTGCTTTAATGAGAGACAAAGAGCACTTCCTTTACTGATGACTTCCCCGGAGGTAAACAGGAACCTAATGGGACAGAATGCTAAAACAGGGAAGTGATAGTTTGGCCTCAAATTCGCCAAGTGCAAAAATAGTAAAACAATGGTTCTTTTCTTTCCACCAGAAATGATTACAATTCAGTTCTCCACAGTCAACTGTTTATTTGCTTATCGCAGGGCCGATAATAGAACAGAATTAATCGGCTAATTCCTCATCTTTGAACGACCAATTCCACTGTTGATGTAAATGGGTAAATAAGGCAGCTCTGGTTGTACAGCGCGGGCTGCTTGGCTGACTAGAGGATTTAATTATCGGTGCTAATTACTTGTTTTCCTCTAACTGTTAACCACGGGGCCGCCACTGCCGCTGCTACTACACTTGTGTGCGCGCTAATGCCTGAGGCAGCTGCCGGGTTTCATGGGAAGAGGAGGCTGGAGAGAGCGCGGCGCAGGGAACGAGGACGTCTTTTCTCAGCTTGCAATTATTAGTTTGGTTGCGTGTCAAAGCAGGGGATTGTGACTTTGCTGAGAGAGACGTTCATGTGTTACAGGCTGCAACAAAACTGAGCGTGTGCACAATCTGCTGCCATCCAGTCACAACCGGAGATGCTGAAGTCACATGGCACGTGTTCAGGCCGAGATGTCCAGGGCACATGCCATGTGACTTTTGCATTCGCAGTTTTGGATCCAGCTGGGCCTCTTTTTTGTTGTCATCCCCTGTACACTCACTCCATCGTCTGATCCCATGCTTCATAATATTTAAGAAATGCCAACAAGTGTGTAAATGGAAATGGTAAATGGACTTGAGCTTGTATAGCGCTTTTCTAGTCTTCCGACTACTCAAAGCGCTTCTTACACCGCAGATCACACCTACCCATTCACACTGATGGGCTGGATATAGGCCCATCCAGTAACTATCCATTCATACACCCCAGACGCAGCAGGGGGAGCAATTTGGGGTTAAGTGTCTTGCCCAAGGACACATCGGACATGTTGCTCGCAGGAGCTGGGGATCGAACCCTCAACCTTCCGATTGAGGGGCGACGACTCTACCAACTGAGCCACAGCCGCCCCTATTACTATTACCTACACCTAGTACTATTTGGTGTTTGTACTTGAATGGTCAGTTTCAAAAGTACCTTTCAGCTCCCGAATAATTGTGTCTCTCATCGGTCTTAACGTTAACATTCCATCATTTTTTAAGTGTCATGTTTGCTTCACCAAACAACGTTCTCGTCCCACCATTACAGTCGGCTTCTATTGTTCTGTCACTGTGGATCATCAAGTGGCGGCTTCATTGTGCTGTACACTTTAGAAGCATGTGTCTCTGTTTGAAATCAATACATAAACATTAAAAGGATTTATGTATGTATGTGTCAACATCGCCCCGCAGTGTGTGTGTGTGTGTGTGTGTGTGTGTGTGTGTGTGTGTGTGTGTGTGTGTGTGTGTGTGTGGAAGCTCAGCTGAGAGCAGACTTCAGTGCTCCATAAATATTACCAAAAAAAAACAAAAAAAACTGGCTGAAGGGAAGAAAAATAATTGTATGTAACTTCACTTATCGTCATAACGGGCTGCTTCAGACAACACAAGGGGGCACCAACATGACACCTGCACAGTGAGCGTTGAAAAGGTTTCCTTATACATGACACAAACACGTTAAGTATGGGCTTAAAAAAAGAAGAAATCCATTGACTACCTTTAAACAGTATAAACCATCTGTCTGGGTAAAATGATATGGGGATTATTATTATTATTGATCTGCAGATGAGGCATATCAAAGAGTATCAGAAGTATAAGTATCGATTAGCAGGATTTGTATCTGCACCAGTATCTATACAATATTAACGATACACACCACTAGATGTTAACAAGTCATTATTAAACCAACCATCTACTTAAAACTACTTACAACAACATTACAGTCCATTAATGATCAGTTAATACACTATTTATGAATATTAAATCAAACTTTATTCTTGGCTATTTTGATAGAGATGGGAAACGGGTAAAAGTTTCACGTTGCTTGCTTCTCTTGTTCCTGATAATGATTCTTCTATCTGAGAAAATAATTGGTTGCTTCATCGTTAACAGGAAGCAATCTTTAGTTGCAGTGTGTCTTGAATTTGGATAGAAAAGGACACTTACATCAGTGATTGTCCATTATGACTGTCAGGAAAGATCTACCGGTAGACACTCATTTATGTAACTAAGAGGACATCAGCGTGCCTTTGTGTGTCTCTGTACATGTTTGCTCATTTACAAATGAGACGAAGCGTGTCATTATGGAGCCGACATCCTCAGGACAGACATGTAGCGCGTGAGAAAAGCAACATGTTGAGTGATAAAATGTGCAGATGGGGCTCGAGGTAATTATAGTCCATCAACATGACGGCACAGTTTCACTAATCGTTACCATTAATACACAAACACACACACTTTGCTTGGAAAAATAGCATTTTCATAATTAGCCCTGACTAATAGGGCACAGATTTGGGGCTGTTGAAAACACAGATATAAATTCATTGACAGCAGATGGCTGTTTTCCAAATTTCTGTCGCCACCAGTTAGAGAAGCTTAAATCTTTTTACTGTTACTGCAGATCAAAATCTATCAAGCGTTTTCTTACACAAACCTCAATCACACTTACATCCCTTACAGCTCATTAATCCACATGCTTTTTTTTTGTTCTCTTGGAAAGCTTCTTTCTGCTCTGCTTCATATTAATCACACACACTATTCCCTAAACATAAATTACCCGACACACACACTTCCTTACTGGTAGCTTTAAGCCCTGCAGTTGACCTACGGATCCCTGAGGAGTTACAGGGCAAAGATCCTCTGTCTTGACCCTTAAAGTCCTCCCTGACATTGTGTATCAAACAAACACAACACCCCATGAAGGGCTCAGAGGTCACGTCCCCGGAGGTCTCAGCCTATTGAGTAAAAGGTTGCGTCTACACGACCCAATCAGATCACCTCGAGTGGTTTGTAGAGGGATTTGATTAAATGTATGTGCACCTCATTTTACATCCAGAACGCCTTCAGGCCTTTTGTAGCTCATGTGCAAATCACAGATGATGGATTGACTCAGGCATTTGATTATGAGGTGCTTTTAGCACCTTACACAGATGGCTTCACATGCAGGGAGAAAACCTCAGGCACAGTCAGTTCTTTTGTTTGAGACTACTAAGCTGCTAGTAGATACATCTAACGTATGGCTCAGCATGCAAAGTGATAGCAATCATGTTTCCATAGCAAACATTTAAGGCTGTATACCCTCGCCTTTACAGCAATTATATGATAAGGTTATAAACAACAACTTCTTTATCTGAACATTACAAAAACAGATTGGACATATTATTTTTAGACAAAAAAAAAAAAATCACCTAATGTGCACTGCTTGGCAGGTAGTTTGAAATAAAGCACACTAGCTACATGGTAGCAGCTGTTGTTTCTGTAAAAAAACATGGTTGTAACAGTGTGGATTTAAGAGAATTTCTTTGAAAAACCATAAACACATAACTAAGTGTTCCACTACTTGTTCCATTCTTTAACATACATGGGAGGTCAAAGAGGGCTGTTTGCTAACTGCAGCTAACCTAAGCTAACCTCGTTTTTAGGAGCTCGGCTGGATTTTTGTTTAGTCCTCTATTCAGGGTTAGTGTAGTACAGCAGCTAAAAATACATTTTGCTTTCATCTACAGGAATCAACAGTGTTCAGTGTCTGTAGAAACTCAAGTGTAGGTGTCAAACTTTGGAGTTGTAGTAGTTCCTGAATATCTCAAGTGTATGTTCAACCAAATTGCCGTAAAATAACCTTTAGGAGAGCAGTTTTGGCGCCATACTGCACGCTCCTTCACACACCATTTCCTACACATTCATATCAGAGCTTGCATTCATTTTAGTTAAACTTATGAGCTCTGGACTGCAGGGTGCTGTAAGCAGTGAGAATGAGGTCCCGCATCGGCCAAAGACAGCTTATGGTCATGTTATAGGCGGCTGGAGCGGAAAGAATGGATAGAAGGAGGAAGTGCAAAAATATCAAAGGGGAGACAGAGGGACGGATGGAGGGAAATAGGGATGAGATGACAGATGATGAGGGCAGAGCAGGGTCGTGGTTTCGTGGCTGCTGGAGCCCTTCAGAGGCGAGTAGCGTGGCACACAGCATCACTAATGAAATCTGTGCATTCAGAATGAGAAATGGTTGGGTTGGGGTGAGGAAGAAAAAAAAAAGCTGGAGGAGGGAGCAAACTGTGTGCTAGGGAAAGAAGGAAAAGAAATATTAATAAAATCATGTTAGGAAAAAAAAGTATGAAAGATAGAGCAGGAGGGGGAAGCAGAGCATGAGTGACAGGAGAAAAAGAAAACAAAGAAAAAGACTAGAGCAGAAGCCTAATCTCCATATACTGTGATAGCAGGCAGATTTGAATTTAGGGCCCGTCTCTCATGGAGCTCCTATAAATAGGGACGAGGTGCAAACACCAGGCAATTTCACTGCAACACCAAACACAATGCCTGATTGAGGGCAAATTAAAATGCAAATGCAACACTTCCATTTTTCCAGATTTCACCTGTGAGATAAGCAAAGGACCTCTGTTTTCTTCATAAAGTGTGGAGGTGTGCAGAAGTGTGTGTTTATGTATGTGTATATTTGTTTGTTTGTCAAGTTTGAAATGAGATGAGACAGGAGGGAGACTGGAGGTGAGGTTGTATAAACAGATTAGATTCACTATTGTCCTCTCCGAGATGCATTTCAATTGTCATCCTGGCTGCCTTTCCTCCTGCCCTTGTCTGCCAGAGATGTCTACAGACCTTCAACAGGCTTTGACTTGATGAGCATTGAGGAAAAAAGAAAAGGAACAGTCATAAATATAATGTAATGTTTCAATATATTCGAGCTACTTTTGACCCCATTAAAAATATTTTATTTGCTTTTTATGAAGTTAAGTCTATATTTTGAGTTTGATGTTTAAAAATATATTCATATTCTTTTCTTCTGAAGGCAGGTCGTCAACTCTCTGATTTGTGAAAGTGCACAGCATAAACCTTACGTAACAATGCTTTGTAGTGAACGAGAGGTGAAATAATCCCGGAATGGAGACGTACTGTAGAGCCAAGATATGTGCAGACAAACACTGGACGTTCCTACTGTGGAAGTGAAACCACGCCCCTCTCGCGATCTATTAAGGAATGGCGTAACTGGCCAATTAGAATCAAGTATTCAACAAGGTTGTGTAATACAGATGTGCTTACTGAAGTCATTGTCAAATGTTTTTGAATAAATCGTCCTTAGTATGTAACTGTTCAGGTGGCTTGTATTTACCGGTCGATCTGTAGAAATAAACAAAAACAAAAAAACAAAAAAAAACTACTTCATAATAAACATTTGGTTCATTTCTATTGGTTTGTGGTTTAGATGACTATGGGAAAGGGGTAGTTTGAGGAGTGCCATCACCCCAGCTGGGGAAGCTAAAAGCATATCTGATCTGAGGGTATTATTTTGAAGGTTAAGCTAGAAAATCCACAGAATGGAGTCTAAGACTCATTTCTACACCTTACATTGAAGGTTAATCCCAGAGAAGAAAAATTCAGAGGCATTATAAGCCCATTAAAAAGATTTAAAATCAGTATAAATCAGCTTTCATGAGCACAAAGTGCTTAATTGTTAACAGATTTTGGTTTAGCCCATTAATTGTTACAAAGCCACAGCTTCACCATATGAATTTAAACCGATCCAAGTCACGGGTCAGAAACACATTCAACCGCTGTGGTCACATGGTCTCAGTGAGCAGAAGGTTTGCTGAACAAGCCAAGTGAAGGGCAAATGTCACCCATAAAATGCTGCCCAGTGACCAGTGGTCACACGGTTTGAATCATGGCAGAATTACAAGTCGTTTCCACAGACAAATAGAGAGAGGTTTTTTAACCATACCAAAGAAGAATACACAGGAATTAAAGGCCAGGCAAATATAACACCACAATGAAAAAGGACACAGAATAAACCAGTTTGTTCTTTAAGCCACTCTTAGACTAACTGAACTGAATTTTTCATCAGCCTCCATCCTCAGGGGGAGGTCCTTTTAAAAGCAAGCATGCCCTCCTGCTGTATGTATGTGGGCTTGTGTGAACCAAGAGTGACTGTGGAGACTTTAAGTGTGCATCTGTAGGCTTGTCACGTGTGGCTGGTAAATGAAGATGTGGGACTTTTTGGGGGCCTCTGTAAACACGCATTCTCACAGATTCTCGGAATATTGGAAAGACGGGGGAAAAAAACAAGGACTTAGTCAGAATACAAGGACATGGTAATATATTCATTAATAAAATTGACTCAGCTGTCGGGTGTTTTTCCTGAGCCCTTGGCTACCTTTCAGTCTCAGAGCAGGCGTGGTGAGAACAAAAGGGAATGACAAAGCAAAACAAAACGATCTTTTGGACGAAAGAAAACCTAAAGAAAAGAAGGGAGAACACAGATTGTCTGGTTTTCATGCTAAATTAGACAGGAAATATAAATGAGGCAATGTAATTAACTACTTATTTTTGATTGCATGTGTTCAAGCTGGAGCTAAAATTACACATTAAAAGAGCAAAATGCACCTTTGAGGGTGTGATCACACTTAATAATTTCTAGGGCTTGGAGTGACTCTTGAAATTAAAAGCAATGCACTTGTTAGTAGATCCCGTCCAAGTCTTGGAAAAGAAAATATTCCAACCATGACGAGCTTCATTCTCCTCTAACAATTAGGAACTTCCCATATTTGCATCTTTACACAAACCACTTCTCTCTGCAACTACTCCTAACAACTCTGATGCTGGAAGAAAAGCACTCTTAGTCATCTTGGCTGCATAGTTGGCGGCTGGTTCGTTAATTGACTCAAGTCTTGTGCGTTGCCATCTGAGCCTGCCGTCTGCGTTGTGCTGCCTCTCTGCGTCATCGTCAAAATCCTCTAAAAGCCCACGAGGACACACAGAAAAGCGAGCACACACACTGCAATTACTAAGCAAACTGAATGTATGGAGGTTGACGGTCGCTGGAAAGCCCAATGTTGCTTTTGGCTGTGGTGCTGAAAGTTGATTACTGGAGCTAAAGTCTTTGTGCCGGAGACAAATTCTTCAGCACAGAAAACAATTGCATTCCACAAACTGGTGACCAATTTACATTCACATGTAAATCTACTCAATCCTGAGCCAATGAATAGGCTTCATTGAATGCTTTAGTGGCATTTAGTGATTTAGTGGCAGGCTCCTTCAAATGACCTTCCAGCAAAAGTCCATTACTTTATCGCTCTGCAATAATACCACACATACACACTCAAGACTTCAGAGAGGCAGGTAATTCGCCATTAACTCAAGCCACTCAATCCCTGAAACACTGCCAAGTCCAATTGTGTGAGATGGAGTAAGAGAATGTGAAAGAGAACGACAGAAAGAGAGAGGTAAGGACAGATGGAAAGAGCAATAGAGAGAGCGCAACAGAGTGAGTGGAGGGGAAAAAGAGGAGATGGAGGACGGTGCTTTTATTCTGCCCCGTCCCGTGCAAAAGCATTCCTTCCCATCTGCCCTGGAGAGAGTATCCCAGTCGCCTCAGCTCCATACCAGTCGGACCATCTGACCACTCCAGCAGGCCTCACCACGGAGAAATATGCACATAGAGATGACTTGCTCGCAGTGACATCAATTAATGCACATATAATCCCCCTCTGACAAAAGGAGAAAAAGGAAAAGCTGTGCACAAGTACAGCAAATAACTTAACAGAACAAACAACACTAATTGGCCTTCTTGTGATTTGTTCTCATGCAAATTTAAGTGCAAAGAATAGAAACTTAACAAGTACGGTACACAAACAACAACACCCCACATAGAATGCCTACATTGCCAACACCCTCATAATATCCCTACATAACCCCATTTTAATCAATTCATCCATGGATGGTGTTCCCAACAAACACACAGCAATGGAAATGCAGAAAAGAGCTGCACAAAGTAAACGTATTAAACATGAGGGCTTACCAATTATAGTGGATAAAAACACACATCAACAAATTCAGACCTTGTCAGCACAGAAGTAATAATCATAGCTACAGGCTGGACCAGGAGCAGATACCGAAACACGGTGTAATAATTTCAGAGCTTAAGCTGCACAGGAGAAGAAACGCTTTTCAGTATTTAATCTTAAACATTCCTTTTTCTGTTCATTGCTTTTCATGTTTACTCTACAAGGAGGAACTGTAGCGTCTGATTTATCTTATGGTATGTAGGCTATGTGCGTATAAAAACCATCTCTGGTAGAAAAAAAATAGCCAGCATGAATCGACATTAATGCAAGTCCTCACGCTCTAACTTCAGGTGAAACGAGGATAAAGAACAGCTATTATCTACTATTGATGTTCGGACTTCATTCATTGGCTAAGTCACCATATGTGGATTATCCGTGGCAACAGAAAGACAAACAAAAAGAAAAAATAAAGAAGACAGTACTTCTACACAGCACTAATCAACTAGCTTTGATATTAACAATAAACTAGGTAACTCTTTGTATTAATTCTCTGCAGATTTATCGAAAAGTGGCTCTTTCACTGAGCCACCTTTGTGAAGTTCAAATAGCCTCTTTAAGCTAGCTGGTTTGGTCTTGGCTGAAATGTACACTTTACAATTTCATGCAAAGTCATGCTAACATTATTTGCACATGCAGCTAGCTTGAAATCTGAATGTTTATCTTAGCTGTTAAATACAGCAAATCACATTGTGTTGATATGTTCAATTTGCCAGAACATGACAAGTTATTTATCATGGTATACTTTGTTATGTTGCCGTACAGCGACAATGTTTTCTCTTGGATTTGATAAGAGTAAGTCCAGGGTTCAGTGAAAGGTTTTCCTTCCAAGAACTTCAAATAAAAATTGAGAAAGCCCCGGTTCATCAGGGTGATTTAGGGTGCCAGGGTTGCCAGAATGTGGATAAGCCTTCCAGCTGGGGCACATAAATTCTACTTGTAACAGTTGGTGAAGAGTTTTCATTATCCTTTTGTGCTTTGTGTCTTGATTTTTTAGCATTCTTTTGATGACTGTTAGTGTTACAACTGGATTTGGATATTTTCTTAGCAAATAAAGCCCGTGGGTCTGGCACCTGCGCTAGAACGCAAGCTAGATTCACCATCTTTACTGAATCTGTATATTGCTTGAGGAAAAATGTTTTCCTCTTTTGCTATGCCAGGGCGAATGATTGATGCTTTAGGGCATGATTATGCATCGAGCAGTTTTAAACTGACAGGATAAGAGTTCAGAGAGATGTCACTGTACTAACATATTGTGGAAACAGCACAGGAAGAATCGCCTTTGGTGCTCAAACTGTTTTGTTGACAGACAATCACTGGCTGCTGCTCTCTGAAGTAACTGATTAATCAAATGCCACACTCTTTGATTGGCTGGCTTGCTGACAGACAGGAAGACAAAATGGCAACGGGCATCTGGCTGACTTGATATCAGTTGAAGAGTTTTCTGATTGACGGCTTGCTGCCTGATTAAATGGCTCCCCAGCTAGCTGTCTTACGTGGTTGCTTGGTTGCCAGATTACCTGACTAAATGGTGGGTTGTTCAGCCAGCTGGGTAACTGGCTTACTGATTGGCTGGTTGGCGTGCTGATTGGCTGGCAAACTAATAGATTTTTTGCATTTACATATATAGCAGAGAGGAAGCGGAGGAACAACAGGAGCATTCTTCACCCAACCATCCTCCACTGATGACATTTTGATTGCAATCACGGCTAAGCAGGCGAAAGAGAGAAACATAAAATGCACACATGCACATGTCAAAGACTGTACTTATGGTTGGTATAATGACATGCATATCAAGTCGCCAAGAGTCCAACAACCTGCAGCAAACAGGGAAACAGATTCAGGTGTATACAAAGACCAAATAAGTAGCACACATTGTGCCTATGTAGTTCCAAAAAGGCAACATTAAAATAGCGATTAGTGATACATTTATTCCCTAATTAAGTAGTATTTCATTTGCGTTTCATTGAATTACACTGGCAGTTTTCGTTTACCAGCAGAGGGCGCTATATGGATTACAACAAGCATTATCTGAGTTCTTGCAGTGCAAACACAAAAAAAGGTAAGGGTCATTTAATCGTTTATAGTATCATGAAAAAGAGATTCCTACCGTCCAATCATATCCATTAGTATGAGGTCATGGTTGATGTTTCACTATAGAAAAGGTTAAGGCATCCTGCAGTGTTCTATGAATGTCCTCAATGTGTTCGTATTATCTGTGTTTATGTGGATGCAGCACTTCCAATATTATTTCGAGGATTAAAATGCACTCAGCTCATTTTGATGGACACGTATTATCGTGAGAATCATTGGATGTATAAACATTGCCTCCCTTTGTTGATTAGAAAACGATCTGTACCTTTAATCATATTGCTCTTTCATCTTTCGATATCTGCTTTATAGACGTCTGCAACCTTTCTGAAATTCTCTCCGTGCCTCACTTTCTTTTCCCGCTCTTGTTCGGTAAACTCAGCAGAATAAGTCTCTTCTGCTCTCATCCGACCACTTAGCCTTTTACAGCCTTTTCAGCTATAACTGGCACTTCTGATGAACTGGACAGATCAGGTCCCATGCTGCTACGTTAACCTTTTTTGCCTCTCACCACTTACTTTACGTCCTCTGCCACCTACAAAGCGCTCTCTCCGACTCCTGCGCTCGTCTTCTGATAAACTGAGAAGAGCAGGTCCCATGCTGGCGTGTTAACCTGCCTCGCCCACTCACCCCCATTACATCCTTTGCCATCTACGCCGCTCACACTCTCTCGCCCTCAGCCCAGTCACTAACACCCTTTCATTATGGATAGTCTTCTCGGCGGGGGGCTTTTGCCTCAAAGACAACCTGTTTTCCTCATCCGTGTCGGGGTGGAGAGGGTTGCAGATGACGGGGTGCGATGAGGTGTACAGGAGGGGGGGAGGGGGTCATAAAAGTGACTGAGCTGGAGCCGTGCGATTTATGTATTTATTCATCACCGAGGAAGCTGCGTATTAAAAGGTCGGGCAATTTTCCAGGTCACTGACCAAACCCACACAGTGAAAAGAGACGGGTTGAAGAGGACAGACGAGGAGGAGACAAAGCGATAAAGAGAGAGTGGCTGCAATGGCAACCTGGTAAAGGCGATATTGGCAGTTGGACACACGTCGGTGCCTTCACACCTCAAGTGTTTGTGTGCCAACTTTGCCTAAGCCCCCCTGTTCAATGTGCCCATGCTGGCTGTTTGTGTGTCTGAGGTTGGTGTGTGTGTGTTCCCGTCTGTCTGCACGCTGGCTGTGGTTAATGAGTTTGAAAGGTCAAACGCCCCTCTGAAAGATTAATGGGGTTTCCTAGGCACGGGGTAATGGTTTATGGGCCCAGCCGGACACATTTCCAACATGACGGTCATTACCACCTGTGAGCTCGGACAGAAGGGGGGATCACAAGCAAAGACAAGGACTACATAAAAACTGCTGGGCAGGGGGCTTGAGTAGACGTTTAACACGTGATGCTACGAGCCTGACAAGAGAAAAAAAAACAAATAGGGACAATTTGAGGTCACAGGAGCGCCCTTGTCTGAAAGGCATTTTTATACTCTGTAAGTGACCAGTTGTTACATAACAGATAAAGAAATGCTTCAGCATGATGCACAGAAAAGCATTACACATAAATAATGCTGCCATGTTTATAGAAGAAATGGCGGTAGTTGGTTGCGAAACATGCGAGAGTGAGTGCAGAAACGTGATGCAGCATTGAATCAGGAGCAAGAGAAGAGAGTGCAGAAAGATGTACAATAATAAACATGTATAATTTAAGGTGCTGATTTTTTCACCTCTTCTGCAACACACACACACACACAAAATGTACTTCTCCTGGCATGTGTTATCGGTTTCAGACATTGCAGGGGGAGAATCGGCCGACATGGAAAGCACATTAAGAAGCAGTGTCTGAAGGTCAGCCATCCTCAGCAAGACCCGGAGTAAGTCAGGCGGACACCGGCATCGCAGAGAGGATGATGGGAGAGAGATACACCGAGTTCAGCTGTACAGGTGTGTGTGAGGTCTCAAAATATGCCACGTGTGTGTGTGTGTGTGTGTGTGTGTGTTTGATGGCTAGAAAGAGAGCAGACTGCTGAGAGCACGGGCAGGAATAGATGTGGTTCCTCATGTGTCTTTAAAACACGGGCTGCCAGTTGGGCACACAAACACGTGAAAAGCCTCGCAGAGCTATGTTTTAACAAGATGAGAAGTCACTCCTGTCTGTTCACATTAACTGTTACATAACTGAGTCTGGACTATATGGCCTCAGCTGCAGCCAATCTGAAATACACATGGCAAGTTGGATGACCTCGTGTCTAAAACAGGATCTCTCCCAGACGGATGCTAACAATGAAATGATGAATGACTATACACAGATGAGACTCTCCTTATGGTAAAAACAGCTAAATCTTACTGCAGGTGCCCTGAAATGTCAATATATATGGTACTGACTTAATGATTATGACAACTACAAAGAAGGAAGTCAGGCGAAGCTGATCAAATGACAGTCTGCACAGAAAGTCGCTGGTAGTTTTGACTGTTTTCTGAGGGATTGTGCCAAAAGAACAAGCTGCCATTTCTGACATCATTGTAGTGAGGACATGTTTGGTACTTCCACTTCACTAATATGAAGTAGTTAACTGTCGTGCCAAAAAAAAAAAAACAGTCGATATAGTCAGAGTTTCCTCCAACAAGAAAGGCTTCCTTGCCTCGTACAAACTATGTGGACCTCCGTCACCTCAATGACAGTGTGATGTGGCCTCCTAAACCAGCCTAAATTGAGGCTGATGGTCTGTAAGCCTACCTCTCAAAGAAAGGGCAACACATTTAACCCTTTTGTAGTGCACTGTCTCGACACACAAACACATGGGGAACAATTCCTTCCCAAGCGTTTTACTCAAAACAGCCAATTTAAAAAAAAGATTGCTGTTTTACAGGGTTCAGGGTCGGCTCATTCAAATGTGAGTCCACTTTAGTTATTCATTGATTACAGATCCTGGATACTAATGATTAAAAAAAACGGTAGAAAATTTGTAAACCAACTGATCTGAGGCCAAAAATAAGTAGCTGCAATTTTCAGGGTTTTTTCAATTGTTTACACGTCGCCATGAACTGTATCTTACCAGTAGCTCCAGTTTCTTCAACAACAAATGTAATGCAGAAAGTAGCAGTCCCAGTTGATATATTGGGTCTGTATTCATGAGTTTGTTTTCCATACTCAAGTCCAAACGAGTGGGTGTTAATGTTTTCACCATCAGAATACAAGGAAATGAAAATCTTTGGGAGTGCGAGGATGTTGGACTGACTGATCTCCGCCGAGTTGTCAGTTCAATTCCCAGCATGCCCGCCCACATCGAGGGCTTGCATTAATGCAGTTAGTGTTTACTCTCAATGCAAAACACCCTGAGCCCAAACTTCTGCCAAGAGCACAGCTCCAGCTCTGCACAAACACACCAGTGACATTCATCAACTTTAGACACCTCAGGACTGAAACGCCTGCCAACGAAAACTCTTCTAATCCATTAGCATCCCAACAAAGACTGCAAAGATGAATAATGTTCGAGACATCCGGATGAGAATCAGTTGGAAATGTGTCTCATACACAAGATGCTGGTGGTGTGGGTGGTGGGAGATGTTTGTAATTTTTTTATTAAACTTTTTTGCATATAACCTTTAGAGAACCTTTTGGAGAACAGGCCCTAGAGATGTTTACATAAGGCTCTGGCATGAAAGCCGGATGTGTTTGCTAAAGCAGCTCTGGCTCTGCGCTTCACAAACAGTATGCAGCTTTAGATGATCTTTTTCTCTCTATTATATAAAAATAAACACTCAGACTTCCTTTCTGCTTTATGATAATGTAGGTGACTTTGCAAATAATGGAAAAAATGGGAATAAAAAAAAAATACAAGACTGTCTGCTTACTAGGAAACACAACCAGTGAACCTCAAGTCCTTAAATTACTGAATGTGAACTACATGGGACAAATACTATTACAGCAACAACATGAGGGAGTTACTTAAAATGTTGTGATTCGAGGAGAAAATGCGACTTTTATGAAGGACAATTGAATATCTTGGCTTTTTAATTGAACAAATAACGTTTTTGAAATTGTGATTTTTCTTTATTTTTCTACTTTCTCAATGTCTACAGACCAATGAAATACCTGATAACAATTGCCAGAGCAGCAGTCTCCAGTATTGAAAAATGCAGCCAATGAGGACGTTTGAAAAACTGCAGTTTTTCAGCCAAGGAATCCATTTAAGTTCTTAAAATCAATTAATACATGAACACGTTTACAGCCCGATTAAAAATAAACTACTTTGGTATCAAGAGGTCTTTTCTACTCAGGTACAACTCATAGTTTTGATTTTATTATCTTACCAGTTATTCATACATTGGTAGCAAATAGGGCCAATCTGACCTCTCATCAAATGGAGGTCCTGGGTCTAATCTGAGTCAGTCTCGGGGGTCCTGAAATGAAATGCTCGGGAACCAATCAGGTAACGGATTTCACTGAAGGAATACTTTCCGAATTGTTTTTGTCTCTCCTGCTGCCGTTTGTGATCTAAGCCTATTATCTCAGCTTCTTTGTCCGTGCTGAATTCATTTCACTGCTGCATTGATTTAATTACGACCTGCACCTAATAACACTTCATCATATTTTCAGATAATTAACCATAAAAACAAACTGCTTAAGATTTATGGAAGACAGCTGAATATAGATCGACTTGATTGAACTCTTCCTGAAGCTGCTTAGTGTTAGGATGATTTGAAGAAAAGACAGCAGCCCCAAAAAATGACGGGCAACATTGCAACATTATCTTCAACCATCTTATATAGAGTGCAAGCAAATGTACGTAAACATGGAGAAAGCATGTGCAGACAATGTTGCATTCGCATTCCACTAATCAGCCGCTGAAGAAGCGGTTTTGCGCATACATTCATCACAAGAAAATGATGCAGTCCATCTGCAGTTCCTTCATCTATCACAGCTGCACAGAGCCCCTTCCTCACTGTCCAATATGGCTGAAGCACCTGCTAAATCCCACACACATGCACACACAGAAAGACACACTCCCATCCTTCTGATGGCTCATTCTTGCCGATCCAGCAGAACAGCGGCGATGCTGCTGTAGCACCGTTCTCACCCTGTACAAAAGAAATCAAGTGACCCTATTGGGATCCAATAGACATGCATATACACACAATCCACCCCTCCATCTCAGTCAATGCGTTCCACTGGAGGGGGATGTAAACAAGGTTGTGGCTGGGTTGCTGCATTGACTTGTTGTGGGAACCCCTGGTCTGTTTGATTACATGTAACATACAGGAGGTGTGGAACAAAGCAGTGCTGGCAGCTTACAATTCCCTCACTGCCTGCTCGCTTTTTCTCGCCTCCAATTTTCTTCCTGTCATCCACCAATCCCGCGCTTTTTTCGCTCTAACCCGGCATCACGTATTTCTCACCCCTCGACCTAACCACGCCTCGTCTCTCGTTTTCTGCTTGTGATGCATCATTTTTTGGGATGAAACTACCCCCTCGCCGCTCCTGAAAATGACTCCTCTGCCATCTTCACAATCACTCTGACCTTTCGTATTCGCCGAGGTCGCCATAATCTGATCCGGGTTCCAAGGCCGTCCTCCGCCGGCCAAAGACGGAACGGCATGCAGGGGCCTCGGTAGAGGCAGCAGAGCAGTAATAAGCCGGTATCAATCACACACAATTAGTCCCATTAGAAGCCAGGAAGGGTGGAGAGCTCCTCTACCGCTAGCTTGGCAATCATTGGTAAAACCCAGTATTAGTCAATCACTGCTTCTAAGAGTTAATTACATCATTGAGTAATCATGTGACATATGAGTGCATTTTAATATTGAATAGTCAGTTTAATTAAGCTGCGTTTAAGTCAGCAGTAAACAGAAATTGGAAGGATTTTAAATCACGATACGGCAGGTTGGTCAAAATAAATGGCACTACTGTCACACTGTATTCCAAGAAAAGCACTTAAATAAGCAGCAATTTATAGTCTGCTTTGCATCACTGTAATGGATATTGCAGCAGATCACTCAGTAAACTGAAAGTTGATAATGGATGATTCTGCAAAGCTCAATTTTACACAAAAAGTCTGCTGGGATACAGTCAGAAAAATGCAGGTTTACACCTACAGATACAATGCAGACGAGACAGAAAAACAGACGTATTTGTAGCTCTTAAGGTTCAAAGTGAACACAAGGCAGATTTTAGAGGGACAAGCTTATACATAAAGACGACAAAAACAACGCTATTCAGAAGCAAAGTCCTCCTGTGTCGGGCAATTTGAGCTGAAAATGCAACTATGCAAGTTGAAAATGTCTCAGCTTGAGCACCAAACTTCACTTTCTTTCCAAGGCCTGAACACTCCACTTTATAAAAACGCACAGAGACAAAAAGATGGGGAAAAAACAAAAGCATCAGAGTCCCTGGTACGTTTGGAGATCAGTCACATACACACAGTCTACAAGCGCAAACAGGCGTCCACTCGGGGGGTCAACGAGGACACTGAGGCGGAATTAAAGCTGCAGTCTCTGGCAGAAAAGTTAGACAAACTCTCCTCCAACAACCTGAAACTTTCACCTCTTACTCTGCTACACGGGACATCAGCGGCGAACTTTAATCTCCTGCGCTGTAGTGTCACGACAATTAGAAAGGGAAGCAGATTTTTTCACAAATGCTTCAAGACATTTTAAACTTTAAGGCTGATTCCGAAGGAAGTTTACATTTATATAACGGAGGAACATTTTCAAGCATCCAGGGATGACTTGTAGACTCAGAGCAGCAGTCACATGGTCTGCGTTTTAAAAGTAGACTTTTCAGATGGACGAGTGAGTTTCTGACATGTCTAATAGTGTATATGCTGCGACTTTCCACAGCTTCACAAGGCATGATGGTAGGAAATGCCAGCTGTAAATTACACATGACATGAGGTGCTTTTTGAGGCACAGCTGTGTAATAAGACTGAAAGAAAAACCATTCGGAAGCCTGCCAAGCACAAAGGTGCTGTCAAGTCACCTCCAAAGACTCAGACATGACAGGGCATCAAGCGAAGCCGCACGCGGCCGCACAATCAGGAGGATCCCACAGGTTACGCTGAGACTCCCTCGCCCTCAATCACTTCCCTCCTCCCTCCATCCGTCAGCCTCTATTGTTCTGTGGCGAGCTGGTGCCCTCGCTCAGCCTGCTGCAGAGTGGATGGATGCAGCGGGAGGGAGGGAAGGAAGGAAGGAGGGAGGAGAGGAGGAAGTAAATGAGATCCCGATGAGATGCCAAGGTGTGTTAGTGGTGAGGCGTGGAGGAATGAGAAAAGCAGCCTGAAGGGAGGGGAGGGGGGGGGGGAGTGGTTAGATTGACTGCGTGTGAGGTGTACGGGATAGTGGACGCCCCGCTCCCTCCCCCCTCAAAACCCCCCTTGAACATATTAGTGTTTGCTAAGTCAGCTCAGGATGCAGGAGGTTTTACCAGGAGAGGAGGAGTGGAGGAAGAAGAGGTAGAGGATGACATATGGGCGGTGGGAAGAACAAAGGAAAACTGGAGGACGGAACAGAAAAAGAAAGAACTACAACATAAGAAAATATCGTGTTAGTTTCAACAAAGAGAAACAGAACAAAGACCAGGAAGAAGGGCCAAAAAGACAAGAAGCGGAAGGAAGAATCACAACCGAAAAAGAAAAAAAAACAAAAGGAAAGGCTTTTGGCACTTGTGTGAAAATGTAAAACTAAGCTGCTGAAAGATTAAACGGGGTACAAGGACGCTCTGAAAAAGCGACATCTCATAAAGTAGTGAGCAACGAGACACATAAATACTGTAATATAATCTCAAAGGGGGCTTTAGCAGACGCTCTAAATTTTCTTAAAACAGGAAAGACTTGTGCACACACTTCCTTTGTTAAATCACAGCTCTCACGGAAGAGCTCCCTTCAAACAGGTAGTTAAATCACCTTGTTTGATTTGCACATAATCGTAGAGAAAAATATAAAGAAGCGAAAACGCTCTCCAGCGTTTCTTCTCTCTTCGTCTCTCCCAAATCCTTGAAAACAGCGAGAAGAGTCTCTGCCAATAGCAGCCTTCAGGAGCACATTGCTTTCACAGCAATTAATCGCTGTCACAACATCAATTAAACAAAAGCTAGCTTCCAAATCCGGCTACCCAGCATTCCAGGGAACCGAATCAATCTGGCAATGAGTGAGCTTGTGCGTGTTAGCGTGTGTGTGTGTGTGTGTGTGTGTGTGGGTGTGGGTGTGTATGTTGCACCCAAAGCTGGAGAGAAGTGTGTTGAAATAAAAGGAGTGTGTGGTTGGTTCCGTGTGCATGCACTGAAGAGGCTCTAAAAGAATACAAGATCATGTCACACCATGCGTGTGTGTTTCATGCGAAGGCTCGCATGCAAGAGCCAAACATACGTGCCAGGCGAGTGTGTGCACCTGATGATGAGTCGCGTGTGTGCATACGAGGGCATTAAATGTGTGTCAATGATGTATGGCTTTGTGAGTGTACATGCATGCCAAATGTATAAGATAGGATAGCGTTTATATTCGATCGAATGATGAGCATGTGCATGTCTATAAATCCCCTCTTTAGAGCCACATCATGCTCTAAAGAGGCATGATTATGGTCACTTTCCTGGCTTTAACCGGCAGGTCACACACACTTATACTGCACTGTTCCCGAGTTTAGATCATGTAAGGTATGTAGGTTTCAAGTATTTATAAAAGCAGGCTGCTGGTAAACTGTTGAACCTTAGCAGAAGTAGCAGAAACCTAGGCAAAAAAAAAAATCCTGATCTGAATACCAAATCTGCATAAAATCTTGATTAAACGCCCACTACTCTGCTGTCTTTCTGTTTTTTAAAATGATCCTTAGTTCACATCCAATGGGATAGAAAGAGAAGGTAAACCAAGCAAACAGCTGGCTACTTGTTAAAAACGGACAGAGGGAGTATTTGTTAGAGAATAAGTGAGCACTAAATCGGAGGAGAGTTTAGAGGCATGCAGGGGGGTTGAAGAAAAAAAAAAAAAAAGGCTTCATCTTTATGCCTCCTGTCGTCCATGCCACAGCATCAGAGACAGCCAGTGGATGTAAAAGACAAAGAAACCAGTTGCACAAGAATGCAGAGGCAAGAGCTGAGCAAAAGACGTTAGTGTTTGTGACAACCAACCGGGGGTTTCTCTCTCATAACGGGAACCAATCTGACTTTTGCTCCCTGAATAAATCATAAAGTGGATACTGAAGCAGACGGTGGCTCAGTTACAGTCTGTAGCAGCAGGAATGTGATCACTGAATACAGTTTTTGTTTTTAAAACAACATTTTCACACACATCCTACATTGGTGATTTAGTTCACTGCCTGTTTTTACTATCTGTTCCCTGAAGTCGGCACAAATGAGAGGTGTGCAATATACATTGAAGGTTTTTTTTTTCTTGACAAGCTTTTGGATTAAAAAGCCCTGCTTGACAATTTTTTTTTTCTTGCCACTGTGACAAATATTTTACAGTATAAAAGCTTCTTATCTGTCCGCAAGTGTTGATTATTTGGTGAGAGACGCTTACAGTTTTATGAATGCGTAAAATCTGTCTCACAGCCTTTAGAGAGTCAGGCTTCATATTTGGTTTAGAGTGTTCGAACTTCAATAACATTAATATATGTTTTTTTTATTATTATTATTATTGTTACTAGTTATTACACCTCGGTTCTCTTCCCACAGAGAAGTGCAATTGCCAAACTCCGCTGTGTGGACATCTGTCTGTCGATCATCGCTTACTGCTGCTGCGGAGACCAGTTTGGATAAATCCGAACCAAAATCATCACACACACACACACGTTGTAACATACCTTCCTCGGCGTGACAGGGTTCCTCTATGTTCAGCAATAATATCCAAAGCACCGAAACCAGCGTTTTACGGAGATCCATGTTTGTCTGGCCAGTTCCGCGGAACTCTTGTCATCTCTCTCCAGCCTGCGCGCGACGCACCGCAGCAGAGACGCACTTCACCGTTTGAATGGAGAGGGAAGCCGTCTGGGCAAACAGTGCTGGATCCGAGCAGCCACTCGGCCTATTTCATATCTCGGGGGAGGGTTTACCGGGCGAGATTGACACCGCGCGAGCGCAATGAAGTGGGATGTGGACTGGAGGGTACGCCAGGGTCGACCTATCAATGAGCTGCAAACCTGAAATCTCCGCGCAGGTGTTTCCAATGCAACCAGCGGAGTCAGCCCCGCAGTCTAGTGCATTTTTACAGACTGTGATTTTGGAGAAAGTGTAGAAAGTGAGGGTGTCGGGATATTTTCTGTTAAATACCAGAGTAAAGATTATTTTCCTCTACTCACAGAAAAAAGAAAAAAACTCAAAATATCTTTTTTCTATAGGTGGACAATTTTTGGCATTTTAAAGGGGACATATTATACACATGCATCACCTTTTCAAACAGTCCCCCTGTGCTCTAAATGAAACATCTGTGCTGTGTTTTGGTCCAAATATAACATGAATCAAGCACCAGAGGAGGTTTGTGACCCTGTAGAAACCAGCTCTCTCAGAACGCTCTGTGTTGGTGTGTGTGTGTCTCTTTAAATGCAATGAGACCCCCGAGTTTTCCTGGTAGACATCGTTCCTCTGTAAAGACAATAATAATTGCAGACCTGTGCAAAATGTTTGCTCTAAGCTGGAGGTGGAGTCCATGGGTGGAGATACCAGGGGAGGGGATTGGTTCGCCACCGCCCACAGACACCATAAGAAGGTGTTGTCTTTCAAACCAAAATTCAAATAAAGCAGAAAATCATATTTTCATTTTTAGTACCTTGACAGTTTCAGGTTTGAATCGACACATTAAGTGTTTTAAAGAGGATATTCAAGAAAACAAAGTAATTGGTTAAAGAGCTCAATTGTTTTCACAACTATACAAAACTTTATAGGAAGTACTTCTTTTAAAACCGAGACAACAGAAAACACATTGACAGAATGTACATGACCTATTGCAAAAAAGCCAACATTGCAGACAGAACAGTCTTGGACTTGTTCTAAAATATATATACCTCAGAACAAATGTGAAGAAAATATTAAACGTGGGTTTCATGGACAAAATCTTATGAGTTTAATTTAACCCTCTGAAAGTTAACATTTATAACACAGCATAATGTAATCATCATAATGGATTGTGCATAACTTTTAGTAAGATTTAACTTTTAGTAAGATTTTAAGATTAAGATTTTAGTAAGATTTTTAGTAACTTTTAGTAACATTTATTTTTCACCCAAAGTCTAAAATTGACTTGAGATCTTTTCTATAAGGGAAATCATTTCCTCTCTTAAGGGCTTATTGATCTGATGCTCCTGAACGTGAGAGGTCTCAGTGTACGTGTTCTGCTCAAACTAAATATTATTGAGCCTTCCTCTGCTGGGTTTTAGAGGGGAAAGAATGAAGACATCCAAGAGGGCTGTTTCAACGTTTTGCATCATAGTAACAGTAATACACACACAGACCAGCGGGCCTTCTCATTGTTGCTTTTCCACGCCACTTACACACACATAATCAAGCAAATTGATCAGTCCCACATTTTAGCTTGGGGAAGGAGAACTGTTTAGCTGATTGACAAGCAACAAACGGATTTTCGTAACGATAACACTGAGAGGTAAGGTTGAAACTTTATTTTATTTTTTATTTTTTCATTTTTTTTGGATGACTGACTGAGATTTGAAGTCAAGATTGAATGATGATCAATATGTTACGATTTCTCCAGAAACACTGTTTCCTGCACACTGCCACAGTGTGCGGGACACTCCTGGATGATACGGCATGGACTACATGTCTGCCAAACCAGTAAACAGAGATTACCTTTGGATGAAGGAACACATTAGGTTTTAGATTAGACTTCCTCAAAAACATTACCCAGCCATACACCTGAGGTATTATTATTAAGCGTGCACTTTGCGGCTCTGCACCATTTATCTCCAGCTTCTGTCATTTAGCTACGATTCAAACTTAATTGATGTGCTCATGAAACGGCGAGTCATCACACATTATTTTCCCCTAAAGGAAGCCCATAACAACTCTGTCATAAATACAATCAGTAGTTTGCAATATTCCACAGACTCACACGATACCCCCACTGTGTTCAATGGCATGCACTCCCACAGACACACACACTTCCTATATGCTCTATAATTAACAGTAAGACTCATTATCACAGTTGTCACCCAGCTCCCCCCCCCCCCCCTTCTCCATCTTCGCTCTCTCTACTCGACCACAGGCTCACACACATAAACACACCGCTCACACAGATTATGGGGCCATCAGCCACACTGATCCTCCCCAGCAGGGGGGTTACAAGCTGCAGTTCGCAGAGCTGATGAACATGATCATCTGTCCTCCTGTGTGGTCATTACTCACTGAGGACGGAGGCCAACAGCCCCACTCCCTCACCCTGCATCTCTGCGCTCACAGGCTTTTTATGAACAGGCACACAACAAGTCTATTTTATGCTCTTACAACACATAACCACCACGACTTTGACAACTACAAATATTTATATGGTTTACCTTTATTTACGTAGACAGGACAGTGAATGGAGAAAGTGTAGAATGACGTGCAGGAAAGGAGCCACAGGTCAGACTTGACCCCGAGCCACCAGCTTGGACCACGACAGCCTCTTTCCATAGGAAGTGCCTTAAGGCCATCAGCTCTCTGGTAAGTCGGTGTTTTTAATGGTTAATGGTTGACAAATTGAAAAAGGAAGTATACCTCCAGCCTTAGGTGTCCACCATAAGCTCCATTTTCCTCCTCAATAACCCCCCCCCCCACACACACACACACACACACACGTGTTTGCATTATTGATCAGGGACACAATCACTAGGGAAAATAGAAAAAGATGTAAATCACAGCCTGATAGAGAAAGGGGCGGGGGGATGTCAATTCCACACACAGAGAGACAGGAATGCAGCTCCGTTTTGTACGTTCATTCCTCTGCAACAAACTCGAGCTGATGCTCTGTGGCTGCTGCGGCCTCTCTGCTAATCGTCATACTCACCTGACTGAGAGACGGGGAGGACAGGTGAGGAAGAGCAGCAAGAGGAGGGGAGGAGGGAGCGAGGTCACTTGAGCTCTTCATCTTTTTTTTTTTTTTTATCTCGGCAAAACAAGACGGCAACAGAAAAAAAGCAAATGGGAGAAGAGGCGCTTAAGTGCATGTGTGAATAAAAGCATCTGAGTGTAGTTTAAATATCATACACATGGTCACTTAGGACTACATCAACCCTCGGCTGGCTACATCTGAAAATACTACAGATGTAGTCTACAAAAACAAATGAGGTTATTTTTGGTAAAGATCTTAATTCAAGTAGCTTGTAAAGAAAATCCTTGTGTGCTCGGTGTAAATTCAGTCCTTTAATGCAACCTTCGAACGTCACACGATAATATGTGTGTCTTTTTAAAATGTGGCTTTTGGGTTCATCCTGGACGTAGATCACCCCAACTATCTCCTGATGCAAACCGTACAATCAGTAGGAGGCCCTGATGTAAATATGGGTCGTTATGATGATGGCCAATTCATCAATGTCGATGCTCCCAGTGACAGCTGAGCGAAGCTGTTTAAAGGCTGTTTTAAACACTGGCTTCACACGGACGTCACTGTGCGTAAGTTTCTATATTGTCTGACATGCTGTCCATTCTCTCTCTACTTCTCCTGCATGATGTCACAGTAATTTTTGACACCTTTTGGGATTTAACAGAAGCATGGGAGGAAAGGGGGGGATGGGGATTGGTTGGGAGGTGTGAAGAGAAAAAAAAGGGAGGCATGAGGAGAGTAAATGGGGCGATGAAAGGAGGTGGTGGAGGAAGCGGGTGTTTGATAACAGCAGCCTCCAACTCCCTGATGTATTGTACTATAGCTGTGGAATTCCCAAGACAGGACCCTGTAAATGCTGCCAAGTGAAAAGGTGTTAATGTGTCTTTGAGAGAGATATACGCCTGTACACCAACACGGCACATTTACACACACACACACACACACACACACACACACACACACACACACACACGCAAGGACATGTCACGCACACACCCACACAACAGTGTTGACAACCACAGATAGAGATTGTTTTAAACAGACGCAGGGGAGCGGACATCACCCTTTGCTTTATTCAGATGCGTGTTCAGAGAATCGTCATTCCCTTTATGAGATGATTAGCTGCCAGACGTTAATCACACTAACATTTCATAATAAAATTAGAGCACGGATACGCTCTAACAAGAGCTCTGGACAGATTACTTTTATTGCCCTCATTAGTATTTCTATAATGGCCTGTTTGTAATTAGTTGAATAGATTTATTGCAATCATACTTTTTTTTAATTAATGCCGATGAGATAATAACCGTTACGTGAGTTTTGGCTATATATCCGCCTTTAAATCATTGCAAGGGACAGAACATGCGGTGTAAAAGAGAACGGGGGGGCGACATGAAAGTTGTAACTTTAAGACTTCCCAAGGATGTTGTGGAGTCACTTTGTTGTCTTTACATTAGTGTCATCGGAGAATTGGGTCACACTGGTGTCCAGGTGGTGCATCCTGGGAGAGATCGGTCCGGCAGCCCATGGGAGGACGATCGTCATTGGCTAATGAGTCCTTGTGTTGTCATTAGTTTCAGGTACAAGAGTTTCTGGTGTCATTAGAGTCATTAGAAACGGTTGGAGTGACTTTAAAACATGAAGTGGTCATAGAGGTGGAAAAAAAGAGATCAGACTTTTTTTTACCTTTAATGAAAGGAAAAATACAACAAGAAAGACACATTTACAAATAGAGGTCTTGCATTGACAATATTACGGTAAGCTTCTGAAAGGAGCAGGACGCCTGACTGGAGTAATTATTGGACAGCTTCAATGTCCTCTGTTTGTCACAAATGTCCGTTTGGTCCCAAAGGGGAGGCGTAACAGCACTCAGAGACCTTTGGTAGACCAAACCGGATTCCCATATATTGTTGCTTTTAATGTGGTCATGCTTTGCTTTATCTCTTATCTCTATGGGTTATGCAGTTCCTCGATAGTCTGCTTGAGGATGGCTCCAGGAACACCGAAAGTCACATACACATGACTGGCAATCAATGACACACGCAGTACGGGGAGGGAATTATTTTTTACAAATGACTCCATTCTGATTTTGAAAACGATACGAGTTGTCCATAGCAAGGCAAAAAACTGACATGAGTGACTGGTGGGCACAATGTCACAGTTCGTAAAGAGGCTTAAAACCCGCCTCAGCATTCTGGCAGTAGCCATTAATTGGAGCTACTATCCTGGTTAGTGGTGGGTGGCTGTGTCACAGTGTGCAGATAGCTTTGATCAGCATAGCAGGCCGGCGTTGATGCAAAAATCAAAAGCTAGTTTGACCCTCTAGTAATTGTTGCACCAACTGGCGAGTGTGCCGGATGTTAGTTTACTGGCTTAATGTGCATGTCCTAAGTTAAATACAGTCAATATAGAATTCACGTTCTAATAGTCAATCTATTGAATAAGTCTACGATAGGTCACCTTATTAAGGGTTGAAAGCTTTATTCTTTAATGCACTGGACTTATTCTAAAGTCTTAGCAGTCCTTATACCGTTCATCTTAATTTGGAAATATCACTTCAGTTCCTGTTTTTCTTTCTGGACTTGGCTGAATGAAATGAATTCCCAAAGAGTCGCTTGCACACTCTTCAATTAGCTGATAACACGACTCACGGATGCTGCAGCCAAAAAAAGAGAAGAAAAAAAAAAACCAGAAACTTGTGTGATTGAGGTGAAGTTGCTTTTGAAGTGGGAACGTTTCCAGACGAGGTGTTACTGGTTGTGACCTGACATTTCCCGGCTGAGCACTCAGCCAATTGAAATAACAAGGTAGCACAGTGGGGATCAGTTTTAAATGCTGGACACAAGCAAGATCTCTCTCGCAGCAAGATTGCTTCCAATTCTGTGAAATTAAGAGGACAAGAACATGTGAGATGTCGCCTGATTATACCAAGCTGTCCTGAAAGGTAGAAGATAGCTTTTGCCGGGGAAAGATAAACATGAGAAGAACATCACGCTCTGTTGCTAGTGACAAACTTTTTTTTATCTTTTCTCTGTGAAACTCATCTTTAATTTCTGCGAGTAGAGGGCAAGAAAGGAGACAGGAACTGAAGTAACGGGGGGAAAAAAAGGAAGGTGTGAAACAGATTTCATATTGCAGAAGAATAAGGGGTACGCTGGAGTAGAAGGAGGCCACAGTAATGTTCGTATCAAACCAACAGTCAAGTCCCGTGTGGCAGTTTACAGATAAGACCTGTGACTAAGTAATCAGGACCTTACAGTGTGATCTGCTGCTCAAAGACGCGTTCCCGGGTACAAAATCTGCCCGACGGCCTCATTTCTGGACCGCAGCAGGCCGATCATGAGGCAAACCGCACGGCAGGAACTGAATCCGATATCTTTTCTTCCAAAGGATTGTTATTCCAGCCAGCACAGATACTGAGCTACTACTTTAAATATCAACACAGATAACACAGAGCTATCATGACTCAGATAAAGTTCAATTATACTGTTTACACACAGAACCCGTTTGTATGAGGCCGTGTGTGTCTCTTTAAAGGATCCTTTTATATTTAAATCTCTGTGTGTGTGTGTGTGTGTGTGTGTGTGTGTGTGTGTGTGGTAGTTCAGGCTTGCACGGCGGTTTATCAGACATTGAATACACTCTGTGCCGGTGATGGGAGATTAGGGGATGCCACTGTTTCCAATTTCTAGAGCCGAGTTCAGACAGCCGGGAAAATGGAACAACAGTAACGTCTTTGGCTTTTTACTTCACCTCTTTTTTTAATCCCTTATTTGCATTTCTCTCCTCTCCTTCTTTATTCTCACATCGTCTTCTATCTACCTGCTATTCCAGGATCCATTTTACACTTGATTCCATCTCTTCTACACAAAGTATGTAGAATAGAGTGACTATAAAAAATTATGCACGTTTCATTTTTTTTATTTATTCTTTTTTTTTTTTATTACAAAAATGAAATAATTTTAGTTAGTGTTTTGTTTTTTTCAGAGAATAACAACTTTAACCACAACCTAAAAATGAGAAAAGGAGAAGAAGAAAAATTATTACCTCTTGAGGGTGAAAATGCAGTTCTCTTCATCTGTACTGCAAAACAGCAGTAAATCGTGTTTGGAAATGGGCGAAAAGTGTGCACTATCAACACCCACCAAACATGCAAAGCCACCTTCGTTGGCTCCAGCTGAGAAAAAATAAAGCTCAGCGCAGTGGGTACTGTAACAGTCAGACCCTCAGCAATCACATTATGTTCTCACTAAGCAGACTGATCCCAGCAGCCACACTTTAGCACTATGTACATTCTTTCTTCCTCCTGAAAGAGAGGAGGGCATGAAAAATCAATTGATCTAAGTATGAGGGAAATAGAGAGAAAAAATAAAAGAGGAGAGAAGAGGCCGAGGAGAAGTGAGAGTGAAAAATGTGTTGGTTTGTCAGCACGGGCTGGATGTCTCAGGGGAGGACGATGGGAATTCATCACAAGAGACAAATTATATTGCAGTGGTATCCCTCTTTCCTGAGCTTGTGTGTGTGTGACTGTTGTGGTAACACTTGTGTGTTGCAAACATGCACTCACAAAGTCAATCCAAGAGGATGGGCGGATATTGTCATTTGAGTTTTAATCCCTTCAGTGCACGGGACGAGTCATACTTTGGACCCTGACAGTAATCACATTATTGACCATTTAACCTGCACACCTTTTTACACATACATTAAAGGCAGCACTGATGGACGTGTGGGTGGGTAGATGAATGTTTTTTTCACATTTGTATGGTTTGAAACATGAAGGTTTGAATGTCATTTGTGCTCATTTGCGGTATGAACAAGGTTCCATTCCTGCCTTGCATTGCCTCTTATATGGACACTTAAACACTTACTACACTTCGAACAAAGGTCACTAAAGTACACAGATTGTGTAACTCGCTTACTTAATAAACTTCTCCATCATTAAATACTGTTTTCTGCAGTAAACACAATATCTATTACAAAGAGAAAAAAAACTCTTTCTTGCATTTTAATTTGCTTAATCTCCCTCCTGAAACAAATGTTGCGATTCAGCATGCAGTGGCAATTGTTTTGCGAGTAACACCTCATCATAGCTTGGAGTCGGAGGGTTCAGGCTCACTACACAAACACAAAATGCACAGTGGCATGTGTAGCACACTGTGTAATTAAGCATCTACCTAATACAGGGCACAGGGTGTGAAAATTAGATTACAGCTACGCAAATCAAAGGTAGTTTAATAATAACCTCACTGCTGCAATTAAGACATCCAACTTTGCGCTCACTGTAGCCATAGTAACGTGCAAGAAGCTGACTGCTCAACCTCCTACTGCTTTTTATAATCACCATCGGGATAAAAATGAGACAGTACAATACAGTCTATCATAAGCACCGAGAATCACATGAAAACAAAGACCAAATCCAAAGAGATATTCTCCAAGTCAGAGAACATACTGTAGGCCTGTAGGTGTGTGAGTGCACATGGGCGACTGTTGTGTTTAAAGTCAGTAAATCATGAAGCACCTCGAAGTTTATTGAGAGGCACACACTGGCAAAGTAATAATCATTGCTGCCAAAATGTAAAAAAAATAAAAAAAGGCTCTCATAAAAAGTACTGCAGTTTATTCATTAAAACAGCAACCTAACAGTATCTAAATGTTAAGAGGCCAACACTTAAAGTAGGTAAAACATTGCACAAGAGCGAATCACATGCCGTTAAATCCAGTCCATTAAACATCAACACATAGGCCCACGTAGCTAATAAAAAGTAGATTTTTTTCATTCCAGTGAGGACAGTGTTGCTCCTCGTTATCGTGCATTTAATAAATTACAGCAATTATTTTGTGACAAAGTCATGTGACAATGTAGAGGCCTGCAGTAATACACAGGCTCAGTCGAGCTTGCACCAATGTGGATTGAAAACACGTTTTCAGGGCGGAAACATGACCGTTCTGAGCTGCAGGATGTTACAGGGTCAGTCTGCACTGGATGACACTGTAACTGTAATTGCAAGAAACAGTTGTTTTTCCCAATCCCTTTTGACGCCACTTTGCCATGCATATTGTAGATCAATGCAGGCAGAGAGTGAATCAGACATTAGCGTATGCTGGGAGATATGGGAGCTGGGCTTTTTGACAGAATCCGCACCTATACAAACGATGCATTTGCAAAGGTGATAATCCAGTTTTTGAGCCCAAGACAAGACAGAGTCGCAATGTGATGAACTGAGACAAAACCAAAACCTTCAAAGCGTTTTCTTAAAACTGTTTCAACCAATCTTGAGTACTAAGACAGTTGGTGAAATTTGTTTTAATATCTAAAAATGATAAATTAAACTGAAAGGAGGTATACATGTAGTTAAAGAGACATGATAGAAATATGCAGAGAGTTGATTGGAAGGCTCAGGTTCACATATTGGTGTTTGCTCCCTTTCAAAGGAAAGAACTGCCTGCTTAGGGGTCCAGCAGTGGCTGTGTGTGGGAAGAACATTAGGTCAGTGGTGCCAAGAAAGGGGACAATAAAGAGAGCGAAATATTCATGGCCAGGAGAAGAGAAAGTGACAGCCACACAGGCACAGTCGGGTATAGATTTGAGGCAATATAGAGGTCTATGACCAGGGTCAAACTCTTTTCATCACCTCTGTTTATTCCCCGCTGCTGCATGATGAGGACTTTAAATTACACTTAGATTGGATCTTACCAAAAAAAATGAATATGAATATTGTGGTTGGAGGCTGGCAATAACATCGGTCCGAAGGGTCCACTTACAGTAGAAACCAATCTCATATCAATACACTCCGAAAGATTGGGCTGCAGCTCGAGCTGAGGCATTCATCGGCGTCATCTTGAAGCTTAACAGATGGCAGATCTTCTTCTCTTCCTTTTTCTTTTTTGGCCGCTCTCAGAGAAAGAATCATATGAGGTAAATTACAGTTGATAGCTTGGTGCAGAAACAAAACCCCTCTGAATGTAGGCTTTTTATGATTTCAAGAGAAAGGCTTTAGATTGTCACTTCCTTCTAAAAATGATGCTGAGAAACATGTGCAGAGCATTCCTATGAAAGCTCAGTATTCAAAGTGAAAGTTGACCTATCATTAGTTTCTGTAAAGGCTATCAAGCTTTTATGAGTCTACTGAGTCCCTTGGGTCCTCAGAAAAGAGCAGCTACAGGGCACTTTGTCCATGTCTTTTGTCTGCATTGTGTCTGGTTAGACTTACATACCTACTGCACTGTGGACAGTCTAATCTAAAAGCCTACCTGCTCAGTGTTCTCACCATCATCAGCCAATTATTAAATGAAACAAATCTATGCCAAATGGAACAATAGATCGTGTCTGTTATTTGATGTTTGTAAAACCCCTATTGTGTGACAAATGCTACAATGGTAATTGTGAATAACAGACATATCAACTAATTTTCCTCCTTCCATTCATTAGTATGTTTGTCATTCACGTAGCTTCTTTCAAAGAGTAATACTTTGGGCTGGATGTGATACTACTGAAAACAAATGGCAGCATTCAGATATTTCCAAGTATTATTGGGAAGCCAGTTAGGGTCTGTGTCCTTTTATATATTTTTTACTGGTAAACTCTACTGGTCATACAGGGTTCTGACAGGACATTGGATTATACTGGACCCTTGTCAGCATTATCAACCTCTGTAGAAGCGTCCTGCAAGATGATAAAAAGAAAAGTCTATTGACATTTTGAAGCGAATGACCGTAAAGGTTAGCAGTGATAAAGGCAGTAGAAGATTTGGAGGTTGGTGAGAAAATCAAGACATGAGCATCATGAAGGTCATGTTAGGACCGGCTCGTTTGAAAACGCTGACTGGCCTGGAAGGGCAAATTAAGTTTAATCTTTGCGGTGATTTCACCCATCGGTTTATGAAACTGCCCAGCGATGGCAGCCGCTGTAAAGTCAATTCTGTCGTAGTCAAACTATTGGTTAATTTAGTAACAAGAAAAGAGGTGGAGCAACCCAAATCTTTTTTTTTTTTTGCACAAAGGCTGATGACATGTTTATTTCTGCAGTGAAATGGACATTTTAGCATGGGTGAGGATGTGACCTCTGGGGCTTTTGCAGCCGGTCGTAAGTTGACCCTATTGCAACTGCAGTTGTATGGACTCGCTTCTTTTTTCCACAACAGTGGGTACCGCTTGGTGTTTACCAAAAAAAATAGAATATGGAGACTTGTTCGTTCCATCTGAGTAATCCGCATGGTCAATTCAGATCATCAGAAGCCAACGGTAATAACTTCAGCATAATAAACTACAACAATTGTTTGTGTAGGAAAATTGATGATGGTCTTAAACTCTGCTGCTTGTAAATCCTGTTTTGGGCAGTCTGTCAGTCTTTAAATGGAAGTTGTTGTGTTATGTGTTGACGCTTGACAGCTTCAAAACATTTGTGGCTATTTGCAGCTCGGCTTTGTTTACAGGTTATGAAGATGAGTCAACATCCTGCCACTCCTCTCCCAACATCTCCAACGTAGCTGACGATGCTCAATTTTGCTGCGACAACAGCACTATTTGCATAATTGATTACACCTAAAGCTGATGGAGCAAGGTACAAGAAAGCTAAAGGATGAAGAGCTGAGCATATGCTAATTCAAAGCAGAATATTCATGATTTCCCATTGCGGTCCCTCTCTCTGGGATTTCTCGAGGCGGGTGAATGAAAAAGTGTTCCCAAACTTTGGCTGAACTTTCTTTACCCTTTATTGGAATTAAATATGTAATAGTCGGTTGCATGAAGCTAAATTTGGGATTTGTAGGCACTGGAATATTAGCAGATTTTCTTTTTAATGAGCCTCATTTGGCATGTTGCTTTATTTCTGTTTGCTTGTGTGGCACGTGATTATGCTTACCAATGTTGAATTTCATGTGCTTCCAAGGTCATATTCATGTGTAATTTGTTTATGTGTACGTTTTAGTGTGTGCAAATGCTTTAAGATTACATCCGGCTTTCAAATTGCTTTGTGCGTAATATTTGTATTCGCAAGAAATGCATTGACATCTGGAACATTTTGTGTTAAAGCAATCTCTTTAAGCATTAATTGGATACTGTGATTTGGTGTGCAGATCAGGTAAATCATTCCCTCCTTCTCAGCCTTCAACGACGAAATGGAAAGTCAGACAAGGGCATCTTAGGCCTTTTGGAATCATGACGTACTTTGGAGATGGTAAGTGGGAAACATAAACACGTAAATATAAAACATGGATGTGGGGAAGCTGATAGCCCAGAGGTTATGCTGTTTGCCCTCATGTGTCTTCAATGCAGAGGCTGGTGGTTTGAACCGAACCTCAGCACTTTGCTGCATGCCATCCTCTACTCTCCGCTCCCGACGTTTTCCATCTCTCTTCAGCTGTCCTGTATAAAAAAGACAAACAGCCCCCAAAATAACTTTAAAAAACAAACAAACAAACATGTCTTTATTGTTTTCTAAAAAGGCGTTTTGAAAGGCAACAATGGTGGACCCCATACTTTCAGTCAACAGTCAAACAGGCAACACTGAGAGCATAGCAACAAGATCATATTTACATCTCACACAGTTTGAGAGGCGACACTTTTTCTTCTTCTTTACCTTGACAGGGCTGACATCACTCAAGAGAGAGAGAGAAGCTTCTTATCCAAACAACGTGATCACAGAGAAAACGCTTATGGAAATATATACTGACACACAACTGAGATTATTAACATCAGTCACTCTAATTGTGCCACAGAAACAATCTGTATTATGCACACATCCATGCACAAACATATAGATACAATCACATGCATGCATAGATATGATGTTCATAGGCACATATACATACGCGGCCATAGGCTTTAAATACTCACTTTGCCTGGTGACAAACATTGGCTCTTGAATTTATACATTTTGTACAGATTAATTTTCTTTTATGACTGAGCCAAAACTAAAACTGTCCAGCATCTTGCTTCATCCTTACGCACGCCCACATGGGCCACTTCTAGCCACACAAAAGAAAACCACACATTGTACCTGGGGTTTGAGTCAAGGGTGAATAAAGACTAATTTTTATCTGAGTTGAATATCAAACTGACTGAATTTGGCCATGCGTCTGTAAATCTGTTTAATGTTCTGCTTTCTTTTTCATTTTAAATGAAAAATGCATGTGGATGTTTATATGTAAAATGATTATCCAAACATTTAACTTCCAGTCCATGCACATACAGAGACACTCAAACACACTTCTAGTATGTTAGCACTCCTCTTCCTGCTTCTTGGCTCAGTAATGTACATCAAAAGGACATTAAACGTCTTTAAGTGATGCTGTTACAGTAAAGCTCTGAGTACTTCAAGTTCACTTCCATCCTACTTTCATTACCAATGAAACACTTACTTCTAAATGTCTACTTCCACCTCTATATAAGTCTCCTGTATCATGCAGTAAGCTCAATCTAACAGTCATTCAGCCTCTGGTTTGTCAGCGTGTTTACGTGTGTACCTGCTCCTCATTGATTTAACCAGGTGTTTGTCATTGTGTTGTGGTTTTGTTTTACAGCACGCTGGTGTAGCTTCAGTGTTCTGGTATTGGATTTCTGAGCAGGAGGGAGATAAGGCTACATGTGTGTCCTACTGCTTTACTGCTAACAGATCAATATACTGAGAATAGAGACTAGCAGAGGAAAGAGAAAGAAAAGATTATAACTAAGCATTTTAGACCGAGAAGAAAAAGCCCTGCGTGTCGCCTGAAATTCAGACCCTTCAAAATATATTAAAGCAGTGGTGTGTGTCTGATCAAAGTTAAGCAGTAACCTGTTGGAGCGCAGATACAGATCTGACATTATATTGGGACATAGCCTCATTTATGAATATCATTTTCGTGGTGTTGCCAACCTACTTACCTTGCAATCCCCAATTATGTAGATCTAACAGACATATATTTCTACCTAGCTGCTTGATTGTTTGATAATGGCTGCCATCTTTCACTTTGGGGCCTCATGACCATAACACATTCTGTAATTATGTTTTAAAGGCAGCACAGTAATAGGGTTATCTACAACCAGCCATTTTAACTTGATTGACCGCATTCATGTTGCTTTGCCATCGCTACTCAACTTAATAGCACTTGAATACAGAAAGATCATTATCACGTTGTTAAAAACGGTGTCCACAGTTAAAATAAATGCATCATAAACATCTTTAAATAAATGATTCTTCTCTTAAGGTAACAGTGCCTGGCCTATTGTCACATGAAACCTTTTAAAATTAGGGTTAGCGATCTCTTTGTGTTTAACAAGCATCATGTTAAACAACATCCAAGCTTCAGTCTGAATATCAAGCTAGAACTGAAAAGTTCACTGAGAAACAGGACGAGCATTTTCTTTCTGTGCTACCACTGACAAGAGCTGCCAAACTGTCTCTCTGTTTTTATAGCAATGTCAATAAATATTGACTCTATTATATCACCTTTAAAAGATGTTTTGGCATATTAACAAACATTAGCAAACAAGTATCTACTTACTGTACAAATCTGGTAGTTTCAGCATTCATTTTAAAGCAACCTAGCCAAGTTAATTTAAATATTCAATCTCCTTTGAGCTATGTTTTTGTCCAAAATATTGCTGATAATTGAACTCCTGCTAACAAGCGTGTTGCTAACCTTAGCTGTCTTCTATTTAATGCTAGGCAGGAAGTGCAGAGTTGGTATAATGGCGTCTTCTCGATAAAAGGAAATAATTACCTGCTGCTGAAAATGAAGGCTAATGTGCAGGCAGAGATTGAACCAAAACAATGTTGCTAGTTGGTAAAACAAACACGTTGACTGAAAGATGCTAACAATAGTTCTTTGAAGGTTTATCTTCATTGCATAGCACGCAGTCACATGATCCAGTTTTTTGTGTAATAATATTCATTATTCATTTTTACTGAGGGCTGCCAAGCACTGTATTAGTAGAGTTAACTTAATGCCTACATCCCATGTAAAGACATGAAATACTCAAATATTTCATAAGTAATCTTATTACTACCTTACAGGTATTTAAGATCATAAATGTATGTAGTTCTAAGGGAACAAATAGGGTGATAGTTACACTTAAAAAGTCCCCAGGACTGGTCTGAAAACACCTTTGTTTGTTTCATACAACATATGAAATGAAAATAATACAAGTACCTCAATATGCCTAAAGGAGGAGTATGAGCATTGTATGAATATCTTTAGGTGTAATCCCACTTCACTGCTTTTATACATACAAAAATAAATTGACACATGTGTTGCCTCTGTAGTTGAAAGAAGAAGAATTAACCAAAACCTGATTGGAAAAGAGATGACGTCAATTCAGCTCAGCAGCATCACCTAAACCAGGCCAACTGAACCACCAGCCCAGCAACCCTCCCACCTGCCTGTGGGCTGGTGAGTATCCTCCTTAGAGACGACACACACCTACAAACACACACATTCTGTCTCACTCGTGGCCTGCCTCTCTATCACATTACTCTGTCTCCCACAGGCCAAAACCATGAATCTTCATTCGGAGAGATACAGACAAAGACGGAAAACGAGACCGAGGCTACACAATGACTGCAGTGAGTCAGTGCTTGTAATGTGATTTGTCACTCCCTTTGCTCTCCCTCTGATGTGATTACGGGACGGGCTTCGGCCGGCCGTGTCAAATGAGATGGTGGCCTCTGATAGGAGAAGCAGAGCACAAACCAGGAAGTGCTCGGCCCGGCTTCAATCTGTCATAGTGGAGCTGAGAATACCTAATTTAAAAACAGGATGACTGCTAAGATGTCAGGGGACTGTGGAGGTGTGTTTACCGCCTTTTTTATGTGTTTCTAAAGGAATGAAATGGACTTGACAGCAAATGCAGTATATACTCTCATTTCTCTCTCTTACACACACACACACACACACGTCTACATCAGATACCCTTTGTATTATCTTACAGTCACTAACAACATCTATCACTTTCTGTGTTCCTGTAGTATGTGGTTCCTCTGGGAAATGGAGTATCTGCTGAGGTAGTATTTTAATATTATTCCCATATTTTCATATCACCAGTGTTTTAAATGGAATTGTAATTAAAACTTTACTGAAAGACAACTTCCCCATAAAGGACAAAAAAGTGTATTGCATCGTGTCTTTAATATACGTACTTGCCGGTCATTATGCGTATGCGAACAAGTGCCTGTGATGGCTGCCGTGCATTCGTTGTGTCACGACCCGGCTCCGAAGACCTGACAAAATAGGAGAGGACACCATCTTGTCTTCTCTCTCTCTCAAGAAACCGCTGGGGGATTGTAGCCTGAAAGCTAATTGAGATGTGCCCCTACCCTGAGCTTCGACCACAGGGTGCCCCCCAGTAACAGCCAAACTGAACGCCCCTTTTATTCCCTCTCAATGGACACTTTATATCCCAGCATACCTCAGCCAACCCTGACAAGTGTTCTTGTATATCCGGAATAAAGTACATTCATACAATGGTCCTTGAAAATGACCATTGTCTGGTCTGTCGTATGTATGACATGTGTTTCTGCTGGAGGTCAAAGAGGCAGGTTACTACAAACGTTTGTCTAAACAACCAAAGAGGTAGATCAAGTCAATCGACAATTTCAAACCACAAATAGTTTCAGACACTCAGTGGCCTCTTTTCACTTGATTTAACTCAACTTTTTAGCTTATTAAGTGGATGACAGTTAATGTTTCCCAATAACTGAGCCAACCAAGACATATTATTCATGACCGGGGATGTCTTGCTTATTTTATTTGGAAAATGATTTGGACAACCATTAAAAACTGTTTTTGTCCGACTGGTGGTGCTTAAAACACACACACACACACACACACACACACACACATCCAATTACAGTTTTTGCAGAAGAAATGATTGACTGACTTTAAGGGTCTAGCTGTATTTTTCAAAAGTCTATTTCCTGTTTTCTGTGGAAAATGGGATCAACTTTGCTCACAAAAAACAGTGTTTTAGATAGAACAAAAAACAGTCATTTCTCCACAGTGTCTTCTCAGCTTATTGTAATTGGCTTTGGAGAAACTTTGCATTTTGTTTCTTTGTCTTTTTCTTCTATTTTCTGCCTGCAGCAAAACATAACCAGTGTAGTATGTGAGAGAATCCATTGTCTGAATTTTCCAGCGAACAATTAGCACACATGAAGGGACTCTGCGATGTCTGCCAATGAGAAACAATAATCAGACAGCCCTGCATGCATGCTTACCAGAGAGCAACAGCCCTGAAGCTCTCCCTCCCTCTCAGTCTCTCCCCTTTGGCCCAGCTCACTAAAACACATCCACCCTGATTTAACCTATTTCCTCTGTCAATCCTCTCTTTTTGTCTCAATCTCTCCTGTCACATTTTCAACACACCATCGCTTCATCTCTGTTTTCATTTTCTCTGTAAATCCTTTTTATTGCCAATCCCTGTTTTTTTGTTTTTTTTTCGCTTGATGCGCCCTCCCCCTCTTTATGTCTCCCTCTGACTGGTAGCTTAGGGGGGAGTTGGCAGCTGCTAGCGTAGTAGATTGGATGGGAGGAGGAGAGTGTGTGTGTGTGTGTATGTGGGGGGTTATGGCTGGCATGGCTCTTCCACTTGGCAGGGGGAACCATGGGTAACTTGGAGAGGTAACCTGCACCCAGTGCCAGTGTTCAAGGTTAGGCTGGCTCTGCATGGGTGCATCCAATTGACCCCCATCTGTTCAGCAGGGCTAGCTTGACCTAATCTCAAGTGCTAGTGGCTGACTGCAGGGTGTAGAGACGGACAAACACATGTATGCACAAACACTCACGCCACCAACGTATGCAATAATGCACACATGCCCTCATTCCTTGTCACACACATGAAATCACCCACTGACACAAATCCACTCACATGCCATCTTCTTTCCCCTCCATAATTCTGCGTTTCCTCACATGCCAATGCATCACGCACATTACGCTAAACTTCCTCTTCAACTTAATCCTCCGCTGCTTAATTTATTTTCACTTCATTTGCACCAACACATCATCACGCACATTTTTAAATGACTGTAAAAACCCACAGACCTCTTCACCGCTATAAGTAATCTTTCCTGCCCATATTTCAGCCCGACACGCATCTCGTCCACAGTTAGCTGCAGATAGGAGGTGTGTCTTCATTTGCAGAGATCTAATTGCGTTGCACTCACCCACAGAGACATAAGTGGTACAGTTGAGGGTAGGTGGAAGTGGATGAATAAATAATGAATCGACTTCAACGCTATCTTTAATCCTTGCAACCCCCCAGTGAGCTGACCTCAGGAGGTAAAGGCACGCATACCGGGCCGAGCTAAATATATACTTCATATCTTACTCCTCTCTGTAATTCAAGCTGTGGTTCTTAAGCTTTTTTTTTTGTTTTTCTCACTCGGAAAGGCCTTTAGGATTACAGGCAAGATTAGCTGTTTAACCAACCGTCAACCTCTGGGGCTGAGAAATAAATCCAATGCTGAAGAGGGAAAAAACTGTATTTCATTAAGTGACCACTTGAGGCCCCATATCCAAATACCCATCTTTACACCAGAGTGAAAATATTTACAACCTGGTAATGAATTTGTTTTTGTTTTTTTCATGAAAGGCGCATATGAGTTGAATTAATTAAAATGTATAGAAAAATTGTTAACAGATATAAGGGGTGTAGCTTCTTGGAGTCACTTCGCTGGGTTGTTAGTGACAGTTTAGCTTTGATCATTTAAGGGTTTCTGACCTTTCGCCTCACTCCAGCGTATATTGTGCATAATGTGGTCACTTTTGGCTAAAAACAAACATGGTGGCAGCAAAAAAAAAACAAAAAAAACAATCTTGGGTAGAAGTCAAACCAATAGGTGACATTCTGGAGGCAACATCTATTATTATCATCCGGAATTTCCCCATTGGGGATCAATAACGTTATATCCTATCCTTATTAATACAGTCTATTTGTGTTTTTGTTTTTTTTGTTTTTTTTTTGCCATACCTGTATGTTTGGTGTGTTTGCTTACCAACATGCTCAGAAATACACGCGTGCACATGCTCCTATGGGGAACTAAGCTTTAGCATCTCAGTGTCTTTCTCATGCTAACATGAAGCTAATATGTCAGACAGTATCTGCTGCTCTCTGTGGCAGGGAGATAACGCCTTGGCCAAACATTACCATCAACAAGCCAGAGAGGTCACAGCCTCAGCTCGGATAACAACTGCAGAAAAATGTTTATCTCTCCCCATCAGCATGTCAGCCACCCTCACCTCCTCTGCCTTTTCTCCTCTCCCACCTTGCCCTGAGCCACTTTCTTCCCATCTTTTTTTTACCCTCGCCTCCATGACCTCTATGAATGTGCAAAAGGAAATTATTTCAATTCGTTTGAAAATCCAGCAGGAAGAATAAAGAAGGGAGAAAAAATCCAATAAAATACCAGAGCAGAGGGAGGAATCCCATTTTCCACCTGCCATTCCCAGTGTTGGCAGGATAATAGCAGGCATCCCGGTGTTGGGATAAGCTGTGATAACAAATAGCTCAATCTGCTCCGTGTCTTCATCTGCTGTTCTATCTCCCTCACACACATAAAGCCACAGAATAATGATTAATGGAGGGAGCAGAGGCCTCTATCAGCTCAGGTACATGAAGAACACCGTGGTGATGTGCTGCTCGATGGATTAGAAGCTATGGCAAAAGATGAGATGGGAGATTTTTTATTTTTTTTTAGAAGTCAGCAGGGGGACACGTTCACTTCTGTTGGTTTTTAAGATAAGTGAAAATGGCCCAGAGAGTCTTCTTAAATTGTTTCCATTAAACATGAGAAGAATTAAGAAAGCAAAGATCCTTTTTTCTTTTTCTTTGTTATGACGGATATAGATCCACAGCCTGGTGTGGCACAGGCTGTTCACCAGACTATGAGCGGAGTAAACGGTAATAAAATTCTTCTTAACAAGGCTTTTTTACTGCCTTCCGACTGTTTTCTTCTCATTTCAGACTCTCGCTTCATGTTCCTTAATGGTCTCAGTTTTAAATTCACCCTAATGAGGCAGGGAGGGGAGATGGAGAGGAAGGGAAAGAGAAGGCTGAAACAAGGAACTGTGTATATGGACTTTGATAAAAGGTCAATGTTTTCCAGAGTATATACAGTATGTGGTCATTAAGGACAAATTAGGTAATTCAGGCACATGAGGACTCATCATAAAGTTAATAACCATCATGGTCCTTTGGTTAATTTGGGAAGTAGAAGTGGACTAAGCCCTCGGATCCAAGAGAAGAACCGGCCAGCAGGAGACTTTTTGAGTTGCTTGCAGGTGATTGTATAAAACCAGATGAGAAGATTACTTTTCCATGGATTCAATAACTAAGGTAATATTTGTCAACAAGTGTTTGATCTCAGTTACTTGATTCCAATGATGTACATGATTCTCCAATACAGTGCATTTGGAAATGTTGGTCCAATGTTGGAATGAAAACAGCTAAAACTCTTAGCTTGAGACTTTAGAATAGAGTTTACAAACCAAGGTTCGAGGCTATGGGGACTACGTCCACTCCCTTTACATACTTTATTATTTGAAAACCAAACAGCAACCTCTGGGATTGAACATGAAGTCAATGCAAAAGGGGAAAAAAAATGCATTTCCTCAGGTGACCACTTGAGGCTGGCTCCAAATGTAAAGGGATCGGCAATAGAGACAATGATAAAATGTTTTCTTTTTTACAACATCTCTACCTCTTTGCCTTTTGCTAAATGGATCAGAACTTGGGTTGAGATCTCATTTACCAACATGGTGACCACGACCGTCGGGCTTCAAAATGTTTCTTCAGAAACTGATGGCTGATGTCACTGAAACTACGACCATATGGAAAACATAAACATGTCTTTGCATGTTTGTTAACCAATGAGGGCCTCCAGAGCGAAGGACTAGTATTAAAAGCCATTCTGCAGCTATGGGGTTCTGCACACAATTATTTCTTCTCCAGCAAAGTTGAGTTAAGGATATTTTACAATTCATCATCTCTAATCCACCTGCCACAAAAACATTAGCTTTGAGAGAATATGTCAGTGACAAAGTTAATTAAAGCTAAAAGGCCAGCCATCCCCTATTTAACTCGCGCTGTATTGACAGAGATGTACAGGGACTCAGATAGACACGGACACCGAGCATTTGTCATCCATCAACGAGCGAGGACGGCCTGCTGCCATCACCTCATGAGACCCGTCAATTCCATTATTCCTTTCTCTGTCCGTCTCTAACTCACTCTGCCTGTCTTTCATCTCGTCTTGTGTGTGTGGGCGTCTCACACAGATCTGAATATCTGCTGCAGCGTGTTGATGACTTTACCTTACGGAGAGAGAGAAGGTCGCCGAGGAGGGCAGAAACACACAAACACACTCTCACTAATAAAAAACACACACAAATGTCTCGGACAAAAGTCACTCTTATCACACGCTCATGTTTGTGCACACACACACATATTTCAATGAAGTGCAAGGGGGGGGGGTTCTGGAGGGAAGTAATCTCCCATGAATATTCCATCCCAGCAGCAGCGAGCCATTTTAATTATCAGCCCCTCCCAGGCCCTCGGTGAGGTCTAGCCCAGGTAAATTAGGCTCAGCAAACACCCTGTCTTCAACCACACCACATTCAATATGATGTCAAATAGAGCACAGCGGTCTCCCAACACACACACAAAGCATGTTGTGAGAGCCGAAAGTGTGTACGTTCACGTGTGTGTGTGTACGTGTGTAACAGATGGGGATGGAGCAACACGAAAGACAGGAAGCTGCAATCGCTGTGTGTCGAGGATGTGATGAAGCGAAATACACACACTCGCACACGCGCACACGCATGATGTCAGCATGTAGGTATGTCTCTTAAGGCCGTTTATACTTTATCCATATTAAGGTCAGATGTTGTTGCCATGGCAACGCAACTAATCCCATCATATTTCAGGGGCTCAGACCTAATCAGAGCATTAAACTGTTTCATCTCACATTTATGTCATGTAATGTAATCTATAATCATGCTACAGATGTACAGTTCTTAGCAATAGCTGACAATCATTCAACAACAAGAGAATAAAAAGGTTCTGTGTTTAAATAAAAAGACTTACACTCATGTAATCGCAGAACATTCGTACAGAAGAAAAGTACAAGGATGTGTTATTTTGTCATGATATATTTGTTCTATCCTTTTGCCTCAGATCCTCAAAGTGAAAACATTTTTCCTTCAACTCCATTTGCATCGGAGCCAACTGAATCGAATCACACCAAATAGAATCGCACCAATTATTCTGTTTTTTAATGAATCAGTCCTGATTGGGATCTTTGACTTTGAGTCAAGTTTAAATCTGATCATCTTGTAAAGGAGAAATGCACAAACACAGTAAAGAGCAGTGGAAGTGCAAAAACAAAAAAACATGTGTAGACATGGGAAACTTCCAGATCCTGCACTTGAAGATTAAAAACAATATTTTTGTAAATGCTCAAAACATACCAACATGTTCTGCAACATCCGAGAGAGCATGCAGTTGAGTGTGTTTACGGACAATTAAAGCATTGATTATCCAAACAGATTTATTTTGCCACACTGTCAATGTCTTAATGTTGTTTTCAAGCAGACGAAGTTTGGCTTCGGTCCTCTTCAATAATAACGATGAAAATGAAAAGCCTCATTGAAAGAAACTGTTGAAATCTATCCTGGTTCATGCCTCACTCTTAGCTCCTTGGTTTATCAAAGTAACTCAGTTTGGGATGGGATCAGGTGAGACTCACATGCTCAAGTAAAGATATCTATCATCTCTTATCTTATTGATGTTTAATCTACCCTAACCCCATCTCCCCTCTCTGCCTTGGCCAGTGGAACAGAATTGGGTGGAAGGAGGCCTTCTTAAAAACACAATCTTCAATCTCTGCACTCTCTGAGCCTCCCGCTCTCCCAGGAGAGATCAAACGGCCCCCCAGCGTCGCGCTACCACATTTAGACCTACTAATGATTTGCTCCCTAGTCCTCTTTGGCACTGCTACACTTCTAATCACAAGGACATCCAGTGTGTGATCTGCAGAGACCTGCCTACTTGGCAGACGATTATCATAATCAGGACAGGGCGTAAGACGGGTATTTAATTAGCCATTCAGAAAACACATCAGTACACTCAGGGGCCTCGGAAGTGTCTGGCAAAGATTTACCACTGCTTTTAATAGTAGGAGGCCAGTTTTCAAGTGACACAGAGCCAAGCTGAACAACATAATTTAAGAGTGTCGAGAATTCAAAAAGTGAAAAATGCAAGATGATCCATACGTCCTTATAGCAATAAATGTATTTTTCATTAACAGAGTCAGGTTTGAGTCTTTAGCAGGGACAGCGTGTTTTGAAGAGCAATCATTGTGTTGTTGTTTTTTTTTTTTACACGTATGAAGGGAGAACTTATTGTGTATCAAACTGATTTGATTCTAGAAATCTTAACGATTACATTTATTGTGAATCTTTTGAATCCGTTAAGATCCGCAAATCATCTCCCTGCTTTCTTTCCAAGCGTGACGTAGAATAACATACAACACGTTGGTGTGTTCTAATTTGTCATGTCTGCAGCTAAGTTAAGCATTTTCTTTACGCGACAAAATCAAGAAAACAGATCCAATTATGCGCATTTCAATCAGCATATAAAATTAAATCCTATTCCAGGTGATGTGTGGAGTGACCTCTGGCTTCAGCTTCCAAACACACCACAAATGTATGTATATAATACAGATGGTGATTGTCACACCTTGGTCTGCATGTGGGAATGAAACTGTGTAATGAATCTGGTGTTTTGTTTAATGTTATTAGTTATGCTGGATTTATTATTCTGTGCACAAGTCATGTCGTCTGCAGATCTGTATGTGCTGTATTTTTTCCTCCTTCAGTTTTTGACTATCGGACCAGTTTTCTTCTTCTGCTGTTTAAATCATAAATCCGTTTTTATATCAATTCCCTCCTCATTTTTGTGAAATGGAAATGACTGCTTTTTGTTTCTTAAAATGTCATTAATTGTATCCTTGGTGTAAAAGCTGGTCTTTATTTTAGCTTTTAAGTACCTTTCATCTGGGATTGACAGTTATGAGCAAAACAAAACAGAGTATTTAATCTCCAGAGAAAGACGCTAATAAAAAGATTCCATTATAGATCTAACTGGTTCACTAAGCTTTTTTACCAATGCAACTTTTGGATCATTTCTTATGCATGAAAAAAGCAATAACTTAAGTATTGACAGTTCAAATTTTTAAGAATATCATATTATTATCATTTTAACAAATGTGTTTCCTAATTTCGACATGGATTAACCGATTACTACATCTGCTGTTTAGGGGCTATGCCTGGCAGAGTGATGGTGTGTATAGCCTACTGTATGTATACAAGAACACATTACCGTGTCAATCAGACCGGAACCAATCTTCTCATTGCTTCACATATTATAATGCATTAGTGTATTAGGCCACGCTATCTGCTCTTCTAACTGACATATTAATACCATGTGTGTGCCTCATCCCCATACTGGAGGGAATGATGAAACATATTCAGCAGGGGAACACACTTGGAAAAGCCCAGAAACAGAAACCTGCACAGAATGTCGTCTGCCATTTTCACAAGGCGACCATCTTCCTGTGTGGATGTGCACAAGGTAGGAAGCTCAAACTGTTTAAATGAGGTACATTTAAAAAACATATTTAGCTACTTCTACCCTCACTACTGTTTAGATGGCAGCTGGGATTAGCATTCAAGCTAATATACAACTTCCAAGCTAAAGGCAATGTTAGCTTAAAAGGAATAGTTGAATGCTAGCTGTTAGCTGTTGGGACTTAACTGTTGATAACTATTGAGTTATAAAAACAACACATTTGATATCTTATTGCAACAGCTTTATCTCGACGTCAAGTCGCGATGGCAGCACATTAAGCATGTGATTAGGCATGTCAGTACGAACATCCAACTCCCCTGCAAAATTTTCAAGCACCTCTTGGGGGATTCTGAGGGACAGCCTACCCAGGCCAGTTAAAATATATGATCCCTCTAGTGAGAGCTTGGTTTACCCAGGGGTCTCCTCCTGGTTCAACCTGCTTGGAAAAGGAAAGTGTTCAAGACGCATCTTTATCAGATGCCAAAACCCCTTCAAGTGGCTCCTTTCAATAGGAAGGAGAAGGGGCTCCACTACAAGCTCCCTCTGGATGCCTGTGCTCCTTGACCTCTCTCTTAAGCTAAGTCTAGCCACCCTTAGGAAACTCATTTCCCACAAGTATTCAGATCTCATTCTTTTGCTCACAACACAATGTAACAACATCACATGCTTATGTTAGCCAGGAAGTGGTTAAATGCTAACTCAAGCTATTGTCCAAGTTAGCTAATTAGTTGTTAAATATTGTAAAAATTTGGCCCAATGTTCTACTATTTTTTTCCTTGAGGCCATCAGGACTATTCATTGTCTCTGATTGAACTAAAGTTGTGGATTATAATGTTTTGTTCCTTGAGCTAAGCAGTAGGCCGACCGCATTTAAGCAGCATTTTCATCTTCTATCCGAACTAACTAGAGAAAAATAGCTTCCATGTGAATAAGGTGAAGGTTTTTTGTTTTTGTAAAAAAAATGTTTTAAAAAAGACTGGGCTAGTGGGATTACAGTATTAGCCCAGTTAATATTTATTGTAGTTTACTTTGACTTTGGGTTTTTTTTTCATTTAAATTCACTTGGTTTTTTCTTCGTCCCATTCATTTGTAGAGCAAAACACTGAAGTCAGACAGAAACAATGCTAAGTAAAACAACCTTGGAAAATAAATTAATCACTTTAACAGGAGTGAAGGAGTGTTAAAAAAGAGAGAACGAGAATGAGACACAGTGTGTCATAAATATTCAGTTCTCAAGTGGGGCAGCATGCCACGAGACTCTCTCACTCTCTCTTAGGTTGCTGTTTTGTACGTTTACTGCATAAATCACACAACTCAACTCCGTAACATTTGGCATGCAAACAGGAGCTGCCTCTTGCTGTCTGTGAGTGTGCAGGATGCCCGCCTGAAGCAGTTTTCCAGTGCGTGTTTGCGCATGTGTATTCACCTCAAGCATCTGTGCAGAATGTGCATGAACCCATTCACACATTTCTTACTACTTGCATGTATTAACCAACGTTGCGTGTTTGTGTGGTCTTAATATTGCAATAGACACCCTGAAAAAAGAGAGATTACTTCTCTGACACTTTCCCTGAGTGGTGAGATGTGTCGTGAGACCTACTTTTGTTAGCGTGGAGATGGATTGCTGCAACTTCACTTCCCATAACCCCACTGTCACTTGGACAACACCAGACAAGTCCTGCATGCTGTAATAGTCTCACGTTTTACTAGACACACTTAATACAACTAAAAAGAAGATAAAACTATGTCTCAGTAGTTACATGGGGTTGCTAAATTTACCGAAACACATTTTTAATTAAGTATTTTTCTCAGTGAGAGTCAACATTTATTTTACAAGGGAGTCCTAACCAAGACAGCAACAAGAGAAAAGCTTGACACTATAACAAGCAACAACTAAGTTATAGAAGAAATGAACAGTGTTCAGCTGTAAAATACCTTCATACACCAAGCATATCCTTACTCCTATATATATTCACATATAATAAGTGAAGAAGGAGCAAACATTTTAAATGCAAGGCAAAGTGGGTTTGTGATGTAACATGTACACATATAAACATGTTATGTTAAGCAACTTTTGTAGCTTGTTCCAGCATAGAAGCACCAGAGGAGAAGCTGGGGGAGATGTCCATTTCAGCTGCAGCAGGTGTTGATGTGCCCTCTAACGTTTGACCTTGCTAAAAGCTTTGCAAGCAGCAAACTGGAATCCTGTTGAACCAACGTTACAGTTCTGTAAATGTCATACGCACTCTACGCTGTACTTTTGGTACAAATGTGATGCACGTAGTCCCTCCAGCTCATAGTGATATCCATATGCAGATCATGACGATGATGATATGATGTGACCAGCATGCAAGCCTTAGAATGGCCTCCTTAAGCCTTTCACAGTTAGAAATCATGGCCAAAAAAGAGTAAATCAACTAAAATAGGATTTGATTTAAGTGGTGTATTTCAACACATTTCACATTCTAAGAGTAGCGACTGCATCAAGAACAAACTGAAAGCAAATGATTTTGTAAAAAGCAAGGTAAAAAAAGAAAGAAAAACACGTTTGTGCTGACTTTCTTTAATCTTATTCTGACACACCTTTATAACATCTATTTAAAGACAATAACAATGTTTTGTGTTGTTTTCTTTTATATAAATCATCTAGCTACTGGAATATGATATTATACTTTGTTAATGCAAATACATTCTTTAACAAACGTCTTCTCCAAATCCTTGACCAACTGGATTTCAGGCTACAGATAATCGGGACTATCCATGAAGTGTTTTGCATATTATAACGATGCTGGACAGTTCTGCTTGTGTCATCTAGAGAAAAAGTTTCTGGTTGCAGAGGGGAATCAGAAGTCAGAGGAAGAAGCCAGAAGCGGGATTGGAGCTCGAGGACGAGACTTTCGGATAATCCTAGATAATCCCTCGAGCCAAATCTCGGTCAAAAAAGCAACATATGGCATCAGACAAAAAGAGTGTGAAGGCAAGCAAGAGGGCAACTTAACAGCTGCAATTCGGTCTTGGATGATGGAAATCAGCTGTCAGCTTTACAAGTCTGCAGGGTGTTGAGAGTTTGAAACCCCTGACTCACTGCAAAGGCGGCTGTGGCAGTTTAAAAACAAAGGAGTGCACAGTTAGGTGGAGTTAATTTATGCTTTTAAGTTTAGGCGAAAACTTTTACCGAGGACAAGTTCAGGTGAGTCGGGGTAAAGTCAGTCTGGCGGACTTTCAAGGAAATCAAACACAAATCAGTGTGTGAGGAGGGGAAATGATGAGACTTCAGTGGTAATTGACTTGATTGATTATAGAGATCCCAACGGTGGGCGAGGTGGGAGCGACAGAACACCTGCAGTGGAGCTCCTCGATTTTTCATCAAGATAAAGGACATCCCTTCATCTTTCGGAAAAAGGAGTAAAGACAAAGAAACGGCCACAGGACAAATGGAGTGGACCTGGGAGAGAGAGAGGATAAAAAAGAAAGAGGCTTTATATACAAAAGGAAATAAAGAGCCTCCTCAAGGGATGAAGATGCACTTTTTGTCTGTTTTTTTTTTTTTTTTTTTTTTTTAAAGGAAAATGTGTGGGTGTTCAGTATGTGCACAACTGCCTCATTATATTTGTTTCCCATCAGGGTCACAACTATCCTCCACAGACTCTGGCTCTCTCCACCCACACATGATTAGCACACAACATAACACCGAGTGTACAATTTATTTACATCTCACACGCATGTACGCAGCTCTTGCTTTTCATCTTTGCGTCTCTCACTTCCTCCTTCCATTTATTTCTCTCACGCCCTCCTTCAAGGATCGCCCATCCCTCTGCTAATCCCAGGAACTGTTGAAAACTGTCCGGCGCTCGGATCCTCTGCCTGAGATTAAGACGGACCTCGCCTCATTAGTGCCTCATTAACACATCAGATAGAGGGTTTAACGGAGCAGAGCACAGAGAAGGTGTGGGGAGGAGGAGAAGGTTCAAAAAGAAGGAGGGGGGGAAGAAAGATAATGGACATGCATGAAACGTTGATACATAGAAAATTAGCTTGAGGAGTTTTTTTAGCAGCACAGAGTTGGACCTCCAGTTTCAAAATGAATCTGGGAGATCACTACAGGGAGAGACACGAACACAATTAGACAATGTTAGCTAGGAGGGAGGGTGGAGAATAGGAATAGCATCCAATGTTTATCGAAACGGCCATTCTCAAACACTGAATATTCAACAAGTATGGTGAGTCAGTTGGACAAAAAGCATACACACATTGCATATACTGTAGGAATGGCATCGTGTGACTTTCACAGTCTATCCATCTGACAGCTGTCCAGTGGTAACTCACAGTTACGTCATTTCTAATCATGTGTGCTTCTTAACATCTGCGATTCAGACAGCTTTCAGTGGGTCAACGTTGACATGAAATTAAGGCACGCACAACTCTGATGAGCTCAATGACATGACTTAATCGCCACATTTTGACTTGAATTAGCCTTTCAAGGGAAACGTGGCACGGCACATAGTGGAGCTGTACAAGATTTGATATAGACAACATATGAAAAATGTGTGTGTAGTATGGAACTACATGTAGCAGACATGCTACAGTAGTGTGCCTCTCAGTAGGTATTTCTCTTAAAGCAACACAAATAAGAATTTTAAGAGACAGAGGGACATATGTACAAGCTATGAAGTGCTGTTTTCTTATTTAAACTTTTACAACTACAACAAATAAGCACTTGCCTGTATGCAAGTATACATTATATTTTGAAGCATCGTACCTGGAGGTTAATTGTGGTTGGTTGGGTTGATGTACAGAGCAAAGTGACAGCAGAGACTGGGGTCGGATTTCTAGAATATGAGGGCTTGCATGAATATTTAAATGTTCAATATATGTGAACAGAATAATGAATCTGGTACTGATAGAAGTTATTTGAATTAAAACTACATGCATTAAAGTACACAAAATAATGATCACGAAATCTTAAAAGTGTAGACAAAAAAAACTGCGCTCCACCTCTATTGTGGTGTAAAGTCTGGATGATTGCCTTTGCAAATTATCTCACAAAAAAAAACACATTTTAATTCACAGCCAGCCTTAAAATATATTTCTCAAAATAGCAACCGATTTTCACCAACGAAATGCCATGAAGTGAATTTCTTTTTGAAGTAGGATTGTGTTTTCTGTGTGGAGTGATTCCTGGATGTCTTCTGATTTACAAAGAAGAAAAAAGACCATGAACCACGTTATAATGTCGATGCTTTTTTGATACAAAATGCATCATATGAAATGTGTTACTTTTATGTTTTAATAGGTTTATTATTTAATAACAGTGCACATTTGCTGTACGTGAAGTGAAAACATGAGCGACAGGGTTGCTGGTCTGCTAAAAGGGATCATAACTTGATGTGGTATCATTGAAGTGAGCAGCTATCTCTGCGCCTGCTTTTATCAATGAAACTCCTCTGATAGACTGGTACAGATCTATTTCTCTACTGCCTTGACATTTTCAGCTGAGGACCCCCTACTGTATCCCTGCAGGCTTATTCCCTCCCAATTTAAACAAGTCTTTCACTTGTACAATTAGTAGCAGGCCTAATTCCTGTGTCCTCAGCTCCTACTGCCAACCCATTAAAGCAAAGGTCATTACTGTGGCCTGCTGCAATCAAGTCAGCAGGCTTGCAGGCTTTGCTTTGAGTAAATCCCCCATGTATCAATGTGGTTTAAGCTGAGCAGGCTGATATATCTGCTATCACTGCAGGAGGTCGGGGAGGCCGGGATGGCAGGATGCCAGCTAGGACACTCACAACCACTAATGTGCAAGTCATGATACCCATGAGACATTGTCAGGCAAAGGTGTCCCTATATTACCAATTGTATTCACCATAGTGGTAAATCAATTCAAGTATTACAGTATATTGTCTCCCAAAACAATAAATGTCAGATCAAAAGTGATTACAACTTTAAGTATTGCAAATAAGTGTTTCCAGAATAATAAACACAACAAAGAAATGTAAAGAGTTGATTAAACAGTGAGGTAATCTTCTCTTTGGCTGACACAGAATACCACCTCAAGAGTATAAATGTAACATGGCACTGTATACAGGTTATATTATATTCAAGGTCATCAGAGTTCAGGTTCAGCTGGTAGTATACCACATTGTTAAGCTCTATAGATTGAGGAAGCACTACAACTCTTTTCAAGTCACTGGGTTGTTCTAAGTTAGATTGAAACAGCATTGTCCTCTTCTGTCACCAACGGGTGACTTCTTAGAAATAAAACAAAAGTCCATGGTCTCGCCAAGTCGCAAAAAGATAAATACCACAACACATAACTTCCCCAACAAAGCCCTGCCAATTTTGTTTCTTATTAAGCTGAGGCGGTTCCTCAAACTGGTGGACACCAACAGTTCTCTCCTCTCTTAGTTAGACAAACAACTCGAGTTAACACTGCTTCTATAGGACAGGGCAGCAAAGTACATTATAGCGAATAATCACAGGACGCAGGCAGCAGTACAATAACTGCCAGACTGCCTGTATTTCTGCTGCACCTGTTATTGAATAATGACAGAGCTAAATGCAAGTTCCACACAGGCCGCAATTTATCATCACCCATCGACAGCTAGCTCACAGATGAGCGAGAGAGGGGGAGAGAGAGAGAGAGAGAGTATGAAAGAGTTAGAGGAGGGTGAAGGAAGAAATGCAGAGGCATGAATAATGGAAGTAGTGTGGTTTGTGTGTCCCCAGCGCTCGCAGAATTACTCTCACTTTGCAGCATTTAATCAATGACTCTCCCTCTATATTTTAAATCCCTCTCTCCTGTCCTCCCTCTATAACAGTTTTCATTTCGCAGCGGGGTCATTTGTATAGCAATATGCTGTAATATGACCGCCCTACACACATACACTGATGTGCACAAACTCACAGTCGCTCTGAAAGAGGAGGGAAGGAAGTAATAACATCCCCGTGTCGAACTCTGAGAGATGACTTTCTGCTACTTTAAAATCCACAAACACAACTCTCCCCCTCCTTTCTCCCACAACTTATGCAAAAGCAACCTGGAGGCAGGATCATTCATTAAGTGGGACAATCTTTCCACCTGCTCAGATCTTCGGTTGCTTCTTTATCGTGGTGTTTTCTCTTTGTTTAGACGCTGACATGTTGCCAATAGGGGCAAAAGAATTCATCTCCCAGCAATGTCAGTTGTGCAAAACAGAGAGACCCGCCCCTGTAAATGAAAATGAAGGTAATGAAATATTGTAAAGAGGAGTTTATCAAACTAAAGAAGGAAAAGTGTGCACTTCCACTTTAGTTTTGTGCCATTAGATCATTTCGATCAAGAGAAGTGAAAACAGAATTGACTTTTATTTTCCAGATCCACGTCACATGAAACTCCTAACACTTTAATTCAGTCTGTTGTTTCACCTTTCTTAGTCCTAAAAAAAGCATCAGCCATTACACTTACACTCCAGCAACCATTCTCTATGTCACTCATTATTTACTCATTTAGCTTGAAGTCATCCAGTAAATGGACAAAGAGAAAGGCAGTGTGCTAATGTAAGTGGTGGCTCAGTTTGCATCACACAAAGGACAGACGAAGAGCAACAGAATACACTGATTTTTATCTTGGGATGACTCTCTTTTGTTTTCTTTTGTTCATGTTTTAATGCCTTTTTTTTTCTCCTAAAGCTTCGCACAGCCACCTCACAAGACAGCTGAGTAGGAGAGCAATGTGTCCAGACTTAAAGGTTAAAGGTAAACTCCTGCACGCTGTCTAACTTGCAAACAAACAGTTATTGGCAACGTTTCGTTAGTAGACCTTCATCAGGCAAAAAGTCAGAAAAGAATGAACAATGAAAGGATTGTGAAGTTTCTTTCGCTCTGTTTAAATGGATTGACAGGTGAAACAATAAATGCAGCGCTGCAGAGATTGAATGGATAAAATGCACTAATGATTGATATTTGACACCTTTAAGACCTCTTATGAAGCAGCTCTCCAACACCATTAAGGCATTTAGACCTCACTTGAGTGTCCAGCTGTGACAAGGTAATTGGGGAACTAGGTTTTGAACTTATCTCTCCATTACACTTGCCAAGAGAAAAGCCAAGATCAAAATGATGCAAAAATATATTTAAAAAAAAGAAACCGGGAGGTGTTGGATTTGAATCAAATTGTAGCTGCAGGTTGATTTGATGTTTGCAAAATGACTTTTATAGATTTTCTTTTTTCTGAGTGTGTGGATCCTCTTGGGCTGGAAGGCCCTCTGCATAGACCCAAATAAATAAATCAAAGACGGAAAAGGAAAAGAGATTGGTTAATGTTTTTGCAGGCTAACAGAATGAGAAAGAAGATTTCTAAATTCGGAAAAAGTGGTCAATGAGAGACTGCATAAACATCAGTGCACATTATCCCTGTCTTTAGAGCTCCTGTATGTGCATGAGGAGTGTGTTTATCATACAGTAGATAAAAATCATTGTGACCTAAAGTAAACAAGACCATCAGATTAACTATTTCTATGTAGTTTTTAAAATACCTCGAACTGCCGCCACTGAATAAGCATGACACGGCAATACACAGTGCACAGTACAGAGAGCACCAATGCAGCCGCAAAACAACCTTGGCTAATGATATATCATGTTAACTAATTTTGCTCATGTTAATTCATGCCCATGTTTTTCCTCGCTGTAAACACAAATTTACATCTCCTGATATGATAGGATTAGATATCCTTTAATGTGCCCGTAGGGAAATTTGTTCCAGTGAAGATCAAATCAAACGTGCTGCATAATAAAATAAAAAAAAACATCCCAACAACACAGCCGAGTGTCCATGGAACAGTTTAAATGCACACATAAACACCTTCTGGCATTGGGGACCTATTGCATAACGTCCATGGACAACATCCTATATTTCCTGCCGGTGGAGGATCTCCACAGATGTAGGCGTGTTTGAACTGGTTCAGTCCACGCTGGGCGATCCTCATTATCATATCGCAGACAGCTTTTCGAAAGACAAACTCTTGTTTTTGTGTCTTTTTGATAATAAACTTCATAGAGATTTTTTTTTTTTTTTTTTGGAAGGGTAGTTTTTTCTTTATCGACATTATTTTCAAAGCGTCTGTAACAGAACTGCAATCAGCGGCTCCCCCTGAGCATACAGCTTACCAAAGCAGACTGTAATCTCACATCTTTTCATTCTCTTTAAGACTGCCTGATAGAACGATGAACAGCACGATGAACATCGTTTTCACTCCACAAACTTTGAAAAATAACTTTTGTTAATGGTTCACAACCTTGTAAAAAAAGACTCGCACGTTGATGTTAAAAACTGCAGATTTCAAAATTGAGAAGAAATGCATTCTGTACTTATCATTGATGATGTTAAGTAGTCGGTCCCTCCAGGATTTCACAGACTGTTTTGTCACTGATGCAGCAACCTGATGTTGCAGCAACCTTGTCAAACAGTTGCAGTGAAATTTGCAATATTTAGAAAAAAAAACCTTAAGTTTACAACAACTCAAACAAATGATGCTGAAGTTAACATGATTGGTCGAATTTACTGAAGAATTGTGGTGATGAAAATAAATACATTTCTGTTTATAGTAGCGATGTCAACGTCCTTATAACCAATGACTTTGTGATGCCATGAATGAAAAGAACAAAAACCCGTTGTTCCGGTTACATTAGCTTTCAAACGTTTTTCCTATTTTAAAGACAAAAATCCTCTTATACAAGTCGGACTGAAAAAAATAAATAAATTGGCCAGGCCACTACATGATGTAAAGGATGATAAGTACTTCCCACAATACAACAACACAAACTCATGTATCATACAAACTTGTCTCCCTGCTGGGACCAGGCCATGTAGAGTTCAAGGAAAGAGCGGGCTGCTGCAGCTGCTGCTGACTTTTCTTGGCAAGACGGAGATCTTGTGCACTGCCAGAGACTAAATTAACAAGGCCTCCTGTAATTAAGCGAGTTTATTGGCCTCCAGGGAGTCGCTTCTTCTCATACTATTCCCATTCAGCCTTGTTGATATCCCTTTCTTCTTCCTTCATTTCCTTCATCCAGGGAGAACGCAATCCTTGTCAAAATGGCGTGTTTAAAGTGCTGCTTTGTGCAAAATACACAAAAACATAAAAACAATACTGCTGACTGGAAACACTACACAACACTGAGTAGTGGTTGCAAGCACATCGGAACAAATGCACACACGTGTGTTTGTTAGAAATCCAAGACAAACAATCACATGGCCATCCCCACACACACACACACACACACACACACACACACACATAAACTGATCACACATAACACACATGTATGCAGGTATGAAATGTTGGCTAATGATGTGCATGGGATCGCCTCAAAAGGTTTGGACTCAAGAGTGAACCACACATCTGTCATCCAGCGCGTCTCTGCTTCCATTCGCCTTTCAATTATACGTTTGTCTTTGTAGTGGCTGAGTTGAGCCCCGATCTGCTACTGATCCGACCGCAGAGCCGACAGAAATAGAGCATCCTCCTTATCCAACCATCATACCCCCCCCCCCCCCCCACAGACCCTCCATCCTCCCCTGAGGCTTATGCAAATACTCTTCCTGTGATTTCCCCTTCCTAGGTATACTGTGCTTCTCCCTCGATGGTTTGTTTTGGCAATTACATGGCAGGCTGGGAAAAAAAGGTAAACAACTAAAAAGGGAAATCTCTGAACCAGTAAATGTATCAGAAATGTTAGGAGGAGTGTTGACAAAAAAGGATGCACTTCAAGCGAGGTATCGCTCTTTAATCAAATCATAGCTGGAGGTTGATCCGACGTTTGCAAGAATTCTTTCATTCTTCTTTCCTTCTGTGTCGGGATTGAGTAGAGCTCTGCATGCTGATAGTCTAGTGGTTGATGTGTGCAGCCAATGTACAGCGGCTAAAGTCTTCCAACCTGACCTGTGGCTCTTTCCTGTGCATCATTCCCCACTCTCACTCTCTCTCTCTCTCTCTCTCTCTCTCTCTCTCTCTCTCTCTCTCTCTCTCTCTCGCTCTATCTCTTAATAAAGGCAACAAATCCCCAACATAAATCTTCAAAAACAGTTATGCATGCTTTCACAGTTCCATCAGCTATCACATCTTGATTTAATCACACTCCAATATTTTCCTCAGAGATACAGACACACAAAGTTAATCCACAAAACCAGAAACACAAACTCTATTTGACACACAGCGGCTCCTACACTGTGAAAAGATGCCTCAGAACACAGGCCGACACACTCACAATTTGTCAGGAAAATGTGATTACAGCGACAGAGTGAAGAAGAAAGAGAGAAGCAGAAACCATGAGCGAAAAAGAGAGAGAGCAGTAAAACAGAAGGAGCAGAGGAGAGAGAGAGAGGAAGAAAAGAACGAGAGCTCCACAGGCTACGTAACATCTTCATCCTGAGATTAGTTCAAATCTGACAGGTTGCCATGAAAACAGAGCTGGGACCGAGGCAGACTAACAAGAGCCCGGGCCCGGGGAACTGTACACTACCAGTCAGACGACATACACACATAAACCCACCAACACACACAAATACACACATAGACCCACCAAAACACACAAATACACACATGCCGGCTAAATGCATTTCAAGCGAGTTCTGTGATAGTGTAGCTTGGTTTTAAAAACCCAAAAGGCATACAGAAGAACAAAAAGGTGGACGGATGTTTGTGTGTGTGTGTGTGTGTGTGTGTGTTTTCTGAGTCATACTGAGGCCAGGTTCAGGGCCCTAAAGGAGCAGATGACAGAAACTTAAAAAGTTCCACACCCTGGACATCGTGTGTGTGTGTGTGTGTGTGTGTGTGATCCTTTAACTGTGAGTTTGTGAAAAGCTGCAGACACATCTGCAGAGCGATTCAACAGAAGCGCATCCCTGAGATGAACCTTCCCTTGGGCTGACTGTTACATCATTCTTCATTCAAGTCCACCATATTTGAAGCTGCGTTAAAGTCAAATCAAAGTCTCTGCATGGCGTCAAAATACCAAAAGTTCAGTTTTTTTAGAACAAGATCACACATAGAGACGCACAAAGAAAGGTCCTCCATCCTGCATCTATCCATCGAGTCGTTCTGTGTATACTTCAGTGTCTCTGTTCTGCACTTTTTTTGGTGGTATTTTTTTTTTTTTTTGGTCTTGTGATTTTTTTGTTTTTCAAAAACCTAACTCACCAGTCTTTTAGAAGTCTGGGTCAGTTACTTTTTATATTTCTGAATTCTTTTTCTCATCAAATGTTCAGTCAGTCAGGTCATCTTAAAGGGGTTGCCATTTCTTGCGTTATAACACAAAGGTCCACCAGATACCAATGTGTTATTAGAGAACGTCAAAAACAAACAAATACTTCACGTTAAATTTAAAAGAAAGTATTTGAGAGCGAATATGATATCATATCTTTTCTTCTCTCTTCATTTTTATTTTTTACTTTTATTTCAGCATGTGTTCAGTTTCATGTTAGCTGAGGAGCTTCAGTCATTAATTCAGTTTCAGGTCATTTACGTTTGGTCTGCTTCACACTAACTTTCAGTACATGTTAAAAAGAATAGCATCTAACTCGGAGCGAGATTTAAAGTACTCTGTTAACACTCATAAAGACAAGAACAATTTGAGAGTTGATGTTTAAACAGCATTATTGACTGAAAATGTGGCATACCTGTTCTATAAGACAGACATGAAACGTATGGCAGAAGCAGCTGCTGTGTAGACAAACTGAGCGATGAGAAGATCAATAAAAGTCTCCTGTCTGTGCAGAGCCTGAGCCTGGAGGCACAGAGACTAGCTTAGCATAGAGCCGCTGACTTAGCTCTCTCTTCGTTTTCAAAAATACACCTCGTTCTTTAATGTATTCCTTGAAGGCAGCAAGGTAAGAGCAACGTTGGAGGATTCATGGTTTGGAGCTATTTGCTGGCCAGACTGAACTTTAACAACACTAGCTTTAGCGACGGCTGTCTGGCACCTAAGAATAATAACAACAAAGCCAACCCATTTGTCATAGCGCTTTAATCTAAAAGCAAAATGAGAAATAGTTTTACAAAACTATGTACTATACGTGCATGGATGAAGTCTCAATGATGTCACCAAGGTTGACTTTTATAGGTGTTTACTCAGCCTATTTACAGTCAAAGAGCACGGACCTACCCTTCGATCAGATCTGCCATACCCCCTTTATTTTTAATAACAGTTATTCTTTGTAAATATTTTATTCGCCCTGTGTGCTGATAAAGACAAACTATTCCGGCCAAATCTGTTTCTTGTACCATGCTGTTACCTTATTTAAATGTGCTGTAAAAACGGTTAATTTAATGTTGCTTGTGTAAGTGACTTCTGCGTCATTTGGAGCCAGCCTCTAGTGGACACTCGAGGAATTGTAGTTTTTTTGGCTTCATTTTTAAACACCCAAGGTTGACGCTTGACTGCGACTTGCTTTAAATGAAAATTAAATAATCTAAAGAACAAGCAGTTGGTTCACACATCCTGTGTACAGAGGTCGTAATCCAGGGGCAGCCCATATTTGACTCCGACATTTAGCACCTTAATCATTCCCCACTCACTCGCCTTGGTTTCCCATTTTAGCCACTGTCCTATATAAATACCGACAAAAAAGTTAAAATTGAAAAATTACATTCCACTGGATGAAATACAATTGAAAAGCCATCACTCTTTAAATTGAGGGGAGTGTAAAAGTGTTCTGACATCTTGCTTCTGTCTGTTGTTTCTTTTTGACAGCAGTACTTCGATTTAACCGGTACATTTGACTTTAATCCCTAATTCTCAGCTCAAGGCTAAATGAAAAGGATGAGAGAAAGTTGAGGTTACTAACACATTTTTTGTTTGGCAGAAAAAAGTAGGATAACTCCTGGCTGGGGGAATGGATGAGTTTGGAGAGCACACATGCAGGTAAAGGTTTCTTTTCATCCATTTTGGCAGCTTCTCCTCCTGCTATTTTTCCCTTCTCCTCCTTGACTTTTCTGTGAACTCTCTCCACTCCCTCCCTTTTTTTCTCGAGCAGAGGAGGATTCAGATTTTTTCTTTTTTTTGAGAGAGAGAGAGCAGAATAAGTACTTCAAACTCGCAGCTGTCGTTTTTTTTTTTTTTTTTACTTCTCATGCCCTGTGTCTCCCAAGTCAAGCTCACTTTCACCAGTGGATGTGGTCTTGTCTCTTCTGTCCTTCTAATCTATGATCCTCTCCTCTTCTGTCCTCTCCTCTTTACTCATTTCACCTCTTATCTCCTTTTACTCCTCACTACCTCCTTCCTCCCTAATCTCCTCATTTCCTCTCATTTCCAGCGCTCTTGGCTTCCCCCTTTTTAACTACGAAAAAATATGCCTGAAAATGAGATGATGTAAGAAAACCCTCAGCTTTTGCAAGAGCAGTCATGAACCCAAACACTGATTTATGGGTTTTATAATTAAATCTTTACATCTTTTTTCTCATAACTTTGGGAGCACAAAAAAAAAAGAAGCAGAGCACAAAAGAACGATGGAGGTGTGCTAACTTTGACAGATGTCAAATACCTCTGAGCAAGCAGTGCGATGTATTTGAAGATCAGCAGACTTGATCACCTGAGAAATATGGCTCTAAGTTCAGCCCTTTTTCTCCGACCAGCTCTCACAGAAGAGAAAACCGATGGGAGAAAAAGAATTCTTTAAATCCCACTCCTTGCCGAGACGTTGGCAGATCTCCTCCCTCGGTGCTCCCAAGTTATCCCTCCGTGCTTTTCATGTTTTGAAGACTTGACAGAGCTGCCACTTATTAGCAGCATCTCAATACCGGTCTGCTTCTTTTGTTGTTCTTGTTAGACAATCTGAACATTTTTACTGTTTATGTCTCAATACCTCCGAGACTCCAGTAATGACGACGTGGATGAGATTAGAAAAAGAATACATAAGCGTCAGTGGAGTGGTAAACAAATGATGAAATAGTGTTTTATTGTTCTCTGGGCACAAGGCTCTCGCCTACTGCCGCTGTACAGCCGAGGCGGAGATGGTTTCACTGGAAAATTAGGCGTCTCTAATGCCGGCTAAGCTCTTAAGCTGCTCATTTTTTACGCTTTTGTTGCCCTGGTTTTCACTCTTACTCCCTTTGTCTTTTTGTGTCTCAGTCTCTAACCGCTCCTCTCACCTTTCCTCTTTCTCTTTTTCAGTTTCTTTCTAACTTTTTGCACCGCATTTTTCTTTCTCTCTCTCTCTCTCTCTTCTCTGTCCCTCGCCTTCCTGTCTTCTATCTCTATCTTGGCTGCCCGCTGAGAGCTGTATTGTTGCGGTCGGTGGCTGAGAGTTCGAGGAGAGGAGCACGGTCAGACAGAAGCAGCCATCCACACCGAGCACAAAATAAAGCTGCTTGTTCAAAAGTCCCAAGACTTCAGCTTTCAAAAGCTGCACATCTTTGTGCCGATCTTCATTGACTTCTTCTTTTTTCTTTTTTTTTTTTTTTCTCCCGACAAAAACTGTCTGATTTATCTGGGTCATGTTTTAGTCCAGCTGAGTCATGCCCTTGTGAGACTGTTTGTCAAAGCTACAAAATAAACTGTCTGCAGCCAACTGCACATTCAACAGGGAGAAAGTTCCAACAAATTTAAGCTTCAAGGCAAAGATGGAAGAAAAGAAGACGTGCAGGTGAAGGACAAGTGACGTACAAACTGAGAGAGAAGAGAGAAATGTCTCCTAAAGGACCAGACAGCTTATTGTTTTCATCTACTGGATCCTCGCTCCTCAATAAAGCAGGAAGATTTGTTCCCTTTTTTTTTTTTTTTTTAAATGAGGAGACTCGTCTTCTTTCATACGGTGATATGTCAAGAAAACAGACTACTCAAAATGATTGCTTTAAAAACGTTCTACTTTTTAACCTCAAACACCTCTCCAGAAAGTTTCACACATTTCCACCACGAGAGGGACTCTTCATTTGTAGTTGTGTTTAAAGACATGGCACTGCACAAAAACAAGTGCTGTGAACCTTCTTTTTTTTTTTTAAACTTTTATCACCTATCTCAATTTTGGGAGGTATTAATAAGCAAAAAGGAAAACCAAAGAATATTCCCCTCGACTTTAAAACCTCCTCTTTTCTTGAAAATTTCATCCACTTCTGACACAAGAGGGACTCTGAGAATATAACTGTGTCAGACCTAAACAGGAGAGGATGTATGGAAATGAAAACAGAGAATAAGATGAGAGGAGTGAGAAGAAATACAGCAACAATAAACAAACTTGAACTTCGAGGCCTAAAAAGAGCGGAAAAAGTCCAACTTGAGTTTGAGAAACTCCTTTTTCACATCACCGTGTTTTATTTCCTTTCAGACGGCAACAAAGCATCGAGTAAGAGAGAGGAGGTGAGGAGGGAGGAGGGAGGTATTTGAATGAAAAGGAGTGGACATGTAAAGAAGAGGAAGGTGTTTTATCACAAGTTCTCCCAAGGGTCTCTCTTTTTCTCGTGTTGCTCGTCGGTGTGGCACAACGCTACCTTCTGGCTGAGCGCAGGAATTTTAGTGAGCTCCAGGGGGAATGCGCTCCTCGGTCACACACACACATCTCGACACACACAAAAGAGATAACATATAGCACCTAGAGCTGGGCACAACCGTGTTCAAAGGCTCCATATGATTCTCTTTCACAGGACTGGCGTTGGAAAAAGAGAGCGGACGGAGAGCCTCAAAAGCCTCTCTCCCCAAGGAGCCGAATGGATGGACGGATGGAAGGACGGAGAGGGGAGATGAAGGGTGGAATAGAGACGAACAGGGGGAGGACAGGAGCATCAAACTGTGGCGGCTGGTGACGCGAGGTGCATAGGAATTTGGGGGCTGAAAGCAGGAGGGAAGGAGAGGTCAAGAAGACAGAGATGCTGGAAAACTTAGCAAATAAAAAGGGAGAAAGTGGCGGACAACAGGTTTGCATGACTTACCAAAGTCCCTGTCAAAACAAGTGCGTGAAAACCTCTCATGAATTAGGTTTTATTTTCAAATTTATGATGAACTAATATTTGCTGAATTTATGAGGATTTTTAATGGGCTTTTATGTCTCTTGTCTTTTTTTTTTTTCATTCTGACCAAAAAACAAACAAACAACTTGAGTTGAAATACTTGAATAAAAAAAAAGAAACCCGACGTCACTTAAAATGAAGAGACAATTCTCTGAAGGCTCCAACACACATTTCAAGGTAATCTAAACTTCTTTTAAGCAGTTTTAAAATTAACTATAATAATTTATCATACCACACAACAATCTTGTAGCCAATGTGGAAGTTCAACAAAGTGCAGTTACTCCAGTGTCCACTAGAGGCAGGCTCTGAAAGGCTCAGAGGTCACATACACACCCATTCTTGATTCATGTTTACAGCTTGGTTTTAAAAAACACATTTGTTCTGAAAAGTTCATGGCTTCATCTGTCAGGGAGTTGAATTTGATTTGATTTATTAAAGGAGGAGAGTTATGCATTATTAGGGGCCTTACTGACCTGACAAGCAGGCGAGCTGTAGCTGTTTGTCCGGAGGCTACGACTCCAACTCTTTGCCTCTTACACCGCGAACACCAAATTAAGGTTGATACGACATTTCCAAAAACAAATGAGAGACGTCACTTTGACTAAAAGGTGTACCACTCCTACAGGCGCCTTTGAATTTAGCACATAAATTACCTGCTACACCTGCTCATTTTTACAAATTCCTTCAAAAGAGTGTCAAAACTTAATTAATACAACTTTGATTCTGCTAGGTTTTAATTTCATTTCTATTCATCTCCTCTTCATATTCTTAATAATTACATCAAAAAAAATAATTGGATGGGAACTATACCACGATAAAGATAAAAAGAGACTATTTAAAGCAGCTAATGTCTTCTGGCAGACGATGAGGAGTGAAAGATAAGTTAAACCAGCATGAACACGGCTGAACTCTGGATGAACCCTGTCAGGCATGAGGCTTTTTTTTTCTTTTTTTTATCACTTTTGGGCCCCAGATTTCAAAAAGAGTTCTTCTCACGCCTCGAACTATTTAGCATATTTAATCTTTTATCTTGCACATTTCCTTCCAATCTTCTGCAAACACCTGTGAGGGGGACTCAGGGAGGCGTGAGCCACTGGGATCACGCACACAAAAACACTCGGACAGCGACGTTACATGACAGCGCGACCTTTCCGTGAACCCAACAGAGACTGACAGTCACAGAGACAGACAGACAAAGACCTCTGAAGCAGACAGACAGACACAATCAAGTGGGAGGAGATCAGTCCTGTTTTGACACTCACCGCGGGGATCAAACAGAATTCAAAAGATTTTCTTTTTCCTCGCACTCGAATTTTATTTTCTCGGGTTTTTTTTTTCTTCGCTCACCTGTCAAAACATCTGGAACAAAAAGCGCCTCAGCTCGGACTGCGAAAACACTTCAAACAAGCATCGTCCTCGCTGTACACGTGCACAAAGCACTTTGCTGACGCTCCGACCTCTAACCACATCAGACAAGCAACAGCTGGTTTGAGACAAACTGCTTCACTCAACCAACACACACACACACACACACACACACACACACACACACTGTGGTGGCTAGGGAGTGCAGGCTAACTGGAGGAAATGAAGAGGAGGATGAATTGTAGTAGTTTGTCAGCACAGCTACAATTAAAGTTGTCAATAGTCATTATGGAACGAGCCCGGGGAAACCCTGGAACCAAACATTGACATGGTAACACATCCCCCAAGCCACACAGTCACACACACACACACACACACACACACACACACACACACACACACACACACACACACACACACACACACAAGGACAGACATGACACACAAGCCATGAACTCGACACGGTTAGATACAACCAGCCATGTAACACAGCGAGCAGCCTGACGCTGCCAAACTGTGATCTTTATTGGAAACTGTTATGAACTGGACACAACACAATAAATATGCTTTTAGTTTCATTGAAAATATTTTTTTAAAGATCGCCCTGCCACAATAAAAGATCAGATTTTTTTTTATTTTTCTTTTCCAAGCAGGTTTGTATTTTCCTCCATTGCTGTTTTAAAAGGATCTTCAGGGCAGCCTTCTTACTGACAATAAATAAATCTTGCATTGTTTATGTACCTTAGGAAGAATGATTAAACTGAGGAGTAATACTGTGCAGAGAGGTTTCTTTACAAATGGGAGCCAGTGTGGTTGAAAAATTAGACGTTTCATAATCAATATGTTAGACAGACGGAGCAACTTTCTCCATTTTTCTGTTGTCTGCATTTTAATTCTTAGTTAACCAATCCTTGTGATGTTGTCAGCAATATTACTTATTATTCTACTTGTTTTACCTGCAGAGTTCTGTCTTTGATGTTTGAGGCTAAAACTAACATGCTTGATGAAACACATTCATATGCAGGTTAGACGGCGCTCGCTCCCTCAGCCTCCGAGCTAAAGGGCGTCTGCTCGCTGTCTGTCTTTGGATACCAGGGGACCTGATTAGCACCAACACGCATTAAAAAATACACACACAGACACGCATGCACGCACACTCACACACACACCTTACCACAGGGTGCTCCTATCAGCAGCCTTCTAAATGCCAAGTCACCGAGCTAACCATGCAGAACTAACGCTCAGCACTTGCGTACAGCCTTCCATTTCTTACTGTGTGTGTGCAGGTATTAAGAGTCGAGGTAAACTAACACACACACGCGCACACACACACACACACACCTACACACACACACACACACACACCTCTACACACACACACACACACACACACACACATATTTTGGACCTGTAGCCTCGAGAGATGAAAAAGCTCGGAGCAAAAGAAATTACATGAATGCATCACAAACTTTAATAAAACAAGGCCAGAGCTTGTGCATAGCAGGTGGGTGTGTGTGTGTGTGTGTGTGTGTGTGTGTGTGTGTGTGTGTTGTGATGGATCGTATAAGAGTCCAGCAGGTTTCAGGCTGGATACGACAGACCCTCTCTCAGGTGATGCCAGGCCCACCTGCCTGTGTGTGAGTGGGAATGAGAACACAGAGCAGCCTGCAGGTGGAGAAGTGTGAACCTGGGTGTGTCGGACTCAGAGACTACTTCATGTTCACCTGAAAACTTTTCATTTACACCAAGACATTTTACAAGATGTTCTGCGGCAGATATTTAAGGGGAAAGCACCACACAAGCTCAGGTCCATTTACCATCTACACTAGCTCGACGTCACGCACAAGAGGGAGATGTTTATTTCTGTAAACTCCTCACTTCTGTGCGGAGCACTCAAACAGCATCACAAGGCCGAGTATTTCAAGCCCAGCTGTGAAGAGGAGCATCTGAAATGAATCACCAGGACCAAGATTCATAATCCAGTTCCTTTGTGACGTCTTTCTGTAGACCAACACTGGATTGATGAAATTGCATCATCACGCTCGTTTTTCATAAACGAGGCCTTTTGGCGCCCGGGTGTGAGACTCGCTCCTAATGACTCATAATGAGTGTCCTAATTTGTGGCAGCAGTGATGAATCCAAATGTGAGGAATGCAACATCATTTCCACTACTTAGCGGAGGCTTTTATCTAAAGCACCTTGCATTACAGCAAGTATGAATATTTTTAGCATGAGTGGAGCCGGTGGGAATTAAAAAGACCATGAAGAATATGGGTCAGTGTTTGTTTTTCATGTAAATCCTTTTGAACTAAGATAGAAGAGGAAATGAAACAGTCGTTTGTATTAAAGGCCCTTTTACGAGGGCACATAAAGGTAAATGTTGTTTTTTTAAGCTTTCACTGTGAACATTAGTTTCAAAAAATGATGTTTGTTTTAGAGTGTTTTCAAACCGACCCATGTCAGAGCCTTGATCTGAACGTTTAAAGGAGCCCCGTGGAGATTTTTGTAAACACAAAGTTGTGACAGATTAAAGTCATTTGAACCGAAGCACGTTGTGTAAATCAACATTTTCTAAAGGAATAAATAATCCCTTGTGTGCTTTTTTTTTTTTTTTTTTTTTGGTGGTAAAAGTTCACCTGACTTCCTGTAATTCAGATTACATAATTTACATAAGCAAAACTACATTTCTGTTGGGCAGCGGGCCCATCAGAGAATAAACCTTCATAGAGGCAAATAAGGTGGTGAACAAACACATCTGGAATGACCTACACAAACACAACAATGGACATCAGCAACAAGCTTTATCAATGCTGTCAAGACCAGATGTGACTCTTCGCAAGTCTGACTGGTTACACAGAAAAGCAGCACTTTTACATCCAAACTTCTTTTTATTTCTGTGAATCATCACAAGCGCACATCGAGTCTGAAATCTCAGAATAAAACAGATGACGTCTGAATTTTGTGATCGAGCTTTTTTGCCAACTTATTTTGAAGGTTCTGCAGACTCATGAGTCTTCTGTACATTATTACTTTGTGCTGAAGTGTGGGAGAACTTTTGCTTGAACTGAAGTCACATAAGCCTCTGTGACTTCTAGCCTCAGTTACATCTGTGACTTCATCCTGACCATGAAACACTACGGATTTATCACACCGGCAGTCGAACAAACTTTCACTCCTGTTGCATACAACGTCTGGGCAGACATGTAAATCCAGTAGGATTTTATGTATTATAATTTGTGCTCTGTGGTGAATATGAAACTGGTAGAATGCCAACATGTGCTTCTGAGTGCATGCATAATGTACAGCTGTATGTTTCTCCCTGTTCTGACAGCCTCAACACTAACAATCCCATTCAACTGAACACTGATACAGTACTAGCAAACATGGACAAATCCATACAAAATTAAACATACTTTACACAGTCACATGATCCCACGTGTGCACACAATCATGCACCTATGCACACACAGCCTCTGGACCCCATGCCAGGTGCAGCTGTGCTTTCACAGAGAAACAGCAGGACCCGAGCTGGGGTATTTCAGGCTGCGGCGGCCAGATTGAATTAAAGCCGGATTAATCCCTGTAGAATTTGTGTCATTCTTCCAAGCAACACTAAATCCACATCAAATTATACAACCCACCTCCCACTGCCACGACCATTTACTACCACCACCGCCCGGATCCATCCACAGGACTGTATATAGCAGTCAGCCTCAAGTCGCTGTATGTCTTTGCCTCTGCTCTGCTGTCGTCTGTGTTTCTGCTTCACTCTGGACCACATGATCTATGTGTCCTCCACCCTGCTCTCCGCCAACCTTTTGCTCCTCTCCAGCTGTGACTGACGGCTGGAGAATTAATTGATAGCGACAGGCCCTAAATCCAGCGGAGGAAACTTTGGAACGGTCACTGAGTTCAGTATAATAAAAAAGGTGGCTGGTGTGTGCCTAACACTGAAGAACACATTTTATTGCAGTTACTCAAGAAGATAGAGACACTGACTGAACATACCAACATCTGGATCTCGACCTCCTGGCACCACGCCTACTGACATGTAAAAGAACATTTCTATGGTTGGTAATTTTGCATCTAACCTTTTGTTCCAAGGATAAATTTGTTTACAGTTTACACAAAATATTAGCCAGCAGTGCTAAGGCATAATGGTCAAACATTTATAAAGTCATGTGCTACAGATTCAGAGCTACACTGAACATGCTAAACCCTCAAAAAGTCTTGATCAGTCCAGCAAAATGTAACCAAGTTTATTCATCAATAGTTGAGTTAAAATGCCTTGTTCAAGGGCAGATCAGCCGTACACAGGGAGAGCACCAGACCCACATCCATACCTTGGTCAGTCCTGGAAATTGAACAGGTGACCCTCCAATGCCCAACAAAAACCCTTACGGACTGAGCTACTGTCTGTTTGATGTTTAAATTACTACAACATTGAAACCTGACTAATTCAAATGATGTTTGGTCTGGATGACAGCTCACACCGGATTGATCGAGGCTTGTGCCGACTCGTGCAAAGCATGTTAAGTACTTCAAAAAGCATAATTCCTACATTTCAAGCTTTGACATTTAATATAATTGAAAATAGGCAAACTACTCGGACCTGTGCATACTTTTTCTTTTTCCCCAAAGGTTCAATAGCTGAAACTTAAAAATCACAGTCAGAAATAAAAACTTGTTCAAACATTTCAATACACCTGTGTCCTGTTATGATAGTATAGTCTTGACGGTTATGAGCAATTCTAAAAGGGAAATCTTGAATCAATTTTTAAATAACCTAAGTGAAATCAAATACATGGAGTTAGTCACAGTGTGTTAAGTTATTTTAATTGTCAGAATAGATGAACTCAGCATCCTCCATTGGTGCTACAATTAGATAATAGCTATATGATGTCATTGTGCTTTTATTTTTGTGTGTCATGTGACCTGCAATGCTCAGTTAATAGTTTGATTGTCTTGTTTCCCCCATTTGTAGAGATACAGTAGTTCACGCTGAAAATAGAAATAGAGATCAGCAGGGGACTGGGTCACTGGGTCTACTCAGTTTGTCCTGCTAGAGAGTCATGATGGGGTTGGCACTTAAGGCACAGCGGCTGAATGCAGCGCTGTAATCTGGGAATTTTTAATCTGCAATCCCCTGAACCACTTTGTAAATCTCCTGATGAGAATTCAAGAAGTACTTTTCATCTCCGCCACACAAACCTGGAGAGCTTTGTGGTCTATCTTTGTTCGATATGTCGGATAAGTGGATTGGACGTGTGAGCGGAGTATCATGCGATGCGTGTGTGTGTGTGTGTGGGTGGGTTCAGTTTGTATGAGCTCGCCTTGTCTCTGCGTGTTTGACGGACGTATAGGAGCTGAGCGGGGAGCGAGGTGATGCGTGAGGGAGCAGCAGCAGATGCAGAGAGAACGGCAGCAGCCGGTGGCGTGTGGCTGGCAGAAGAGTTCATTTCCTGGCCGGGCCGACGTGCTCAACAAACGGGAAACCTTCCTCGCTCACACACCAAACACATATGTGTGAGCACACATGAACAAGCGCATCATTGTCTCGCTCACACACAAGTTTCCCATCTTGTTGAGCAAAACATTTGCAAATGGACGACTGTAAATGTTTACACAGAAGACAGGCAAACAGAAAGTTGCTGATACAAAGTGCAATACGATCAAATGTTTGTTTGTGGGTTTTAAAATCATTCAATAGGTCAGTGAAAGGTTTTTTTCAGATTAAAAAAAAAGATCACAAACTGAAAAAATATTTCATTATTTTAGAGTACTGAGCAGTATTCCCTCTACCATTCTGTCTGAGGGACAGTTCGCCCCCACAAAGCATACAGCATGTTGGATTGGATGTTCCGACAAACATTTCTGAAAAATTGCGGTCCCAATGTCAACAGAAGATTGTGTAAATCATCATACATGTTATATTACAGTTACAGTATTTCCATGACGCATGCACAGAGCTTAAAAAAACGTTACATAACAAGCTCTGTCCCATTTTCCTGATCACAGGTCAAGAGTACTCTAAAAATAAGGGCAGTACCGCAGGGGGTTAGAATTTGGATTATTCCCACTTTATGACCATTGTAATAGCTCTGTGCAGTTGTGTGAAGTGCAATTTAAATACTTCCATCAGCACACTTGCTGGACTGAGAGTGTTGGACGGACCAGCCAACAGAAAGATGAAACAATCCAAAAAGCTGCTAGCAAACATTTCAGACAGTAAGCAGCCCTCCTCTCAGGATGCATCTGAACCTCAGGCAGGGTCTTGTTTGTTGCCCCAGGCTTTACATGGCTGTTGTGCCAAACAAAGAGTTAGACAGCAAAGTGTTTCTGCGGTGTGTGAATCACATAGAATACAAAAACAATACAACAAACCCAGCTGGATCTTTCTCTGTGACGATGCTAAGTTCTGTCTCTGACCATCAGTTTTACCTCTTTTCACAATGCACTGTGGGCTACAACAAGTGGACTACAGTATATATAGGGTATTATAATGCACACTCAATGGTGTTTTTCATCATATAGTTCAATACATAGTGGGTAGTGTCTGGAGCGATCATACAGGAGGTCATCAGAATGAGGTGAGAGGACGAAGGAAAGGGGCAAAAAAAAAAAACGAGGTGAAGAGCTGATAACACAACCCAACCATCTGCCTCTTATTCTGCATATCAGCTGTTGATTTTTAAAAAAAGGCCAGCGCAGATTTTTGAGTATTTAAACCTTTATCTGAGGAGGAAACATGATTGTCATTAACCAAAATATTGCTGCACAGCCAATACAGCCACCATAGCAACTAGAGAGTTGGATATTTGTAGAGAAAGGTCACGTTTTTCTATTGGCAGGTTTTTAGAAGTACATTTCAGGCAAAGGGGATTTTAAATCAGGAAAAAACACAAAAACAAGGTCATTTACATGTAGTGCCCAAACTAAAAAAACCCTCAACAAGATGTCAATGTGTCTTTTATTCCATTGGTGTCGGCTTTTACAGAGAAATGGAGAGAGAGGAGTGAAAAGGTGACGTCGTAATATAAAGAGAAAAGAGGGCGTGTAATCCATGTGGCTACTTTGTAATTAGCTGACAAAGCTGACAAGAAAACCAGCGAGTGACTGAAGCATTAGATTAAACAACGTTCTGTATTTAAGAGCCACGACCGCACGCTTCAGTGCCCGGGGAGTGCAATCACAAAGCCTCACACACACACACACATAGAAATACACACACTCATACTTGTGTCAAACAAGAACGTAGGCTCACACACACCCACCATAACCTTCCATAGCTGTAACCGCGTAACACCACCACTGGCTCTTGACAACAGTCTAATTGGTAATTATTCACATGCCCCCCTCCTGGGAACTACAGATCCTAATGAAACCGCTTCAGCGTCTGGCGCCGCAGACAGCTCCTTAGTCCGCACACACACACACACACACACACGCAAACTCACACAAAAAGTCTTACGAGTACAAACGCGGCAAAAAAAACCCCACAAAACGAGGGTGTACAAAAAAGGTCCCAGAGGTCAAGAGGAAAGTTAGAGGGTTACGAATGGATGGAAATAAGATCACAAGTGAAGGCTAATTAAGTTGACCTTTGGAACTGACAATGACCCCGCTCACAAAAAGTGAATCAGTGAGACATTGTTAGTGACTAATAGAAAATGATTCATGCATTCAGTCTGTGTAAATGATGCTTTAATTACATGTTTGATGCCTTACAGAAGTCCTAAAAACGTAATGTTTTCAGTTCTGTCACATCTCTTTTTAACCTGCAGTGCCATATATGATGTTTGCAATGCATGCTGTATCTACAGTAAGTGTGGTTTCATTGCTACGGCTTCTCAGTTTAAATGTCATTTCTGAAAATTACTGGGAGGTAGCTAAAGTTAGCAGCACTTGAATCCAAGACAGGTTTGCAGAAGGGGACAAATGTGTGGTATCGTTCTGAGCCAGTACCAAGAGGATAATGAGTTTTTCCTAATTCCTCTCAGTACATGTGTAGCATCATTTTTTAACGTGGTTCTTATGCAAAGTCTATTTTTCAGCCGTCACGGAATATGTAGATATTTAATGGCATGAATGATATGGATTATAAACAGTTTACAAATGAATGTGACTGTCGAGTCATAATCATACTTGATGCTTAATGACTCCCCCCATTTCACTAATGTCCAGCTTTGGTGTCATTTCTGCAGCATGCAAAAAGGTTGGCAGCCATTTTCCGATCCAATACGATGGCTAAAAAGGGCCCGCTGATTGCTGTCATGTTATAATCAAGCCATTTGCATATCATCACATCTGATGAGGTAGATTACTTGGCTGGGAATTCTGTGACTTGTAATATGAGGGTGGAGGATGGTGAGAGGCAGATTGAGGAGAAGAGGCTGCCAGAAAGACAGCTGTGGGGAAACAGCTGAGAAAAAAAAAGTCGAGTTTAACTTTGCAAAGACATGCGGACATTTATCCTCCCGTCACTCAGAAGGAAAGTTAGAGGAGGTCAGTATTAGGCGAGCGGGAGATCAATTTTGGTCAATCACGACAGATTAAGTAATATGACATAACAGATAAAAACTGCGAGGAGGTGTTTTCAAACTGCAGAGAGGTAAAACAACGTCACACTTTGCACACAATGTTTCTGCTTATCGAGCTTTTTCCAAGTATTTGATTTCACAAAAACAAAGTGTGTTCTTGTTTGCCTGTCACGACAAATTCATATAGTGTATTGATTTTGACATGACAGGAAAGGAAAAAGACAAAACTACATTTTAAAAGCTAACACGGTGAAATGTAACAGGCACCGATTAAAGCAGCCTTCGGAAAACAATAGAGATCTTTGCCTGATGCAGCCGGAATATTTCTGTTCTATAATTTTAGGCCCAACTTTAAGCAAAAGGAGAAAGAAGATCGAAGAGGTTTTAAAAAAGACAGCTACTCTTAGCCGAGTTCAGCAGTCTGGGAAGATAAATGCTTCGTAAATGACAACAGCAGTGAACACAACCTCTGTCACACCATCCCCTTTTCTCTCTCTCTCATTGTGTCATGGAGCACAGGCCTGCCTTATGATGACATTAAAGTGTAATGGAAATAAATAATGAATGCGGTAACCTAGTAATCCCGAAGTTTAGCCCCACTAAATTGTAGATGAGGCTTTTGAGGGAAGGATATGTGTGGGTTATAGGTAATACTATAGGAGGGAAAACACGTCATCTGCATCAGCTGAAAAAAAAAAAAAAAAAACAATATGGAGTTTATGAATTATATAGGAGCCTATTGGCAAGCTGTGAAAGAAAAATGAAAACCTGTGTGGAGCGGGGGAGGGGGAGAGAGTGAAAAACAAATGGAGACACAAAAGACAGGGACGACGAGAAATAACCAGAAATAATGCAACAACTTTGACTTTCCTTGTCTATAGATGGTGGGCTTCAATTAAGCAGATGTTATGGAATGATGAAATGAGAACTGCGATATAGGCGGTTGAAATGTAACAGACTTTAAGGTCCACTGAGGCTCACTGTGATTTATGATTACATGCTTTAAAGTTAAGAATAGAGTCGACAGCGAGAAAGTGAAGGGAGAGTACCATCAGACAGATTAGCATGAACGCAGAAAAAAAAACCATCTGGCACTCTTCTGACTGACACACAAACTCCATGACGGCTGACAGATGTACATGTCTTAAAGAGTCATACCGCACACTCACACACACACACACACACACACACACACACACACACACACACACACACACACACACGCAAACACACAAGTAAAGCAGATGAATCACTGTGGCATTCATTACCCCTCAGGGTGCCATCCTCTGTGCGGAAATGTGGCGGATTCCTTCTTTAATAAATGTGCAGGCTGCTCCCATTCATATATTTATATCTGCTTATACACCTTGTTGAAAGCACATCCAGGGAGATGTTAAGCTATAGAGCTTTTTTTTTCTTATCTACTAAGACAACTGAGCATGCCATCCTCCTCCCCTTCCATCCCCAATGTCTTTTATCCCCCCCTTCGCCCCCTACTCTTCCCCCTGTGCTCACCACCCCTCCTCCATTTTCAACCCTCTTTCTCCACACTGCAGAAATGGGATTTGAGAATTTTGGGTTCACGCGGCGGGCAACCAGTCTCGAGGACTAAAAGTTTCTGTTCCGTTTCAATCATATAGTTTGGGGAAAGTTTCAGCGAACCGCCTCACAGCCTGGAGACACAATATGATAAGGAGGCTAGCTCATATCTGATAACCAGTTGCATAAACACAGAGCGAGAGGAGAGGGGACAGCCTTCACTGGCTGATGCAACAGAAATAAAGCTGGATGGATATTGTAGCTTATATTATAGTCTTGTGTTCATACATAATAAGACTTCATTTTCATACTGCCCAGGCTGAGACACATACCAACACGCCCACGCTCCCTCCTCCTCCTCCTCTCTGTAGCTCTTTCTCTGAACACTGAAAAGTTGCAGAAGTTGCATGAGGCACCAGGAGCTTTTCATGTACGGTCAAGAAGTCAAGAGTTTGGATGTTTGAGGAAGACAAACAGGACTTTGCAAAGAATCTGGACTTTACTTGGCACTAAGAACTAAATATTTAGGGCCCAAAGCATCTTTATTTTTCTCCCGCGACTTTGCTGCCATTTTTGACAGTCTGAACGTGAATGATAACTTACCAAAATTGTCAAGGTCAGCAGGTCTGGCTAAAAAATTATTTAGAGATTCATGTTAATACAAAGCATGTCCCTGGATATGAACAATACGGGCTATTAAAAACATTAACCATGCCAGGACCTACATAAAACCCTAAAAGATGGTGATGGTTAAAGATGGTGTGATACCTTTCACTTAAACTACTAAAAGTCATGATCCATGTTTTCAAACTCTCTTACCGTATTACAACGACTGCCAAAACTAAACGTGGGCAAAGTTTCAGATCAGGAGGTGAAAGTATGTTGGAGAAATCAAAGGATCAGTCTGAAGACTCTGCACCTTTGACACTTGGAAAGACAGATACTTTATTGATCTAGAGGGAAATTCAATTCTATTAGATAGCATGCAGGACACAGACATTAGATACAATGAACAGTAAACAATAAACAACCACTGGCCCCCCCCTTCCTTATATATTAGTGATGCAATGATGTAATAGAGGAAGGACAGTGGTTGTTTATTTTTGTTTATTGTTTTAAAATGCTCTGGAAGCCCCGCCCTCTTTCAGAACATTCACGTATCAGAGCCAATCAGAAGGCAACAATTTAGTGGAATGTTGGGCTGCTTTGAAGCTTGAGTTATGAGTCATTAAAGCACAACGAGAAACTGGCTTTACTGACCACACGGACAAGACGAGTTCATCGCTCGAGAAGGATCAACTACAGTATCAACTGCAGAGAGCATTTTAAACAGTTTGAGACAACTTCAAGTCTGCAACAGCCTGCTCAAGACTTAGTTTACAAAAGTCTGATAAGTAAGAGACATGGATTCAAGACAGGAATCAGGAAACCAGGCTTCTACTTCTGCTGCCCCTCAGAGCGCTCAGTATCGTCCTGATGAGGTACATTACCTGAAAGAAGCCCTTCAAGGTGCTAAAAGCCAGATTGGGAACCTTCATTGTCAGAGGTTCAATGACCAGGTGTTTTGGGAACATGAAAGGCGGAATATGTGCCATAAGATTCACAATGGACGGTACAGAGCCAACCGGCTGCAGGACATCATGAGCATCAGGGAAAAGGAATTCAAAGACAATCTTGAAAAAAACATCCAGACAATCTCCAAACAAGAGCTGGAGATCTCCCGCCTCAACACCTCTCTCAAGTTGAAGGATGTGGAGATTGAAGCTGCCAAGCGCTTCAACAAGGAGCAGATGGAGAAGAATGACGCACAATTGGAGGCACAGAGGCAGATCAACTCTGAGCTCAGAGATCAAATGTTTAAGGCATCTCTGGAGATCCAGAGGGCTGCTTCTCTGCTGAAGGAGACCCAGATGAGGTTGGACCTTGAAAAGCAGCAGGTCCAGCAGAGAGACAGCTTCATAGAGGCTCTCAGGAAGGAGAAGGAGGACCTCTCCCAAAAACTTTTTGAGGCCTCCACCCAGCTGAAGAGCAGAGAAAATGAGTCCTTCCAAAAAGATCCCCAGGAGGAAAAATACAAGGCTCTGCAGGAAAAGTTCATGAAGGAGATGGAGGAGAAAGAACAGATCTGGACCTCCAGAATCAAGAAAGTAGAGCAGGAGAAATCCGAGCTGGCAGAGGAGAACCAGAAATTGTGTAAAAGTGTCAAAGAGTTGGAGACGGAGAACAAAGTCCTTGCAAAGACAAATGAGACTGTGACGACCCAGATTGATGTGCTCGAGATGACTGCTGAAAAAGAGGCTGATCAGGAACAAACCAGAGTCCTGGAGGCAGAGACCGAAAACAAAGAACTGGTCAACAAAGAAAAGATCCTGGTGGCCAGAATCGAAGAGCTCGAGACAGAGAACGAAGAAGTCAAGCTCCATCTCAAGAAAAAAAAGAAGAAGACAGGCTTCTTCTCAAAGACTTTTAAAGGGGAAACAGATGAGGAGCAACAAAAAGAAAAAGAAGAAAATGAAAGGAAACAAAGAGAGAAGGAAGAACAGAAGAAGGATGAACAGAGGAAGAAGGAACAGAAGAAAAAAGACAAAAAGGAGAAGACTAGTAAAAGAAGTTTTTGGAAGTTCTGGTCGAAAAAAGAGAAGGTAAAAGAGGCTCCTTGTAGCCTGTCAGCTCAGGTATCAGTAGCTCCATGGTTTCCATCCTCCTCCACCTCGATCTCCTTCCTCCTCTTTTTATCCTTTCATCCAGCCTTCGCTCCATCTCCTGCCCTTCGTTCCCCTCTTAATCTATGACGCTGCGGGATTGCACGACAGTGCCACCATTAAGACAGTTCCTGGTTTGAATCCTCGGCCGGTCTTTCTGTGTGGGGCTTTTCATGTTCTCCCCGTTTGCATGTGAGGTTTCCTCTGGATGCTCCAGTTTTCCTCCCAAATAATCAAGACATTCGCTTAATTGGCCACTCTAATAACAATAATAAAAAATGGTGAACATATTTCTGCATGTGTCTGCCTTTCACTTAAAACACTATAACATAAATAATGAACACCTTGTCTTCCACAGCTGTGTGATTTGTGACTGTATTGAAAAGATGAAAAGCAAACATTTCTACAGAATTAAAACTGTGATGACAGTTTTTAAAGACAATTGAGCTATGGTGCAGTTTACAAAACATCATCACCATTGCTCTGGGAATAAAATACTTTAAAGTATTTCTAGGATCTCTGAGGGCCTGCATTGAATGGTTTTAAGTTGTAGTATCCTTATGCCTCAGCAGGTCTGGCTAAAAAATTTGATATTTTCATATTTTCATTAAAAAAAAAAGTTTATAAAATGACTCAGTGGCGCCCCCTTGAAACCTTCAAAAAGGCCTCCCCGTAGATGTTTTTTTGTCCTACATGCATAACCATCTTTATGCACATTAACCATGTCAGGACCTACATAAAACCCTCTAACAACCTGTTAAAGCTATTTTCTTAGGCCAATGTACCTCTCCTTTAATGCTCTAAACTTGCAACACTGTACTGACTGTGTACTGGCTGTTCGCATTTTGCAACATTTCAAGGACACTTTGTTTATCAGAAACTAACACACGAGCATCACGCCACTTCTGCTAAAACTTCTGCTGACACATAGTCTGTAGCTGACGTCGCACACAAACATTTTAGAGGACGCAGCTTACTACCGTAAATTCCGGACTATAAGCCGCTACTTTTTTCTCACACTTCGAGCACTGCGGCTTCTACTCCGGTGCGGCTAATGCATGGATTTTTTATGGGGGACAATGAGCTTCTGCCGCAAAAACATTTGACTTCGTCACGTCGGATCTTAATATCAGTCATTTTGCGCTTCATGCACGCACCCTCATGATGGAAAACACACGGAGAAATACATATGATGCAGCTTTCAAGTTAAAGGCGATCGACCTGGCTGTCAAAGAAGCTAACAGAGCTGCTGCACGTTAAGATGACACTGACAGCGACAACAGAGACTGAGGAAGTGAGTAATGAAGTCATTCTGAGGCAGTGAATGGATGGACTTTTTCTTGTGAAATATATTACGGTCATCTTTTTCATCAGCCGTGTTACAGACACCGTCGGCTAGGCTTCGTATTGTAACGGTTCATGTTGTAAAGTCAGTAGTTGATAATGTGTTCATAATTCCGATTATGTGGAGAGTCAGTGAATGCACCAGCGCGAACGTGTTGAGTGGCTGTATGAGAGAACGCTGGGGGAGAGAGTTGGATTGTTACGGCAAGTTATGTGTTGCTCTCTGCTGTAAACGGCGTGGTCACGGCCGACAGTGATCGGGTTATTAAAAGTTATTATTTGAACGCTCTCGTCGTCCTTAAACGTCCGTACGGACGCTACAGTATTTGCGGATGTTACCGGTAGCCTACGTCTGTGTAAATAGCTCTTGTTATAGCGTGGACACCTGCGGCTTATAATCAAGTGCGGCTTTTATATGTACAAATACATTTATTTACTTATTTTTAGCCGGTGCGGCTTATATCCAGGTGCGCTCAATAGTACGGAATTTACGGTACTTCATCTTGTGGCTTCTGACATTTGTGGTCTATCCTCTGGTTTTTGGTCGCGAGGTGGACAGATAAACCCTCGGTATCTGCATTGAATTTCCTTGCTTTATTAAACCTTCTGGTTTGTTCAATTTGACTCTGAGTCTCTTCTCTTCCTTCTCTAAGAAAACCAACACGCACAAGGTGACTTAAAAAACCTTGAAATAAACCATAGTCAAAACATTAAGGAAGTCTGCCATATTTTTTTGGATGCAAGAAAAATTGGCTGAAATTCACATTTCACAGGTTACCTATTTGAACAAACTTGTCCGAGGGCGTTCAGCCGATCATTGCAAGCTCGATGTCAGTGTGTTCGAATAATAAAAACACAAGTATTAGGTTAATTGGCCACTCGATATTATAATAATAATAATAGAAAATTATAAACATATTTCTGTATTTCTGCCTTTCACATTAAAGACTATAAAATAAATCATGAACACCTCACATATGAGTCTGTATCAAATATTTTCGATGGTAAGTATTTAGAGATTCATGTTAATACAAAGCATGTCCCTAAAAACTGGACAGGCTCTTAAAAACATTAACCATGCCAGGACCTACATAAAACCCTAAAAGATGGTGATGGTTAAAGATGGTGTGATACCTTTCACTTAAACTACTAAAAGTCATGATTTATGTTTTCAAACTCTCTTACCGTATTACAACGGCTGCCAAAACTAAACGTGAGCAAAGTTTCAGATCAGGAGGTGAAAGTATGTTGGAGAAATCAAAGGATCAGTCTGAAGACTCTGCACCTTTGACACTTGGAGAGACAGATACTTTATTGATCTAGAGGGAAATTCAATTCTAGTAGATGGCATGCAGGACACAAGACATTAGATACAATAAACAGTAAACAATAAACAACCACTGGCCCCCCCCTTCCTTATATATTAGTGATGCAATGATGTAATAGAGGAAGGACAGTGGTTGTTTATTTTTGTTTATCGTTTTAAGATGCTCTGGAAGCCCCGCCCTCTTTCAGAACATTCAAGCATCAGAGCCAATCAGAAGGCAACAATTTAGTGGAATGTTGGGCTGCTTTGAAGCTTGAGTTATGAGTCATCAAAGCACAACGAGAAACTGGCTTTACTGACCACACAGACAAGACGAGTTCATCGCTCGAGAAGGATCAACTACAGTATCAACTGCAGAGAGCATTTTAAACAGTTTGAGACAACTTCAAGTCTGCAACAGCCTGCTCAAGACTTAGTTTACAACAGTCTGATAAGTAAGAGACATGGATTCAAGACAGGAATCAGGAAACCAGGCTTCTACTTCTGCTGCCCCTCAGAGCGCTCAGTATCGTCCTGATGAGGTACATTACCTGAAAGAAGCCCTTCAAGGTGCTAAAAGCCAGATTGGGAACCTTCATTGTCAGAGGTTCGATGACCAGGTGTTTTGGGAACATGAAAGGCGGAGTATGTGCCATAAGATTCACAATGGACGGTACAGAGCCAACCGGCTGCAGGACATCATGAGCATCAGGGAAAAGGAATTCAAAGACAATCTTGAAAAAAACATCCAGACCATCTCCAAACAAGAGCTGGAGATCTCCCGCCTCAACACCTCTCTCAAGTTGAAGGATGTGGAGATTGAAGCTGCCAAGCGCTTCAACAAGGAGCAGATGGAGAAGAATGACGCACAATTGGAGGCACAGAGGCAGATCAACTCTGAGCTCAGAGATCAAATGTTTAAGGCATCTCTGGAGCTCCAGAGGGCTGCTTCTCTGCTGAAGGAGACCCAGATGAGGTTGGACCTTGAAAAGCAGCAGGTCCAGCAGAGAGACAGCTTCATAGAGGCTCTCAGGAAGGAGAAGGAGGACCTCTCCCAAAAACTCTTTGAGGCCTCCACCCAGCTGAAGAGCAGAGAAAATGAGTCCTTCCAAAAAGATCCCCAGGAGGAAAAATACAAGGCTCTGCAGGAAAAGTTCATGAAGGAGATGGAGGAGAAAGAACAGATCTGGACCTCCAGAATCAAGAATGTAGAGCAGGAGAAATCCGAGCTGGCAGAGGAGAACCAGAAAATGTGTAAAAGTGTCAAAGAGTTGGAGACGGAGAACAAAGTCCTTGCAAAGACAAATGAGACTGTGACGGCCCAGATTGATGTGCTCGAGATGACTGCTGAAAAAGAGGCTGATCAGGAACAAACCAGAGTCCTGGAGGCAGAGACCGAAAACAAAGAACTGGTCAACAAAGAAAAGATCCTGGTGGCCAGAATCGAAGAGCTCCAGACAGAGAACGAAGAAGTCAAGCTCCATCTCAAGAAAAAAAAGAAGAAGACAGGCTTCTTCTCAAAGACTTTTAAAGGGGAAACAGATGAGGAGCAACAAAAAGAAAAAGAAGAAAATGAAAGGAAACAAAGAGAGAAGGAAGAACAGAAGAAGGATGAACAGAGGAAGAAGGAACAGAAGAAAAAAGACAAAAAGGAGAAGACTAGTAAAAGAAGTTTTTGGAAGTTCTGGTCGAAAAAAGAGAAGGTAAAAGAGGCTCCTTGTAGCCTGTCAGCTCAGGTATCAGTAGCTCCTTGGTTTCCATCCTCCTCCACCTCGATCTCCTTCCTCCTCTTTTTATCCTTTCATCCAGCCTTCGCTCCATCTCCTGCCCTTCGTTCCCCTCTTAATCTATGACGCTGCGGGATTGCACGACAGTGCCGCCATTAAGACGGTTCCTGGTTTGAATCCTTGGCCGGTCTTTCTGTGTGGGGCTTTTCATGTTCTCCCCGTTTGCATATGAGGTTTCCTCTGGATGCTCCAGTTTTCCTCCCAAATAATCAAGACATTCGCTTAATTGGCCACTCTAATAACAATAATAAAAAATGGTGAACATATTTCTGCATGTGTCTGCCTTTCACTTAAAACACTATAACATAAATAATGAACACCTTGTCTTCCACAGCTGTGTGATTTGTGACTGTATTGAAAAGATGAAAAGCAAACATTTCTACAGAATTAAAACTGTGATGACAGTTTTTAAAGACAATTGAGCTATGGTGCAGTTTACAAAACTTCCTCACCATTGCTCTGGGAATAAAATACTTTAAAGTATTTCTAGGATCTCTGAGGGCCTGCATTGAATGGTTTTAAGTTGTAGTATCCTTATGCCTCAGCAGGTCTGGCTAAAAAAATTGATATTTTCATATTTTCATTAAATAAAAAAGTTTATAAAATGACTCAGTGGCGCCCCCTTGAAACCTTCAAAAAGGCCTCCCCGTAGATGTTTTTTTGTCCTACATGCATAACCATTTTGATGCACATTAACCATGTCAGGACCTACATAAAACCCTCTAACAACCTGTTAAAGCTATTTTCTTAGGCCAATGTACCTCTCCTTTAATGCTCTAAACTTGCAACACTGTACTGACTGTGTACTGGCTGTTCGCATTTTGCAACATTTCAAGGACACTTTGTTTATCAGAAACTAACACACGAGCATCACATCACTTCTGCTAAAACTTCTGCTGACACATAGTCTGTAGCTGACATAGCACACAAACATTTTAGAGGACGCAGCTTACTACTTCATCTTGTGGCTTCTGACATTTGTGGTCTATCCTCTGGTTTTTGGTCGCGAGGTGGACAGATAAACCCTCGGTATCTACATTGAATTTCCTTGCTTTATTAAACCTTCTGGTTTGTTCAATTTGACTCTGAGTCTCTTCTCTTCCTTCTCTAAGAAAACCAACACGCACAAGGTGACTTAAAAAACCTTGAAATAAACTATAGTCAAAACATTAAGGAAGTCTGCCATATTTTTTTGGATGCAAGAAAATTGGCTGAAATTCACATTTCACAGGTTACCTATTTGAACAAACTTGTCCGAGGGCGTTCAGCCGATCATTGCAAGCTCGATGTCAGTGTGTTCGAATAATAAAAACACAAGTATTAGGTTAATTGGCCACTCGATATTATAATAATAATAATAGAAAATTATAAACATATTTCTGTATTTCTGCCTTACACATTAAAGACAATAAAATAAATCATGAACACCTCACATATGAGTCTGTATCAAATATTTTCGATGGTAAGTATTTAGAGATTCATGTTAATACAAAGCATGTCCCTAAAAACTGGACGGGCTCTTAAAAACATTAACCATGCCAGGACCTACATAAAACCCTAAAAGATGGTGATGGTTAAAGATGGTGTGATACCTTTCACTTAAACTACTAAAAGTCATGATTTATGTTTTCAAACTCTCTTACCGTATTACAACGACTGCCAAAACTAAACGTGGGCAAAGTTTCAGATCAGGAGGTGAAAGTATGTTGGAGAAATCAAAGGATCAGTCTGCAGACTCTGCACCTTTGACACTTGGAAAGACAGATACTTTATTGATCTAGAGGGAAATTCAATTCTAGTAGATGGCATGCAGGACACAGACATTAGATACAATGAACAGTAAACAATAAACAACCACTGCCCCCCCCCCTTCCTTATATATTAGTGATGCAATGATGTAATAGAGGAAGGACAGTGGTTGTTTATTTTTGTTTATTGTTTTAAAATGCTCTGGAAGCCCCGCCCTCTTTCAGAACATTCACGTATCAGAGCCAATCAGAAGGCAACAATTTAGTGGAATGTTGGGCTGCTTTGAAGCTTGAGTTATGAGTCATTAAAGCACAACGAGAGACTGGCTTTACTGACCACACGGACAAGACGAGTTCATCGCTCGAGAAGGATCAACTACAGTATCAACTGCAGAGAGCATTTTAAACAGTTTGAGACAACTTCAAGTCTGCAACAGCCTGCTCAAGACTTAGTTTACAACAGTCTGATAAGAAAGAGACATGGATTCAAGACAGGAATCAGCAAACCAGGCTTCTACTTCTGCTGCCCCTCAGAGCGCTCAGTATCGTCCTGATGAGGTACATTACCTGAAAGAAGCCCTTCAAGGTGCTAAAAGCCAGATTGGGAACCTTCATTGTCAGAGGTTCGATGACCAGGTGTTTTGGGAACATGAAAGGCGGAGTATGTGCCATAAGATTCACAATGGACGGTACAGAGCCAACCGGCTGCAGGACATCATGAGCATCAGGGAAAAGGAATTCAAAGACAATCTTGAAAAAAACATCCAGACCATCTCCAAACAAGAGCTGGAGATCTCCCGCCTCAACACCTCTCTCAAGTTGAAGGATGTGGAGATTGAAGCTGCCAAGCGCTTCAACAAGGAGCAGATGGAGAAGAATGACGCACAATTGGAGGCACAGAGGCAGATCAACTCTGAGCTCAGAGATCAAATGTTTAAGGCATCTCTGGAGCTCCAGAGGGCTGCTTCTCTGCTGAAGGAGACCCAGATGAGGTTGGACCTTGAAAAGCAGCAGGTCCAGCAGAGAGACAGCTTCATAGAGGCTCTCAGGAAGGAGAAGGAGGACCTCTCCCAAAAACTCTTTGAGGCCTCCACCCAGCTGAAGAGCAGAGAAAATGAGTCCTTCCAAAAAGATCCCCAGGAGGAAAAATACAAGGCTCTGCAGGAAAAGTTCATGAAGGAGATGGAGGAGAAAGAACAGATCTGGACCTCCAGAATCAAGAATGTAGAGCAGGAGAAATCCGAGCTGGCAGAGGAGAACCAGAAAATGTGTAAAAGTGTCAAAGAGTTGGAGACGGAGAACAAAGTCCTTGCAAAGACAAATGAGACTGTGACGACCCAGATTGATGTGCTCGAGATGACTGCTGAAAAAGAGGCTGATCAGGAACAAACCAGAGTCCTGGAGGCAGAGACCGAAAACAAAGAACTGCTCAACAAAGAAAAGATCCTGGTGGCCAGAATCGAAGAGCTCGAGACAGAGACCGAAGAAGTCAAGCTCCATCTCAAGAAAAAAAAGAAGAAGACAGGCTTCTTCTCAAAGACTTTTAAAGGGGAAACAGATGAGGAGCAACAAAAAGAAAAAGAAGAAAATGAAAGGAAACAAAGAGAGAAGGAAGAACAGAAGAAGGATGAACAGAGGAAGAAGGAACAGAAGAAAAAAGACAAAAAGGAGAAGACTAGTAAAAGAAGTTTTTGGAAGTTCTGGTCGAAAAAAGAGAAGGTAAAAGAGGCTCCTTGTAGCCTGTCAGCTCAGGTATCAGTAGCTCCTTGGTTTCCATCCTCCTCCACCTCGAACTCCTTCCTCCTCTTTTTATCCTTTCATCCAGCCTTCGCTCCATCTCCTGCCCTTCGTTCCCCTCTTAATCTATGACGCTGCGGGACTGCACGACAGTGCCGCCATTAAGACGGTTCCTGGTTTGAATCCTCGGCCGGTCTTTCTGTGTGGGGCTTTTCATGTTCTCCCCGTTTGCATATGAGGTTTCCTCTGGGTGCTCCAGTTTTCCTCCCAAATAATCAAGACATTCGCTTAATTGGCCACTCTAATAACGATAATAAAAAATGGTGAACATATTTCTGCATGTGTCTGCCTTTCACTTAAAACACTATAACATAAATAATGAACACCTTGTCTTCCACAGCTGTGTGATTTGTGACTGTATTGAAAAGATGAAAAGCAAACATTTCTACAGAATTAAAACTGTGATGACAGTTTTTAAAGACAATTGAGCTATGGTGCAGTTTACAAAACATCCTCACCATTGCTCTGGGAATAAAATACTTTAAAGTATTTCTAGGATCTCTGAGGGCCTGCATTGAATGGTTTTAAGTTGTAGTATCCTTATGCCTCAGCAGGTCTGGCTAAAAAATTTGATATTTTCATATTTTCATTAAAAAAAAAAGTTTATAAAATGACTCAGTGGCGCCCCCTTGAAACCTTCAAAATCGCCTCCCCGTAGATGTTTTTTCTTCCTACATGCATAACCATCTTTATGCACATTAACCATGTCAGGACCTACATAAAACCCTCTAACAACCTGTTACAGCTATTTTCTTAGGCCAATGTACCTCTCCTTTAATGCTCTAAACTTGCAACACTGTACTGACTGTGTACTGGCTGTTCGCGTTTTGCAACATTTCAAGGACACTTTGTTTATCAGAAACTAACACACGAGCATCACGCCACTTCTGCTAAAACTTCTGCTGACACATAGACTGTAGCTGACATAGCACACAAACATTTTAGAGGACGCAGCTTACTACTTCATCTTGTAGCTTCTGACATTTGTGGTCTATCCTCTGGTTTTTGGTCGCGAGGTGGACAGATAAACCCTCGGTATCTGCATTGAATTTCCTTGCTTTATTAAACCTTCTGGTTTGTTCAATTTGACTCTGAGTCTCTTCTCTTCCTTCTCTAAGAAAACCAACACGCACAAGGTGACTTAAAAAACCTTTAAATAAACCATAGTCAAAACATTAAGGAAGTCTGCCATATTTTTTTGGATGCAAGAAAAATTGGCTGAAATTCACATTTCACAGGTTACCTATTTGATCAAACTTGTCCGAGGGCGTTCAGCCGATCATTGCAAGCTCGATGTCAGTGTGTTCGAATAATAAAAACACAAGTATTAGGTTAATTGGCCACTCGATATTATAATAATAATAATAGAAAATTATAAACATATTTCTGTATTTCTGCCTTTCACATTAAAGACTATAAAATAAATCATGAACACCTCACATATGAGTCTGTATCAAATATTTTCGATGGTAAGTATTCAGAGATTCATGTTAATACAAAGCATGTCCCTAAAAAATGGATATGAACAATACGGGCTATTAAAAACATTAACCATGCCAGGACCTACATAAAACCCTAAAAGATGGTGATGGTTAAAGATGGTGTGATACCTTTCACTTACACAACTAAAAGTCATGATTTATGTTTTCAAACTCTCTTACCGTATTACAACGACTGCCAAAACTAAACGTGGGCAAAGTTTCAGATCAGGAGGTGAAAGTATGTTGGAGAAATCAAAGGATCAGTCTGAAGACTCTGCACCTTTGACACTTGGAAAGACAGATACTTTATTGATCTAGAGGGAAATTCAATTCTAGTAGATGGCATGCAGGACACAGACATTAGATACAATGAACAGTAAACAATAAACAACCACTGCCCCCCCCCCCCTTCCTTATATATTAGTGATGCAATGATGTAATAGAGGAAGGACAGTGGTTGTTTATTTTTGTTTATTGTTTTAAAATGCTCTGGAAGCCCCGCCCTCTTTCAGAACATTCACGTATCAGAGCCAATCAGAAGGCAACAATTTAGTGGAATGTTGGGCTGCTTTGAAGCTTGAGTTATGAGTCATTAAAGCACAACGAGAGACTGGCTTTACTGACCACACGGACAAGACGAGTTCATCGCTCGAGAAGGATCAACTACAGTATCAACTGCAGAGAGCATTTTAAACAGTTTGAGACAACTTCAAGTCTGCAACAGCCTGCTCAAGACTTAGTTTACAAAAGTCTGATAAGTAAGAGACATGGATTCAAGACAGGAATCAGCAAACCAGGCTTCTACTTCTGCTGCCCCTCAGAGCGCTCAGTATCGTCCTGATGAGGTACATTACCTGAAAGAAGCCCTTCAAGGTGCTAAAAGCCAGATTGGGAACCTTCATTGTCAGAGGTTCGATGACCAGGTGTTTTGGGAACATGAAAGGCGGAGTATGTGCCATAAGATTCACAATGGACGGTACAGAGCCAACCGGCTGCAGGACATCATGAGCATCAGGGAAAAGGAATTCAAAGACAATCTTGAAAAAAACATCCAGACCATCTCCAAACAAGAGCTGGAGATCTCCCGCCTCAACACCTCTCTCAAGTTGAAGGATGTGGAGATTGAAGCTGCCAAGCGCTTCAACAAGGAGCAGATGGAGAAGAATGACGCACAATTGGAGGCACAGAGGCAGATCAACTCTGAGCTCAGAGATCAGATGTTTAAGGCATCTCTGGAGCTCCAGAGGGCTGCTTCTCTGCTGAAGGAGACCCAGATGAGGTTGGACCTTGAAAAGCAGCAGGTCCAGCAGAGAGACAGCTTCATAGAGGCTCTCAGGAAGGAGAAGGAGGACCTCTCCCAAAAACTCTTTGAGGCCTCCACCCAGCTGAAGAGCAGAGAAAATGAGTCCTTCCAAACAGATCCCCAGGAGGAAAAATACAAGGCTCTGCAGGAAAAGTTCATGAAGGAGATGGAGGAGAAAGAACAGATCTGGACCTCCAGAATCAAGAATGTAGAGCAGGAGAAATCCAAGCTGGTAGAGGAGAACCAGAAAATGTGTAAAAGTGTCAAAGAGTTGGAGACGGAGAACAAAGTCCTTGCAAAGACAAATGAGACTGTGACGACCCAGATTGATGTGCTCGAGATGACTGCTGAAAAAGAGGCTGATCAGGAACAAACCAGAGTCCTGGAGGCAGAGACCGAAAACAAAGAACTGGTCAACAAAGAAAAGATCCTGGTGGCCAGAATCGAAGAGCTCCAGACAGAGACCGAAGAAGTCAAGCTCCATCTCAAGAAAAAAAAGAAGAAGACAGGCTTCTTCTCAAAGACTTTTAAAGGGGAAACAGATGAGGAGCAACAAAAAGAGAAAGAAGAAAATGAAAGGAAACAAAGAGAGAAGGAAGAACAGAAGAAGGATGAACAGAGGAAGAAGGAACAGAAGAAAAAAGACAAAAAGGAGAAGACTAGTAAAAGAAGTTTTTGGAAGTTCTGGTCGAAAAAAGAGAAGGTAAAAGAGGCTCCTTGTAGCCTGTCAGCTCAGGTATCAGTAGCTCCTTGGTTTCCATCCTCCTCCACCTCGATCTCCTTCCTCCTCTTTTTATCCTTTCATCCAGCCTTCGCTCCATCTCCTGCCCTTCGTTCCCCTCTTAATCTATGACGCTGCGGGATTGCACGACAGTGCCGCCATTAAGACGGTTCCTGGTTTGAATCCTCGGCCGGTCTTTCTGTGTGGGGCTTTTCATGTTCTCCCCGTTTGCATATGAGGTTTCCTCTGGATGCTCCAGTTTTCCTCCCAAATAATCAAGACATTCGCTTAATTGGCCACTCTAATAACGATAATAAAAAATGGTGAACATATTTCTGCATGTGTCTGCCTTTCACTTAAAACACTATAACATAAATAATGAACACCTTGTCTTCCACAGCTGTGTGATTTGTGACTGTATTGAAAAGATGAAAAGCAAACATTTCTACAGAATTAAAACTGTGATGACAGTTTTTAAAGACAATTGAGCTATGGTGCAGTTTACAAAACATCCTCACCATTGCTCTGGGATCAAAATACTTTAAAGTATTTCTAGGATCTCTGAGGGCCTGCATTGAATGGTTTTAAGTTGTAGTATCCTTATGCCTCAGCAGGTCTGGCTAAAAATTTTGATATTTTCATATTTTCATTAAAAAAAAAGTTTATAAAATGACTCAGTGGCGCCCCCTTGAAACCTTCAAAAAGGCCTCCCCATAGATGTTTTTTTGTCCTACATGCATAACCATTTTGATGCACATTAACCATGTCAGGACCTTCATAAAACCCTCTAACAACCTGTTAAAGCTATTTTCTTAGGCCAATGTACCTCTCCTTTAATGCTCTAAACTTGCAGCACTGTACTGGCTGTGTACTGGCTGTTCGCATTTTGCAACATTTCAAGGACACTTTGTTTATCAGAAACTAACACACGAGCATCACATCACTTCTGCTAAAACTTCTGCTGACACATAGTCTGTAGCTGACATAGCACACAAACATGTTAGAGGACGCAGCTTACTACTTCATCTTGTGGCTTCTGACATTTGTGGTCTATCCTCTGGTTTTTGGTCGCGAGGTGGACAGATAAACCCTCGGTATCTACATTGAATTTCCTTGCTTTATTAAACCTTCTGGTTTGTTCAATTTGACTCTGAGTCTCTTCTCTTCCTTCTCTAAGAAAACCAACACGCACAAGGTGACTTAAAAAACCTTGAAATAAACCATAGTCAAAACATTAAGGAAGTCTGCCATATTTTTTTGGATGCAAGAAAAATTGGCTGAAATTCACATTTCACAGGTTACCTATTTGAACAAACTTGTCCGAGGGCGTTCAGCCGATCATTGCAAGCTCGATGTCAGTGTGTTCGAATAATAAAAACACAAGTATTAGGTTAATTGGCCACTCGATATTATAATAATAATAATAGAAAATTATAAACATATTTCTGTATTTCTGCCTTTCACATTAAAGACTATAAAATAAATCATGAACACCTCACATATGAGTCTGTATCAAATATTTTCGATGGTAAGTATTTAGAGATTCATGTTAATACAAAGCATGTCCCTAAAAACTGGACGGGCTCTTAAAAACATTAACCATGCCAGGACCTACATAAAACCCTAAAAGATGGTGATGGTTAAAGATGGTGTGATACCTTTCACTTAAACTACTAAAAGTCATGATTTATGTTTTCAAACTCTCTTACCGTATTACAACGACTGCCAAAACTAAACGTGGGCAAAGTTTCAGATCAGGAGGTGAAAGTATGTTGGAGAAATCAAAGGATCAGTCTGAAGACTCTGCACCTTTGACACTTGGAAAGACAGATACTTTATTGATCTAGAGGGAAATTCAATTCTAGTAGATGGCATGCAGGACACAAGACATTAGATACAATGAACAGTAAACAATAAAAAACCACTGCCCCCCCCCCCCTTCCTTATATATTAGTGATGCAATGATGTAATAGAGGAAGGACAGTGGTTGTTTATTTTTGTTTATTGTTTTAAAATGCTCTGGAAGCCCCGCCCTCTTTCAGAACATTCACGTATCAGAGCCAATCAGAAGGCAACAATTTAGTGGAATGTCGGGCTGCTTTGAAGCTTGAGTTATGAGTCATCAAAGCACAACGAGAGACTGGCTTTACTGACCACACGGACAAGACGAGTTCATCGCTCGAGAAGGATCAACTACAGTATCAACTGCAGAGAGCATTTTAAACAGTTTGAGACAACTTCAAGTCTGCAACAGCCTGCTCAAGACTTAGTTTACAAAAGTCTGATAAGTAAGAGACATGGATTCAAGACAGGAATCAGGAAACCAGGCTTCTACTTCTGCTGCCCCTCAGAGCGCTCAGTATCGTCCTGATGAGGTACATTACCTGAAAGAAGCCCTTCAAGGTGCTAAAAGCCAGATTGGGAACCTTCATTGTCAGAGGTTCGATGACCAGGTGTTTTGGGAACATGAAAGGCGGAGTATGTGCCATAAGATTCACAATGGACGGTACAGAGCCAACCGGCTGCAGGACATCATGAGCATCAGGGAAAAGGAATTCAAAGACAATCTTGAAAAAAACATCCAGACCATCTCCAAACAAGAGCTGGAGATCTCCCGCCTCAACACCTCTCTCAAGTTGAAGGATGTGGAGATTGAAGCTGCCAAGCGCTTCAACAAGGAGCAGATGGAGAAGAATGACGCACAATTGGAGGCACAGAGGCAGATCAACTCTGAGCTCAGAGATCAGATGTTTAAGGCATCTCTGGAGATCCAGAGGACTGCTTCTCTGCTGAAGGAGACCCAGATGAGGTTGGACCTTGAAAAGCAGCAGGTCCAGCAGAGAGACAGCTTCATAGAGGCTCTCAGGAAGGAGAAGGAGGACCTCTCCCAAAAACTCTTTGAGGCCTCCACCCAGCTGAAGAGCAGAGAAAATGAGTCCTTCCAAAAAGATCCCCAGGAGGAAAAATACAAGGCTCTGCAGGAAAAGTTCATGAAGGAGATGGAGGAGAAAGAACAGATCTGGACCTCCAGAATCAAGAAAGTAGAGCAGGAGAAATCCGAGCTGGCAGAGGAGAACCAGAAAATGTGTGAAAGTGTCAAAGAGTTGGAGACGGAGAACAAAGTCCTTGCAAAGACAAATGAGACTGTGACGACCCAGATTGATGTGCTCGAGATGACTGCTGAAAAAGAGGCTGATCAGGAACAAACCAGAGTCCTGGAGGCAGAGACCGAAAACAAAGAACTGGTCAACAAAGAAAAGATCCTGGTGGCCAGAATCGAAGAGCTCGAGACAGAGAACGAAGAAGTCAAGCTCCATCTCAAGAAAAAAAAGAAGAAGACAGGCTTCTTCTCAAAGACTTTTAAAGGGGAAACAGATGAGGAGCAACAAAAAGAGAAAGAAGAAAATGAAAGGAAACAAAGAGAGAAGGAAGAACAGAAGAAGGATGAACAGAGGAAGAAGGAACAGAAGAAAAAAGACAAAAAGGAGAAGACTAGTAAAAGAAGTTTTTGGAAGTTCTGGTCGAAAAAAGAGAAGGTAAAAGAGGCTCCTTGTAGCCTGTCAGCTCAGGTATCAGTAGCTCCTTGGTTTCCATCCTCCTCCACCTCGATCTCCTTCCTCCTCTTTTTATCCTTTCATCCAGCCTTCGCTCCATCTCCTGCCCTTCGTTCCCCTCTTAATCTATGACGCTGCGGGATTGCACGACAGTGCCGCCATTAAGACGGTTCCTGGTTTGAATCCTCGGCCGGTCTTTCTGTGTGGGGCTTTTCATGTTCTCCCCGTTTGCATATGAGGTTTCCTCTGGATGCTCCAGTTTTCCTCCCAAATAATCAAGACATTCGCTTAATTGGCCACTCTAATAACGATAATAAAAAATGGTGAACATATTTCTGCATGTGTCTGCCTTTCACTTAAAACACTGTAACATAAATAATGAACACCTTGTCTTCCACAGCTGTGTGATTTGTGACTGTATTGAAAAGATGAAAAGCAAACATTTCTACAGAATTAAAACTGTGATGACAGTTTTTAAAGACAATTGAGCTATGGTGCAGTTTACAAAACATCCTCACCATTGCTCTGGGATCAAAATACTTTAAAGTATTTCTAGGATCTCTGAGGGCCTGCATTGAATGGTTTTAAGTTGTAGTATCCTTATGCCTCAGCAGGTCTGGCTAAAAATTTTGATATTTTCATATTTTCATTAAAAAAAAAGTTTATAAAATGACTCAGTGGCGCCCCCTTGAAACCTTCAAAAAGGCCTCCCCATAGATGTTTTTTTGTCCTACATGCATAACCATTTTGATGCACATTAACCATGTCAGGACCTTCATAAAACCCTCTAACAACCTGTTAAAGCTATTTTCTTAGGCCAATGTACCTCTCCTTTAATGCTCTAAACTTGCAGCACTGTACTGGCTGTGTACTGGCTGTTCGCATTTTGCAACATTTCAAGGACACTTTGTTTATCAGAAACTAACACACGAGCATCACATCACTTCTGCTAAAACTTCTGCTGACACATAGTCTGTAGCTGACATAGCACACAAACATGTTAGAGGACGCAGCTTACTACTTCATCTTGTGGCTTCTGACATTTGTGGTCTATCCTCTGGTTTTTGGTCGCGAGGTGGACAGATAAACCCTCGGTATCTACATTGAATTTCCTTGCTTTATTAAACCTTCTGGTTTGTTCAATTTGACTCTGAGTCTCTTCTCTTCCTTCTCTAAGAAAACCAACACGCACAAGGTGACTTAAAAAACCTTTAAATAAACCATAGTCAAAACATTAAGGAAGTCTGCCATATTTTTTTGGATGCAAGAAAATTGGCTGAAATTCACATTTCACAGGTTACCTATTTGAACAAACTTGTCCGAGGGCGTTCAGCCGATCATTGCAAGCTCGATGTCAGTGTGTTCGAATAATAAAAACACAAGTATTAGGTTAATTGGCCACTCGATATTATAATAATAATAATAGAAAATTATAAACATATTTCTGTATTTCTGCCTTTCACATTAAAGACTATAAAATAAATCATGAACACCTCACATATGAGTCTGTATCAAATATTTTCGATGGTAAGTATTTAGAGATTCATGTTAATACAAAGCATGTCCCTAAAAACTGGACGGGCTCTTAAAAACATTAACCATGCCAGGACCTACATAAAACCCTAAAAGATGGTGATGGTTAAAGATGGTGTGATACCTTTCACTTAAACTACTAAAAGTCATGATTTATGTTTTCAAACTCTCTTACCGTATTACAACGACTGCCAAAACTAAACGTGGGCAAAGTTTCAGATCAGGAGGTGAAAGTATGTTGGAGAAATCAAAGGATCAGTCTGCAGACTCTGCACCTTTGACACTTGGAGAGATAGATACTTTATTGATCTAGAGGGAAATTCAATTCTAGTAGATGGCATGCAGGACACAAGACATTAGATACAATGAACAGTAAACAATAAAAAACCACTGCCCCCCCCCCTTCCTTATATATTAGTGATGCAATGATGTAATAGAGGAAGGACAGTGGTTGTTTATTTTTGTTTATTGTTTTAAAATGCTCTGGAAGCCCCGCCCTCTTTCAGAACATTCACGTATCAGAGCCAATCAGAAGGCAACAATTTAGTGGAATGTTGGGCTGCTTTGAAGCTTGAGTTATGAGTCATTAAAGCACAACGAGAGACTGGCTTTACTGACCACACGGACAAGACGAGTTCATCGCTCGAGAAGGATCAACTACAGTATCAACTGCAGAGAGCATTTTAAACAGTTTGAGACAACTTCAAGTCTGCAACAGCCTGCTCAAGACTTAGTTTACAAAAGTCTGATAAGTAAGAGACATGGATTCAAGACAGGAATCAGGAAACCAGGCTTCTACTTCTGCTGCCCCTCAGAGCGCTCAGTATCACCCTGATGAGGTACATTACCTGAAAGAAGCCCTTCAAGGTGCTAAAAGCCAGATTGGGAACCTTCATTGTCAGAGGTTCGATGACCAGGTGTTTTGGGAACATGAAAGGCGGAGTATGTGCCATAAGATTCACAATGGACGGTACAGAGCCAACCGGCTGCAGGACATCATGAGCATCAGGGAAAAGGAATTCAAAGACAATCTTGAAAAAAACATCCAGACCATCTCCAAACAAGAGCTGGAGATCTCCCGCCTCAACACCTCTCTCAAGTTGAAGGATGTGGAGATTGAAGCTGCCAAGCGCTTCAACAAGGAGCAGATGGAGAAGAATGACGCACAATTGGAGGCACAGAGGCAGATCAACTCTGAGCTCAGAGATCAGATGTTTAAGGCATCTCTGGAGATCCAGAGGGCTGCTTCTCTGCTGAAGGAGACCCAGATGAGGTTGGACCTTGAAAAGCAGCAGGTCCAGCAGAGAGACAGCTTCATAGAGGCTCTCAGGAAGGAGAAGGAGGACCTCTCCCAAAAACTCTTTGAGGCCTCCACCCAGCTGAAGAGCAGAGAAAATGAGTCCTTCCAAAAAGATCCCCAGGAGGAAAAATACAAGGCTCTGCAGGAAAAGTTCATGAAGGAGATGGAGGAGAAAGAACAGATCTGGACCTCCAGAATCAAGAAAGTAGAGCAGGAGAAATCAGAGCTGGCAGAGGAGAACCAGAAAATGTGTAAAAGTGTCAAAGAGTTGGAGACGGAGAACAAAGTCCTTGCAAAGACAAATGAGACTGTGACGACCCAGATTGATGTGCTCGAGATGACTGCTGAAAAAGAGGCTGATCAGGAACAAACCAGAGTCCTGGAGGCAGAGACCGAAAACAAAGAACTGGTCAACAAAGAAAAGATCCTGGTGGCCAGAATCGAAGAGCTCGAGACAGAGAACGAAGAAGTCAAGCTCCATCTCAAGGAAAAAAAGACGAAGACAGGCTTCTTCTCAAAGACTTTTAAAGGGGAAACAGATGAGGAGCAAAAAAAAGAAAAAGAAGAAAATGAAAGGAAACAAAGAGAGAAGGAAGAACAGAAGAAGGATGAACAGAGGAAGAAGGAACAGAAGAAAAAAGACAAAAAGGAGAAGACTAGTAAAAGAAGTTTTTGGAAGTTCTGGTCGAAAAAAGAGAAGGTGAAAGAGGCTCCTTGTAGCCTGTCAGCTCAGGTATCAGTAGCTCCTTGGTTTCCATCCTCCTCCACCTCGATCTCCTTCCTCCTCTTTTTATCCTTTCATCCAGCCTTCGCTCCATCTCCTGCCCTTCGTTCCCCTCTTAATCTATGACGCTGCGGGACTGCACGACAGTGCCGCCATTAAGACGGTTCCTGGTTTGAATCCTCGGCCGGTCTTTCTGTGTGGGGCTTTTCATGTTCTCCACGTTTGCATATGAGGTTTCCTCTGGATGCTCCAGTTTTCCTCCCAAATAATCAAGACATTCGCTTAATTGGCCACTCTAATAACAATAATAAAAAATGGTGAACATATTTCTGCATGTGTCTGCCTTTCACTTAAAACACTATAACATAAATAATGAACACCTTGTCTTCCACAGCTGTGTGATTTGTGACTGTATTGAAAAGATGAAAAGCAAACATTTCTACAGAATTAAAACTATGATGACAGTTTTTAAAGACAATTGAGCTATGGTGCAGTTTACAAAACATCATCACCATTGCTCTGGGATTAAAATACTTTAAAGTATTTCTAGGATCTCTGAGGGCCTGCATTGAATGGTTTTAAGTTGTAGTATCGTTATGCCTCAACAAGAAAGAACACGGTTGTAGTGAAGGACATGGTCATTATCCAAAATCGATGTATATCATCACACGTATGATGTGGGAAATACAAAGCCACAGTAGAAATCTTCCCTTCTGAAGAGCAAGACATAGATTTTCAAACTTTCCCAACTCTATCTCCTACATATCTGTTTTGAGAAGGGAAGTGGAAGAAAAGGATGGTTATGATAATTTATCCAAGGCATTTCCAAAAACAAGTTTCAGCTGCTTTCAAAACAGGCAACTTCTTCCCCCACATATCTCTCAGAGATGGTGCACAACAAAATCATTTATGCGTTGGTGCTTGGTATACAAGTTAAAGAGCTGAACAGAGATTTAAAGTAGATGGCACTTTGCTAGTGTAAACTCTGCGACTGTTATAAAGTGATCCAGTTCTCTGCAGAATTTCAACTTTTGCAGGACCATGTGATGGGAAGGAATGGTGGGGTGCTGATGGCTTTTGTCAATTGGTTTTTCAAAAACTGAATAGTGACAGTGAAGGGGTGAAAGAGAGTGCATTTCAATAACAGAGCCCCTGCATGAAAAGGGAAGAGCTATTGAAGGTTTCAGACTGGAAAAAGTGGTTCATCGGATGAATAAAAATACCAGTTTATTTGCCTGGTCTCGTAAAAACACAACTGTTACTTGCGTGCTTTGAGGATCCCAGATGTGTGTTTTGTTTGGTCACTTTGGATTTTTCCTTTTCTTATTTTTGAGAGAAAAACATTGAGCCGCAAATTTCAAACAGGCAGGAACAGCTATCAGCAAAGAGAATCTAATCTTCAATCAACAACACCCACAGACAACATTTGGAGTTGAGTGACAAAACAAATTTACATTCCTTCGATGTTACGCATCCTTTGAGTGTGTACTTCTCCTTTTCATTCAAGGGCACACTGTATAAGTGTAAGATGCTGAATAGAAGGCAGGCAGGTGTTTGCAATGGAGGAAGCTAATGACACTTTAAGGTTTCACCACAGGAGGCTCTACTCAATGCCGCCTGCCTGCAGCACACTGACACGTCGACTGCATCGCCCTCCATTACACTGGATGTGATGTGTGTGTATTTAACTATGTTCACCTACAAAAGCGTGTTTGTGTACCTTTTCCCCAGGTGCCAGTATAAGAAGGTCAAATGTTTTCTGAATATCGATCGTCTGGCATCTCGATGGGTGGTTTGTGCCATGCCGTTCAGCTTGGGAGCCATGATTGATGCCTTGTCAGTCTGTCGTCGCAGTGAGGGGAGGAAGCCTGTCAATGATACATAAATTAACAGCAGAAGGGTCACAAGGCGGGCAAAGGGGGGAGATACAGACATTTTTAATTGACTAATTAGTTGCCACGTTTGTTTGAAACATTAATAAAAAGGGCCTCTCAGAAGGGGCATTTGTGGAAAATCAAGGATACAGTGGTTTTATGTTGGTATAAGATAAGCTAGTAGTGTACAGACGTATTTAAAAATGATAATTCAAACACCAAAAGTCAACTGGACTTGGGTGAAGTTTTTGGAGACGTTCGTCTGTCTCCTCGGTAAGACTTCTTTGGTACTAAACTGACTGGTCTAAGCCAGCGATAAAGTACATTTTGGCTGTCAGTGTTTAAACAAAGAAGAAGTAACAATTACACGTTTTAGAAAGAACAAAATGTTCAAGGATCATGCTTTTGCAATTAGTTCCCACCAGAGAGTTGACATGTGCTTAATGCTGTAGTAACACCAATCTAAAGCTGTTGTTCTTTGTCTGTAAATTTCCCTAATTTTGAGTGAGATGCTGCCCCAAGTAAAGTAGAAAAATATCTTATCCAGTTCACCAGTGAGGATAAAACATGGAGATGGAGATTGGTTGATTTGGTTTGGCATTGGAGCAATTTTTCAAATTGAGGTCATTGCCTTTGGCTCCCTCTTGACCTCGTGGATCTAACCTATGACCTTTTGATTATTGATGGATAATTGACATCATGGCTAAAAGCAACTGAAACACTTAAGAATAATGAGAATAAGAAGGTAGATGCACATTTTTCTAGAGAAATGTTCACTATGATCTACTCTATCAATGTCTCAGGGTTTCCAAGAAGGAGCTGGAAATGTTACTTCAAATAGGGAAGTCTAATCTGATGCTCAGCAACGAATTATTAAATTGAAGCATAACATTTGGGAACCAAATCTGGCTTCTGTTACGTATTACTAAAATATATGCTATTGATTTGTGCTGAACTTGTTCTTTAATTTACCTTCTTACCTAAATGTAGACTTTAAGAGTTATTTCATCTGCAACATTAAAGAACAATAAACAGACCTGAAACCTATTCACTGACTCGTACATACGAGTCAAACTAGTAAGAGTATTTCCTGTACAACATATATTTTCTTAGATTTTCGGTTTCCTGTGAAACACTTTGAATACCTGCTGGACACTTTTTAAACTGTACATGTCATTGCACAATTAGACTAGTAGGACATAGCCAAACATTTTGGTAGCTAACCACAGTATAAAAAGTCCAGGTTATACAATTTCAGATTTAGAATCTTTCTTCAGAGTACTTGGTAAAAAAAAAGCAAAATATTTTAAGTGTCAGCTAGAAGTGAAACACTGTTTCTTGGGGGGGAAAAAAACATGTTTTTTCAGCAGTTGATTTCACATCCCGCTGGTGAGCTCCAAGCCCACCACCAGCAATGAAGTCTCTACCTGAGTGAAACAGAGTAAGAATAAAAAAAAAAAGAACTGAAACAAAGAAACAAAGCGGAGAAAAAAACATAAAATTATCATACTATTGTAGTGAAGATCAATTAGTCAGAGGTTTGTTTCCTCTACCAGCTCCTCCTGAACAGATGTGCTGCACCATCCTATTCTGTTCATTCGGAGACCTCTGACAAACAACAGACGCTTCATTACATTCAATGAGCCTCCCTCACAGTTGAGGTAACACACCTCAGTACCTGCAGCCTAAAAAGACTTTCTTGTTGTGTGACGTTGTGTACTTTCTGTAGCTTTTTTTTTGTTTGTTTTGATGTAATGAAGGAACCTTCCTCTTTCTAAAAACCCGACAAAGCATTTTTAATGAAATAACTTACATTTACGAGCAGCATGTTAGGAATGTTGAAAACACTTCAGCTTAATTAAAGGACAACCAATTAATCTAAACAACTCTAAATTAACAATGAATTGTGAGGATAATTCATGGTGCAATCTCTGCATGCCAACTAACTTTCATTTCCCCCTTAAATCGCTCCTGGAATATGTTCTGCAACACTGGCAGCCAGCTGTTATCGCCATGAATGAGACTGTCGTAAAAGAGAAAAAAAAGAAACTTCCTCTGATGTTGTTCACTAGCGTGCAAACAGCCTCTCTCTGGCTGATGGCACCAGGGAAAGCACTTACTGGCACGACGAGGGCACAAACTGCAGGAGAGAGCACGGGCTGCACGATATGGGGTTGTAAAAAATGTACCAAAAGTGTGCAGCTGTCAAAGAATTTACCCTCACCCCCACTTTCAAATAAGTAGAGTTGTGTTTTTTTGCCATTATATTCAAGCATGTAAATGTGTTGATTTATTCATCAGGCCTGGGAATCTGAGCAGAAGAGAATAAGCGTGACAGGATGGGGGGTTTTGGGTGCTTGGTAATACGTCAGCTCTGGTAGTCATCACGAGTTTACACACAGTTTTACAAACTAGCTTCTAAGAAAAAAACAAAAACAAACTGTTAACACAAAAATACACCTATGAGCAGAGAGACTGGTTTCAGGAGAGGGTTTGGTCAACTTGAGTTTTGTGTTTTCGCTGCTCCAGCATTCGGATTGATCCGTCCTGATAAAACTGTGCTTCAGTAAATCAACGGGTAAGGTGTTTGAGCTAAAGGTACAAAGTAGAAGCAAATTGGAGTTGTCAGACAAACCTTCAACTGGAAGACAAGTTGAAGGTGTCATGTGAGCACACTTGAAATGCCGTTAATGTACCTTAATGTAGAGAGGGCAGTTGACATGGCATTTCTGGAAGGTCCAAGTTAAACCAAAAGTTGGACTGTTAGCTATGCATGACACTAGAGATAAATAATTTAGTTTGAAATTAATATTAGCCCTTCACATTTCAGAAACTATGATGTTGATGACTATGGAGCTTTAGTAAGTTGTCCAAAAGGTGGTGACACATGCACAAATCAAAAGACACACACAGAAGGGTGATCAGGTCCTAACTTCTTCTGCGTCTCTGTTTTCTGTCTCCTCTCACCCTCAGCCCCTCGTGTATTAATCTGTGATTCTAAAGACCTGATTTTAGAGATCATGAATTATTCATGAGTGAGCTGGGACGACAGGTTCAAAAGAGACACACGCAGTAGCAGGCTTCCTGCTGTGCCTGATCACTCCGCTGAATACAATTAGCAAATTTCACTTATGACCGACACCTTCACAGGTTTTCAAAGTGGACCACACATACTTCCCTTATCTATCCTCTCTGGCTTCCTCGAGTGCTTTTCCATCATCAAAACCTCCTGTGAGTGTTTATTTAAAGGATTTAGAGGATAACAGCTGCTGTCATTGAGCTGTTTATCCTATTATCATGATTGTAATGAAAGTCTTCATTTCGCTGCTCTGCTGCAGCTTTGATCGACCTCCTGGTAGTGCGCTCATGTTGTTTTTTAAAAATCTATTCAGAACTGTGTGCACTGACACCGCTGTCTCAGCTAATGTAGTTTTTAATGCTGAACAGCACATGCAGTGCAGTTTTTACTAATTAGGCAGTTAATTACTGTTTAAATGTGACTACTGTGTTTCCAATCTTCCGTTAATGGACCTTGTCATGTGAATACAGAAACAATAGAAAACACGTCCCCAAATCCCTGTTTTCAGTCAGTGTTCAATGAAAAGAAAAACATCTCCTGGACACATCAGTGGATTAAAATGACAGAAAAATAAAGCTGTATGTGAGCGTATCTCTATTAACGAGTCTGCTGATTCCGATCATTTTTTTTAAGTTTTCTGGTTTTAGGAGTTTTAGGAGTAGTAGTGTTTCAGCAGCTGTAATTTCAGCAACATGTCAAAATGCAATATAAATGTCATAAACCTGCATTCTTTTCTAATGTCCAAAGGGGGGCTAATGAATGTAGAATCAAGTTGAGAAAAATATTTCCTGACATTTTCTTAGGCCATTAAGTGTTTTTGTGGTACTCAAGACCGGTCTGGAGACCACCTTTTGAAGGTCTGGTCTCAGAATTAAAAGTATTTTTACCAGGTCTTGTCTTGGTCACAGATAGTAAATCCAGACCACCACTGATTGGCTATTTTTCCAATTCAATACTGTAATTAGAAGGAAAATGCCCTTTCCAAATAAACAAATAACTTCCAATCATTCATAATTTGGAATTTCAAACGATTTCTATTCCCGGCTGTCACGGTCTAAGAGAGCGACGCGTCCTCTGCACACAAGCTGATCATTTCTTAGTGATACTAAGGGTCTTGGTCTTGACTTGGTTTTGAACCCTAACCGCTAAAACCCAAGACCAGTGTGGGTATGTCTTGGTCTCGGTTAGTGTGTTCTTGACTACACAAAAGTCACAAAAAAGCAGCTGAAGACTCTTCTGTTCAAACGTGCCTTTGTCTAATCTGTCTCTGTATTGTATTTTATTGTGATTGTGTTTTTACTTTTTTTCTGACTTTTCTGATTGTGAAGCAGTTTGTGACGTTTTTATGCTCTTGAAAGGTGCTATATAAATAAACTTTTACTTACTTACTTACTTACAACACCACCAATAAGTAACTTCTATGAGACAGTGTCGCTCCAGCAGCAGCATCCCTGCGATGAAGAGTAAACCAAACAGTTACTGGTGTTGATTGTGATGAAAACTACAAGTGTTCCCTTTGAACTGAAAAAGGGTCTGTGAGTGGGTAAACACATCTGTTTATTTTACTATTCATCACCTTCAAACTCACAGCCTGGTGCTTGACATAGCCTTTAATAAAAGCTACCAATCATGAATCACTTCCAGTAGTGTCCCATGGAGACTGTGAGTCTGTCAATGTGTGTGTCTTTCTGTCGTCGTGTTTGCCAAGAACAGGAAAGAGTGTCTTGATCAATGCTAATGGTTTGTGTGTGAAGGTTAGTGTGTATGAGTGTGTTTTGAAGCGTCTATGTTTTGTATCTAAAAAAAAAAAAGGTTTGAGTCCTTCCTGTCTTTCTGTGTTCAAGGAAATTGCTATTGATGAACTGAAGGAGAGCACGCTGTTTTAAAGGCACGACACAGCATTAATGCAGACTATCACTTCTTGCAATTATTCCCTTCAGAATCTTTACGAATCTCACACACACACACACACACACACACACACACACACACACACGACTCTAAAACAGGGCTTGACAGGGAAATGAGGACACAACTTGTCTGTTAATGCCGGATAGAAAGGAGCTGTCGGACAGTTCTTCTCAATCCAGCTGTTCAAAACCTAATTTGGACCTAAAAGTCAGTAGAGCTGGTGACACAGGGTTTTTGCCCTGCTGTTTATGAAGACAGTGCTAAAGTCCTTTGATATATTAAAGCAGTACACGGTGATGTGGACGATAACATTATATCTATCTTTTGCTAAAAGAAGTCTTTAGATCTCGAGATGTGACGTTAAAACATCAAGTCTATGTTTGTGTTCACATTACTAGAAATTCAGAGATGCAAAAGAAAGAACTGATGACTGTGCTGTGTAAATCCGTTATGTTTGCTTTGTGATTCATACGATATGGAGATAGTGCAGGAACAGATTTTATATTTACTTTCAACTGACGCTGCAGTGCAAGTGAAATGTTTCGTTCATTTTCAGTTATGTTGGAAAGAAAACCTTCAAATAATCAAATCCAAAATTTTAGGCACAAAAAAAGACATGCGTGTTTGATCAAGCATCTTCCCTGCCTGAATCATTTCTTAAATGAAGTCAGCTTCAGCTTTGCAGCATCTCGTGACTGCTTCATACACGTCTTTTTCTTGTGCTACATGTAAAATGGATGAGCACCCTGCTGTGAGAAGACTTTAGCTGAGAATATCTTCTTCATTATCCGACGACTTCTGTCATGGAAAACACGGTGAAAATTACCCGGATCGTGAAAGAATGAAATAATTCAGACCGTCATTGAATTAATTCAGCTGTAGCTAGACTGAAACACTAATCAGCTCCCTTGAATACCTCTAACAATGTAACTAAGCAGCCAGGAGTCCTCATTAAAACCAGGAGTCACGGTGTCTGTGTAAAAAGAGGTTAGGTGTGTGTGCCTGTAGGCGTGTTCAACGCCTTTGTGTTGAATTCATGACTGGAGCCAGAAAAAATACTGCATGAGTTATTGCAAAAGCAGGATCACACCTGCCCCTCTAGCTGTATGTCCTGTTGTTAATGTGTGTAAGAGGTTATAAGTCACACGTTTCCAGAAAAATAGTTCTAATATTTGCTAGAAATAGAAATAAAACTCTTGGATGATTGTGATAGTGAAAAGGATCTCGTCTGCACTTTTATGATAAATTTAAATGGATTTCAACCTTCAAAATCTACAGATAAATTAACGTCCACATATAACCAGCTCGGTGAACACAAAGTATATCTATTTTCAGGCAATTTCTTCCTTCATTAATTTTTCAAAATTGCCCAAAGGCTGCAAGTTTCTATTTTTTCCATGTGAAGTATGATCATATGTGTGCTTCACATATGTAATCTCTTCTTCTAAGTCATCTGTGACCTCTCTAAAGTCACCCTGAAGCGTTATACAGCTTGAAAGCAAAATTATATTGGACTCAATCAATATTAAGTAACATGAATTTATTCCTTTCTTAGACATTTATAGAACTATATACAGAGAAATTGTTATGCCTACATATTGAAACAGACAAGGGGAACAAATGAGCGTTATAGCCCGGAGTTATAGCGACACATAATTTTTTGAGAGCTTGTGCATTTTCTGCTATTTTGTTGCTTGAATTAGTTGCAATGAAACCAGAAGGGGAAAAAAATGTAAAAATCCAGGAGTTCACTGCAGCGTGCTCGCCTGCAAATTACAACAAGCCAAAATCAAAATCCAGTCACCAATCCAAAACCCAGCATACCTGCTATTTGGTGGAAAATCCATCCCCCCTGCTGTCAGAGAGGCTGCTCTGTGAGTCAGGTCTCTGCAGGGTGCTCTGCGGGACACTCTGAACCCCCCTACAGGCTTGTCTGTCACTGATTTGGAGGAGCTCTGTTTGTCAGTCATTTGAATGAGACTTGTCCCGATAATGTAAAAGGCAAATGGTTTGTTCGGTTGACTGATAGATTGATTGATTGTGTACAATGTTGATGGATATTGTTATTGAGCCGACTCCTGCAGGAGACGATGAGAAAGTGGTTTACGATGTCAGTTGTGTTCATCCAATCAGATTGTAAGCAGCGTGAGGGAGGGAGTCAGAAAGACAGACAGGTGGATAGAGGTCATCAGTTATACAGTGTCAGCTCTTTCTCTGTAATCTCAGTTGTGGGGGTGGAGACAGGGGGTTTAATTTCAGCCAAATAATACACCTGAAAGAGAGGGATGAATGCTCTTCTCAGGGTAAAACAGATCACTTGACACGACCATCAACAACATCACTGCAGCAGTTCGATTTCCTGAGTGGGAAAAAGAAGAATAGGCTTTTGTGGTCATAACTTTGGCATTTTTGTCGAGTTCAAACCGAGCAAATGTGAGATGATCTCCAGATGACAGTAAATATATTACTGAACAGCTGAAGTTATTAGAGAGAGAAGATGTTACATTAGTGGTCACTCAGGAAATCCAAGTCAAAGGTTGGCTAAAACTACTTCACACACCCTCACTTCATCATCTGTATTGAAACATGTAAACACAGTAAAGGATTAAGTCTTAGCAAAGATTAATACGGTTGTTATTCCCTGAACATTAGTGTGACTTTCAGGATATTGACTATTGTTTAAGTCTCCCAGTGGCCACCAACTTCACATGGAAGATGTCCCCATTTATCGTTTTTTTTTTAATGATCCAACATGAACCACAAACAACAACCTTCAAGCTAAAAGCTACACTGAAAATTTACATTTTTGCATATAATTAATAAAGTTCTAAAAATGGCAAGACAGGGTCCATGTATCATTATGTTGTATACAACCTTTACTATCTTATTTCTTTTATTGTGGTTAGAAATAATCATGTTAACGTCTGGACTAATCCTCCTCCCATGGTGCAAAAGCCAACTAGAATAAGTCTACTTCTTGACATCATGTACTTTGTAAGGGTTTGCCATTGATGCCCAACTTTTAGAGCTATAAGAACGATGGTGATTGGTTCATAAAAAAACAAAACCTTTTTTCCTATTTGCAGAATTATGGTTTCAGCTAATCATATTCCAACCGACTCTTTTTTAACTTTAAAGACATGAACGTGCTTTTAACCAATCAGTAAAAAGTTTCTCACAATTTTTTTTGCAATTTATCAAAGAAACTCTTAAAAGCAACCCAAAAAAATAAAGAAAACCAATGAAGCAGCTGAATACACACTGTTTTTGCAGATGTCTCTTCAGCGATTACTGGCCCTGTCCGTGGTGCTGAAATGACCAAACCAGCCTCAATACCAAGCATACTGCAAAGTCTCTCTCTTTCACATACTTGTGTACTTACTGACATGCTTGTACATCAATACTTCTGACACACACGTTAAGTTACTGAAGTCCCCATGCTGCCTCTTGAACACAAGCTAAATATCTTACTAGATGCCGTACTAATACAACGTCATCCCAGAAAAGATTGACTCTACATGCATTAAACTAAACCTCAGGTATACTGTACTGTACATTTCGAGTTTTTGTCACTGATTCTTCCTCCATATACCTTAAAAGAAAACGCAAAAATGCAGATATCAAACTTATTAGTTGTTGCAATTAAAATGACATCATATATTACAGAGGGGAACTGCAGCACACACACACACACACACACCTACACACACACACACAACAATACCACAGGCAGAGCAGAGAGATCAAGATAACACTAATACGTTTCTGTGATAACGGGGAGATTGAAAGGATTTTTGCATTTTTTGACATCAACCTGAGGACAAACAATCCCATCTGGAGCCCACAAACATAATGAGTCAGTAAATCTTCAAGAAAAAGGGATGTTAGACGTTATCGCCCACATCCAGCTGATAAGATATGAGATATGATGTTTACAACTGTTATCTGGTGCAAAATCATTGTGTGTATGTAAAGCTCAGAGACAATATGCCTATGAGCATATAGGATAATAATGTCGGATAAGCGCAGGTGTTATTTACACGATGCAGAGTACATCATCATCTGAAATAGAAAACTGAGACTGAGGCAGATATATTGTCATTCTACTGCTAGCAGATTATTGAAGCTGTTTCTTTACAGCTTTTGCGTCACAAAGCGCACAGCAAGGATCTATTTATGGTTTTTAAATTGTTTTGTGTCGTTTCTTAAATACTCAACGCAGGGTGAGGATTGGGTGTTACTTTCAGTGTCAGTGTGTTTTTTATCATTTAGTGCTACAGCTCTGATAATATAGATATTTGCGTCACGTCATTCTTATTCGTCAGTGCTTATAAAGAAGTTCTTGCTGTAGCAGCAGGGTTGAAATATCGTCTTTTCAAAATCTGACTGGTTCTTTTAGTAAAACATTACAACACTTATCATAATGTTAAAATATGATTTTATATGGAGTCCAGAAGAAATCGAGTTAGTTTAGGAAACTTGACTTTAACTAGCTGTGACAACAATCTTCACATGCACTGTATAATAAGATCAGTCGAGTTGTGCTGTTTCAGAAAGTGTTGGGAGTGAATCAGCAAAGAGCCTCTGAGCACAAAACACAGTTTTCATAGAACAAGAGAATGATTTAAATATTGTTTGTTTGACCGCATACTCCTCCTCCTCCTCCTCCTCCAGGCTGTTGCTTTAGATATCGCTGCGCTCTTATTCAACTTGTTCTGTTGTGTCAATATTAAAAACTCGGCGTGTATCTGACGAGCTCTTTTCTCTCAGCGAGTCTGTCTGTGTTCGTTCATGACGCTTGTTTTACCACCTGAGGTCCTGACTGCCAATATATGAAGCAATAACTGGCTTTCACGAGTGACGGCGGTTTTTGGAGTTTAATAGCAATTTAATGAATTAGAATCTCCAAATACTGACACTTATTGCATCCATGTTGACTGTAATAAAGCGCCGCGGGAAAATTTGCAATAGATTAAACTACATTTTACTACAAGTCACACTTATTTTAGCTGCCTATGAAGGCAGAAGCACTGGAGTGTTTGGAGCAGTATAATTAATGTCAGAAGATTTAATTAAAAGTTAACAGGTGTAAATGTCATACTCTTAGACCTATTTGTCTTTATAGCTTATTAGAAATAATATACATCTCTCAACATAATCATATTATTAAAACGACTTCATTTGCATACTCAGTCTCCGAGTAAAATGTAAACCGCTTATATACATGGATATGAAAGCAGTGAGAGGAACACTGCATCTCTGATATGTTACTACAGTGTCGAGGAAGCAGCACTCACAGTTTGAAAAAGCCAGTGGAGTGTAAATGCCAAAAGGATGTGGTTAGCTCTCGATAGCTCCAGTGGCACCTATAACTCGTGCACCCAAAGGAGCTTCAAAACAGCTTGAAATGGAACTGAAAACCATATCTGCTGACAACTGTGATCTATATTTCAGACTGTGGTTTAATGACTATATTAAAAGCCCTATTAATCTCTGGTAATGATTCTGCATGGTTATTGCCTCGGTGCACTTGGTGAGGATGGTGGTTTGTGCGACAGGCGATGGAGCCCACAAATCATTTTTATTGTCAGCTGTCACACTGAAGTAAAGCATTTGTTAACATTTGGAAAATGACGTGTAATTAATAGAGAAAGTATTGAGGGTTAAACGACAGCTTCTTGAATAGATATGGGCCACTAACCTCCTACTCAGGATATTTCTTGGTTTCCTGTAGCGATATCATGGAACCAGAAAATTAACCTTGTATTCATATCAACCAGACACATTAATGTTCCTCTTCCTGTTAAGCTATTCTTCCAACCAACACGTCTGACAGCTTTTCATCCCTTTTTCGACACTATTCCGCTTTTGTTTCATCCGCTGTGGACACCTCGTGGTCTTTGCTGTCGTTCCAAAACCGGGAAATGAACGAGCCACAAGTCCAACAGTAAGAGAATAGTTTGAGCCATACTGTTTGAAACATTTCACACAAACAGCCGCAACAGCAAATTTTAAAGCAAAGTTGTTGCTAAAACGTGATCACAAGAAGCTGCAAGGTACGATATTGTCCAATATGTTGCAGGCAGGGTGTCATTTCCTTACCTTTTGTGGATTAAGATCAAAGTTTATTAACTTCACTTGAGTTTTTCTGGGGCAAGTCTAAAATGTGTTACGGCAAGTTTTTAAAAAAAAAGGGTTGGAAATACTGCCTGAGATGGGACGTTAACTTTCTGCAGCTGGTAATATGCAGCGAATTGTCTGCCAAGTCAAATGAAGGACATCTCATTACCAGGATTGATCTTCAAAAGATGTTGTCAACCGGGCTTGGCTCTGTTATCTTCTGACTGTTGCTCTTTTAGAGGCTCCTCGTCACGGTATAAAATAAAGAGAAAAGATAAAACAAGAGAAAGTCAAGGAAAGGACAGAGGGCAGGGGTTTAAGGCGGAGGGAGAGGGAAGCGGGTGTTATGGATGACAAGGGGATGGAGAGATGCAAAAAAAAAATCAGCGGATGGAGACAAAGAACGGAGAAACAAGGACGTCGACGGGCTTTCATGTGTTCCGTAATTGAGCTTGAAATGGCCCTGTATTCAAACTTAACGGCAAACTTTTACTCACCTCCCCGTTTCTCATTTACTGCCTTTATTGCACTCTCTCTCTCATCTTTCTCTCATCCCTCGCTCTCTCTCTCTCCCTCCCTGCCACCCTCTCTTGTTTCCTTGTGCACATGAAAGCGACAGGCCTGTCTGGTAACTGGGTTATGAATATTAAAGTCCAGCTTCTCGACTTGTGTTTGTTGCCAGGCCTTTTGAAGGCATGTCCACTCACCGTGCAACCTTTCCTCTACCCTCCTTGAGCCCTTACCCCCTTCATCTCCTGTTTATTAACAACCAAACATCCCATCTTACTCTTACACCCTTCATCCATTGTCCCCATTTTGATCCTCCTCATGACATCAGGTGCCAATGGCAGTATTTAATATGTCTCTTTTTACCCTGTATGTGCAGATGTCTCTTTGTTTGCCCAAGTTATTACATGGCTGTCTGCAGGAGGGTACTTTGCATGCCTACCAGGCAGCGTCTCAGAGTCATTTTAGTGTGGCAGCGGAGACCCCAGGTGTGAGGAGGATATTAGAAAAGGCTCTTATTGAGCCAGTTTAAATTAGACACAGTTTAGGAGGATGCATTTTGTCAGGGCTGTTCCATCTTTGGGAGGTCCGTAATCTCTTTTGGATTGAAGATAAAGTAGTTCCTCGTCGAAGACAGAACCTCATGTATCAGCAAAAACTGAGTGTTATTGTACTTCTTCTGCATCAAATGTCATGTGATCTGTGTGTGTGTGTGTGTGTGTGTGTGTGTGTGTGTGTGTGTGTGTGTGTGTGTGTGTGTGTTCGGGGTGAGGGTCTATGTTATGTACCAAAAAGCCAACACTGTTCAGGGCCTCAGACTTTCCCCTCTCATTGGGGAACTCTGCTGCAACCTATTTCCATGGAAATTAAAGCTTAATGCCAGACATCATGGCTTTTCCCAAGCACACACATACAGTACACACAGACACACACACACACACACACACACACACACACACACACACACACACGCAAACATCATACTGACGAAAAGAATTGGAGCATGTGGAAGTTTACAGAGCAGAACTCTGGGACTAAAAAGCAGAGATGGATGTTAGATGTATAAATATGGAGGGCAGATAAGAGGATCAGAGAATCAGAGCATTTCAGACTCTCACTCATCAGATCTCTCATCAGGTTAAACAATCACACGATGATTACTTAATGCAGCTGAAACACAGTGGGAGACGGGAGGTAAATATCAATTCGCTCAGGTATGATGATTTTTTTTCCCCAAAAAAACTCTGCTGTGATCAGTACTGTGCAAAACAAGTCAGTCGGGGGGAATAAATTGAAATTACATGCTTTTAAGATACATGCAGTAAAACATTCAAAAAACAGCCTGAAGATTAATTCTGGAGTGGGGAAAAGCGTTCATAAATTAACATAATTACAACTTGTGATTCGTCCACTCACTCAACAATCATGATTTCCTGCAGTGCTGTTATTAAGAAGTATCTCTTCTTTTTTCTTGTCTAGACAGTGCCTGATAGTGTCTTTGTGTTACGGCACTCTCCCTCACTTTAGGGTTTTTGTTTTCAGCCTTTGGAGAAGGCCTGAATTCTCTGCAGTTCCTCAAGCATCCACTTGAGGCTGGCTGCAAAAGCCACAGAAGTCACATTTACACAAAAAAAATCCAGCTTTTACATCAGAAAAAAAAAAAAAAAACCCGCTGGCAACCACCATCGATGGGCCTTAAAAGTCTAATAAGCTGCTCTCACAGACGAGTTATACGACCATATATCAAAACTTTTATTCTTTGTACTTTGCCAACTCATAAGACTAGGAACAGTAAACAAAGAGTGGGTCAGCAGTGTTACACATCTGCATCTATAGAATAAGAGGTGAATCCAGACTAGTGTCCATCATGGACTGATGTCGAAGGTTTTGTCTTCATTTAATGGATACCTCTATATTTCAACCAATCTCTCTTTGTTTTCTACGTTGTCTGAACTTTGCGTTTTCAAATTACGCCCGGCCAGGACTTTCTGAAGCGTATTTTCAACGCTTGTGTTAAGGCAGGACTCAAAAACAGCAAAAAACCTCAAAATAATTCAACAATATAACCGACTATTTCCTTTGTCCTTAATCACATCTTTCACTTCTGCATATCTGAGCTTTAACCTCAAGTCAGGTAACAAGCCTCATGGCTGTAATGCTGTTTGTGCTTAAAATCAAACTTCACATAGAGCATGTGGAAGCATATATCTCATCATTACACACGCTCGTCACACAATGTGCTTCTACAGTATAGCTTCAGTCTTAGTCCTGTCCCACTGAGGCGATCGTAGAATGCAGACCATGTGCACAAGAGGAGGTGAAGTAAGACTAGAAATACAATCCTGTACAGTGACACCCACACAGAGATACAAACAGTCATACTGCTCCAATACAAACAGGATCACACACACACACACACACACACGAAAAAGGTGTGTGTGCAGCAGCGGTCAGCCCAGGGGAGATAGCGGTGTTTGTCACTAAACACAATGATTACCGTGCCCTCACAGTGTCTGGATCCTCTTCCATTATTGACTTCAGATGAAATCCCGATCGATTGATCACTCGGCCTGAGACTCTGCGCAGCTGTGTGTGTGTGTGTGTTTGTTTGTGTGTTTGTCGTTGTGTAGTAAGTGGCGTGCATTACAGGTAGAGCAGACACTTTTCTTTTTAATTTTTTAGTGATCGCAGCAGAGGATCGGGTCGACGTGTGAGTGTCTGAAAGTGTTTGTGTATTCCACATGTTTACAGTGATGTTTATGTTTATCTGGATGTGATGATCACGTATATGATTGTGTCCCCGAGCGAGAGCTTCCTGGAGGTCTGAGTGGGAGGTACAACACACACACACATGCACACACACCCACATAATGACACACACAGTGAACTAATCTACCCAACTTCCTCAGGGTGTAGGATGAAAGGATTTTTTCTTTTAAACACAGAGCCGTCTGAAGGACCCTCATACATATTTCATCCTGCGGAGCTCATCCTGCTTCCATAAAGCAGATTAATTGGACATTTACTCAGTCATCAATCGATAAGGAAAAATATCAGTATTACATTCTCTCCTAACCCACGCTCACTTAGGTTTTCTATTGCTCTTATGTTTTTATCAGCCTGTCTGCTCTCCCTGGGGTTCACTGAAGTAATGGCCTGGAGTGGCCATTACCGCCGTGTCAGTCCTGGGTGATCTCGTCAGCCAGAAGAAGTGCTGTGTAATGTGTGTCCGTGTCACAGCCGCACTCACACCAGTTTAGTGTCCGGTTCGTAGCAATTTGCTGCACCCTAAGATATTCTCAGCAAGGATGGGTTGTGTTTGGGTTTTTTTTCTCCGTAAATAAAGCAACAGCCAATCACAGCAGGAGGAAAGTTTGTTAACATCTGTGGTCCTGCAAAGTAAAGGAGCAACGCAACACCTGCTACCGAGTTCCTAAATGGGTCAGCATGACGTCAAAGCCGATGTTGTATTTATAAGCCGTGACACATCAGAAATCCCATTTCACTTAAGTATAAAATTGGTTTATTGGTTCTCATCTTTAATAGGTCGTTTTTAACTCAATCTGCTAGTTGTGTTAGATTTGCTGCAGCAAGAAGACTCGTCAGAGTTAAAAGGCAAACAAGGTCCTTTAAACTTTGTAGAACGAGCACGTATCTGAGGAAAAGGTTGGACATGCTTTGAATAAAGACTTTTCTTATCTTAAGATAAACTCTTCTGTGTCTGTAATGTGTTTATTTTACTACTTCCTGTGTTGGCCAGGACACTCTTGTTAATTAAATTCTTAAGCTCAATAATTGGTTCAATAAATTCTGAAAAAAAAAAAAAAAAAAAAAAAAAAAATCATTATTACAACCACAAAACAATCTGCTGACCTGACAAATATGTTGATCTGAAACTGAGATGTCCTTTGAACACCCAAGTCATCAAACAATGTGGACACTTGGAAGAGAAATATTATCAATGAAATGATGTTTGTGATTCTATTCATTTTATGTTTATTTGATGTGGCAACATGATCAAGCAATCAATCAGTTAATAGCTATTAATGTGAGCACTGTTTTTTAGATTTTAGCCATTATATGAGTCCTTAGATCAGCGACTGTACATTAGATAGACATGGATTATAAGAGGGGTAATAAAGTCTCCAGATCCACCAGGTCTGCCTTTTCTTCTATTTGCTTTTTGGTTCACTATCTGGCCTTTGAAACCTACCAGGCCGAAAGCGTAACAGGAGAAATACTGCTCATGAGTTGCAGTGGCTGCTAAAACACGGTTCTTTATGGTAACAGAATGAACATTTGTAACTTCCACTGCTAAAGAGGACTCAGGTCCCTGTGCTGTCAGGAGCAGCTGGAGACGCCTGAAATGAAAACCGTTTCCCAGTGGGCGCGCAGCCTTTCCCTTCCCCTGGAGTGTGTTTTACGACGCAGAGTGTGCGAGTGTTGCTTTAAGTCGCTCTCCTCGGTCTGAACGTGTCAGACAGAGTGAGCAGGAGAAGAAGAGAGTCTCTATCAGGCGGGAGCTCAGGGAGGGAGGAGAGGTAAAAGGCTCTTGCTGGAGGCCAAAACTGTTTAACTTCAAATCTGAGGCTGTGTTGCACTACTGAAGGGTTGTTTTTTTTGTCTTTGTGATTGTGTGGCACATTCTGGATGTATCACAAGTTAAAACACATTATTTACATGCAGAAAATATATGTTTAGAATGATCCTCTATGAAAAATGAGGCAGAAAATATGAGTGTTGGCACGGTCACGACTGTATCAGCAGGTACAGAAAGAGAATCTGTCTCCTGTCTCAGTCAGTGTAGAAACAACAGCTCAGAGTCTCAGCGGCTTCAATGTAACACTGAAATTGCTCTCACTCATCATTTCCCATCAAATATACATGTTTGTTATCATTGTTGTTTCCTGTTTTTCTTCTGTGTTTCACAGTTAATTTCTCTTTAAAGACTTTAAAGGTTAGCGTGGAAACTGCAGAATACAGAAAATATTGTATTCCCATTTGAATCATTAGTGTCGACTATTTAAAGTTGGTATATAACGTCACTGTGTGCATGGATTTTTAGAACATAGACAATCGACAGGGGTTTTTTTTGTTAATCGAAATTGGCGGAAATTTCATCAGGAAGCAGAAACTGTTATCACGGCATATTATATTTTTAGATGTAACAGTTGATTGGATGATGTGTCCTTTTTGTCCTTTTGGTGAAATGCATCAACAGATTTGTCAGCACATTAGATGGAGATAAAATGATCCCAAAATGACGAAGGTGACTCTTTCATTACTGCTGCCACCTCCTTACTTAATAACTTTTTCAGTGTACAAAGAAGTCATTTGTATATTCTGCTGCAGTGATTTCCAAAGTGCAACACAATCTGACCTGTCTTATTTCAGTTCCCGTGCTTGTTTGTATGTTTTATATGAAGGAATGTTTGTGTGACTCACATCTGCCTGCTCTTTATCAAGATTTATAGATTCTATACAAAAATGTAGAATCTGTTCTTTGCCGTTTAGATTTTCAGCGCGTGAATGATTCTGCTTTTTCTGTTTTGTAGCACATTTGTAGTCCGAGCTGGATTGACCAATCACGTTTCAGCATGCTTTGGCCTGTGCAGGAATGTGGAGAGCAAAAAAGAGTCAGAACATTATCCACGCTTTAACATACCTGAGCACACCTGCAGCATTCTGTGCCACTCTGCATGGAAGGGCAGCTAATGTTCAATTTTAGATCGAGGGGTGCCAGAGAGCCTCGTGGTTATGTTGCATCCCACATGCAGAGACTGAAGGCTCGAGTCCTGATGATCTGTCACCAAAGATAATCAGCTTTTAGATTACCTGGCCACATGACAAACCTCAGCAATGATCGATCCAGCCTCCATTCAGCAAACATTTGAACACATTAAAGCTCCTTTTAAAGCCCTCGATCTGTTAAGAGATCATTTATAACTGTCATCTGCTCGCATCGTGCTCATTTTACTGCACTATGAGGTTGGGACCGTTTATTCTTTCATCATTCTTCGAAAGGCGTTTGGTGACCTTTGCAAATTCCCAGCATAGCCCCATCCGACTTTAGCCAGAGAACAGATCTGTTGGAGAAAGTTCTGCTCTGTTTTCATGCTCCTGTGGGTTGGGACAGGTCTGGCTTGATTCGGTGCATCTGCAGCCAAAGTCCTGAGATGAGTCCTTTCTGATCAAATGAGTCCAGACAGGTGGTGATAAATACACTGAACATCAGCCTCTCCAGACAGGCAGAGAGATGATACAAAGTGGGATCTGGAGAACATGGCAAGAGGGGGGAGGAGGAAACAGCTGTAAAGTCGAGGATAGGGAAAAGGGGGGGGGGGGAGATGGTGGTGATAAAAGAAGACGTTAGCGTGAGAAAGCTGTGGATAGAGCCAACTGCCCGTCCTCCTCGCAATCATCAGCGCTCACTTTTCCTACATCTTCTCCTCCCTCCCTCTCCTCTCATGTCATCCACTTTTCCGTTCTCACTGCCGATCTTTCGAACGTGCAAGCACCTTTCACTCAACGTTTCCATTATGCATTGCGTGTCATGATGCGCAACATGAATTATGTAGATTGCCTCGACATTTGGCTGCAGGAAGAGCGATTTCTGGGCGCCGCAGTAAATGCCACTCAATAGAATATTGTATTCCTGCGCAGATACACACTGTGTAGGAGTGTGTTTGTGTGCAGATTGCATTCAAAGTGGGAAGATGATAACCTGCAACGGTTTAATAGAAACGCTCCACTGGTGAAGTTGTCTTTCTAAATTCACTAATGCAAAGGAATTCGGGAAGTTAGTTTCCTCATCCAGAGGGAGACGAAGAAGAAAAAGAGAGTGAACGAGTAAGAAGAAAGTGACAAAAGAAAATTAGAGGAATGGCTGAAGGGTGTTTGGAGGGTAGAGTAGGTAGAGAGGCGGGGGTGGAGGGGGGGGGGGGGGGGGGGTGTTAGAGTAAGATGTGATATTGTTAATGCTACAGTAAATTAATATTCGCATGAGGTCATCCATCAGGAGGGGAGCAGGCAAGCCGTGAGAAACATGATAATGGAACCTGTCACTGGGAGGGAGAACCAGATAGGGAGGGAGGGAGAGAGAGAGAGACAGAGAGAGAGAGAGAGAGAGAGAGAGAGAGAGAGAGAGAGAGAGAGAGAGAGAGAGAGAGAGAGAGGGGAGGGGAGTATGTAAAGGTAAAGACATAATAAGAAAATAGTATAGACAGAGGAGAGAACTGAGAGTGAAAAGAAGAAGTTGCAAAGAGGAAACAAGAATATTAGAACATGGATGTGGATATAGAGACACACAAGATTAGAAGAAGGGTAAGAAAATGGGGGAAAAATGTATAGAGAGAGAGACAGAGAAAGAAACCTGCAAGGACGGTATAGACCCAGAGGGGAGGGCGGAGAGGACTTGGATGCAAAGAAAATAAAAGAGGGATAAAAAGCCAAAAGAGTGGAACCTGGGTACCTGTAGGTAGAGAAAGAAGGTGAGGCTGAGAGAAAAGGAAAGAGATTAAGAGAAGATTGAAAAGAATGAAAAGACAGCATGTGGGGAGGAAAATAAAAACATGGAGGAAGTTTGTATGGAGAGAAAAAAAATCAGAAAATAAAGCACACATGAAGACGGGAAGGAGGAGGGAAGCAAAGATTCGCCTGAGGTGGAGAAAAGTGGAGAAATGAAGAGACAGAGGCCAAGGAGGGAGTGTGTGTGTGTGTGTGTGTGTGTGTGTGTGTGTGTGTGTGTGTGTGAGGAAGGAGTTAGCCATGCAGAATTAATCTACAAATTACAATGAATAATTAAGGCCTGGGAATCCCATGGGGATAAGATGGAATAGTGAGGAAAATGGAGAGAGGCGGGAGAAGGGGAGGAGAAGAGAAGGGAAGGGAGCAAAAGGGAAAAGGGGGGATTGGGAGAGTCCTGATTGTTAAGCGACCTGAGGCGGCTGGTGACACAGAGTCCTCAGGAAGAAGAGGCTGAGCTAAACAGGAGTCAGGAGAAAAAGGAGCACATGGCAGAAGGATTTTTATTTTTGTCCTGACTCAGCATCGGGAAAGGGTCACAATAGAAATGCTTTAAAAAGGATAAGGTGAGAGCAATGGGTGGTAGAGGATGGACCAGGTTCTAGTCAACAACTTTGTAAATGCTTCGAGTCCCATTATTTTCTTTTGGCTGTATTAAACTTTGTTTAAACTCTCCTTTAAAGAGTATGATCCCTTTTAATATAGATGGATTAGATCAACATTTTCTCTCCCTTGGTCTCTGCTCTTCATTTTAACAGTCGGTCACACAGTGGCTTCAGTAATATTTGAGATTTGATTAAGGTGGTCTTAATATTCTGAATGAGTAGGGGGGATGAAAGGACAAGGGGGGGGGGGGGGGGGGACAAACAACTAGAAGAAGAAAAAAAAGAGTTACAAATGAATAATAGAATAGTGGGTGATGTCCTCTGTGTGAGAGTGGACCTGCATTGATTTCACAGACGACTTTCACTTCCAACACACCGGGTGTCAATAGATACAGCTGTAGGACGAAGTTAAACTGTATCATGTAGGCACGTGTAGAGACAGAACTAAGACATAAACAGGAATATTTTGCCTTGTTATGAACTGTATGCCAACCTCACTTACAGCTCTGTGTGCAGGGTCTTTGTCCACCCTTCCAGGAGACTTGTAAAGATAACAATAGGCCAATTACTCCCTAATTACTACAGATAACTGGTTCAATAAATTCTTCTGGTCCAATTTCACTTTAATTGTTCCAATTAGATTCAATTAGATCTCACTAGTACAAACGGATGGTTGAAATAGAGGCTCTGGTACCACAGGGTTTATTACAAAGTCCCAATGTCCCACATGTACTTTCAGTGAACGCATGGATGCCCGTAAAAATACATGCACATAGAGGGACAGGAAAATATTCATCATACACGCACTGCAATCGAATATATAAACAGACAGACGCATGTTTGTGAGTTAACAGCAAATAAAGAGATGTGTGTGTGTGTTTGCTCTTTGTGTTTTAAAGGAGGTCTTGTTGCCCTGCGTAGTGGACGCAATGGCGTGCACTGTTTAGGCAAAAAAAAAAAAAAGGCCTCAAGAGATCTGAATAATGAAAACTTACTGTAGCGTGCACTTGTACATTAGATCATTCCGGAGAACAGAAGCCTTAAGAAAACCAGTCGCCACAAAACAATGCAGCACACCTTCGCTCACACCAAGAAATCCTGGTATCGTGCAATGGTTGGAGCGCAGTGACACAAACAGATAAAAAGTGAAAGCTTGGTCCCAAATACAGGCCTGGGAATCGATGTATTAAATGCATGCTAACCATGCTTGTACATTTCCAATGCTTTAGGCCGAGGTTGTAGACTCTGTATGATTGAAAATATGTGAACTCACACTGTACAGGTGAATTATTAACAATCATGCAGTACGTGTTAAGAGGTTACCAAGCATTGACAATTAATAAAATGTCATTTGATAAATTCCAACAGACGGAAGTCGAAGTCAGTTTTCTAATTGGAGGAAAATAAGGGCTCACTCTTTGAGGACACAAGATCACTCAGTGTGATGTACAATAAAATAAAAGGCAGCTGGAGATAGATTTTTGCGTCTTAGTTTAATGGTTCTGTTTAGCGGTTTGGGTGTCTGAATGACAAAAGGAATCTCAACGACAGACAGAGAAGTGCAGCGCCGAATGTTTGAACAGAAAACTTGTTTTCATTCAAGTCCAAAACATACTCTCTGATTATTAACGACTATCTTCAGCAGAGTATCTTGCTTTCCTTTGATAACTTTTGATGTCATGATGTTGATGAACATTGATGTCTGGCCTCTTAAATGAAAACTACACACGTTTTAAAACCTGTAGTGTTCATTCAGAAATCGCAAATTAAGGACGCATAAATTCACCTATTGTCAAAAGGCTGCAAGAAACAGTTGGGTCACATGGTAAAAAGGTATCAGTGCTCTAGTTTCCAAAAATAAAGTGCGTGCTGAAACTGAAGCCTGACATTAAAACCTACTGAAGCATGCAGAGATGCTTCTGAAAAGCTCTGCTTCAGCACGCAGGGTTAAACACGTTAACATGGCAACAGCTCAGCAGCAGTTGGTGATCTATTTCCATTCCAGCTAATGTTTTTTTTTTCTTCTTCTTCTTCTTTGTTTTACCAGGAAATCTCGTGTTTACAAAACTGCTGCAGCAACAATAGTTTAGTGTAAAAAAAAGTAGAGAACCAAAACACAAGAACATTTTTTATTGAGTTTTTTAATGCTGGACGACTGTTTCTTTTGAAGCTTTGATACTGGTGAGATTAAAAGCATTTTAGAGTGTGTTTCCCTGCACACATTTCTGAATAATGAATTTAAAGTTTCTTTTCACAAATGCACTGTGATCTGACTAAAATGTGCAAATACAAAAAAATGTTAAATGTCCACATTCAATATTTCATGTTACTGAAACAGGTTGCAACAGAGTTTGTTTTCCTCGGGTGTAAGGTTGGAGTAGCCGACAGAATCACTCCCATGATTCCCCGCCAGCCTAAATGTCGTCTTTTGTTATTGTCTTGATTAAAAGCCCCCTGGTGGCATCATTTACATCCTGTGACTTTAAAAGACAAAGATTAAAGTGGTGAGTTCTTTTGTTTCTTTACTGTTGGCTCTCTCTGTTGTATTTCATTATTCCATGACTTTGACACTGATGTGACATCCCTGGGCATCTGACTACAAATAAGAAGAACTTACTGGATTTGTTAATTGACATTAACTGTACATTATATACTTATATATCATACACTGTATCTGTGACATATTATAAACAAGCTCTACTTCTTATCTTTGAGTCAGTCTCTTAACTTCTGTCACTTGTCCTTCTCTCATCTCGGCCTCTTTTATCTGCCGTCTCTCCTTCCTGCCGCCTCAGAGGAAAGTGCTTCTCCGACTTCCTCCTGACACGACAACAGACGCTACCTTGGCTCGGTTTGCCGACGGTGATAAACGGGATGGCTAATTAAAAGGCTCTCTGATAGCTCTCCTCTGCCTTTTTAATTTCCCCTCCTCAACTACCGCTGCAGATTATACCTCTCTTTATACCTCTGACGCACTTTCACTCGTTGCTCGTCTTTTATTCTGACAGTGTGTCTGTCCGTCTCTCCCACCGTGCACACACAGGTTTACACACAAACATTTCACTTTTTTTCACTGAGAGTAAACGACATATAAACAAGCCCAAACACAAACACGACAAACAACACTATTCAAACAGGCAGATAAAAGGGAGGCAGGAGCGTTTTGTTTCGAGTTGTGGCTCTAAGGAAATGAGTGACAGCGAAGACACAGGCAGAAAAAGACAAAGAGCGAGCAAGATGATTTGTGAATGTGTGTTTGTGTGTCTAAAAGACACACAGGATGTAGTGAGAGAGCAAACCATTAATAATAATATGCCGTGTCTGACGAGGCCAGGTTGCGTATTTTTTGGCTGACATTCACTTTGCGAGCTCATCTAATGCTCCAACACGTGCAGGAGATTAGGGCACACTCGGAGGTGTGTGAATGTGTGTGTGAGTGTGACACGGACAAAGAGAAGATGAAAGGAAAAAAAGAGGGAATTGGAACAAAGTGGGGTGGAATAAAGAGGGAGGCGAGGGGGGAGAAATACTGCTCTTTAACAGCGAGTAAAGTGAAACTGATAATTATAGAATTATATTTTTTAAAAAAGACTCCTTTCCTTCCCAGGTGAACTTTATTTCACCTCTTTTTCAGCTCTCTTGCTGCCAAATCCACTCATTCACTCACCCTGTGTCCTTTCATCTTTCCTCCCTGCCCTCCTGCGTCAGATCCTCTCCGAGTTTGACTTTTTACACCCCCACCCTTACATGCTTTCTTCCTCTTTCACCTCCTCTCCTCACGCGTATTTCCCCCCCTTCTCTTGAGTCTCCTCTTCCTCTCTTATCTTGTTTTTCCCGTTGCCTCCCTCCAAGAGGCCGATCGATAACAGCTGAGCGAGGAGACGCCTCACTGTTGACTTTTTAACACATATCAAAACTGACCTCATAACCCTCTTTATTTCACTCCACACATCTTCGTGCAGGGTTCATTTATTGCCATGATGACACTCCACTGACTTCTATTCCTGACCAACACTCAACCTTTACTATGCTGTTAAAATGGCTAAAATGTCAGACAATTGTAAATCTGTCAGTTCTTATTGTCGAGTTAAAACTGAAGCTCCTCGAGTGTCCGATTTAGGACGGCAGCAAAAGCCACTGAACCCCATTAGGTCCCATATTAAAAGCTAAAATATTTTTACAGCAGAAATTAAGAGCCTGGTTCAAAACATGTGTTGTAATGGAAATTAAAAACATGTATTCATTTACATAATTAGGGGTATGGCTGAGTTGACTGACAGGTGGACGCTCTTCAACTATATAAAGTGTGTCTGGATATTTCTCTTTGTCTGTGTACATGGAATTCTTTAAGGGGAAGAACCAGGATTTTTATACTTATTAAGTTCTCCATCAGCCATCGTGACAAAAACCAAAACATCCCTCCAAGCCTGCTGTTAAAGCCTGGGATTACATGTGTAGTCAATTTCAAAACATCAGCATTTATGCACATAGAGAGTGCTGCTGAAACTAAGTTGTCGAAGCAGACCAACTTTCTGCATTTCATTCATTTTTAAAGACTTTTTAAAGGCTACGGCCTGCGAGTTCAGCTGGGAATCACTTATTACAAGACACCCTACTGACTATTCATGCAGTCACATTTCAACTCTAATCCACTGAGTCATCACTCTATGATTGATGCCTGTGCTTAAAAATGGATGACTTTGATAACCAAAAAGACAAATAAAAGCGACAGAAAAACAGTGGACAGAGTTTATCAAGCTATGGGACCAAAGAAGATGTAGTAGTAGGTCAGTCAACCTCATGTGCACCAAGCTGCAGCAGCAGCACAGCATTCTGCCGACTCAGCTTTTTCTCTTCCCTTAGCAGAAATGACTCAGCATTTCTAAGGAGCTCTTGGCTGTTTGGTTTCTGTTGCGGCTGAAAGTACTTAAATCAAATACGGGATAAAGACTCTTTCCGCCTTGTGAATATTCCCTTAAAGGACAATAAGTTGGGCTGTGTGAATGCAGTGTTAATGCTAAATAAGTATCATCCGAGACAAGGAAGAGAAGTGAAATAATACCAGGATGTCTGGGTTTAAATTTCATGCACACTCATGTGTTTTATGTATTAAATGTCAAACAAGGTTTCTGTCCTTAGACATCAGATGGATGGTCAACGTGATCAAAATATTCATGCAGCATTAAAGTCAGCTGACTTAGTTGGAAAAGCTCAAAGCTCTTACCTGACAGGGGCGATATCGGGATCAAGAAGGTGGTTCACACGTCAGCCATGGCGAGGCCCAGCTGTTGCACGGGGACGATCTCCACTTCATCATTTGTACTGGACTGCATCTGCTCACTTCCTAAAAATAGAAGGGGAAAAAGAAAGAGATTTAGTTAACTTGCCTGTTTTTGGATAAATCAAGGTTCTTCTTATCTCTAAAGTCTGCTAGGGGCGAGCCCAACAAACACAGGACTTTCATTCAGACGACTGTTCGGTTCAGTTGAAACAGACATTCAACGTCGACTTGTTTCAGAAGCTCCTGGACGAGCTTTGACGACCGCTTGACACGCGGCACCTGGTACGGCCAAAAACGTTGGACTTTCTTCTCAAACTAGAGATTTCTCTCCAAAGTCCAGGTGGGCCTTTTAACAAGGGCTCAGGAAAGTGAGGCACCATTCGTCGTGATGGGATCTTCCCTCCTACAGGACGAGTGGAGGGGACGTCTTTGAGTGCTGCGTCCAAGTTGAACATTTTGTAACTTCTGTGCAGGTCAGGATAAAAACAAAAGATTTGTCATTTTACTGAGACCTGAAACTCAAATGTCTTTCTCAGAAGAAAACCCCAAAAAAGAGCTGACTGAAACAGCCCAAGCTCTACATACAAGCAGAGGAAACGCTTTCATGTTACAGTTTTATCTCTGCATGCCACACAAACAAACAGAGGGAAGATTAAGGTTCCCCGGCTGGGTCTAACTGTTCAGGTTTTATTTATGATAATGCTTTCAGCACCGTGCTCCGTGACTTCCCTCATACCGCATGTGCACAGCTCACTGGGATTTGTCTATACGTTAAATCTCCCATGAGCCATTTCACTATGCAGCCCCATGTCCAGAGGCTTATTCACATCAGTATCGCTACACATAATGTACACACATTAGCCAGGAAGTATGGGTAAGCATGTCGGAGGAGTACGAGGAGGTGGGAGGATGGAGGGCAAAGTAGGAGACGCAGACCAGATGTGGTATATTTCCACATGTTAAACAGGACACATGGGCAGATTTAAACCATTTTAAAAGACATCTATTTGCGCTTTCTTTCATTCAACCTTCCTCCTTTTTACTTTATTATCTGCGATTTGCTACATCAGGCTATTTTATCTCAATAAATTAGCTTAAGTGACCCGGCGTATTGAACAATGGGGACGCATTCATCACAAGGAATGAAGCCGTGAAGATGAATAATGTTCTGTAAAGAGGAAGCTGTGTCATTACTTTATTCTAGTGGGTATACATGCAGATGTAGTCCTTCAGGGGAACATTTTACTGTTCTGTGTCTGATCTTGTATGAAGTTGTAGTCCCTCTCCCTCTTTGGAGACTCAATAATGAATATGGAAATGTTTTTTTCACATCAGAAGTTTAAATGCGCCAAGCGAGACATCTCAGACCTCACTGAAAAGTCCATGCTTGTTCGAAGAGCGTCCACCAAGCGGCAACTTTCCGTTTTTTTTTAAAATAAGAGTCGCAGCCAGTCGAAGCAGAGACGCGGCGGAGGAGGACCCAATTGCAGAAACAAAAAGAGGATTCATTTTAACAAAAGGCAAAAACCAAAACTTACCAAATAATAAATCCACAATGAATGTCCACAAGAAGAAAACACAGGAAGCCACAAGGAGTCCCCAAAAACATGAGACATCTAAGTGGAGCGAAAAACACAATGAACTGACACAAAGGGGAAGAAACACTGAGACGAAATATACACCGCTGTAATCAAACAAAGGGGAGACTGGTTCCACAGGTGAGGACAATCAGGGCAATCAGACACACAGAGCAGCAATGAACACTGAGGACATCAACAAAGTCAAACCTGACACTGAAAACACAATCTAAACAGGATATTACAAAATAAAACTGGAAACACTAAAGACTAAACTAAGAAACACTAAACACAAAGCTAGGAAACATTAACACACGAGAGAAATGAGAACTTAAACAATCCGTGCGACCTCACTGTAACAACAACACTTACTCATATAAAGCCCTACAGTAAATCATCATGCATATCACTTTAAGCCAGCGGCTGCCTTTTGCAGATCGATGTCCAGCTAGATGACTTTGAAGGATTCTTGGATCTCATCATGATAAAAAGGCAAGACCAACATACACAAACACATGCACGTATTCACAAATCATCACCCAGAAAAGTTCATTTCCTCCTTTGTTCTTAAATGAGGCTGCAGTTTTCACAACCATCTGTCTACTGACAGCATTTAACACACACACACACACACACACACACATTTGCAGAGAAGCTACAGAGTCTGTGAAAAAAAAACACATTCACACATACTTTTGTCTCACTCCTTCACAGACACTCCAACACAATATTCATACACTGCTTCTTTCCTCTCTCACACATTCAAACAAGCACAACACCAAGTACACTAAGTCTCTCTCTCTCTCTCTCTCTCTCTCTCTCTCTGCCCTGGAAGCAGCCATGAACACACACATCCCACTCGCAGTAATGAGATGTTTGGTCTCTTGAGCCCGTGTGTGTATGTTTGTGTGTGTGTGTGTGTGTGTGTACGCGTGTGTGTTTGGCTGGTGGGACACAACACTAGCCATACGGGCATCAGGGGAAAACTCCAGACTATTATAAACAGCCTGCAGAGAGACAGAGCGATACACACACACACACACATCATCTTTCTCTGTCTGTCCTCACACTGCACACAAGGGAGGATGAGAGGGGAGGAAAGGGAGGAAGGTGAGGTGCAGGAAGGGGAGGAGGTAGCAGAGGTAAAGTCTCCTTGCTGTCTCCAAATCCATCAGGAAATGTCATGATGGGTTTTATAGGAAGAAGTCTGACTGCGTGCAGTTTGGGGCAGGAATAACTGGAGGATACAATATTTATGAATTTATGAGAAGACTGTGGAAGGTATAGAATAGAGATGTGCCCATAGGCAACTGTGCATAGGTCAAGGTTGTGATAAAATGAAACAAAAGGTTGGGATAAAAGGCGAGAAAGCAAAGAGAGAGTCTTTGAAGTAACACATGAATAACTGAGCCTTTATAAAAGCAGCCAAGTCTCTAATTACAGCAGACTGTAAGCTGTAAACGACTCGAGATGGACACTTTGTTCTGTAGTTTTCAAAGCAACGTATATTCTGAAGATGCTTTCTCAAGCACATTATTTGGGTATATGTCGTAACTCGTAATTTGTATTGTGTTTTTAATCCCATGTAAAGCGTCCTTGAGTGCTTGGTAAGGCGCTGTGAAATAAAATGTATTATTATTATTATTATTATTATTATTATTATTATTATTATTATTATTATTATTATTATTATTAACCATTGACAGTCAATATTAAAAGTCCTATACTAAACTAAGTCTACTCAAGTACTGCCACTCAATGCAGGCTCTCTCTGCTGCCTGTGTTTCTGACACTCAGACTCCCCCACGAAGGGAAAAAAGAAAAACAACTCCCACCCAGTGCAACACCAGTTTACTACATTACTCGGACCAATCGGCGTCACATGCATGTCACTGCTGCTGATAACAGACATCGTTTTCCACACAATACACCTGAAGACAGTGAAGTTTAGCAGCAGGTTCTCTCTGAAGGAAGTAATAAGTTGTGTGCCTTATTTTTTTTTCTTTTGCAAAGTCTGCTGATTCAATCCATTTTTATTTTCCTCTTTTTGATATTTAATCTGTGCACCTCAGAGTCGCTCTCTCATCCACCTGACTCCTCTCTCTCTCTCTCTCTCTCTCTCTCTCTCTCTCTCTCTCTCTCTCTCTCTCTCTCTCTCTCTCTGCCTCTTTCCATCTTTTCCTCTATTTATCGCAGTGGGAGCTAATGTGACCTTTATGTGCTGTCAGCTCGCCGCTCGGCCGTCAATCATCATCTGCTCCCATTACAACAGCTCTATCAGGAGCTGTCAGCACCACGGGGCTGCCAACCCGCTCCTCCATCCACGTGCGCCGCCCACCACCCACCGATTGAGAGGGGAAACGAATGAGTGACACTGCGAAAGAGAGAAAAAGAATAAGCTAACGCGGATTGTTTGTCACGTCTCTGCTCGTACATCCCCCTCTTGTTCATTTCCCCAATCATCCCTCGTTAGTGTTTACTCCAAAGGGAGACGGCAAAGTCCCAACCAGCCAGACAGAAAGAGCGAGCGAGCGAGAGAGAGAGAGAGAGAGAGAGTGCTATCTGTTCATAGCCTCCATCACTTCTCTACTGTCTCTCATTATAACTTTTAGTCCTGCTGGTGGAGCTTCACTATCTCCTCTCCGTCTCTGTGTTTACCTGCAGTGGGAGCTCACTATCTCTACCTTTGTCCTGCCTTTTTTTCTCCTCGACTTCCTTCCTTCCTCTTGTGGCCCCTTTTCCCGTCATTGCCTCCTCTGTTTGTTTATTCTGACGTATCCTTCCATCCCTCCTTCTCCAGTTGCCTGGCACTCACTGCTCCCGTCTCCTTTCAAACTTTTTTTCAGTTTTTTTTGAAGGACTTTTATTTTGTATCCCCACTTACTTCCTTGTCTTTTTTTTCCCTCCACACACCTTCTGTCTTTTCATCTTCTCTTTCTTCCTCATCTCATTCTCAACTCTTATTCTTCCTTCTCTTCTTTGCTGCTTTTTCAAACAAAATCCTGCCAAAAACACACATACACACACCTACGCACACACACACACACACACACACACACACACGATCGCAAACGTGCAAATGTTAATCAAAATATTTACAGTTTACCTCACACACATCATCACACAATTACATGAAATAGCTTGAGTAACAGCTGCTGTGTGAATGCGTGCGTCTGCCAGTTGATTGTTTTTGCACACAGTGTATTAATGAAAAACCGACTACACCTGCTTCTTTTCTCATGAATTCACAAAGAGAGAAAACAATAGCTCACTGGGAAATCTAATTTAATAGATCTTTGTTTTCTTTCTCAGTAAAGATTGCCAAGTTTTCAAGAGAGCCATACAACTTTGGCTCAAACTTGAAAGTTCGAGTCTCCCTCGGAAATATGACTCCAAAACTTTAGCTCATGTACAAATATGATAAAGATTTTCTTAACCACAGGGGCGGATGAAGAGGAACTACAAGACAAAGAGAAGCTGTGCCTTCCTTGAGTGTGTCCTCTTGAACACAGATAATGTCTTCTACGTGGAATACAAACTCATCTTTTCTTGTTAATGTGATTTTCTTAAATGCGCCCCAGTGCACCAGTCTTAAATATCCGACTGGTTCTTTATCAGTGCTGGAAGATGTTGGAGTGTGGCTCAGTTGGGAGAGGGTTTGGGGTTCGATCCCCAGCTCCTGCAGTGACATGTCTGATGTTTCCTTCAGCAAGATATTTCCTCCAGCTTCTTCGTCGGTGAATACAATAATGTGGAGTAAAGGTATAGTAAACAAAAATATCTAAATGTATTAAAAATGGACTTTTACATAACCTCAAATATTTCAACAGTTACCAAATGTTTAAAAAAGTTTTGCTCGTTATTCATGGCAGTTTGGACCTGGTTGGTTGACATATTCGCTGGTTCTGAATCAAACATGGTTCCTCTCTGTCTCTCGAGCGTGCACACGAATGGAAGTGCACGCTGACGCATGTGGTGTCATCAAACCTGAGTGTGACCGATGTGTGCCAGCGTGGCAGGGAGCAGCTGTGTGATCTTTCTTTTTGGCTGGTTGGCTTTTACAAGAATAAAATATACTGTATATATAAAAATGGACGCCTCATCCAAGGGAGTCAAAGAGGAAACCAGTTACACACCGACAGGCGATTTAAAAAAAAAGAGAGACGTGTTTATGTTTGAAACGAAAACAAACTTGTTCATCTCAAGCAAAATGAATATAATGTGCATAGCGGAGAAATTGACCTGCAGACAGGGGAGGCAGGTAGACAGGCTGACAGGCAATGAGGGCGTGAGTGACAGGCTGCAGATGGAAATAGAGGAGGGGGAACTATGACCCTATCAATTGGATGGCTCCATCAAAAACCCCACACCGCCTCTCAACTCCACTTTTCCACTTTCCTCTCAAGCTCAACTCCACTTTCATCTAAGGGAAGATTCTCCATATGAAGGGAATGAAGAGCACTTCAAAGACTAGATGAATCAGCCATTAACCCTGCTGTATCTCCCCTCTCCAAGTCTTCCTCTCTCTGAGACTGTCAATAGGATCAACCGGCTCTGTGTGCTTGAAGTTGGACTATAAACACACACACACACACACACACACACACACACAATGGAATGGAATTTGTCCATTACATAATTTTTGACATTCCCATCAACTTTCTCAGTACTTTTTTAAGCACTATTTAACTAATGTTAGCATGCTAACAAATGCTAACAACGGTAAAAAAGTGTGACGGTAAAACATTTTTTGGCTTCCAAGGGTTCGATAGATTCATGAACAAAAGTTAGCAAACTCATAATAAAAAAAAGCATTTTAAGGCAGCAGGCTCACATGAACTGCTTGTCCCTGCAGACTTTGGCAGTAATCAATATTGCAAGAGGGTGAGTCGCCTTTTTCACCCGTAATAGACAAACAGTAACTGTCAATGAGGCGGGTGAGGGTTCACACTGAACCAAGGGTTAGCTGGATGTGTATCTGAATGTATATGAGTGTGCTGGAAGGTGGAGCTATACACCCGGAGCATTGACATCAGGCAGAGGAACAGATGGTGTTTCAAGTGTGTGTGTGTGTGTGTGTGTGTGTGTGTGTGTGTGTGTGTGTGTGGTGTCCTCAGGTGGCTGAGGGAAGGGATGTGAGGTGAGCTGATGATGATGTGTTGTTCTCATTATGAAGCCCAATGCTCATCTCTCCTGAACCACTTCCCTCTATCCTCTCTTTAAGCAAACAAATCAGAAACCCATAAGAGAAAAGCTCGACTAAATCTCTCTGTCGGCCTTACCATGTTCTTTTGTCCCAACTTCATTAACTAAGTAGACCTTTCACCTCTTCTTCTTCTTTTCCATTTTGTTCACCTCACAGTATCTTGATGATGGGATGTTTTGACGAGTACACACTTTTTTTTCTTCTTCTTTTTTTCTTTTTAAATGACACAGGCTTCGTGTCTCTTTGAACAAAGGAGCAGACCAAGGATCCCTGGGTAAAACAGGCTTATTGTGGCTCACAGAAGGCTGGGATTAGAGGCCACAAAAAAAAATTCATTATTTAAAAAGCTGAAACCTCACACAGCGAGCGTTCAGAGCACCGTGCCTGTTTTCAGGGATTGACTCTAATACGGACTCAACATGTTGAAATGTTGCAATACACCGCCACAAAACTTGCTTCACCATTTAAACCACCAACCAAGAAAAGGGATTGATGTCCTGTAGACGACTGTACACATTAAAATTATGAGCATTCACACGATGTGAGGACCTCGAGTTTGCATTTTTCAAATGGAGTTCGAAATGGTTGAAAACTCTGGAGACTTTGCCTTCCGACTTAATGACTTGTTTTTTCTGTATTGTTTGGATTTTACTTTAACACCTACGTGATGAAGGTGGAGGTCGCTGGTAAATGCCACACTGTTTTTTTTTTAGTTTCCCAACATAGTTTCGAGTGCTGATCCCATTCTATACACATTTATTTGTTCTCTTTTCCTTTGCACCTCTCCTGTTTTCTCCTCTAACTTTCTCTAATTGCTTTATTTTCTCTCTCCAGTTTTCTCCTTTTTCATCAATTGCTTTTTTTTTTCTCAACTGTCCTTTTCTGTCTTTTTGTCCCCAAAACTCTATTACAAGTTTCTTTTCCCTGCTGTAGTGTTATTGACTTCACTTCCCAGGTGCAACTGTCAATCAGTGTCAATAAAACCCAGTGAAGTTTGACATCTTTCTTATTTTCTGTTGATGAAGCCTGACTATGCACAGCTTGTAAAATCAGGATAAGAATCTGATTTAAGACCTTCTATTCATCCCTTATAACCTTGTAACTTTAGTACCTTTTTATTTTCTCCATCTTTTCTCCCTCCTTTCTTTGTTCCTTCACCTGCTCCTCATCTCATCATGTCACTAATCTCTCTCCAGTCCCTCTGCTGTTTGTCCCTGTGGGCTGCAGGTCCCCGAGGGACAGAAGGAGTCGAGCTCAGGTGGGTACATTGTGTCCTTCCAGCATCTCTCTCTTAGCTTACACACACACACACACACACACACACACACACACACACACACACACACACACACCTACACACACACACACACCTCAGCCTGTTCCTGCATAGGCCGATTCTGAGTTAATGGGATGAGTTCTAATTAATTTTGCTGCATCAGGGGAGGCAAGTGGATAACACCAGGAGAGGGGGAGGAGAAAAAAAAGAGGCAGAGAGAGAAATGTTGAGGGTAAAGTCTGAGAGTAAAAGACTGCGCCAGAGAGGAAGACTGGATAGAAATAGAAAGTTAAAGAAAGGGGACGGTAGACTTTATTTTAGTTGTGAAGATTGAAACATTACAGATGGGAGAGTCGTACACCTTCTGTCAGTGAGGGTAAATGTCGCCGAATGAAACAAGAAGACAGAGACTCAATCTGAGTTGATCTCCCTCACAAGTCACTCTGTTAGAGTAATTGTATTTACCTGCCACTGTGGCTGCTAGGCTGAATAATCAGTGTTGCCTTGTATGTGCACAGCAACCAAAAGTGCCTGTTTAAAAGAGTAACGGTGTGACAAAAAAATCCATGTCATAACCAAAACTAATCTGTAAAGCAAATCCTATTTAGACTTAGTGACAAGGACAGAATTGGTCATTTCAGTTGAGTGAGGTCATAGCGAACCGCCTCCACCCCCCTCATGCACACTCCAACGGTCTTGCCTCGTACTGTGCAGTCTATATAAACATGGCACAAAGAGTAAGCTCAGGAGTGTTTGGTACATCATTTCTTTGTTGTAATGTGGCTTCTTCACAAATCGTATACTGTTGGAATGACTGTTTATTTCCCTTTGGCAGAGAAGATTTGGCACTTTTTTTTTCACAACCTCAGCTCTGCTGCTCATCCCACAAATGTGCCACCATTTAAAATAGCACCCATGAAAAACGTGCCCAATCTTCTCTGCCAAAGGGACATAAACAGGCTTACCAACTGGATACCATTTAATTCCAAAATTAATTATGACAACAAGAGAAAGAATATATAAAACTTAAATTTACTAAATTTCCTTACTTTTTGTGCCATTTTTGAATTGTGATTTTTAATCAAATTGTCATCAAACATTCGCCATTCTCACAGTCTTTCACAGTCACACTTTTTCTTCAGCAAAAAGTAATCAAACTTTTCTTTTTATTAGACACTGAATAATAAAAGTCAACTTGTAGTTAAAGGGTTAATGTACTGGTGTACATGAATCTCTCTTTTTGTCAACAATGAAAGCCCTTGCCTGTCCCTGAAGGCAGCTGGACACATATGTGAGTTCCATCTGCAACCTCAAATATGAAAAGCGATGCACCATTATGCAAAATGATCCATTGTGGTTACCTTGATTAAATCATGCACAGCCGTCAAGCTGCTGGATGATATCCACAAAAGCCTCTCTCCGTCTCTCTGCACAATTACAGTCTATCGTTTTAGCTTCACTTCCTGGATCAGTGGGGACGCAGTTCGCCAGGTTCACAATGTAAACAGTTTTGTTCCTGTCCGGTCACGATGAGGTGACGCTGCTTGTCATAGCCACACTGCATGTGACTATGACAAGCTTACCTACATCAGAACTGCTTGTTTCACGTTTCAAATCATTACTATAAACCTTCAAGAGTTATTGGAAGAAAACAGCTCACAACCCCTGAAGGGGAAGCTAGTAGCATACAAACGGGAAAAATATATTTCAGCTTTTTCAAAAGGAAAATAAAACGAGAAAATTAATAAAATCTTGAAATAAAATCTTTATCTATGGTTGTTCTAATTCTACTTGGTGTTTTATTACATGTTGTATTGCTTTGATTTAAAACTACTTTTAGTTCTGGCACCATGGTCATGTTTCATACAAGCAGGATGCTGAAAAAAAATATTTTATTGAGGAGTTTGAAAACAGCTTTCCAACATTTGTTTGCTTCCTTTAGAGAAAACTTGTGGTTTCACATCAGAGAGCCGGGGCCGAATCAGACATCCCCTTGACTTTGAGCCCGAACTCTGGTTCATTTGATCAGTTTGAACACAAACGTACCGTGCTTGCACCGTACTCTACTGTGCTTGAAGAAGCAGTCTTGTGCCGATTCATGTCTAGTCAATTAGAGTCTGCAGGAGATGTAAACCCAAACGTGCTCAGACAAGGACTTGGACAGCTGTATGATGTAATCCTAAAAGGCTCCTGCTGCTTCAAAAACCAGCACAGGCCCATTTTATCCCCTGAGCTGCACAGAAATAACAAAAACATCCACAGTTAACAGGATGGACACAACCTGCTTTTTCTTCTTCCTGCTTTTGGCGGATTAGCAAACCAACTATGTAAATGGTCAATGGACTTTTCTGGTCTTCTGACAATTGACAGTAACATGTGTCCACATCTGTCATTCTGCTCGTGCACTGTAAAAAGTAAAAACAATCCATAGCCCCATAGGTGTAAAATTAAACCTGATGGATATAAACATCGAGAGCTCAAAACATCAATATCTTCCAAAAATTAAAACATATAAACAAAACTTACCAAGCATGCTTTAAACTGTGAGATAATGTTCGAAAACTATCAGCCGTCACATGAGAGATTTTCACATTACTGTGATGATATTTACAGCACACACATTATGAAATACTCATTAGAATAATTTGTGGCAGGACTTCAGAGATGCTTTGTGTACTTATGCAGAGTAGTTACAGATAGAACCCTGAAACTATGGGACAAACTTACTTTAGGCCGTAGCTTCATGAATTACACATGCAGCACTGTGGCCTTGGCAAACACTTTATGATGCGTGTTTATTTGCATGCATTTTATGTGAGAATAAGTGGGAAAATATTGACCTCCCAGAACAAGGTTATCTTTTAATTGCTTGATAGTGGTGGTTACATAAGATGAAACAGCACGCAGGTAGGGAATAAATTGCCTATTAATTAGAAACATCATATTCCAATTTAGACGCTTTGTTTGCATGTTGTTGTTGTTGTCGTCTGTTTATTGAAGTGCAAGATGTGTAATGAAAAATCCTTACTGTGACACAATACCCCACTGTGTCTCCAGCTGGTAAAGCCTTAGTTCTCTAATGTAACATGGCTACATGACATCTTCATCAGTTTATTCCTACTAAAGAAGCCCATGTGGACTCAGGGACAGCCTCAATGGAAATCAACTCAACCCTCCCAGTGCATGAGTCTGCATCAACCCTGTACTTGAAGGTTAGTCTAACCACCATTATAAATAGTGAGGGCTGCCCCTTTAAATCCCATGGTTTTCCCACAGTATCATTTGGTTAGTCATCACTCTGTGGGTTTGCTTATTTTAAAGCAGTTTAAATTAGAGGGGCAAAACTATGCTTAGGTGTTTCTCTATGAAGAGTACTTTATGACTTTAAAAGTCTTCTTCAAGTTGACTTAAAAACCCAGGATAATGGGTCGGGATGCGACAATGCATTGGTTCAACATCTACAATTGGCCTTGTTGACAGATATGAGCACATCTGCAAATAATCTGATATTAACCAAGGCCAGAAGCAGATTTTTATTGGTTGTGCTGTAACACTGGCAGAGGGAGTCAGCTGTTGGAAAAACTCTGATCCGTTTTCATGGTTACACATGAGGGAAAAGGTTGGCAGTCATACACCAGAAGTAGTAATAGTTTTAATGAGTTTTGCTCGGAGAGGGAGAACGGCAGGGCTTTGCAAAGAGGAAACATTTTTTGCACTGTACTGGCTTTATTGTTCAGCAATGGGGTTTGCTCAATGGTTACATACTGTCCATCCCTATGAAATAGCCAGACACATGCATGCTATAACTTCAGCACTGGCTTTCTGGACTTTCTTGAAGGCGTTTTTATTTTAGCATTACATCATAAAAGCCATTTCAAGAGGAGATGAAGAGGGGAAGAAAATGGTAACAGAACAAGCTACATAGATTTCTTCATTACATTTGCTTTCTGAGTTACTGTATTTCTTCAGTTTGGCTTCATGGATTGTGGCATCAATCTCAAAAGTAATTTTACTTAAATTTATGATGGGATTAACCAGGGATCCACTGCTTTGTATGGTTCCAATGAATTCAAAAATCCATACATCTGAGCTAGCTTAATCCATCATGTCTAAAAGGAGTGAAGTAAGTCAAGCACAAAGTGTGTGTATTGATCACCAGCTCACTTTATGTGACCAGCGGCTAGATATGTTTTAATCTCACACTGGCCATTCGATGAAGCTGTGACATAGTGATGCTGTGTAAAAGCATTAAAATTAGACGAAAAAATGATTTCCTCCAATTCTTAACATGACTTCAGAAGAACAATTTTGCTTCCTGGATATAGTGCATTGGGCCAGCTGTTTAATTCAGAAATGAATTCAGTGTTAGGTGTTGAACCCTGTGTCTTCCATGCATGTATCCATGTAAAGATTCATATGGGTGAGAAAGTCTGTGTGTGATCGTCTCTGACTGACAGCGCCTGTGCTTTGTTCTAAACTTTGACTCGAACCATCGGAGCAGACAAGAAAGCATGGTAATAAATAGAAACTCTGACAGCTAACAGAGTGTCAAGCTGGGTGTGTGCCACACCTTTTTATGTCTCTCACTCTGGCTTTATCAAATATTGATTGTATAGAAACTCTCTGCAGAGAGCAAAGTGTGAACAAACAAACAGTCAGTCTTTGTTTATTCTTCCAAGTGAAACCTCGCGCTGCGAATATTTCCCTCCGATATTCCCGCGCCATCCATTAAAAACCCAAACTGCGCTCCAATATTTTCAAATTTACGAGATGAGCTTGACAAGTTGCAGTTCAAGATCCGACTCTAGTCCCTCTGCTTGTGGTAAAGTATTGCCCCTTTCAATGTCGTTCACGCCCAGTGTACACTGAACAATGATTGGTATTAAATCACTTGTTTAGACCACAACTCTGAGGCGGTGGAAGCCACATACAGTCACATTCTGTTAGCTCACTCACACACTAATGGAGTTCAATCAAAGTCCTAAACAACAGAAAGAAGCAGAAAGAACAGGATGACGAACAGGATGGCATTGCCTTTTTTAATGTGGTCTCTTTGGGCTTTGATTATGTCATCATTTAGACCAGGACGTTTTTAGAGACAAGTGACCTTAAGAAAATTATTTATTACAATGATAATGAGATTTGACAGAAATGTTGGCGCTTGGACTCTATGGGGTGGATGATGCGTTCAGAGATGAAGTTCTGCTCGTCTTTAGGATAGATCCCCCCCAATGGAGTCGAGACCCTGGAGGTGGAGAACTGATGATTTTATGGAAGAGGACTCTGCTGCTGGAGATGGCGGTGATGGGGAGGTGGAGGTGGAGGGGCACACTAACGCCAGCATGAAAGAACTCGGGAAGAGAAAGAATCATATTTAAAAGGAGAGCTGGGCGATGATAGGCTGAAAACGAGGGAGGAACGCCGTGCTGCCATTGGTTAGATGAGGTCCGCTGACAGGACAGGTGATTAGCCCACAGACAGCCCGAAAATGACAGCGGAAATGTGATAGCGTGAGATGGGGTGAATGAGAAAGACCTGAATTGTGGATCACTTAAAGTCTTCCTTACTGAACTTACGCTGAGCTTCATAAGTTGAACTACCAAAATAAATGTCTCTGTCTATTCAACACTTGGCAAAAGCTGCTTCTACACAAGGATTAGAGGGAGGGAGGGAGGTCCAGTAAAGGTCCCTTCAAGGTGTTCTTGCTCTCATACCCTAGAGGTGATTAGCCATTTCCCTTTGCTCCCATACATCCATACATCATATGGATTGGGTCTGCACGACAGAGACAGAGCGAGAAACTAAGTGTGCACACACCGTTGTGAGGAGAGGAAGGGCACTTGTGCAAGTGTGGATGTGGTCTGTGGTACAGCAGGGTACAGACTTCTATCTCCAGGGGTCGTTGGCTGATAATTAGTTTTGCTCTAATGGCTGCCTGGTGAGGTCAGGGGATTCCTGTAATCCCTCCTCTATCTGTTCACCTCCTGCTCGCCTCTTACTACTAATCTCTCTAACCTATCTCCTCCTGCCCAGCTTCCCCTCCACTCTCCAACATCTCGCCTTCATGAAATCAAATACTTTCCCTCCATCTTTTTCCGATAATCTACCAGTCTGTCTTTCTTGTTTACAACTTATTGGATACACCAATTTCCTCTTTTGCCATTGTATTTCTTTCTTTTCCAACTTTCTCCTTTGTTTCCTCCACAGGGTATTAATAAAAATACATCTGACACACAACAAACACTCTTCCAATTCCCCACCTTACTTTGTTTCTTCCTTTTTATCTCACTCGGCTAGTTTTTGCGCGACAGATCATAGCTGAGAACCTGCAGAGTTGTACTGTGAGTTTTTTTTATTATTCAAGTGGGATTTTTAAATTCACACATTCTCTCTTCAAAGACTGCTCTATGTGAAACATTATCAGACAGAATGGACCATCTGTGCGAGTATCACAAGCTACCCTCGTCCACTTAAAGCTAACAGATGGAGCAGCAGTTATGTACACAGGCAGCCCGCTCACTGTACCTGTTTTTTCCATAGAGGAAGCAGTCACATGCAGTCAAAGAATATGCTTGTGTGTCAGAGGTGGGTTCATTTTCTCATATTATTCATGTAGACTTCAGGGAAAGTCAAGGAACTATTTTAGCCAAAAATGCCATTTGACCGTCTTTACTCAGCCACAATGATTTGAGTTGAATCCGAGAATTTGTGTTTCCTCTCGCCATCCTTTTGGTTGGCTGCAGGTCAAATGCAAAGGTCTATGTGTCAAAGGAAAAATTGAAAAGTGAAAGTTCCCAAGTCGAGAGGGATATTGAAAGACTTTGTGCAAAAAAGATGACACATTCATTGCAGTTGCAAAATAATCATAGCAAGTAGTCATTTTATTTTAAGAGGAGCAAAGAGTACTGACAATTAGCTCTTCAGTCATATGCTGTACAGGTCTTTGGACCACCCACTGACAGGCCAACGTCAATCAATCAATCAATCAATCTTTATTTGTATAGCGTCAATTCATAACAGGTGTTATCTCGAGACACTTTACAAAAAGCAGGTATAGGACCTTACTGTTTGTCTGTTAACATTAACAAAAGAGCAGGTAACAAGACCATGCTTATTGTTTACAAAAAGCAGGTAAAGGACCTGACTTATGGGTATATTACAAGAGCCCAGCTAGCATAGCATAGCAAGTTGAAATCAACCAAAGAGCGAGAACTCTAGGGGCTGAAATGTAAGTAAAATTAAACATTTTCTAAATATTAATATCAGTGTTACACTGTTTTATTTGACTGATGTTTGTAAATGCTGGAAATACTGTAGTATCACTCATGAGAAGTTATCTCATGAAATCAAGGACTAAACAATTATCCTCTTTGAGAAATGTTTGAGAAACACATTTGGTTAAAACCCGAAGCTGCTCGTCTTTCCATCCGTTACTTAGTTTATGTAAGGAAGAAAAAACATCCTCAAACTCTTATATTAGGAATCACATTTCAGCCATTAGACATTATATCAAATACATCCTGGAGGACACAAAAGCACATAATTATGTTAAGTGAGAGAAAGCTGGTGAATGAATAAGTAAATTCCTTCATCTTCTGCTGTCTGCTACACCTGGCTCACCAAGGAGCTCATTTCCAAACGGAGGATTAGGCCTAATTACAGCTTTAATTAGCCAGTTGCTGAGGGCCGCATCCCGCCTCGCCACCGCCACTTATGGCACACAGCACCAACAGACCAGGTTGGATGGGGAGGGAACGGATCAAATGAGATATAATTGATGGCAGCTTAACATTATAAGAGGTGACGATTGGGAAGGCTGGTGCTCAGCTGAGTCACTAAAAAGCAGAGGAGGAGGGGAAGGCTCCTTCATATTTTAGGGGATTTTTTATTTTTATTTTTATTTATTTTTTTAAGGGAAACATGAATGTGACTGTGGCGAATAGCTAAGAAGCATATGCCACTCAAAAAACTGACAGTGAGGAGAGTGATCAAAAGTGTACATTAAATTAATTTTAAAAAAAGACAAACATTTCCACTGACGTTTTTCAGAAATGGATCATGTCACCATCCCATTTCCACTGGGATGAAATTCATTCTGGACTTACTGAGATAATAACTCCATAATTATGTAGCCCTAGGGGTGATACAAATGCTGCATGTACTGTGGAAGGCCAAAGAGATGGACGGACTGATTGATGGACAGACTGACAGACAGAGATGGGGCATCCAGTAATAGAGCTGGCTGGAGTTGGTTTTATAGCCTCATCTTAAAGTCCTAATGGCTTTCTGGTAGACAGAACGTCTGGATTTTCTTCTCTAATAACTTCATTTGTAAAGAGTTCCCAGAACCTTTCTTGATGTAAGACAACATGTTGGAAGAATGAAAGCTTGTGTTTATGGGTATTGACAAAGATTGTAACTTATGACCACAGGTGGGGATAAATCTGACCTTAACAACACAAAGCTCAGGCGATCATTTGGATGTTACAAGAAAAACAACAATGTTTTATGTCCAATACTTCCCCAGGACCCAAAGCTAATATCAACCTTAAATCTTTTTAATACACCATTGCAGAAATGTCAGCTTAACTTATTCAAGAGGATCCATCATGAAACACTGTAGATTTGATTCTGATAGTGTGCTTTCTGTTGGGTCCCTAATAGACTCTTTGACAAGTGAATCCATCATGTTATGTGATAATTGATTAGGAGCTGTGCTGTTGTCACATTTGCCAAAGAATCAATGGGCGCTCGTGTTTAAGAAATTAGATTTCCCCGTTCAAGGTCACAGGCCCATAGCATCCATGTTGTGCTTTAAGGCGCCTTATCTTTAACTGTTCTCTGCTTCTACATTTAAACGTACAGCCGGGTCCAACACAGATTCGACATGAGTCTGGGTCCGCTCGAGAGTTCTGCCTCTTTAAGGGCAGTTTTTCCTTTCCACTGTAGCTTTGCTAAGTGTTGCTGAGTGCTGTGCTCATGACTGATTCATGTTGGCTCCTTGTAAATTATGTTATAAATAGTTCAGTCTCGATGTGCTTCTTGTTGTAGTGTCATGAGGTAACATCGGTGGTAAACTGGCAACAAATGCAAAATGACGATTGAGTGATTTGGAAAACAAAATGTAAAGTAGAGCTTTTAAAAAATAAGATCATTGCTTGTTTCATTTGACTAAAAAAAAATATGCACCAGAACTCCCATTCATTTCATTCATAGCAGATTTGATAAATCGCTATAATGTCACTAGTATCCAAGGTAGACTTACCACAAGCTAGGTCAGACGGAGCACAAATGCTTTTTTGAATGACAACTGTCCTGTTTTATTGGAAAGGTATCCACTTCACTTCTGTCTAGTTGTGATCTGGCGTTATAGAAACTTTAATTAAATAAAATTTACTTGGGGCGCTGTGGTTAGCATGTGTACCCCATGTATGGAGGCTCTAGTCCTCCAAGTGGTAGGCCTGGGTTCGAATCTGACCTGTGGCTCCTTTCCTCACTCTCTTTCCCTGATTTCTTTCCACTATCCTATCTCTGCAATGAAGCCACAAACAGCCCTCACTCGCCCCCCTAATATAATGGTAGGGGAAACGCTGAATACACGATGCAATTGAAGCTCTTTAAGTAGAGGTTTCAGGCTCAGTCAATACCTGAGCAGGTGATCTTCGGTCATGCTTTGACACTTGGATTTCACAAATCATTAAAAAAAAAAACAACAACCCAGAAGTCATCTTTGCACATGGGAAAAAGAAAACCAAGCAGACAAGGATGAGACAGTTGTGCAATTACAGAGTGAGAGCAATTTCAAGATGAGCAAGCCTTCATGAAATCTGTCTTTGCACACACACACACACACACACACACACACTCACTCACACACAGCTCGGCTGAACAACCTTCAGGTCAGGGAAGTGGGCTTGCACAGCCCACAGAGGGCCACAGTGAGGTTAAGGACACCCACGTGCAGAGGAAAAGATCATCTATCTGTTTTAGTCCTCGCTGTTATTGTTCTTTTTCTTCCCTCACTCATCTTGAACACTTGACCTTCTCTCCAGCCCTCATCTCCTCTACCTCATGACCTCCTCTCAGGGTATGAGAAAATGAGGAGAAGGGAGACAGAGACAGAGAGAGAGAGAGAGAGAGAGAGAGAGAGAGAGATTTGAAGATAACCGAAACAAGGCCCTGAAAATAAACAAGCCAGTCGGAGAAATGAGGCAACGATGAAGGGCAGAGAGGACAGGAAATCCACAGGAGTCAGGGAGGTGAAGTGGGACTATTCTGCCTCGCCTTCTTCCACTCTATCTCCCTCTTCTTCGCTCAGATGTGTCAGGGAGGAGCAGAGGTGAAGGGAGCCCAGCAGGTATCTGGCCTCAGCGCAGCCAGGCCAAGGCCGCCCTGCACCACGCAGCTGAAGGTAAAATTTGACAGGTTAGTACCTCTGTGTTAACATGACTTTAATTCATCTTGGTGTTCAAGTATAAACTTGATCAATTAAATGCAGAAATGCCAAAATACGGAAACTACTACTAATGTGAATATGTCTTCCATGTTTTCTTGTTAACCTTCATTTAGAAGTAGAAGAGTGAGCTCTGCCAGGGGGAGCACACAGTGAGTGTTACAGGTGAACACAGAGTCAAGGAAACGAGACCGCAGCTATCTGCCAGCTCCGCTCGGTGTGTGCCGGCTTCATATCTTTTGGTTCAAGTCCAAACTCTTTTAAAGGGGAATAATGAACAGGAAATAACGGCAATTAATGAAACAAGCCAGAACAGCGAGTGTCTCTCCCTGCTTAGTTCTGCACTCAGGGACTTTTTTTTCTATCTGCAAAACTCAAGGTCTCCGAATGATCCCCACGTAGCATCTCCTCCGCAGGCCTCTGCACAAATCAGTATTTGTTGAAACACTCACACAAAGTTGCACCTTCATCCTAGAAATAGTTCCTATTTCCCCCAAGAAGTAGTTGGAGCTGTTGGCAAACACAAGCGGAAAAAACTGAGGAAAGACAAAAGTTTGAATGTTTTAAACTTGAACATCAAAACCTTCCACTTTCAACATGCTGCTATTCTCTGCAAACCTCAACTCATTTCAAAGCCTGCTTCTGTCCACGTGCTGTCACTTTCAGTCCGAATGGGAGATGAGTAACAGTAATGGTTAAACTAGTCATTTATTAGTGTGTCATATCTGTGATATCGAAGTTGATCAAAAATAATTGTGATATATAAAAATGTGCTGTAATCGTGAAGCCCTGTAACTGAGTGGATCCTTGCCTCGGGGCGTGAATGTGTAGATGTGACCTGCAGTGTAAAACACTTTGAGGGAGTCAGAAGATTGGAAAAGCGAATAAAAGCTCAAGTCTAATTTACAATTTACCGTTCACTGAGCTAAACTAGGTGCCCCTGGTCTTTTTTGACTTAAAATAAAAGCTGAGAAAAAAATAAATAACAAATTCACTTCAGAACAATTCTCACAGCTTGCTTTTCTTTTTCACATTCACAGTGTCTGTGAAGTGCACTGATTGAGGCCAGAATGAAAAGCAGTGTAATCACCCTGTAGTGCTCGATGAATGCAGCTGCTGCTATTTGGAAGTATAGACCTCCACTGAGTCAGCTTAATTGCTGTACAATGGCTGTTTGTGGATTTTTAGTCAATCATGATGTCTCAGTTGTCATTAGCGGCTGCTGCGAGCCATTCGAACATTTCAGGAAATGTCCTCATCTGAAAATGACCACTTACAAGTTTACTTACTGCTGACAGTTATTTTACATGGGTGGAATTAAAGCTCAGAGGATTTACAATGCGCGTGTCAAAACCGCAGGCAGAAGCTCCCTTAATGTTTGTGTTTGTTGATTTAGCTGTAGCAGTTAATGTCAGTTTACCACTGCAGACGTGACATTTGGTTTCAGAAAGGAGCTTTGCAAAAGTGAAAGCTACGAGGCTGCTTCCTTTCACACGTCATCAGTGCCAGAAAAAAAAAAAACCCCAACAAACAAACAAGAGCCAACCCTGTTAGCAGGCTTTAACACCTAAACCAAACACACTGAAATAGAATAGTAAATCCAAATCCTTGATAACCTACTGTACCAACACATTCGAGCACCAGGCCAGTCAAACACTGCCGCTTGGATTGTGTCCCAAGCTTCAAAACATGACCGTCAAAGCTGTCAAGTCAGCTTTCTCAAAAAAAATGCTAATGACTTTCCAAACAAGGCAGTCAGGTCCGAAATAAGAAGAAGCACCATCACGTCAGATTGTCAAAAACAAAGCTTGCAAACTCACACGGTCAGTTTTCATTTAAACTTGGTTAACATTAAGAAACGTTCAAAGTTTGGTTTCCTGCTCTGACATTAAAATGACTGAGATATTTAAAAGTAGGCCGGCATCTAAGCACTCATAACTACACATAGAGAAGATTCAATACATAACATGCACAAATCACTAATGCACAATTTGTGTCCCAACAAGCATTGTCACCTCTCCTAGCTCCATAAACATTGCTTACATAACATTTAATCTCATTCTACGATGTCACCTGACTAGAACATCAAAATACAGAAGAGCACATTTAAGGTTCCTGAAGTGTCCCGTTTTAACACCACATAGGTTTGATTTTTTCAGACTTGAGAGTTGAAAACAAGCCGACTGTACAAAAAAAAAAACCTCAGGCCAGCATGACTAACAACCCGTCGCAGCACATAGTTGACTTTCTTGAGCCAAACGTCTCGGAGTTGAAGCTGCAAGGAACAGGTATTATCAGAACACCTGCAAAAGTTGATCTGATCAACGCAGCAGCTCTCAACCTTTCCTCCTCTCCTCTGGATACTTTCTCTCTTGAAGAATTGGGGCACATTTATCCTCTATAATTTTTCTTCTTATTCCAAATCAATGTCCATCTCCATATCGGTCCCCTTCTTAATATCACTTTGCGACGCGCAGGGTGTATGAGGATCGATGCTGAAAAAGAGATCGGAGATTAAATTAGAATTGAGCGGTGGACCCTTTCATACCGAGGTCCACAGAGGAGAATGGGAGGCGTGTGTGTTCAGGAGGTGAACAGGGGAGTGTGCACCGTGTGTAGATCAATGTCCTCATACACCACAGTGCACCTGTTTAATTAATTAACACATGAATTGATTGGTCGAAGAGCTCGCTGATGAAGGGCATTTGGAAGTTCTAGGAGACATTTTAACTGTAAAATTGATCAGGTTGTCACGACTGCTGCATCAAGACGTCAGAAGGAAAACACACAGAGGACGGTGGAGAGTACAGTACATCAGGGATGGAGGAAAAGGAGGGGGACCGAATTATTGACTGAGGGGTATTAACAATTTTAATATCCTGAAATGATTGGCATTTCAAATGGAAGAAGTTAACAATCCCAAAAAAAACAAAAAACGGGAGCACGAGGGAGTAAAGCTCAGTGCAACATGAGCAAGACAGCACAAAGGATGTTTGAAAAAGTGAGTCACACGATGCTTATAAGAAGTACACAGCCCCCTTAGACTTAAGTATCACCCACAGTCCCCACGCAGCTTTCAAGTGCGGGAGCAGTTTTGTAAAGATGAACAGGGGGACACTTCATTATGAAGACTCACTTAAATAAAAACAAAACGGTCCAATAAAAGTGGATTTGTGTGACTGCGACTCAAATAAAAACACTCTGTATTCCAGAAAACCTGCGTCATCGTCCTTATTTTTTGACGGTTTGGAGACACGTGTGAAGACACAGTCACTGTGAGGAAGGAGCAGTCTGTTACATCTGTCCTGGACAGAGACCACTTTGACCAGAAGCCCAGAAAAATAAAGCTGGAGGTCATGCACCAGATTATTTTTGTAAGTCTTGTGTTTGGTAACTAATTGTGTTTTTCATTTCAAATGATCCTCTTTGTTGTATAAACAAACTAACAGAGGTCACTTACGTAAGTCAAAGTCCGCGTACGTGGAACCGTATCGTCTCCCGCCCCTTTTAGATGGAGCTCAAACCAGATTAGGCCCACAGATTAAAACGAGAGATGAACTTCGACATGGATTTATACGTCAGTAAAGCATCAACTCTGAAATCAGTTGGCACTTGCATGACTACGCTACATCTGCAACCAAAAACCATTCACTATTCTTTATGGGACTTTTCTTTGATTTGATTTTAAGCTGCTTTTTTTTTTTTCTCCCCAGTTACTGTAAAGGGCACGTCAACCTCAAAGTTATCCTCTTACGTGACGCACGAAACGCTTTGTGGACTTTTATGGAGGTAAAAAATAAATCAAAAACGTTTTTTTAATCACGGCTGACTGAGGTTTGACTGACATTGGACAAAGGAGAGAGAGAGAGGAGGAAAGTGTGAGTAATGACGGCTTGCTTTCAGTAAAACTGCAACTTGCACACTGTTAAAAAATACTGAAAGGGAATCAGAGTTTTGGGGGGAATTCCCTCGTTGTGATGTTTTGGCTGCTGGTCTGTCGCTCCAGCTTAAAGGAGATGTGTCACTAATATTCAAATCAAGCCAACATGCCTTTTATTTATCATAATACAAAACTCTTTAGACTCCAGGTTTAAGATCTTGGACATTCATAATTCAGTGGAGGAAAAACTTTTGAACTAAAATATAAAAACATATTATTGAACAGACCCATGAAGGCCATGTTGCATTAACCCATATGTCATATAACTTAAGAGACATACATGCCTTTATTGTTCAGTGATCTCTCCCCAGCTGTGCTATAATATTCACTGTGCAGCTACTTAGCATTCAGTGATAGCTCGCCCGCTGCCCTGTGTTCCCTATCTGTTGTAATTCACTGGTTAAGCCCGTGTTTAATACTGGCCTGCTGCCTGGATATCCAGCCGGGTCTGCTGAGGTTGTTGCAGCGGACCGCGGTATTGCTTCTGATTGACAGAAGGATTATTTATACCTTAATCCCTGCAGACATCCTTAACGACTTCTCAGCCTCTTCCTCACCTGCCCTCACTTCTCCTCGCCAGCTGGTGAGGCGCCCGTCTGCCCACCCAACTCTCTGATCCCTTTCTTTTTTTTTTCTTTTTTTTTTTTTTTCAAAACAGGCTCCTTGTTCTGTACAGCTCAGGAGGACGTAGCACGAGGTTAAAAAGGACGAGAAGGCAGATGAAGGATAGGCTGATTAAAGGAGAAAAGGGGCCAGAACAATAGTGGCAGCATGCATGTGACGACAGGTGAAAGCAGAGGCGGAGCGGTGCTAAGGAGGAGGAGGAGCAGAAAGCAGAGCAATGGACTGATGAAGACCTGAAAGAGACAGGAAAAGGATTTATATTCACCGCTGGTTTTGCGCTCCGTTTGACTTTTGGAAGGGAAGCAGATGTGCCTCCGTGCACATGGCAGCCTCTGTAGTCGCACAGTGATTCACAGGCTTGCAGATGAATATGGAACAAGCCCAGCTCGCCACATTAGCAGGCTCATTTCCCACAGAGAGACAGACACTCAGTCAATCAGTCATTTCTACACTGCTCTGACAGACAGAGGGGGAGGGGGTGAGAGAGGAAGAGTGAGAGGAAGAATGAGAAACAGAATGAAAATGGCTAAAAACACAGAGAGAGAGAGAGAGAGAGAGAGAGAGAGAGAGAGAGAGAGAGAGAGAGAGAGAGAGAGAGAGAGAGAGAGAGAGAGAGAGAAAAAAGAGGTTGAGAAGGGAAAACAAGAGGAGAAAAACTGAGTTTGTTTTCTGAAGCCCCGTCCCCCTGGTTTAGAGAAAGATGCTGGAAAAAATATGATCATCTGCATGGAAGAGAGTCTTTGGGATACACACAGGTCATGCATTTGGAACAGCGGCCCGGTGTTCAAATGTAACAAGAGAGGATGGCTGTGTTGTTTATCCACATTGTCATTTCTCCTGCACCATTGTAGATGCCTCCTTCAGAGTCGCAAATCTCTTGTTGCATGGAAACAGAGTAAATAACTGGTGCTGCCAGACACCACCTAGCAAGCATAAGACAGATGGCGAAATGTAAGAGGTGGCCAAAAAAGCCTCACTGTGAAGTTTTAGAGATATGCGAGTGTGTGAAGGCACACGGGTAGAAAAGTAAAGTCACTCAGACAGCTGGGTAAACTGTTTCCAACTGATCTAATTAAACAATGCAGACTTGGTGAACTATGACTGTTTCTCACTTTTGAGTTTTGGCCTTGTAATTACAGCACGTGTTACCAGTTTACACATTCACAGGAGGTGGACATTAACTGAAAGGCTTTTAAAGGTTTAACCGGGGTAAACTGACTTTTTTTTTCTCCTTTCTTTCTTTCTTTAGAATTTGCAATGGTTTGAGTGAAATATTTGGCATTGATTTTTGGAAAGGAGGTGGTAGTCACCGCCAGGTTTTTCTGATTTAGTGGGGCTTTTTCTTAACACAGACTCTTTCAGGTTTTTTTGTTTTGTTTCAGAGTTTTAAAGCAGTATTTGGTCAGGCTAACACCAAGCAAACAATTGCCGTGAGCAAACTTGACAGCAGCTTTTTTAAAAAAGTCCACATTCAAGGTGGAAACAGGTTATGAGGGCGTCTCTGTCAAACAGACGAGTTGAAGTGGCCTGTAGAAAATGTCATGTTCAGAAAGCAGTGCTCATTTTATGCCAAATTTAAATCCTTACCTTAAGTGAGTGTAACCCTGTGGTATCACGTTAACGTAAGGTAAAGAATTCTTTAAGCACTAAAGACTGAGTTGGCCTCCTGCAGTAACTGGATGTAGAACCAGCAGCAGTTAAACTCTTAATGATCATATTCGATTCGCCATTATTTCTGCTTGCTTCCAAATGAACAACTTTCAGTCCAGTCGAGATTGTTTGAGGTGTGCAGATGGAGTGGGATGCAGGAATCCTCGATGCCTTTGCAGCAGGAACCCCCTGGAGCATTCAGCTATATGGTGCAGATACAGTGAAGCAGAAGGTGCAGAAAGTGATACGGCTGTATAAGTGCTCAATGCAGCAAAACAATAGAGCTATCCAATGCGTCACATAGTGTGAAGTGTACAGTTCTACAGCGAAGATACCTTATGCAGCAAATGCAGGCACAGAGCGATTTCAGCTGCCTGATGCAAGCAAAACACACACACACACACACACACACACACACACATACACACCCATAAAGATGTATATAGATACGCACACACGCATGCCTACACATGTACACACTCTTCTCTGGTGCTGTCCCGACTGCACACACAGATACACAGTAAACACATATAGACAGCAGGTATATTCACCCTGACACTCTATCCTACACACACACACACACACACACACACACACCTACACACACACACACACACACACACACACACACACACCTACCTATAGGAACTGAAGCAGCAGCCTGCATCTGAAATATAACTATACTGCTGACACGCCAACATCAGCTGTCTGCGAGAGGAGGGGTGGATAGAGACTGTACACAGATGGAATAGAGACAAGGTGGGCATGATGGGAAAAAAAAAAAAGATTCAGACAAAAGCAACAGAGTGTCAATCATCTCTGTAGACACGTTACGCATGTCAGGATTGCATTTTAGACGAGATGAATTAAGATGTACGAAGTTGAAAAAGTGAGAAAAGTCACTTTTGCAGAGGCAAGCATTTTACTAACAAAGCAACAGTAACTTTTCCACATGTGCATGATCGACTGTGACTGACCATTTTGAACCAGAGCTTGATCTTACACTGATGCGTGGAAGAGACTTGTCAGCACTACAACAGCTTGTTGTTTTGGAAACAGGCGACACAAAAGCAGCGTTATCATTTGCAGCACTTTTAATAAGAGGCATACAGTACGTTGACAGCTTAGTTATTAAAGCAAGAAAGTAAATTAGGCAGGAGAGGACACAAAAGGCCCAAGAGGACTATTATCATGAAATTTACCTCCAATGAAAAATCTGTGTAATACAACTGTATTAAATTATTATTCACTCTGTGATTTTAATATTTTCTGTGTGTGTGTGTAATGAACTTTAAAATGCCTGCTTGAAATGTGTTGCATTTATACACCTGCTGTGTCCTGTCCTTGTGTTATTGCAGGAAGTGTTGGAGCATCTTTCACAGGACTGTAGTAATACAGCACATGGCTTCATGAAGAACGCTGGTTGTTGGATCCAACCTGTCTCTGTGACAACGGCCGCTGTATGACTCACCTGAAGCTCTGTTGATTTTTACTCTACGTTTTATATTTTATATTGTTCATTGTTGTTTTACGGAGCAAAGAGGACGCGGGCACAAGACACGATCCGTAGACAGCAAGAATACAAAGATTATCACACATACACTTCCTGAAAAGATGAAAGATTTCCAGAGAAAAGGAAACGCAAACGCTCTCTCATCACTGAGAACTATAATTAAAAAAAAAGATGCTGCCGTTAGGTGGACACGGGGCCATAAACTGTTAAGGTAAACACTTGACTCTGATTGGTCCGTGACAAAATACCGAGGTCTGCCATCCTGAGCAGGCGGCTCGTATGAAGGACAGACTGCTGCGAGGGATACAGCAGCGTTCATAGAGGCTGCTGAACAGAAAAGGGCTCGTCCTTGCGTCTCTGCTCACCTCGTCTTCATTATCAGTGGAAATATTCGGTAAAAACTGTGTAAAATGTAAAAACTAAGAACAATGTTTTCTTGAGTTTTCTTTGTTTTTAGAAGACTGTAGAATCTGAGGGACAACTTCTGTCACGGTAGATTATAAAAGATCCCAGTTATCTACTTCCTAAGTTAGGATCTGTGATGTGAGATCATAAAAAAAAACTGAAAGTAACATTCACTCCTCCCACCAGTAATCAGTGTTCAGAATCTCCCGTCAGCATTTACAATGTCACCTCTCTCCCCCTCATCCAGCCCACACACACACACACACACACACCTGCATGTAAAGCATACTGTACCTTACTGCTCACAACCACATTATTATAACTGACACACAGCTGCCGTTACCAATCCCACAACGTAATAACAGACATTAGATTCTGCTTCACCATATGGCTGTGATTCAGAGCCAGGGGACTTATGAGCTACACACCAACTCCGACATGTAAGACAGCCGACATCAGCACAACATTTGTTTGTGTTTAACAAGGAGGGGGAGGAAGGATTCAGGCCCCCCCAACAGGAACCAAACCTGCTGGTGAAGAGCCACTGTGCATGATGTTTAAACCCAACACATGCCGGCAATCACACGTTTCCTCAGAAATAAGCGCTTTGTGAAGTGACATCATTTAGGGACTTGTTTTTATCCTCAGCTGATGATGAAGACATTTTACTAGTCAATGTACCCGTCATGAAGCTGAATATCTACACTTGCCATATAGTTAATTCTTTTCGATAAATGTTGATATTTGGTTCATATTCCTCTCGCTCATAAATCAGTGTTTATGATGACATGTGGTCAAAGCTGTTTAATTTAGGTAAAAGAAGAATGTATTGTTTCTACTCATAGAAGAGATGAGATTGATTGCACGTGAAGTCGATGTCACACTGATGACAGAGCTCCTCTCTGATTGGCCCAAGAGGATCGGTAACGGGATAATGTGAGATCAGCAGACTGGTTGGTGAAGTCTGTGAGGGTTGAGGAGAGATACTTTTTCTATGTTTGGATCGACTCTGCAGAAGACGTTTGATCAATCATCCCTATGTCAATTACTTATTCAATCCATAAATGCCTTAAAACACGTTTCCTCCTTTAATTCCTACTCACGTATTTTATTAAAGACAACTGGTATGAAGGACGACCAGTATCAGATTGTTGGCAGACAGAAGATAAGTCCTTGCTCCTCTGTATTATTATTATTTATTGTATTTTAATTGTTTTTATTGTCTTTTTTTATATAGTGTGACTTCTGCCTGTGCAGTTTGGTCAACCAAGGCTGTTTTAAATGTGCTCAAGAAATAAACTTTGATTGATTGATTGATTGATATTAGTTTGGCTTTCTAATCCTTTTTGTTCCCTTTAATTTCCTGCAAAAATGTCCAAAACCCCCCCCCAACAATCACGACTATTCCTTCCAAAGTTTGAGCTGCACAAGGAAAACAAATCCTTCCTTTGCCATTCTGTTGGGACAGGAAACTTACACATCATATTAAGGTGCTGTGAATGTTCAATGGAAGTGTAAAATAGAAAGAAAAACATAAAAAAATGTGATTTACAGCCTTTTCCCGGGGCAGCAGGGGAGCGCAGGGCGATAAGGTAGAGCCGGGGGAGCAGCGCTAAGCTAGCAGACGTGTCAACCAGAGCGGGCTGTAACTCTATCAGCAACATCTCTCATGACACATAAAGGCCTCTTCAGCCACACTCTGGCGAACTACCCGGTGTTATGCTGCAAGAGATACTTCTATTTTCTGCGCATGGAGGAAGAGAGACAGTAAGCATGAAGAAGAGGAGGAGGAGGAGAGGGGAAGGTGAGAAGAGGAAGAACAAGAAGGCGTGAAGTGAGAGGAAGCTAGGTGCTGCACTCTCCTGTTCGGCTCAGCCTTAATGCTGATGTTTATTATATCTGACAGGCCTTAAACCCTTCTGCTGCTGCTCAACGGCACACACACTGAAATGCATCTGCATGCACCTAAACACTTAGACGCATATACCTTCCCAAACACACACCGAAGCATACCTAAACACATGAATACTTGGAATGCATGAATACATACGCACATTTCTAATGCTAAAACCTGACATTTTATACACTCACATAGGTACAAAGACAAAGAGAAGACAGCCGCACACTCTAGAGAAAACACTTCATCCTATGCTAGGCTGCTCAATGAATACAAATATCACCAGGCTAGAAAATGACAGCGAACACAGCGTTTCTGTGTCAGCCTTTCAACACGGATGAAGGAGGAGAGGAAAAAGACAGGATGAGCTTTTGATCTGCTTTGTTTATCATTTTTATTCATCGTTTTTCACGAGGTTTCTCGGCGCAGTCTGTCGTCAGAGTGCATCATTAATTTGAGTCGAAAACAAGGAGGGAACAAACTTTATTAATCACACAAATTACCAGCGGAAACAAATTGCGTTTAATATTCACAGCTCCGAGCGGTCAATACTGTTAGCTGTCAGGGGAACAACAACATTTAGCAATCTATTTACCAACCCCTAATTTATTTAAGTTCCTTAATAATACTTAAGCATTTCCTCTTTTCCACGTGCCTTTTTGCAAACGTTTAGCACCCTTTGTTTTTCAGACATCATCTCGAATCCGTCATATCTAATCACCAACTTATTTCAAATAATCAGAGCCAATTAGAACAGAAAATTAATCCTAATATTTAGTCCATATCACTAACCTTATCACGTTCAAAGAAATCCCTCCATGCTGCCAATAATGAGGGATGATTTTTTTTTTCTAATTAATTTCTAAGATGACATTGCAGAGACACAGTTTGTTTCATGTGTCAGAGATGATTCAATGTTTTCTGTTCTGTCTGCAGTGAGCTCTTTATTCTCTCACTGAGTTCTGTACTCCTACAATGAGCCAATTTCCCCTCAGGGATTATTAAAGTTTTATTGGATCTCACCTCTCAGTATACCGCAACATTCGGCCAAGAACCCACCGCTGCCCCGTCACTCAATAAGAGAAATGTCACAGGAGCTCAGGATTGCATCTTGTTGCGCTGTTTCTGTTCGTTGTGTCGCGCCTTTACACGCCGTGTAAAGGCGCTGCTTGTCAACAGGCAAGGTGGGCAACTGCTTCGGGTCCCAGACCAGTATGGGGCCCCTGAGGGCTCACAAACTTTTACCCACATCATCTGCCAAAAAATGTCCAAATTTGCAATGCCAGTAGGAAACCTCCCTGAAGTGGCCCCACCTGACAGCACTCAGGAAGGAAGAGGAAGCAGAGGACGCGTCGGGACAATGGTGGTAAGGCCCCCAGAGTGTACCGAGAGGGGAGGTCACAGCAGTGAACAGTGATGTTGATCACCTTCACGCCAGCTCAGGAGGGAGTCAGGAAGTCAAGGTGAGTCAATGTCAAGCCAGTAGACACACGCGGGCAATTTCCTGTGCACAAACCATCACTTGTATTTGAGTCATATTTGACCAGGGGTATCTTTAATTTGGCCGAGTAACAGTGGGACAATCAAAAGAGGAAATCATGAACTTTGACCGCCCCTCTCTCTCTCTCACACTCACTCTTAACCAACTTAAGGCCGAACCTACCCACACTGTTCTCTCACTCTCAGCCCCTTCGCTTTCTTGTCTCTCTCTTTTCTATTTCTATCCCTCCATTACTCGCTGCTGCTCCTTAAAGAGAGGCTCAGTGTGAAATCAGTACCGTCTCCCATCCCAGAAACAATTTAATGTCTCTGCATGGTGCAGCACATGCCTTTCTGGTCAACCGCTACTTCCCATTAGCCAGATCGCTCCCTATATGAAATCATTGGAACGCCCGAATGTAAATGCAAATGTCTCAGACACATATCACCCAGATACAGGCAGGATATTGCACGAGTTCTTCCTGCACCTATAGCAGGATCTGAAATGCCTTAGATACTGACACTAAAACGTGAGAAGCCATCAGTGTGTTTACCATGCACCAATCTGATACACATTCAAACTTAGAAAATGCAGAAAGGACTAATGCACCTGGACTAATTAAAGTAAAAGTAGAGTAAAATCTCTTTACTTCTTTATTTCACTATTTATTTTATTTTCACTTTAAAAAACACACTCTGATGTGTTTCGGCATCAAACGTATGGGCGGCTGTGGCTCAGTGGGTAGAGTCATCGGGAGTGACTCAACCGGAAGGTCGAGGGTTCGATCCCCAGCTCCTGCGAGCAACATGTCCGATGTGTCCTTGGGCAAGACACTTAACCCTGAATTGCTCCCCCTGCTCTGTCAGGGTGGATGCAGTTCGCTGCTCCTGTGGTCAAACGCTTGGTGCGCTAATTTCCCCATGATGATAAATAGAGTCTCAAAAAAAAAAAAAAAAAAAAACCTTGATCGGGAAGTCAAAGTCATGAAAAAGGAACACTGAGCCTTTTATAGTTGTTCTCAGCCAGTAGGAATTCTCCATCTGGAGCTCGAGGTGTGGTCTGCAAAACACCATGAGATGGATTTAAGTCTATTTATATAGCGCTGTTCAGACACAAGGAAATTCACAGTGCTTTACAGAAACACATTAAAACAAAACTTAAGGAAAGAATGCAACAGAAATTTAAAAAATAAAATAAAAAACTTAATAGTTTCTGTTGTGGAATTGAAGATGGCGCATTGCCATTGGTAGCACCTGTAACCAGTTCAGATGGCATATTTGTGCTCTGATGGTCAGTTAGCTAAGTAGCCGTCTTTTGATTCTCCTCTCTAAAACAACCGGCCAATCAGTGAAGTCTCTCAAACTTTTCAATGCAGATGCAGAACAAGTGAGAGAGATGTGTTGAACATATTTTCTCAATATCATTTTTTCTTTTTTTATAATCCTGAGATGTATTTGTCGATTTTTTTCCTTTTTCAGTGGACTGACTGTCAAGCCACCGAAGACAATAAAGTTCTCTGTCATTCTGTCTCAGAGCTCGGCCAGACAGGAAAAAAAAAAAAAAAAAAAAGGTAGAAGTGATACGACATCAGTTCAGAGTTTGTAGAGAGCAGCTTTACTTTCAGATCCTCGGCTGCGGTTGATCGGGTGCTCAGCCTCAGCCGTCTATCAAATACAGTTATCTAAAAGATGATACTGGAAGAGCTCTAACAGGAAGGAACACAAAACTATAGAGGGGGGGGAAAACACAGCATAGGGTTGTTCGTGGCACACTGACAGAAACACACTGGGTTCAATATAAACTCTCACACACACCCTGACACTCATGAGCATTTAGATCTCGTTCTCCAGCTCTGATCCAAACTGCTAGCCATGGGAACGTTTTGTGAATCCACCAATGAACAACAAAAAAAAAAAGGATAAAAAAAAAGAAAGAATGCTGGTTATACATAATAAACTCGATGAGAAAATAAGGGCTGTGGTGGAGACAGGGAGGCGAACTGTAGAGGGGAGAGAGAGGGGAGAGAGGGAGGGGGGGGGAAGCTGAAACAGTGAGCAGAAAAAGAGAGATGTTGAAGAAAAGAATCCTGACATCACTCGTCTCTGTCGGGTTTTTAGAGGCCAGACAGCTGGACAGACTGCTTATGCAGCAATACCCTTCTGTGTCGGACTCTCTCCTTTTTCTCCAAACCAAACACACAAACACGCACACCAACACACACACCGTCTGCCACCTACAACTCCTCTTTGCTTATCCACACCTCCCCCCCCCCCCCCCCATCTTTAAACGCTTCTTGCTTCTCCGCTCTGTATTCCCGCCGTCTTCCTCCTCAGCCCACTCATTCTCCCCTTCTTTCACTATTTACTCCCCTGTTCCCCTTCACTCAATCACACCCCTCTATCTCAGCATCTCACTGCTTTCTTTCCCACCCTTCACATTCCCTCCTCACCCATCTCTCCCCCCCTCCCATGTTTTTTGTCTTGTTGACTCCTACCTCCCCTATCCTCCCCTCCCCTCCCCTCCACACCTCACCCACCACCAACACTACCTGACATCTTACTCTCTCTCCTCTTGTCATCTGCAGTCTCTGTTGTCTGAAGAGGAAGAAGGAGGGGGAGGATTGGGAGAGAGAGATCGGGAAAAAACACAAACACACACTGAACACGACTTTCATTACGCACACTCTGAGGGCTCGAGGATGTTGTGATAATTCTTGTCTTGTTGATATTTTAGAGTGCAGGACTGGTCGTAGAATTATTATTCCCACTTCCATCTTGATGAGAATGCTGCATTTCGGCCAAAACCAGCAAACAGTTTTCTGACCTACCATCAGGAATGTAAATCAATAGGTTAAATAAAGTGTGACCTCAAGTTAACTTTTGTTACACAGCAGTGGATGGTACTGGAGACTTTCCATTAAGTTTAACAGCAATGCTGAACTTTTTGCATTCCTTAAAAAAAGCTGGGTAAGATTTTGCTAAATCTTGTTGTTGGGAAACTTCACTGAGTAAGAAATTTATGGAGACACTTGAACGCTACTTGGAACAGCAGTGCATGTCTATCTTACCCTCCCAACATTTACATAACAAAGAATATTTCAGGTTCACTGCCAGGTCACGTTCCCCTGTGTCTGCTGGTTTGTGGTTAATTTTTATCCTTCTGTTTGAACAAAATGACTAATATGCAAATGAAACCATTTTAATGGTTTGCATAGGGTCAAAGTCATTTTGTGCCTCACTATTGGAGTTCTGATTAGCCGTCGTACTCGTTCCTCTGAAAATCAAATCTGAGGACAGACAAATCTCTTTTATTACTTATGAGATTCTTCAGGCTGCATTATTTGTATGTAGTCCACTATAACCAGGGATTAAATAATGCTGTGTATTATATATGTATCTTCTTGCAGCCACAGTCATCGTCCTTGATAAAACCGCCGATCCTGATTCTGGGGTTTTGCACATTCAGCTAAATCTGCTTCCTTGAGCTTCTGACGTTTTCTTCTTCCCTTCTGAAGATTTTGACCCCGTCAGATCTCAGGGCAGGAGATGACCTTGGGTTTGTCATTGAAAACTGCCAACAAAGTCCAGAGGATACAATGGATTTTACTGTTGGCTGGTCTGCTTCTGCTTAGTCCATGCACGCTGCCAGTGTCCTTGAGAAATGTGGACACAAGGTCGTCTGAGGAAAACATTAGAACAACGTAGTTTTTTTAAATGCACCATTAAAATATATGTTCAGATTTCAATAATCAACAAATGATGATACCAGAAACGATCCAGTTATTTTGCACATTGATCAACCAGACATTGAAAGGTGCAGAAAAATGACAAAATTGGAGCGCTTTGGTGAGTGGGCGATATGTTAAACCATCGCTGTGTAAACACCTTATTTAAAAGTGACATGGACTTAAAATGTTTTAATTCAACTAAAACCATGAATATTTCAGTTCATCAGGTGGGGACGACACGACTCAAAATAAAAGACAATCCTTTATTTGTTCCTCTTCTTTATTATCACTGTGGGTAAAGCTTGTTACAGCTGCCCCCTAGTGGCTAAAAAAAAAGCAGAATTGCAACATGTAGTTTTTTGCTTGATTGCCGTAGCATCAAAACTGTTTCTTGTTCATCTGTAAGGTAACAATACATGTGTAATAATTGCAATGTTTAGCAAGGAGCTGGTGTTAAAAATCCACACGCACAGTCGTTTAGTAGGTGCCCCTGCTCTGCTCCATGGTAAACCCCACGCAGACTTCCCTTCATCCAAATTGATTCAGACATGCCAATCTTTTTCCCCGTGTCACCGACTCATGCTGCATGTGAGGTTATGCTGACATAAGACAGGAATGCATTACCTTTACGCTCTGCATTGTCCAACTCTATTATGTAAATAGCTCGCTCCTCTTGCTGCTCTCTTGGACGTGAGCATGTGTGCCCGTCTGTGTGTGCATGCGTGTGTGTTTATGTGTAAACGTGTCCGCAGGCCAGGCTCCGATATACAAATTTACATTTTATCTTGTCGTATTGGATTTGTCATAAATCTACCTGCAGAATGGGTTGTATCTGTGCTGCTTTACAAGCAGGCATGCGTTTGTGTGCGTTTGAGTGTAATTGGAGCGAGCACACAAGGGCATTTGGAACGATTACGGGAGATGAAGGACATCAACAATGCCTCAAAGTATTGATGGCTCCCATTAGAGACACGTGTGCCATATGCCAAGCCACTGCACCTGATTAACTACCATTTATGTCTTTGTTTTGTCCTGCTCCGTTTTAATGTTGCAGCCTCATTCGGGACAAAATCAAGTCCCAGCTCCGGCAGGTTTCCTTTTTTTTTTTTTTTTTTTTTTTTTTTTATTCGTTGCCATCTTTTCTGTCACCGCAGTGCGAAGATGTCCTCGCAGCTGTGGGACTTTTTAATGAAGGCAGCTTTGGATAATACAGCCTCACCCAGCGGACCGCTTGTTTGGAAATAATTATCTCTTACAGCTGGCGGAGCGATGGGGAGAGTAGACGAAGAAGAAAGAAAAAGAGGAGGGAGCGGAAGAAAGAGAAAGAGGAGAGATGTGGAAGAATGGTGAGAAAAAAAGGGGGAAACACAAAGTGGAAACAAAAAGGTGAATCTATCCAACTGTAGGAAGGCAAACACAATGAAAACACGATAAAAGGTGCACCTCTGCCTCACTTGCTTTAAATTCACTATTAAAGTTATTATTATGTTATCGTATTTATGGTCTCACGCACACACACACACACTTCGCACTCCTGAGCTAAAAAGCTTTAATAAAAGCAAGGCAGGGCTCAAACTCAGCTGCATGTGAGCACAGAAAGACGGGACGAGGAACAAAACAATCACAGGATGAGGATTTCAGGATTATTTTTTAAGTAGTGCTGTTGCGTGTTGGAAATGGTTTCATCTTTGTGTAGCCTCACTGTGGGGCTGCTTATTACATTTAACCCTCCTGACTTCAGAGTGTGTGATGGCACGCTACATTTGCTTTATCTATTGTAGGTTGCCAAATACAAATAGAGCCTCGGCATACCGCATCAATCCCCTGCTGCTGCTGCTGCTGCTGCTGCCGTTTCCCTAAATCATCACACACATCATATACGCGCTCGTTTAAGCGCAAACTGATGCAACCGCATGCCAATACCTTTCCTCCCTTTACATTTTGTTCCCCTCAACCTTTCGCTTTCCTTTCATCTTCACTTCCTCCGTCTTTTCCCCGGCTCCCCGTTCAGCTTTTTTTTCGGCAGCCGTATGTAGCGCTGACAAAGCCGTTAAAGAGCCTTCAGGTGAGACGGGTCAACACTGGAGCTTCATCTTTGGACAAAAAACACCTTCAAACACCGAGCTGAAAGGACAGGAGGGGTCAGAGGGGAGGAGGTGGAGGAGGAGGAGGAGGAGGAGGGTGAAGGTGAGGAGGAGGAGGGTGAAGGTGCAGAGGCGGAAAGAAGGGATGAAGGGGGAAGAGAAAGGAGAGAAGCCCTGATAGCAAGTGATAAAAACCAAGGACGAGGAGAGTCAGGGCGGGGGAGACAGAATGGCAGGACAAGTGGAGCAGGTGGATAAAGACGTGATTATGATAAACCAACAGCATGTGTACACAAAGCCCACTCCCCCCCCCCTCCGCCCCCCCGCTCCCCTCACAGCATCATCTCTTCTTGTGTGACCAGCCGCTAATTTATGACATGATAGCCTCGGCCGTGTGCCTGAGAGGCGCTCATAAATCTACCTCATCACTGTTAAACTCAAGGGCACGTCAAGGATACCGCCGCACATACACTGCAAAAAAAAAAAGAAAAAAGAAAAAGTGTGCCTCAACAAGTCCTCTCATCTGGTCTTCAGTCTTAAATTCGCTTTTCTTCTCTGTTTGTGTTTTTTTTATTTTTTTATTAAAAAAGTGGAAACGTTGGAAATCTTTGAACACTTTGGCAGATTTTCACGGTTCAGTCGATGATAAAGACGTGCGTAATGACTGAAAGGTTGATCTTTTTCTTCAAGTCATTATACTTTATTCTGTCAACTCATTTCCTGCTTTAAAAAGCCTCCTGACAAACAGCTCCAACTCACCCGCCAGCGCTCACATCAGCTGGGTCCCTAATTATCCTTAACTCCTATCCTTTAATAAACTACAACTAATGAGATAAAGACAAAGTACAAAAATAAGACGTCTATTCTTTTACTTGCAGATATTAAAAAAAGTATTTTGATGTATTTTAAAAGCTCATCGAGGACGGCACATTGCAGGTTAAATCTAAATTCTGTGTTGTGTGGCAAAGGTTTACTTGTTCCATACTCGTCCTGAAACCAAACTGAGAATAAAGCATGCAATCTAAGGCCCATGTACTTTTATATTGGCCATTTTTCTCTTCGTTCTGGCCTCTAAACAACACGGTTAATTGAATAACAACTTCGATAATCTACATTATGAGCTGGGTGAACCTGAGGAAGCTGCAGGCGAAGTTTTTGGACGAGAAATAAAAGGCAAGTTATCACAGGAAGGACTAAATTATCATGAAAATAGTTTCATTGCAACCAGCAAAGACAGCCAGAAAAAAACCCTGATGCTCCACACAATGTGACGCTTATAGAGCTACGAGGCACTGACTTGGTAATATTGGCACAACGAGACAAATAGAGACATAAATCAACACTAAAACAGACATTTCTGACAGGCGGGAACAAAGCAGCACCGAGGTCGACACGCCTTGGCAAAGGCTCGCGATCACACCAAGGAGGAAAGACAAAGTGGATTATGGGAACGGGAGATCAGTTGGTCCGGTAAGCTCAATGTCCTCCCCTCCAGCTCGATGCGCCAAAGGCAAGCGCTACATCCTCTCACACACACACACACACACACACACACAGCATCAACTCACAAAGCATTATTGATTCATCTGCATACACATGGAGGCTTCACACAGATATGCAGCATGCTCGCCTGAGCGCACACACACAGTCATTTACATTCTCTCCTGTATGGCTCAGGCATCAGGGAGACTCTACCTTTCAATAATGACTTCCACTATAGACTCAGTGTGATTTTCAGCCCCATCAGGAGACTTAAAGGGAAACACAGTCTCCAGGGAACGTCTATATGAGCTTCCCACTCTTCTTTTTTTTTTTTCCCATGATGCCACTGTAGCTTTCACCAGGCATTCTTGTCTATACGTTCCCCACTTTAACTGCAGATAATGGCAGCACGTGCATGTAATTAAATGTGCACATAATTCACTCACGTTCATCAGTACACGTTTTTTGTCTCTCTCGAAGTTTCCTGAAGGGAATTATGATTACGCTGTCTATTGGAAGAAAAGGCTCCCATGGGGACGCCACCTCATCCCCCCCTTTCTAATGTAATTCCTCGCATGTTGAGGAGATGAATAAATAAATAAACAAACAATCTCCTCTCTCTGTGTGTGCCGTGATTAATTTAGGACGGTGAAAATGAAATTAAGGTGCGCTCTCAGGAGGGAGTGCGCTTAATGTCGAGTTGATGAAAAGAAAAAAAAAAAAAAAAGGATTTTCCACGGGGTCGCATGCACAGAGGCATGTTGTGATGTAGATACAAGCATGCGTGTGAGAGGGCGAGGTCTAATTGTGGGCTCTTGAGAGTAAGATTCAGCGCCGGCTTTTGAGTGGCTGAGTCACTAACGCTGTACAGCGGAGTGCTTACACAAGTGTGAAAATGCATTTCTCATATAGAAGGGTAAACTTACATGACCTGTGCTGTTGTCATTGAGCAACTCATTCCATCAGGCTTATGTTGTGTTTACTGAAGATCCCTTTACAAGCTCCAGGCTGGAGTTGTTGCTGCTCCGTGTGGTGTTCATCTTCACATTTGTGCTTCAGCTGATTTTTTCTTGTCTTTGTATTATGTCATGTACCCAATGTTCCTCTTCCTGTTTTGCCATATTTTTTGATGGGCAGCTCCCTTTCATTCTAAAAGGCAGAAAAGGCGAGCCGATGGACTGAGGCTGTCGGTGCAACTCATCGTGATGCATCTTGAAATCGAGATCGAATAAACTGATGATGATGGTTTTGATATTGAAGATATTTAGGATGTTTTTGACACTGATTAGAACTCTCAAGGACAGCAGATTTTTTTTTGTCGATCACGTTATGAAAACTGGAAATATAAAAAAAAAACTGCTCTGTCTTTTTTCTCACTATTTTGTATTCTTAGCACAAACAAATGGAAACAGCTCATTACTTCAGTCTGCCTGCATGTGTAGTTTGTGTTCTGAATAAAAAAATCCATAAAGTCACTTTGCCTGCTTACTGGATGGAAATACTCGTCAAAATAAATTACAGAATTTTTTTTAAATATTTTTTTAAAAGCTGATTTAAGTGTTTATTATGGAGTATTATACCAAACCTCTGACATTAAGATGCTTTAAGGTCATTGACTTCCTGAGAAACATTTCAGGTTAAAAGCAGCTGTCCTGGTTGTCAAGTTGTGGCAGCAGCACTTAAAGCTGATCAGCATTTTTCCTGTCACTTTGTCATTTCCCCAGACGTTCACAGCTTGCAGCCCCAGACTGGTGCTAAGCTAATTATTCACTTGCTTATTAGAACGCTTCCTTACTGGTGCTTAATAAAGGCAATCAGGTTCAAGGCCGTGTTTTACAGTGTCATGGCTCAGAGCTTAATGCCCCATGTGATGTCTGCTTGCCTTTCATACAACAGTGCGTATCAGCGTCAGCATCATGCAGAAAGCTCTCCCCGATGATTTTACGTTTGATTTAGCACGGCTGATTGATGGTGGGGCCCCAAACGAGAAGAAAATGAAAAATGTGTTTGGATTTTTATTCGTCTATTGGTGGAGGGAGGGGGGGGGGACAAACTCATCCACCGACAAACATGCTATCATATGTCTCACACACACACACACACATATGCACGATCTGTCTTCCTCTCTGGACCCAACACACACACACACAACTGCATGTTGCTGCTGTCTTTGAGGGGAGAGTGAAAGGAGGGCCTCATTTGCCAAAGTGTCTACGCTGGACCGATTGCGGAGCGGTGATAAATTGCTGGTCGAGGCTCAGTAGGAGTGCAGAGGGAACAATTAGTGCCATGTTGATCTCTCCTCCTCTCCTCCGCCCTCCATCCATCCCTCATCCCCCGTTCTCTCCCTCTGACTCTCTAAAATGTTCTCCCAGTCAATCACTGTCTCCCTCTCCACATCCAATAAGCTGGACCAGTTCACTGCCCGCCCGTCTCTCTCTCTCTCTCTCTCTCTCTCTCTCTCTCTCTCTCTCTCTCTCTCTCTCGCTCGCTCTGTACATCAACACATTTGCACCTCATCACCTTATAAGTATTAATACCCATCTTGAGGGAAGATAGGGAACAGGCATAAATGAATAAAGATGGGAACATGGCGATGAACGCTGGCGAGAGGACAATGAAGTGTCTCATCCCAGTGACGCCAACATCATGAATGTAAGCTGCTGTATTCAGGATGAGCAAGAGAGGGGCTGAATACAGAGAGAGAGAGAGAGAGAGAGAGAGAGAGAGAGAGAGAGAGAGAGAGAGAGAGAGAGAGAGAGAGAGAGAGAGAGAGAGAGAGAGAGACACAAAGCCATAACTGAACAGTGTGATGGTGTGTATTTCAGACCCTAACTTTAGCTCCTCTCACTTTTTTTCAAAATCCTCCTTTGTCCACTCGTACTAGTAGAGTTTGATTTAATCGCTCATCCAGCTGCTAAAATCCAGGCGTCGATCGGGGGCTGTGTTTAACTCACACAAAACGGTTGCTCTTGAATATAACCGCTTACACTCATGTGACCGCGTTGGACTCAAAATGGACGAAGACAGAATCCATATTGAAGCAACAGAGTCACTCACAGGTCCTGACTGATGTGGGACTTTAGCAATTAATCGGTCGGGTCTAGTCAGTTGACTACATTACCAAGCATGGGTTAGCATTTCTTTAGCTTCAGGCGGAGACGAGGAGCAGGATGCAGAGGTCTGCACACCCCGAGATTTCTCAACTCGAGTGATATCCCTTACAGCAATTAATTCAGATTTTGTGCAGTTCCCTCTGAAGCAAAGCACAAAACGCTTTATATAAGTGATATCCAAGTGTAAACACACTTTGATGTATAAAATCTGTGAAGTTCCTCTTAAAGCTTTTAGAGCTGTAGTGTAGTGTTTTGCAGACTCACTTTGCCCTGGGTTTGGTCTGTCAGGGCAACATATTCATAAGGGGATGTTTGGGCTGCATGAATACACAAGGAGATTCAAAACAACACTTCACAGAAATCTGATCCAAGATTTTTTAAATATCAGGGCGCCATAAGGGAACATTTAGACTTCATAGTGCACACATTTTTAATCGTTTCGTTAGCGACGAGCATGACAACCAACGTTTTCATGACATAACATCTGCTATACTGACGTTAATGTGTGCTAGTGGTTGAAAAGCCTCTGACTTCACTGTGACGCTAACATTCGCACTAAACCTTGTGCATGTGTGTAGCACTGTGTGTGCGTGTGTGTGTGTGTGTGTGTGTGTGTGTGTGCGCGCGCGCGCTCTGTTCCCTGTTCAATGCAGGATATATTGTATTAAGTGTGTCTTTCCCACAACGAGGTCAGGCTGATGAATGACCACTCCTCCCTGAAGTGTAAGGCAGGATCAATGTGTTTCTGTCAACCTACTGCTCAGTGGACAACAAGTGTGTGCGTGTGTGTGTGTGTGTGTGTGTGTGTGTGTGTGTGTGTGTATGTGTGTGTGTGTGTGTGTGTGCATACCCACAACTTTTGTACAGTTTCTGCATGTAATATTTATTTATCTGGTGTCACCTTTATGAATGCATTCATGTTCTTGTATAATAACAAGAGGGTGTGTCATGTTCTGTGTGTGTGTGTGTGTGTGTGTGTGTGTGTGTGTGTGTGTGTGTGTGTGTGTTTGTGTGTGTGTCTGTGTGCGCGCGTGTGGACAACAGGCCCAGCAGGTGTCAGATAATACTGCTTTGTAGTTTCAGAGCTGAGGCAGATGAATCGCTCACGCGGAGTCACTGATCATCACTGCAAATAGGTCATGACATAAACAGGCTAAAGAGGGAGGGAGGAAGCAGCGGAGATCATCCCACAGCTTAAATTTTAAAAGTCTGATCTCAGCAGGAGGATAGAAGAGGCCCCTCGTTCCCACGTGTGCTTTTAATTTTTCATTAAGAACAGACAGGGAAAGTTAGCGAAGTCACGCTAAATCATGCTAACTTGTGATTGGGATTTCGACTTGTGTTCTTCATCTTATATTCACAACAGCGTCTGAATAAACACTGTTTGTTGAGCGTCCTTCAGCCCGGCCTCCAACACTGACTCTCTGTTTAGTAAATTGGTCTAAATAAGATCCTCCATCAAAGTCAGAAGTCTTTTTAGTGAAATGAGCATGAAAGGCAGATTAGCCGGACGGTGAAGCTCAGCAACTGTACTTTCACACCGCTCTGTTTCAATGTCAGCCAAAGTCCTCCGCTATGGGAGTGTGCTCCACTGACTTTCTGTTGTTCTCGCTCTCCAACTAATAACCGTCATGGAAATGTCAAAGCAGGAACAGGAATTAGTTGTGATCGGTGTCTTTAATGTTTGCAACATCAACCAAAGATCACACAAAGATATTAGTGGAAGATGATAAAACTGACAGCAGGTTTTAAACTAAACATTTTATAGGGTCCAACATCTAACATTTGGCTTATTAAAAGCAGGCTGTTTTAAAAGAGAGAAATATATTGCATCCACATAAAAGAGATTGATTCACGAAAAAAAGCTGCTCTGTAGATTTTTACTGAAAGTTGTGAACGTAGTGAAAGAAGATTCAACTGGATTGAAGATGTAACTACATGAACTGGTCATTCAGTGACTATTTTACAACAAATTGTATTTATCTATTTTTGAGGGGTTGTGTGTGGCACATCATTTTGATTCATTTCGAATGTCGAATATAATTCGAATTTAAAAAGTGTAGCATCCCCTCTCTGATGTAAACTAGTTTATAAAAAAAAAAAAAAAACCTCTACAAACACCTTTGGGAGAAACAAAGTATTTAATCAGGTGATTGTCATTATCCTGATCATCTCTGTTCAATAGATTTTAAAAGGACATGTGCAGAGAGAGGAAGAGCATGAGTATCACGCTCCTTTTCACTCAGCTTGTTAATTCAGTGTAATTCAGCACACTCACACTTATCTGAAGTGCCGTAGAGGAATACGGTGGTTATTAAATTGAGAAAAGGAAGACAATAGAGGCCGACATAAGAAGTTTAAAAATAACGCTACAGTCCACTTATCTCACAAATGACTTTTTCTCGTGGCGTAAAGTAGCCATCTTGATTTTAAAGTAACCGTCTTGATTTTAAAGTAACTGTCTTGTTTTTAAAGTAACCGTCTTGTTTTTAAAGTAACTGTCTTGTTTTTAAAGTAACTGTCTTGTTTTTAAAGTAACCGTCTTGTTTTGGTGTCACTGTATTAGATTCACTGTGATCTCAAATGAGACTGTCCTCTTATGAATGCAGCTATGTAGGTCGTCTGTGCAGGGAGCCCATATTAATGTGTTTTTAGGGGCCTTGGTGCTTTTAATGGAACCAACAGAGGATGAGGAAGTCAGGTGACTTTTAGAAAGGGTGAGAAAGGATAAATTAAGACGAGACAGAGTTAGATTCGGGTGAAACTGTTGAATACGGAATAGGCCGAAGTTCATGTCCAACATTTGCTCTGTGAACGTAAAGTCATTCTTTCACTGAGGAAACAAAACCTTCCTTTTCCCCGACCATCAAATATTTCTAAGTCCAAACAAGAAGTTTGGCTCGGATCAAATCCAACCACATATGTAAACCCGGTGTTTCCCCAGTTAACCCTCCGATATTCTTTTTTCCAACAGACTGGTTGTTGTTTTTTGTTTTTTTAAGATATTGTCAGTCTTCTTATTTTGTTTTCTAGGTATGAGGACACAGAAAGGAGCTGCAGCTGAATAAAAGGAGAGCTAACCTTTGAAAAATGTCATCCAATCTGATTCTGACTCTGGTGGTTTCTGCGCAGACACTCAGAAGAGTAACACACAATCCAGGACCTATTGGCTATAATCGCTGGATAATATCCACTGTCAAGAGCCTTAATCAATTTACAAAAGAATAAGTACATCTAGACGTGTGCGTTGCAGACCATGGTGAAACCAAACTGGTTTCAGTCAACACATCCGACACCAGTGAGTGATAACACCTGTACTACAAAGAACAACAAGATATAAGCAACATAAAACGAGCACTTAGAGTAAGCTCGTCTTGAATTAATTCCTCGACAACGTCTGAAAGAAATCTCTTCTGTCTTACTGTTCGCTGCCCGGCTGATGACCTTCATGACGAGAATCACGTTTTGCGTTCGTTTTAACCTTGTTGCGTTTAAACATAAAGGACTTTTAAACTCGTTGAAGGTGAAAAATATCTACATTTGAGCTTTTAAAAACTGAGCGAGTTGGGTGTTCATCAATGAAAGAGGCACATGAGTAGCTGTAGAAAAGCTCTCAGAGCTTGTGCGGCCATTATGAGGAGCCCTACTGGAAATAAATGGAGAGGGAGAGAGGGGCTTGAATGCCCACTCATCAAGGTTTTGTGTGGGAGTAAATTGTGTGTGTGCGTGTGTGTGTGTGTGTGTGTGTGTGTGTGTATCACGTAAATGAATGAGTGAGAGAGTGAGACAGATAGAAAGTCATCTTAATCTTACTATGTTATAGTTACTGTGTATATGTAGTCAACGTGTTCATGTTTGTAACTGACCCCGTGTCTGTGTGTGTTTGAGTGCACGCCACGCCAGGTGTGTGTGTGTGTGTGCTACGAGGTGTTCCTGACAGTGACAGAGAAGCAGGACACTGGGTAATGGAGTTTGTACCAGTGCAGAGTGCATCACACTGACAGATGCGAGTCTCTTCGGACACTGTGGGGGAGGAAGTGCTCATTCACTCTCATTGCCACCTCGTGGGAGGGCCTGGAGTACTGACACAAGCGCACACACACACACGAACACACAGATAGAGACAGAGATAGCTTACATACACTCGCAGTTATGAGAGGGAGGAAACAGGCGAGAACACACACACACACACACACACACACACCTTCCGACACACAAAGCAAAACGTCCTGCTTCAACTCCAAACGCAGTGCTGTTATTTCATCACTGATGCACGCACACACTCGTTTTTTCTCACGTCTGTCCAACTCTCCTAAAACCTTAAAGAGACAGTACGAGCAAAAAAAAAAAAAATCAAAATGTCCCTTTGGTCTAGTATCCAGCAGCCATGCAGATAGTTTTGATGCTTGTTTGTGTGTTCTGGTCTTAAGACGCTGCTTCTGTCTCTGAGATGAGTCCTGCCACTACAAAAGAATGGAGATTAAAAGATTTTAGAGACATCTCAACAATTACACATGCAACAGCTATTTCAAGGACCAGTGAGAGAGAGAAAAAAAAAAAAAAAAAGCAATCATGGAAACTGCCCACAGTCTGTTCTGAGGATTATCTTAAATTAGGCAGACTCTGTCTCTGGATAAACATGCGGCCATTGATCCCGTTATATCCTTTATCATTATTTATTAATCCACACAAACAGAAGTCCGTTACGTTCAGTTGTACTGAAGTGGAGTCAGAAACCATGTAGCTTGAGTCTCTTAGAACAGCATGGTTTTACATTTGGGACCCAGATCCGAGTACTCCTGACCCCAAAGTCCACTTCCTTTTAGGTGGTCTTGGGCAAAGTTCACGTGAACAAGATCTCGAGATATCGAACAAGGAGGTGGACAAATGTATCACCTAATCCTTCACAGCTTCATAAACCCTCATCATCCACGCAGCACAGGTCCATACTGTCCTCTGTGCTGCACAGAACACGTACCACCATGAGCACTGCATTATCTGACTGTGTACAACAATCGACTAATGTGAATGTCGACCAGCGGAGAGAAGGAGAGGCAGCGTGGGCAAAGCACAAAAACAATCGCGCCTAATGTGAGAACGCCCTCGGGTGAAATAACCCCTTTCACCCAAATCTGTATGCATTTAAGATGATGTGACGTGGGCTTCTCTTCACACCGTAGAGACGGTTGAATAAACAGATTGATAGCACTCTTATTTGTTTATGTTTAGTGGGTTGAGAAAAGTAGAAGGAGCCGAGTCATTCGGCTGAGCTTAGCATCATAAACACCAACAATGGTGCAAACAGCGAGCCCAGGCTAAATCAGTTCGATGATTACAATGTCACCTACTTGAAGTGTAGGACTACACTGCAATAATATCCTGACAAATAAAACAATTAAAAAGGTCATTTTAAGACTTTAACATTTGTACCGTCTAAAAAGCTTTTTGAAGTCACTTTGTAGCACCCTGCTGCTGCTGAGCAGGTATTCCTACTTTAATATTAAACAAGGCTTCCTGTGTCCTGGCTTCACAAATAAACTCTCTGCAGACACCCGAAATGAGCTACTCACATCAACAATTACATTCTAGTTTGGTTATTACAAACAATGAGAGAGAGAGAGAGAGACATTCACAGATTTGTCAGACACGCGCTGCACACAGATGAGCGACATGCACACCTGTACAAAAACCCATTATCAGAGACTGTAACACTGACAAGTATACTCCAAAGGCCTCTTTCTCTCTCGTCCTCTCTCTCTCTCTCACACACCCTCATACTCACACTCTAGTTGATGGCAAACCCACTTTAAACACACTCACACTTCTGTCTGCACACACACACACACACACACACACACACACACACTGAAACACAAACAGTATTATACCATTATAAAGCCAGCAGATATACATATGTGAGAGAGTTACCCTGAGAAGAGAAGAATGAGCTGCTGATATTAAAATGAAAAACTGTGGACGCTTTCTTCAAACTACAAACAAAGGGAACATTTCTCTTTTCAAAGCTAAAACTCTCCTTTGAATAAAACGTTGGATTTTCTGTTCTGCCACTGCCTTGATGTTTTAGTTATTTTGTTTTTATGTTTTAAATCGAAATGCAATATTAAAAGACAACCACTAGAGGCAGCATATCGCCTTAAGTGTAACATTTTTAATGCTTGGTGAAAACTGAAACCTTCATTTTTACAAAAAAAAAAGTGTATTTCCAAACGTTAAGGTGCATCTATGGAAGGAATTCAGGAATTTGTATTCCTTGTTTTTGGTGCATTCTAACTGCAAAACGCAAGACCTTATATCAAAAGACAGCAGAAACAAGGAAGACAAGGTTTCTATTTTTAGGGACATATTTTTGGTTAAATAAAACATTTCTGGGACATTTTTCCCCTTTTTAATTTCCATCTTAGCCATTTTCTTGAAGAGCTGTATCGCTAAATTAATCTTACATAACCGCCTCTTATCTGAACTCGAGGCTTAAAGCTCTTCTCCAATTACAAACGTATCCCGCCCACACTGACAGAGCACCCCAGCTTGAGGACACTGGCCTCCTCTGTCCGTAATCACGCCTCCTTTTCATTCTCTTTTAATATCCAGATGTTATCAGTGCTTTGAACTCACGGAGAGAAGAGAGAGGGGCCACAAGACATCCAAGGAGTTAACACAACAGGGTGACACTCATTTCTCTGGTAGTGTTCACTGTGTGCCCTTTATTCAGTATAGATTCTATCTATTGTTTGGACTAGCCAAGAGCGAGGGTGAGCGTCGTGAGATAGTCTCAGTAATTAAGGATGAGAAATAATCACAGACCTTTCTGACTGAACTCATTTAGCTGCTGCTGCTGCTTCCACGGATGTTTGAGCAAAAAGAGAGAAATGCTTTATGAATAAAATGAAGAAAGACGGTGATGTTTTCTAAACTGCTACCTCTTTGGATGAAAGGTTGTAAAGTATTAAACTAATCATTATGATGATATAACATGATATGACTCCAACTCTCACACAGGATGTTGTTTTTCCACATCTGGCTCGTGTTTGCGTATCTCAATCTACTTCCTACCTTTACTCTGGTGAAATAGGCTAATTAGAAAAGTCTTAAGTTGTTGTCAATCATTCACCGCCTCTCAACCAACATTACACAACGCCGCTCGTGTCCTTTTAGCTTATGGCTCAGTTTGTTAATGAAGCTAACAGCTGTGTTCTTCGTGCTTGAGCAGGAGTGTGTGTCAACAGCCTCCCTGACCGTGGACGCAGGTAGACTGCAACTTCAGCACGTTCAAAGAGCAACAACACACCCCCTCTCCCTCTCCCTCTTTGAGTGGACGTACACTTATCACACACATGCAAGGAACAAAAAAAGGGGGGAGGACCACACAGAGAAGCTAAATCCTATTTGAGGTCAGAACGAGCCAGCATCAGCTCTTAGCGTACCCTACGAGCTCCAGCTTCAAGGTCTACACTGGTTTCTTTTTTTAAGTTTTTATATTACGCCCAGTGTGGGCAATATTCCCATTGTGTGTATTTAGTGTTTATAATTCAAAAATTACTTTTAAAATATATACACAAATATGTGTTAAATAATTAGAAATCTAATATAATAATATGAATTTGGGGAGTAACCGTATCCCCTATAGAGCTCTTAGGTCCGGCCAATCAAAATACAAACCGTACAAAACTGAAGAAGGGAGCGGGGACGAGAGGGACAGACACAGACAGAGGGACAGACACAGACAGAGGGAAGAGAGGGACAGACACAGACAGAGGGACGAGAAGGACAGACATAGACAGAGGGACGAGGGGGACAGACAGAGACAGAGGGACGGAGGGACAGACACGGACAGAGGGATGAGAGGGACAGACACAGACGGAGGGACAGACAGACAGAGGGACGGAGGGACAGACACAGACAGAGGGATGAGAGGGACAGACACAGACAGAGGGATGAGAGGGACAGACTAACACAAACTGTGACCACCCTGATATAATAAATGTTGTGTAACTTGTGCTGATGTTTAATGAGGTTCACACTAATAAAAACACAAACAACACACACACATTACAGATGTCCAATTAGATGAAGAAATAAATTAGACACATCCAGACAGCAGTATGTGCAGGTTGGTACACACCAACATAAATACACACAAACACAGGCGTGCAGACGGGCCAGCAGGAACAGCAGCCCCCCCATAATGTGATTTTGTCTCGATTAAAATGGTGGGAATTGGATCTGAGGTAAAAGGCCATGTCAGGGGAGAACAAATGGGAGCGGCGGCACACGGTGGAAGATGAACGACTGTCTGGGAGATGGAGAGATGAGGTGGAGGGGAGATGGGGGGGGGGGGAATGATAGGAGGGGAGGGAGTGGCTCGGCTATGGGTCTATATTAATCCATTATGGAGCAGGCTCCTTCCCTCATATGTGTAACCTTGCTCTCCTCCTCCCATGATGATGGCGCTGACCTCCTCGTGGAGAAGAAGAAGGAGAGGGGCAGGACATTCATCCTCCTCATCTTCTTCCACCTTTTGTTCAGGGTGGTCTTCTGCTCTTTTCTACGATATTACTTTTTGCTGTTTTACCGACTCGCTCCTTCAATTTACCACCATTAAGTTTCTGTCACTCCTTACGCTCTGCTTCTTCTTCTTCGTGTCTCACTGCTTCTCTTCCCTGTGCTTTCAATTCTCCGTTTCTTCTCTTCATCCATTTACCACTTAACAACAAAAGGAGTGTGGGGGGGGGGGGGGGTTTATGTATGCCATAAATGCACAACCAAATAAGGACCACCGTTTTTAGAGTTCACACTCAGCAATCTGTACTGTGGCCCCCGAAAAAAAAAGTTTGTTTGACGTAGTGTGAGCGCTGCTTGTCAACAGGGGAGCGAGGGAACTGGCAAACTTTGGACCCAAAATGGGCAAATTTTGCAACGACAGTAGAAACCCTCCCTAAGGGTTCCCATCTGACAGCGTTCACTCTTGTTATTCTCAAGCATTTAAAACTGACAGCTATAAACGATCCCTGCATTATCCTGGACGGATGTGCACCAAAGAGTGAAAATTAAAACACAAAATCAGCTTGAAATAAATACTGTACGGATCTTTGTCACCCTCTTCATTTTCCCTCTTATACAGCATCTCCTTTAACTCTCCATAATCTGCATGTCTGTTGATCTTCATTCACTCTGGACTTTAATTCTCTTCCCACTTCTCACACTTTCATCTCTCACTCCAAACAAGAAAAGTGCAAAAACTAAACCCTCCCGAGCTTCCTCCTCGTGTTGCTTTCTTCCTCTCTCTCTTCCTCCTCCGCTCACACAGCTCTGACCTGACAGCCACTTATCTGATTATGTACCTACAGACAAGGAGATAAACATGACCAGCTTGTAGGATTCATGTATTCTGCCATAAAGCTTTTTGACGGAGAGTATATCTACAAGACCCGGGTTGAACACGAGACGCTGATAACATCAGACAAGTCGTGTTTGTGAAACATCTCCACGCTGTTTGCGGACCCTGAGTTGATGTGACAGTTAACATATGTTCTGTCAGGAAAAGCATATATACAGTCGTGTGTGTGGGACAGCAATGTTTCAGATAGCGGACATATAAGATCCATCTGTGCTCGAAGGAAGTTGTACACAAAGAGAACCGCGGTGGACAAAAAGCCTCTTTGAACTGCAACTGTGGTGCATTATGGGGGATTTGTGAAAGAAATGTTTGGCCATATAGTTAGACCTCGGTAGAATCATAATATTTATAATTATTGGTTAAAATAAAAAGGTTTGTTCCTACCTTTTAATTTACAGTTGTTCAGAATCTACTTCTGTCACTTTTTAGAGATGTTAGAAATATAACAAGTGTGCACCGTGTTTATGTCTAAAGTCCCCTCAAACTGGTCTTAAACAACCAATATGAGACCTGATAGAATCTTTAAAAAATGTTCAGATTACAATATTGTTTTTTTGTTTTTTTGTAACAGTTTATAGTCGTCACACAGGGAAAACGTCCAGGCGCCATTCAGCCTGACAGAGTCGTATTTCATTTGATAAAAAGGCTGGACATGCTTTAATCATGATCACAGCAGCTGTTAGGACAGAAACGGGCTGCGTCGCAGAGAGCTCCCTTGGGTGATTCCGGGCGAGAAAAGTGATCTGTGATGAATCTCTTGTTAAAAGGTCAATAGAAAATATCAGCTGGCCAGATTGCTTGCATTGATTTGAACGAGAATGTTTCGGAGAAAGACATTTTGCAGCAGCCAGGGAACAGCACGGAGACTAAAAATGGGGCTGCTGAAAGGCCAGCCTTGACGATGATGAAGATTTCCAAAGAAATAACAGCAGAAAATGAGCGAGGAAGACTGTCTTATTAAACAAGCAGCACTGAGACTGTTTTTTTTGTCTCGCTTCAGGTCGATGTTTTTGGGACAATATGCATTTTTTCTGTTATATAAAGAAGTCACACAAAGTGACCAGCATTAGTCTGCTCTTCCCCCTCCTGTCTATGAACTGAGAGACCTACAGGGCAGGGAACCTTTGGGTGTCTCCCGGTTTGATTCGATTCGATTCTTGGGGTCACGATTCGATGATGTCGAGACTTCTTGTGTGTTAATTTGTCTTTGAAGACCACAGCTACTGTAATTCTAACGCCGCCATCGTAAACCACAATAACATGCTCTCCATCCTACTAGATCAAAGGTGAAGGTCGCAAAGGTAACCGACCAATGAATCGCATATTCAACACTTTGTTCTCAGAGTGATGAGTCGTGCTTTAAAGTCTTGAGCAGGTCCCAGTAGATGCCTCCCTGAAGTGAAAATGAAAAGTATGCTCTTGCATTAACACTGCATAGGTTGACATGTAGGTGTGTCTATGAATGCATTAGGGCATGGTATGAAGGTGTGAAAGAGCATATGAAAAAGAGGGCGAGGAGGAGGCTGGGGAGATGGAGAACGGGTGGATCAGTGTTGACCTCTGGACCGCAGAGAAACTGATGAAATGACTCTGCTGCTGAATATTGTTTTGAATGGAGCCAACTGTGAGATGGCTTCCACACACACACACACACACACACACACACACACACACACACACACACACACACACCTTCAGTGCCACTTATGGAGTGCACTCGTGAAAGAAAATGTCCGATCTCACATGGGTGGAGGACACAGAGGGAATATATGGAGAGGGAAATAAACGTTAGAAGGAAGGGGATGTGGGAAATCAAAAGAGAAAAATAAGAGGGGAAGAATGTGGGTAGAAGACAGAGGCAGGCACCTGAAGAGGGAAAAGGAGAGAGAAAGAGGGGGGGGGGGGGGGGGTCTGTATAAGAAGAAGAAAAATGAAACAGACGTCCAAAATAAAAAGAGAGGCGAGGACAAGCTGTGAGAAGGGTGAAATAGAGTGCAACTTACTTGAATGGCTCTCAGGCTCAAGCTTTCGACTGTGGCTCCTCTTGTTCCGCTTTGACCGAGCCCGAGCCAGCTAATGTATCGATCTGAGACGGGGGGACTTACTGAAGAGAGAAGAGAGTCATTTAAAGTTGAGTCTGACTTACTGTCACTCTTAAAAAAAGAAAGAAAAGAGTTACAAAACTCCTGATTATTCCTCTCTCTCTCTCTCTCTCTCTCTCTCTCTCTCTCTCTGTTTCACTCGTCACGTCACTGCTGCGTTTGATATCCAGCGCTCTGACATTATGAGACCACGCCTCTGGGCATCCTGTTTGGCCTCAATGTGTCCGTTAAGTGTCCTGTTGTTTCAACTTTCATGAATCCGCTGGTTCACGCAACTTTCCCGCTCCAGGGTGAATTCACTCAGAATTGTATCGCAGCTATTCGTAGCTCTCAAAGCACGTGCGTCCTTTCCCCTCGCTCTCTGCTCCGTCTCAAGGTTTCATTCACAAAAGATGCTGCACTCATGGCGTTCATGCATAAACATGCCTAAAAAGTCGTCCTCCTCCTGGCAGTGTTCTCCTGATTTGAGTGTAATCTGCACCTTTTACTCTGCACGCCGCTGACCCATGAAGACGACGAGCTCGGACAGGAGAGGGAGACTCGATCAAGTTTATTGCGACTGCCAAACTTGAAGGAGTTTCACCGTTTTTAAAGAACTCTCCCTCCCAGAAGGGAGCGAGTTCAGCGCTCCTCGAGAAGAAACAAAACATGCATCCTCGTTGAGCACAATCAGCCCGGAGCCTCTCACACACGTGGATCAACTGTCGAGCCGTGTGCAATGTCAAAGTCAATGTCGTGCAAAGAGAATAAATGTGTGTTTTAGTCATACAACACGATCTGTGAAGAGATAGATGCTTCATTGATCCCGAGGGAAATTCAAGTAGTAGAAAAATACATTAAGCTACAGTTCATCACAGAATCTACAATAAGAAAGAAGAAGATGCAAAGTGCCGAGGTAGCAGTCTGATGACTGAGTATGACTGAGATATTCTATAGTAAGTGGGGTGAATACTTTTCTCTAAATCTCCTTATGTGCTCCTGCAGGGTTTTCTGGTTATACTTAGCACTGAAGGCAGCAGCTAAAAAAAAAAAAAAAAGGTGACTCAAAGTTTGGCTGCTGTAATCTGAAATGTTTGCTCTTCCTAAATACATACAACACACGTGTACGCGGTCGATCCTCGGTCTGCTCACCAAAAGTGTCCGACTCGGCGGCTCTTCTTCCTCCGCACACAGCTCTATAACAAACAAAGGAACATACATTTCTGCTTTTCAGCCACACTGTTGGAAATGCATTAAAAGAAATCCTGAGTTGAAGGTGTGTAACGATGTGCAGCCTGCCTGCCTGCCTGGGGAGGAGAACACTCACAGTGATGTTGTTGTTGTTGCATTAAGAGAACATCACAGAAACAATGGGAGCCATGACAGGGAGGAATCCCCCCCCCCCCGAGACTCCGCGCAGAGATACCACAAACTGCAGGACCAATGCTGACAACTTCCCCTGAGGAGGGGACGAGGAGGACCATGTCCGTCTGCTCATGGACATGTTTTTGTCCTCACACACACACACACACACACACACACACACACACACACACACACACACACACACACACACACACACACACACACACACACACACACACACACACACACACACACACACACACACACACACACACACACACACACACACACACACACACACACACACACACACACTTTTGTGCATTGTAAGCATTCAACATGTTTATCCAGATCACAATCTGAAGTCATTCTGCAAATAAACGTCATTCTTAATCTCTTAAAAACAGTTGTTTTTTTGTTTTTTTTTAAATGCCGACAAATTATTTTGATGGAAATTTGAAATGAATTTGTTTTCACTTAAATTAGTATCAGGATCATAAACAATCAAGCAGGTCCCATACTTCTACATTAAATTCTAACGGACTGTTTTTCTTGCCTTCAACATAACGTTGGTGCAGTGCAGGTCATCGTACCCTGGACAGTGGTTTGGACTTGTAAGTGACTTTGTTATAGTGAGATATAAGAAAAGATCATTTTAAACAGCATGCACGATGATGGCTTTTTGTTCACACTCATGGAGTCTTACAGCTGCAGGGTCTTATAGTAATATTAGAAACTCTTCCAAATGTTCACTATGGTCACTCATTTCCTGGCTGTCACACGATATCTGATGGATGGGGACATTTCCTTACTGATATCATGTTTTCTTATCCCAGATTTCTTATTACCCGCAGGTAGACGCGTTCATCCTTCTCACTGCAGATAGTATGAACACTTCCACTTTGTCTCATTCCACTTCCTCCCTGTGTGCCTCTTGCTGGCAGGAGATAAAGAGGAGGTGACACTTGTGTGGGTAAGATGATATTAATGCAGCTCTCGGAGGTCATTTATTAAAAGAAAAATGGCTTATTACTGTCCACGCATGATGAACACAAAGGATGTGTTCTCTATTCAGGTTCCGCAGCCCTCCTCTCCCTCCTCTCCCCGGCGTGAGCGACTTGTTTTCCCTCCTCTCTCGTCTTCACTTACTAAGTCGAGATATGTTTTGACTCTAACCTCAGCCACAGTCTCGCCCCGGCTCCTTCCTTTATCTTCATCTTCTTCTTTTCCCGTTCAGGCCTGATTACCTCGGAGGACAAATTACAGCCTTGTATCTATTAGTGCCGTCCAGGTGCTCTGGCCTATTGAGTGATCACAACTGAAAAGGTCTGCAGAGTACACACACACACTCCTGCCAAAGCCTTCAGCTTCAGATGAAGTCTCCGCACACACGGCAAAGGACAAAGGAACAGGTCAGGGCGGAGATGACATCATTTTGGTTTCACACCAGCTATCCGCTCTGCGCTCAGGTTGGCCAGCAGATTTACGATCCGCTCGCGTTATTCTAACCGGCTGCTCTCTCTGTCCTTCTCGAATAAATGATCGCACACAGGGAGTAGATTTCATTTGTGCCATGCCGAGTCCCCAGTCAAATTAAAGTGAGTGTTTACTGGGGATAAACGCAGAACAGCCTCTGCACAAAAGACACGCCGAGCCGCAGGAGCGTAAAGAGGAACTGTGTGAACTTCTCGCTCAGTCAGCTGGGAACTTGTTGGAAAAGACGACACCTCTCCCTGATAAAGAATAAAATTAAATATGATTTCTCCTCCAGAATACGTGAAGAAAGCGGCAACACAGACTACACGGGGGGATTATTGTATGACTCTTAAATAAAAGTCTTCTTAATAAAACAACAGAATAAGGCGGCACCAGTGGCCTAGTGGTTAGTGGATGCTCCTCGGTAGCAATAAGCTGGGAGCCCAGGTTCAAATCTGACCTTTGACCCCTTTCTCTCTCTCGCTGCCATCACTCAAAACCCCTAAAATAAACCTTAAAAAAAACACACACATGGTTTTAACTGTGTATGAAGGTTTAATAAACAACATGAACACTCACTTATTTTCTCCAGTGTTGTTGAGTCACGTTTGTCTGCCGGTTTGCGAACTGTTTACGTGCAGAATCCTCCAGACAGAAGTGAATTCTTTGGATGTCTGAGTGACACTGAGTGAATGTTGAATCATTCAAATAATAAGAGATGCGACACAAGCTTCTTTTGAAGCAGGAGCTATCAGACACTGTTCTTTAAATTTCAGCTTCACCTGGCTTTAACACACACACAGGTTACATATAGGGACAGGTTTATTCAACTGAATATGAGCTAATGCACCAAACAGTAGGTAAGGAATCTAATGAGCTTGGAGATGTCGTTATAAGTGAGATGAAACAGAATCAAACACCTTAAACAACACGCTGACGTTACACACACGCGTGTGTGCGTGCAGAAAGTTCGGCCCGCTGCTCCGTCATGACTTATTAATGTTCTCAGATGACCTTCTTCACTCGAGAGCTATTTCTGGGGGACAGAATGATCTTTGAATCATGTGCCAGCGAGCCAATCTCTCGCCCTGCTCATCACTCTCCTGCTCAACACTCCTCACTTCTTCTCCTCCTGATCCTGAGAGCAGGGGGGGCCGACGAGGGGCCGACGAGGGGCCGACGAGGGGCCGACGAGGGGCCGAGCTGTGAAAGGTTAGAGAGAGAGTGTGTGTGTGTGTAAAACTGGGACTGAGTCGGATACTACAGAGTACTGTGTGGTCTGATAATGCCAGGTCATGCTTGTCTGACACTGTACGGTCAAAGGGCACCCTCTATAGGTAACCAAGCAAATTACATCCTCTTACAAAGGTCAAGGAGGTCCTCCTGGAATTCATTAAAACCTAAAAGATATAATAGTGATATCCTCAGAATGTAGCTAAAGGACTACTGGGCTGTAAAGGTCTGCATTTTAGGTCATTCAGAGCCCAAAGGAGCAACAATTATGATGCGAGTATGGATATATTTTAAAGGAAAAGGATTCAGTGTAGTTTTTAAACAGCTGCCTCCTTGGAGCTATAAACTTGTTCTTATTCGGTTCAAAGCTATTGTAACAGCGTCAGCCTCATAAAAGCACCTACAGCTCCTGCCAGCTCTGAGTCCATCTGGTTTCTGACTGACAGCTCAAAATGAAGCAGGAATAAGAACGGAGGGTGAATGAAAGAAGGCGAGGTGAACCACTGATGGAGCTTCATGCTGAAGGTTTATTATGTGCAGCTGAGAGATTCATGGGTGAGAAAAGAGGAGATGCAACACTGAAAAGGAGAGGAGCTTTTGGGTGGAGTCAGGTCTGCTGTTAAATCACAGTTATTTAATGGACAACTATAGTAAGAGATGCAGCACAGGAAGAAGTCAGTCAGCGGGCTTCGAGGGTCCTCGGGCATCCCATGTGCTGCCATGAAAGTTTTTCTGAAGCTGCCAGTAATATGGTAATCCTGATAACCATCTCTGCATAATGAAAGGCTATTTATCCTTCTGCTAGCTACTTGTGAGTCACATTTCTTTTATCAAAATCAACAATGGAAAGAAGTAGCCGGCTGTACTTTGGTGAGAAGTCGACAGTCTGAATATTCATTTTAAAAATGTTGACACATTGTGAGACTTAATTTAATCTCCGGACAAACAAATATCCAGCAAGCTCAAAAATGTGCTCTCGTTTTTCTGTGAGGCCGTTTTTCAAAAGCCCTAAAACTGAAAAAATTAAAAACGAAAAAAAAAAGTCTATTCAAATGAATTCTTTCATCACTGCGACGGGTTAGAAGGGAGGGAATAACGGAGACAAAGGGGGAGATCATTTTAGAATGACCACATGTGAATTAATGGGAAATTAACTCCCACAATTGACCCCAAAATGGCGGTGATGAGCAGGAGGAAGTACAGGTGTTGGGGGGGGAAAAACAAGAGCAGGTGTCCCGGCTGATTACACCGTTGCATCAATTAGGCTGATGATGTCACCGCGCTCACCTGTCTGTACGAGAGAACATGAAAAGTTATCGTCAGCACCCGACGCTCCCTCCTAAAGAGCCATTATTGTGAGGTTTTAATAAAAACGTTAAAAGTGTATTAGACTGTATTTCAAATTGAAGGCGACGGTACATTATGAGGGATGTGTTGGTTTGTGACATCATCAGCCTGATTGATAAAAATGAGAAATCAGCTGATATTTACTTTACCTTCTCCTCATGCACCTGCTTTGGTTGATATCAGACCAATACAATGGTACATGGTCTATGGACTGATTTATGTAGCATGTATGTATATTCATCCAACCACTCAAACTGTTTCTTATTAAAAGCTACATTTAACTCATTTAAGCTGAGATGTAATAAACTCTTCACACATCTTACACACAAGCAATTAGGTGTGAAGTGTCTTCGACAATCGGTTGCGAGAGGATCAGATAATTGCATCGCGGGTTTTCGGATTAGAAAATAACCTGCTGAGCCGCAGCGGCCCCTTCCACAGCCCATCATCAAACGATATCCTTCAAACGTTTCATACAACATACGTCACATCTGCAGCAGCAAGCACGCCGTGGCTGGACCTTTGTAATGATTGTAGTCACATCCGTGTTGTTGGGTGAAGACACGTTAGACTGAGAAAAGAAAGTCGTGTTGTTTTTGGAGCGGATGAAGAGGAGGGATGGAGGATCGCCTGACACAAAGACCACCTCCAGGGACAGTGGGGGTCCCCAGGTCTCTAGCACCGTGACTGGGGGGGGGGGGGGGGGGGTCGAATGTCAATCAACTCTTATGCAACATTGCAGTGGAGTATGACACTGACAGAGACTGTTAGAAAGGATGAAGGCTCAGTGAAGAAGCCTCTTCATGCTTTGCTCCCGTCACAGTAAGCCCGCCCTCTACGCCGTCCTGCCACTCAGCTGACTTAATGCAAAGTAAAGTAACTCTTTACTTCTTTAATGACAACTTGCACGGCTGATGATGGTTCTCGAGGAAAAACAGAAAGCTGTAAAAGAAAAAAGCCTCGTCCTGATTCTGCTCTTTATGACTGACACTGTGCTGATATGTGCACGTCCTGGAAACATGGACTGCAGCTAAATGGCATTAACAGAGAGAGATAACTTTGTGCATGCTTTATGGTAAATGTGTTGAACAGTGCTCCTTTGCTGAGAGTCTACAGGCAGCGGGTGCATGTTTGTCAGTGTGAATGTGTGTATATTACGCACGAGTGAGAGAACACTACCTCTTAGTTCCTGTCGAGGCTCCCTGCAGGTTTCACTGCACCTCGCCTATTTCACATCAAACGCACACTGAATAAACACGCCGCCATTCTTCTCCCTTTCTCCCTCTCTAATACAGACATACACACACCAACACACACACACACACACACACTTTCACATAACTGCCAAACTGGCAACCTGCAGAGTCTTTCACAATGAGACTCCAGTTCTGCTGAAATAATAACAAAAAAAACACTACCTGTGATCCTGCTCCATCCTTCTGCACTTTCTTTTTTTTCCTCCTTTGAGTTGTGAAATCGAGTTTACCCAGCTTTGAAATGTCAGTATAAATTCTTACACTATCTTAATATGAAAGTTTAAAAAACAGCCATTAGTCAATCTGCTTCGATTATCTTTTGACAGTGACAATTATACGTTGCTTCTAAATGAGCCGTTAAAAGACTTCGAAGGAACGGTGCATCTAGACACTTTCAAAAACTTAAAGACAGAATATGTTTTGCAATGATCGTGATCGTAAACAGCACACGCGTGTGCATCTAAGGCTAACCAGGAGAAAAGAAACAGCTTCATCAAAGTTACTGAAGTAAACTGTTGCTTGGCTTTTTAACGTCCCAGAAGAACACTGAAGAGGACGATCAGAGAAGCTGAGTTTATAAGAGACTTAAGCTCCACAGCTCGGTCTGTGTTCAGCGTCACGTCATGCACACTGGACCACAGAGAGAAAAGAAGAGCCGATCACCTCGTCTCAATCAGCCACGATTCTCATCAAAGAATAAGCTAACAGCCCTCCACCATGGCCCACATCGAGGACAAAACCAACAGACCAATCACAGAGCCTAAAAAGCAACTTATCCTTGATTTCTGACAGGGCAGGCAAGACTGTGAAGGCCAGATAACAGACCTCAAAGATCTCCACATCCACCCTTTGTTTCCATAAATCAGAGAAGAGATGGAGGATGATAATGTTGGCCAGCAATCACAAGAAAAACAGATTATTGTCCCTGAGATTAATCATGGGCACTCTGAATAACCTCCTAAAGCAGAAGGTCTCTCTCTTAGCTCATGACAAACTTCACCTGAACTTGTTTTGGTGCAGTATTGTTTTTAATTATCACAGCTGGAAAAAGTCCCAGAAAAATAAAATAAAAAAAGTTGGGGCCACAAAGGCAGCAAACAAATTATTTCAGGATGTTTTTATTTAGCAGCAAAGAATGTGTCCTTTGTGTACAAAAGACAGGAAGTTAAATGATTTTCTCCCATCTGCTGTAAACATCCAGCAGTCTCCATAATAATAAACAACACTGGAAATATATTGCAAAGCAGCCCATTGGAATATTTCTCTCGCATAACTGCATTGTGCTGATTTATTGTTTACAGGGCTTCTTTTTTTTTTCTTTCTTGCATTCAGTGTAAAATATTGCAGAATTAAACTGTTTCTGCTCTGTTGAATCACATCACATCATTTTACATTATGTCGCCGTTCACATATTGAACGGAGGCAATATCAAAGCCCAGCAGCCTGAAATAAGTCATTCTTGAATTGGATGGTTGATCACATGTTGAGATGTGTTTCCCCATCACTCTGCAGGGAGAGATACTCATCTGAAATGTGAAGCAGGAAGCGGCTGGTAAGTGGAATGCATCCTTCCTACGCGAGTATCACGTGTTTACTCATGTAAATGATGTCACAGGCATCTCAAGCTTTCCTGACATAAACACATGCCAGACATCGAGACGACTGATGAAGCTAAAATGGTCAGAGACAGTGAGTTAGTATTATCTATTGGATACCATCTATTGAACTTCCTTCAGTATTAAGTTAAAGTTAAAGAATATATATGTATTCCCAAAGGTTAAACTAAGTCGGTGGAAAGTAGGTGAAAACCTCCATCTCACAGTTCCTATCATGAGTGGTGATAATCATTTTACCCATAATCCCTCCTCTGCTGTCAGTCTGATCCAGGTAAGAGAGCAGAGCAGTCAACATGTCCCTTTTCTTTGTTCTTATTCCCGCTTGTGTTCTTCCCTTGTCGAGCCTGATGTCATTGGAAGCTGCTCATCTCGGGGTTACCTATAGAAACCTGTGATTATCACACACAATAAGGCCTCCAGTCCGACAGAGAGGAAGAGAGCAGGGCATTGAAACAGAGACAAAACACCCCAGAGAGGCACACAGCATGCCTGCCCATACGGCTCTTTTTAGTCCTTCTCTATAGAATGAGACTCCTGAAGCCGTGTGAGGGCATGACATCTGAGATGTAGCGCTGCTCGCTACAAGGCAACTTCACAGCCCGATCTAAAAGGTCACTGTAGGGAGACAGTAAAGAGAGAGAGGGAGGGAGAGAGAGAGAGAGAGAGAGAGAGAGACAGAGAGACAGAGAGAGAGAGAGAGAGATGAGCAGGGAAAGAAAAGGAGCAAAATGAAAAACAACAGTGAGACGCTCAAAAGACAGGGACAAAAGAGCTTCCCTCTCCTGCTTGCACCTCGGACATGACTAATAAATCACCTTTACACCATCAATCACCGGGGCATCAAGTGCGAGACTCGCGCGATCGATCCAGATGCCTTCGCAGCCAAAGAAAAACAGAAGAGAGACAGACGTGTCACGTATGCACGGGAGCACACGGAGAGGAGAGAGAAAGTCAATGGGGAAACACATAGAGCGTGTACAGAAGCACACATAGGTCCTGTACAAAAAGCACTAAAAGGCCATCAGTCACCTGCGTGCAGAAAATGAGCATTGACTTCATGTGACACGTTTTCACAGACTTTAGTTTAAGGAATAGATTTTGTAATTCTCTAAAGGCAGATTCCAGTTTTCTCTAGCAGAGCCACGCTATCCTACTCCACGTCAGCCTCTTTCTGCTCACGAGGCCCGCCTGTTTCTCCGAGTCTTTGACGAACGCAAAATGTGAACAAACCAGCATGCTCGGGTTTTTTTTTTTTTTTTTAGAGAGTCAGTAAGATCAATGGAGAGTCAAAACAACCACTGCCACAGGACTCTTTAATGCTCTCCTTTTGTGTGTGTAAACTGAGCGATCGGTGTTAGAGGTGGTTGGAAAATTATTTGGAGAGAAATTAATTAAGAGACCGAAATAATAAAGGCCCAGTTTGACCAAAAACCAGCTAAAAATATCTGATCTGGAATGGACCTGCGAGGTCTGCTGCCACTGAGAGCCAAGTCCACAATGAATGGAAGAAAGAGGACAAATGGATCATATCAGGTCTGAATAGTTTGATAAGAATATCCTAAGATTTTACGCGCTGCCAGGAAGTAAAAAAAAAAAACGTGTCTCTATTTTGTATCTCAGTACAGATTTATACCAAGGCAGCAGGATGACAAGAAAACAAAGTAAAATGTGTCTCTTCTTCTTGGAGACGAGTTGCTGTTAGGAGATGATGTGATCAAAATCCTTCTCTTAAAAAAAAAAACAAAAAAAAACATGCTAACAAATTCCTCGAAAAAAAATAAAAAAAGAGTGGATTTTGTAAACTCTGACCTCCTCTGAAATTACTCTGACCTCCTGTTTCTCTCGGTAAAACCCACCAGAACGTTCTCTGTGTAATGAAGTTCCTCTTCCTCGTTCTGCCTGCAGCAGGAGGAGGAAGGCGAGCACTTTGTGGGCCTCCATGGATGTTGCCTTCAAACGCCTCCGATCCATCGAGGCAAAAGTGCTGAGAAACATGAGAGACTTTTATTTTTAAGACAGCCTTCCCTAATCTAATTACCTCAGCAATTAGACTGCGCTGTCATAAAAATGAGCCAGCAGAAGGCGGCGCAGGAGTGGCGACATGCTCTGTTTGCCTTGGCCAGCCCGAAGACAGAAAAGCACTTCTGAGAGCTGGCAGAAAATGTCATCAGTTATTCTGCCTGTGGCTTGTGTGTGTCCAGGGCTTTTGTCCACGCTATGGTGCGAGTACGTATGTGGGGAAAAAAAAAAAAAGACGCCGGGCACACGCACATTCTATCCCAGGATGGCAGCTTTGGCTCCACTTCACATCTCGTCCCGTCTTCATCAGGAGACGCAGAGTGTTCTGATGCTGCTTTCAGGAACACATCCATACCTCCTCGGTGGCGTGAGTCACGTGTTTGGACTCCAGCCTCAGCTTGTTGGCTAAAGGTACAGTCACACACAGACGGAGAGATGAGAGGCAGCACGCGGCTCGGTGTAAGTACAGACGGAACGGACGAAAAAAGGAAGTGAGGGGAGAGGAAACAGAAGAGGGCCAGGATGAGGAGAGCTGGTTGATATTTGGCCATGCAAGAGAGAGGAAATCATTTATACTTTACATCACTTAGAACTGTGTGTGTGTGTGTGTGTGTGTGTGTGTGTGTGTGTGTGTGTGTGTGTGTGTGTGTGATCTCTTTACTGCCCAGTCTCCCACAACACTCCGTCTCACTACAAAGTCAAACCAAACCTGATTTATTATGTGTTTCCCTTGACGGGACATTATGGCTGCTGATTAGCATACACTGGTGGGTGGAGAGTGTGCACTGCGCAAACACACACACACACACACACACACAAACACACACACACACACACACACACACAAACACAGATTTATTAGCTTCATTATATTCTGCGTGGCCTGTGCATTGTGCAGTGTATTACTTTACAAAAGTGCTAGTTGGTTTTCAAAATGGCTTAAATGGTTAAACTTCAAGAGATTCATTTGCAATATGAAGGCCTGATTGGGGGGTGGGGCCGGGCCGGGCCCCGCCGGGGGGGTGGGGGGGGGGATCATGTGCTCATAGAACAGCCAATGAACACTGCAGCACCTGCCTGCATAGAGGCGGAAGCTGTCACGTGAAAGTCTTGTGTGTTTACCCGTTAGCACTCTGCACACTTAAACTGGGATTACATTTACCTCATGATCCAGAACTTTCCCCTCATTACATATGGACGTCCAGCATTGGAGCACTCGAGGTGAGTTTCAACAACATTTCTCCAAAAACCTGAACGATTTCTGTCACATCGAAGCACTGAACATCGGCTCTTTGGTTAAAACATTTCTACTGGCCTGTCTGCACAACAAGAACAGGACGTTAAACCTGGATTCTCTGCTCATCGAACATGAGCAGACACAACTACTGAAAACACAAAACTTTTTCCAAAAGTCCTCACAGACTGAGCTTGACCACAACGTGTTGGTGCACCACCACCCAGCGTGCACAGGAGCAGCTGATTTAAGTTCAGCGAGCCTGGTGTCACCCGGGCAGCACGTGAGGAAAAGAGGCCGAAAGGGAAGACACTTCTGGAACGTATTCCTTCAATTCATTCACTGCTTCCTCCATCTCTTAATTAAATCAATGTCCCCCTGCTTCTTTCACTTCCTTCTTTCATTTCCTTCTCTCTCTCTCCCTCTCTCTCTCTCTCTCTCGCCCGCTCTCTGCCCTGTGTGACTCCCTGGCTGCAGTTGATTGATGATGAGAGAAATCTCCCAAGGACAGGCGCCTTGTTAAAGACAGGCCAGTGTGTTCTGTCTGTGGAAGCAAACGGAGGGATTGAGGTGGTGAGTTTTTTTTTTTTTTTTTTGGGGGGGGGGGCATTACAAAGAAAGGATCACCCTTATATCACCCAGCTCCAGCTTCTATATATTTTACCTCTATGTCATCTTCCTTTTCCGTCATAGCTCCTTAAACTCTTCCTAAACTTTCTTCTCCATGTTTCCTTCACCCTTTCCTCTGCTCCCCGGCTCTCCTTCTCTTCGCTGAGGGATGCCCTCCTCACCAGGGGGAACTGCAAGATGGGGGTGATAGCTGTCAAGTGTTGGGGGGGGCGGAGATAGGAAGAGGAAAAAGAGGGAGCCTCTGCGGTCTATGCCGAGCCCCCTACGAGGCCCCTTCAGGGGGGGCCACAGAGTTAGAGACAGGAGGCCAGTGGAGAGAGAGACGAGCTTCGGTCTGATTGATGACAGCGGAGGCCGTCGTATTCATCACTGCCCCACATCAGCCTGCAGAGAAACGCCGTGTGTTGCCAAGACTGGTGGCTTTTCTGCCTCTGGATGGGGTTTTGTTTTTTTTTTCTTCTACTTATCCGGCAATTAATTTAGAATAATGAGTGATGAAGCATACGCAGAATACATTAAAGGTAAATATGAGATAAATAAAGGATGAGGATCAGTGAGATCCAGGAGGAATAGTCTGCATGGGCAGAGTATAAAATGTGTTTTGTTGATCTTACATGATGCTAGACCGGCTCGTTGGGCTTCTGGGCGTTCGGCGTTTTTCACAGTTTTGTGACATTTTATGCGCTAAATAATGATCAACATCCAGTCTTGAATATTAATGGGGGATCCATCCAAATGGAAACAAAGAAAGCGACGACGAATGTCTGGGATTATTTTTTGGGAGGCGCACGAGATGGGGGGGAAAAAAAAAACAAATCAATGATCTGGCGTTGTTAAATGTTACATGAATAGAAAAGGCTCTTTGTGGAAACAGATCCAGGAGGAGTCACTGTTAAGAGTTTCAGAGAGAGAAGAAAACATGAGCACTTAACATGAGGACGTGAGCACCTGAACAAATTGTGATAAATTGATGCCTTCCGCGGTTGATTCGGAGAGCTGCGAGGAAATGTAAATGAATGTAAATAGCTTTGTTTTAATTCACAAGCCAAACTTATTGAGGCTCTGAGTGCCTGATTAAACCTCCAGCGTGCAGGACACACACACACACACACACACACACACACACAGACGCAGGCGAGGCAGATCATTACTTTGACGTCCTCTTTCACACGCACACACACACATTCAAACACACAGTCATGCTTCTTATTGTCAGATGCTTAGACGCTCATTAAAGAGGAGACACTGTGACACTCTCGGAAATATTTTTATGATTCCTGAAGCGAGGCCAAGATCATTCTTTTCATCCCAGAATAACTACAGCTGTAGTGACACTGACAACATAAACAACCTCGAGTATGCACGTTAAGACAAACTTATTACAGATACACGCTGCGTTCATCCCCCAGCCTTGAATCTGTTCAGCAGAGCGTCCTTCCTTCTAATGCGACCAACTTCTCACTTATGTCACTTTTTCTTCCCTTTCCTCATCTAATGCTGTCCACTTTCTCTCTACTTCCTCCTCCCCCCCTCTCCTCTCCCCTCCTCTCTTCTCTCCTCTCCTCCTCATCTCCTCTCCCCTCCTCTCTCTTCCCCTCCTCTCTCCTCATCTCCTCTCCTCTCCCCTCCCCTCCTCCCCTCCTCTCCTCTCCCCTCCTCTCTCCTCCTCTCTCTTCCCCTCCTCTCTCCTCATCTCCTCTCCTCTCCCCTCCCCTCCCCTCCTCTCTCCTCCTCTCCCCTCCCCTCCTCTATACTCATCTCCTCTCCTCCTGTCCTCTCCTCTCCCCTCCCCTCCTCTCTCCTCATCTCCTCTCCTCTCCCCTCCTCTCTCCTCCTCTCCCCTCCCCTCCTCTATACTCATCTCCTCTCCTCCTGTCCTCTCCTCTCCCCTCCCCTCCTCTCTCCCCTCCCCTTCTCTATACTCATCTCCTCTCCTCTCCTCTCCCCTCCCCTCCTCTCTCCTCCTCTCCCCTCCCCTCCTCTATACTCATCTCCTCTCCTCCTGTACTCTCCTCTCCCCTCCCCTCCTCTATACTCATCTCCCCTCCTCTCTCCTCCTCTCCTCCTCTATACTCATCTCCTCTCCTCCTGTCCTCTCCCCTCCTCTCTCCTCCCCTCCTCTCCTCTCCTCTATACTCATCTCCTCTCCTCCTGTCCTCTCCTCTCCCCTCCTCTCTCCTCCTCTCCCTTCCCCTCCTCTATACTCATCTCCTCTCCTCCTGTCCTCTCCTCTCCCCTCCCCTCCCCTCCCCTCCCAAGGCTCCCCTCAGACTCATACAACATTTATGACTGTCTGGAACATATGCTTGCAGCAGGAAACTGAAGGGCATATCTTCTTATCTTCTTAAAAACTAATAGTAGTGCTGTCTAACATCTTGTAGGTATCTGACCGGGAGACTACCTGGTTCTTTTAACACCATAAAGGACGGCGTTACACCGATACTCTGCTTAAAACCTTTGCAGAAGCAAAAGCACTCTTGAGTCAGAGACGTGTTTCCTCACAAGAACAGAAGCCTTATTTAGCTCCCATGCAATTATAAACAAGAACATTTGTTGTCTGCACACATCGAAATGCAGTGCGGAGTTCAGCATGGAGGAACGAGCAGCAGTCGTGGGAGAAGCCGCTAACGAGTGGGGTTTGCATTCGTTCGGATAAAAACACAACAAGACTTTTTTTTTTTGTTTTCCCTCTGCGTCACATCGACACGTCTCCACACCGGCGATCTGTTTAATACAATCACAGCAGCAACAGAGCAGCTGCATTGCATTGCTCAAGGGCACCCTGATGGTAGTTGTTGAATCATTTCAGATTGAGTTTCGCACCAACAACTTTCCTGTTACAAGTCATTTCTCTGCCCTCACGGCTCCGCTTGATCTGCTCGAATTTCTCTCAGTAGCAGCACGGTGCTTTGATTTATAGCAACAACAATTGTCCTTGTCGTAAAGGTCGCTTTATTAAGTTTAAGTTTGAGGTTCATTTTGAGCTGTTCAAAAAAAAGACCCTGTGTAATGTTCTACTAATTACAATCAGAGAGTTTGGATCCCTGTGGTGGGCGGTCTAATTGTATATAATAACCGTGTTAGCCGGGTAGAGGGAGGATAAACTCTTATAAAGATGTAAAAGTGAAAGTGAGTACTGTGGAAGTTCTTTCAGACTCTAAACAGAAACAAAGGCCTGGAAGCAGAAAATACACTACAGAGTTAGGATGCAAAGACTTCAGTCAAGTCTGATTCTGTAAAAAAAAAAAAAAAAAGTTGTGTATTTGGGCAGGAGCTCTGTCAAAAAAAAAAAAAGCAACAATAGAAGTAACAGTCAGTTTCATTAATTCCCAGCAAACCTCACAGCCTGTGGCATGTGAGGAGGCCTCGATTCAAAAAGTAAAAAGTCAGAAAAGTAAGACAGAGACAGCCAAGTGAAAACGATTCTTTCCTTATTCTCAGTCAACAGCCGTTCTTCTCGAAGGACGAGTATCTCCAGACCCGACAGAAAAAAACCCCATTACCCAGCATGCCATCACGTGTACACAACTTCACACCTCTCTAAATCTATCCCTCCTGTGTCATCAGCCCTTACAAATAGCCTGGGCCCATTGTGAATCACTTGTGATGACTTGTTTAGTCATCCAGTATCTCACTGTTTAAAAGACGTCTCGTGTGCAAATCACAAATTTATCTTTGTGGGGACTAGAAAGACAGAATATCAATCTGTTTGGTTTAATATCTCAGATACCCAGTTTTTGCTTTCAACAGCACGTCATCCTGCACAGACAGGCATGTTAGAATAGAATAACATAGAACTGAACAGAATAGAATAGAATGCCTTTATTATCATTACACAAATTGTACAACGAGATTACCTGGCGTCACCTGAAAGTGCACGCAGCTAAAAACAAAAACAACATGAAGAATATAAAAAGTGACCCTAGTGGGATATGAGTGGTACTGCAGGACTCATGTACAGTTAGCAGCATCATAAAAACGTTTTTGTTTCCTGTCAATTACTTCTAAATACTCCACATGAGTCAGTCACTTCCTGAGCTTCAGGTGCTGCCAGCGAACACGTGCTGCTGCTTTAGAGCTCAATGCATCACTATGGGCAGACTGAACAAGTAACCATAATGGGCTGGTTTTTACTACCGTCCTTTTATTGGACCTGGCTCTTTTATGTGGCGCAAAGCCGTAATAGAGCGCCACTGAAGTCCTGAGATGGAGTTTAAAGAACAATTCCATCAGTTTATATTTCAGACGCTCTCGGATATCTGCGCCTTTACTCCAGCCATTTCAATCACGTGCCTCAATTATGAAAGAGGTGGATTTCTTTTGTTGCTAATCTATCTTATTTGCTATTCAGCCACTTAAGGCCGTTTCACTGGAGCTCGTATTAGACTACTGGGCTCAATGGGTATTAATATTGGATGAAGTGGGAATATAATAATGTGAGTTCCCTTCACTGGAGGCGAACCACTCTTCGTGCTTTCTCCCAGGCTCTGCTGCGATACGTATGGAAGAATATTAATTACTGTCGAGGCTTTATGGTTATTATTATGATTTCACATTATGCAGCTTCCAGGGGGCGATCGGTGGAGGGATGCTCAACATGTGAGAGCGCCACTTGAGATGATGAGGAGAGAGAGAGGTTAAAGAACGACTGGTGCTTTTTTTTTTTCCCAACATGTTCTTTTTCTTTCTTGCTTCCTCTGATTGTCTCGCTCTTGTATTTCTGATTGTTTTTCTCTCTTATTCAGGGAATTTTTTATTTTTTTTTCCTGTCGGTAAGAGTCTCAATTTTTTTTTCTGATTCTGCTTCAATCATTTCTGCCACTTTCTCCTCCTCTCTCGCTCTATATCCTCCTTCGAGGAAACTTTATCTTTCCTCCTCAACCTCTGCCTTCTAACCACCCTCTGTCCCCCCCTCCCCCCCCACTCCTTCCCAAAGGCACAGTGGTTTAGAGGGTTTTAGGTGATAAATACCCTGGACCAAGAGCTCACCAGCCACCGATTCCTGCCACTTTACTGTGTCACATTGTGGCCGAGGCCTCATTAAAAAGGCATTAGCCTCCTCTTGGTCCCATGATGGAGGCCGTGTCTGGCTCAGTCACTGCCGCGGGGATCTATTTAAAAGTGGCGGCAGGAATGGATAAGGAAGAGAGCGAGAGATGGGGGGGGAGAGAAAAAAAAGAGATGGCCATGTAATGAAAGGGAAGATGTGGCTGCAGCGGGGGAAGGAAAGGCTTTAGTTGTATCCCGTGTGAGGATGAGCTGAGGTCCAGGAGATAAAGGGAGGCAAAGGAGGAGGAAGCAGAGATAACTAGCTGGAGTGGAGTCCACTTGCCCGTCCCCGGTGAGATCATGTGCTCTCTGAATTTAATTGATACCGGCCAATTAAAAGGCACCCGGGTTTCACCTTGACGGGGTCAGGAGATGTGGATTCAGGGGTCAGGCAGAGGATGACGGGGGAGCTGGGAAGCGAGGTGAAGGGAGCAGCATGAAAATACAAGAGCAAGCGTTCGCAGCACATCATTAGTAAATAAGTAGTGTGGTGGTGACGACAAGAGAGGAAAGAGTGGAAGGAGAGAGGAGGTGGGAAGAGGAAGGGGTTAGTGTGTGGAGGGGGGGGGGGGGGGGGGGTAAATGATCGAGAGGGCTTTTGAGCCGTGGTTACAGCAACATCTGAAGCGTCATATAACAGACATTCAACAGGACTGAATCTGAAAGAATTTTGTGTTTTCAAAAAAATGACTTCAGACAAAAATCGGTGTCTGTCTCCTAAAGAGAGACACGACCTGAGATGAACGACCCGGAGGTTACAGCTGAAACCACAGCACTATAGTTAGAATAGTTGCCTTTATATGAATGCTACATGTAGTTAAACCACTCAAGGCTAGTCAAAAACATGAGACATCAGGTGTTTTTAAAAGGCACATGTAACTCTTTCTCGAGAATACATCCCTAACTTTCCTTATCCTCGAGTTTTATTAAAGAAAGTCCATGATGTTTATTTATACAGGAAAATCCAATGTGATATGGCAGCAGGTGGTCAATATTTACCCTGCATTAACGAGCTGGCAGGTGCTGTTTTCATTCGCTGATCTGGACTGAAACAGTAAAGAAAAGCATGACATGACAGCCATAAAATGGAAGAATTATTTAGAAGTCCTCAGGTGGGCCGAGAGAGAGACACAGAGGAAGACAGGCAGACACACACGCAGACAGTTTAAACGTCAATAGAAGTCGCCTCTGCCCTCCTTAGTGTGATGCAAGGATGGAGAAGAAAAAAAAATAGAGAGCTGTCAACGTGTCTGTCATTCCGCTGAAGAAGTGAAAAGGTGAACGTGAAGCAGCTCGATGAAAGGACGGGTCAGATAGGTAAGTGTTTCCCAGGTGCAGAGGAATGTGTAGCTAATAAGGAAGTCTGGGGGGGAAAAAGTCTCAGAGAGACGATGCAGATGAAAAGGCAGAGGTCAGACAGACAGGCTGAACGCAGGCACATATTGTGATTTTATTTTAGTGGAGTTTACTTTTCATGACGGTCGGATTTTGCAGGTTATTTCTCAAGAAAATAAAGTTTTCGAATGAGCAAATCTGAAGTGAGCCACCGTGTTACACGTGGACGCTGTGCTGTGAATGATTCGGGGCTCAGCCAGGCATGCAAAGTGGAAAGTGTGAAGTAACACTGCAGATAAGGAAATACATTTAATATCATGGGCACAGCAAACTTTCAGTCCTCTGAGGTGTTTTCGTTCTCTCAGGCACTTTGATGTACGGTAATGGTTTTTACGTTTGGGCCACTTAATGAATCTTCAAACATTTGTGCCTATTGTTTTTCTGATCTAGTCATTAAAAGGCACAAACACACAAAGAAGAATCATGTTTACTCTGCTGTCTGAGTACTGTGGACGCCACCGCCAGAAAACTAGCTTCAACAAATCACATCTGTTGTTTACACAGCTGCATTTGTATTATGAAGTGAAAGTTCTATTACAGTAAAAAATGAAACTACAGCGATGAATGTTAACACTTTTCCTGCTCTTTTTTCTTTTTTTTTAAACAATCCCCACGATCTATCATGTCCTCTGAAAGAACTTCTACAGCTCATCCTCCTGGCACTATAAACTCTGCTTCCCTAACTCGTACTTTATTTCTGACTTATTTTTAACTTTTAAATATCAAGCTGTTCTTTTTTGGCTTTAGATTTTTTAAGTTAGATCAGTTCACACGGTCTTCTGGGGCTTATATTGATCGAGCCTTGTCATGGCAAGTCCTGAAAGTGTCGGAGTGAACTCCGGAGTGAAGTTCAATATGAAGTAGTTTTAAAGTGTTTTGAAAAGTTAACGGGTGAAATGATTGAGGTCAAACGAAGGTGAGTCTGCTGTGTTTAAGGTTAAAGGGCCACCAGGGCCAGACGGTTAGTTTAACACTCACATTAAATGCTCTTTTTTCACAAAAGCGATATTCAGTAAAGAAAATTAGAAAAGGTCATCCAAACAAAAAGGGAAGAAATAATATAAATTAAAAAAATAAAAAAACCTAACAAACTGAAATACAGGATTAGTGTGCTTTTACAGCACCAAACCAAAATGAAAATAAAAAGGCTATTCAGCATTTAATGAGAATATGTAAAAATAAATAAAGACAAATTTAATGTATTTTAGGCTTCATAAAGTTGTAACTATTTTTTGACATCATTCAACTGTGAAGCTGATAAAAAATAAAACAGATCAGTGGTGAATATTTAAATTGTAATTCTTAGATTAAAATGTTCACATCAAATAATGTTTTTGCATGTATCAAATACATGACTTACACATTGCATACACTCAGAAAATATCACAATCATTCACAGTTTAAAAACAAACCAGGGATTAAATAGTCCATAGAAAACTCTCAGACGTTCTCCACAGGCCTAACACGATACAAAAACAAATAGACGCTTAATAAGATATCATGTCACGTTAAAAAAAAAAGGTCCTGTCCCTGCTGACTAAACAACACGAACACTTGTAAATGTCAAGATAAAAACGAACTTTATATTTGACCAAGTAACAAAAACAACCTACAGTAGCTGTAAACGAACAGGCAGACATGAAATCAATGTGACTCACCTTTACTTCTCTTAGTCTTCAAGGTGTGGAGCTGGTCGTTGTCCATGTAGTTAAATATCCGGTGCACTTGTTGCTTTGATGGAAGTTGACTCGCTTCGAAGCCTCTTTTATTTCTCTCTCCTTCTCTGCTACCTGGCTCACTGTAGCAGCGAACAGTAACTGTGAGCTACAGGCTAACATAAAGTTGTTTCCCATGGCTATAAAATGTTACCTATACGCAACGACTGGGACGAATTAAGATACTTCCACTCGTTTATTTATTTATTTTTTGCGTAAAATATCTTATATGTACGGGGGGTTGCGGTGAGAAGCTAATTAAACTCACATCCGGTGGATTTTTCCAGAGTTTGTCCAGCAGCATCTTTGATTGGTTTAATTATCCATAACCCTGAAACCTGAGATCTGAGATCTGCTGAGTCTCTGGACATTTTCATGACGCATCTAAAAGCTCACCTGTACAGACAATCCTTCATGTCATTTATTACCCTTCCTAATGACAATTTTTTTTTTTTTTTGCACGTTTTTTTCTTTGTGTATCTTTTCCTGTTTTCACTTTTTGCATTTGTGAAGCACCTTGTAACAAATTGTTTTAAAAGTGCTTTTTAAGTAAAGACTTACTTACTTATCCTTCTCATCCCATCACATCTTCAGATTCCAGATTTTAGAGACTAATGCACCCACATATGGCCGACATAAATTATGGATTCAGCCTGTCCTCATACAACTGCAGTAACCTTAATATACCTGAATTTAATAAAGGAAGAAAGGACGAATAAAGCAAGAATAAAGTGATCAAAACAGTCTTTTAAACTTTGGCATAACTTAGTTGTGTGGTTATTTAGATTGTTTTAAACTTTGTTGAACTTTTCACAGTAAAACAAGGGTATAGAAACTCCAAGCGTCTCGAGGAAGTTGCTGAAATATCAAGACGGTAATGAGACGACAGGAACGCAGACATTTTGCTGATGCATGCAAAACTTTCTAATCTAATTAATAATAAAAATTCACCCCCATCCTTCCATGTTCCCTCTTGTTATAAAACACTATTTAATTCATGCTCGGAGGGCATTGAGTTCCCACGAGGACGCTCTTACAACAAACCTTCTCCAAAAAAAAAAAAAAAAAGGTCAAAGAAAGTTGAAAGGCCATCAGTCCACAACCTTATTCCCTCACAGATGATTTACTCTCTGCGTTTATATGCAGGCACTAGTCCAAGGATATTTGTGAGGTGAACTGGGACAGGGGGAAGGATTGTGACAACAAGGTCAGGTTGGTTATTTATTATTATTATAAATGGCCTGGGGTTGTGGAGAGGAAACCTCATATTGGGGTTAATGATATGAGGCATTGATGGAAAACCTATGAAGTTAATGCATGCATGGATTTATGCATGCACAGGTGTGTTGCACATTTCTGTATTTGTTACGTGTTTGTTTTATATGAGATGGTGTGTCACTGATTTAATACGTTGTTGGTGCTAAAAGCAGTCTGCATCTGTTTGGTTGAAATTTAATAACCTGCATAGAAAGAAAAGTTCATCTTTGACTTAGGGGTAGAGTCCTCTATCTCTCAGAAGGCTGGGGGTTCGACCTCACGTGAACCTGACTGCCTCCCACACACACCTCAGATCTCTCTTTCTATCTGCCTACTGGTTTAAAGGGGAAAAATGCTTTTAAAAGTATTCATACAAGTGTGAAGATTTAAAGACGTTTCACCTGTTTGTTTTTAACAGTTCATTTACTGAATTGAATCCACATTATTGTCCCCTTGGGTCAATTTTTTCTTGGAGTCAAATTTGGCAGAACGACAAATTCCCAGACTTGTGGGATTGCAGTGTGGTTAAAAACCGACCCGGACACTTAACATACTGCCTCCCAGAATCAGACGTATGATGGATTGAGACAGCGCTGAGGTGATGACTGTCATCTGGGAGAGTGCGATACAGAGACGAGTGATTGACTGGGATTTACTGGAGACTGGGCCGGCTGTGTGGCCTGACAGGGACTGATAGTCTCGCCATAATCATTCTGGGTCAGAGCGGCAGGGGCAGACTGAACTCTGCCTCTGAGGTCAGGATACAAAGTGAAACAGTATTTGGCCTTTGGGCCTTTAATGATTGAGGCGAGAAGAAAAATATAAATACTCTTTATTACCCAACAGAACCTTTTAATGAGAATCAAGTTACTCTGTGGGATGGATTTGGGTTTCTTTTGGGCCATAGAGACGCAAGATAATTTTCATTTTTTCCAAATGTTTAATGAATTTGATTACAAATAGATCAAATTGGATAGTATGAAGTCATACTAAATGAGATCAATGTCTTCTTCCTCCTCAAACTATTATAAAATGGTTGGAATAATTGTTGCATATAGCATGTTTTGATCATTGACTGTATAAAATATGGATGTAGTGTCAGTGACATCACTCGCTGGTTGCTAAAAAGGCGTTTCGAAGCCACACAAAGACAAGACATGCTAACTTTCATGAGCACCTTTTAGCCTGACAGTGCCCATCATATCTCGAGAAAAAACAGTTTGTGCATTTTTAGCCATGTTTATGATTGAAGCTGTTGTTTAAGTGAAGCAATAAATCCAATCCAAGCCACCATCAACACAGCTGAAAATGATGGCAACACAGTATTTCACCTGAAGCAATATCCATTTAGAGTCATGCTTTTTCTCTTGGGTGTAGATATTAAACTTTTGTAATAAACCTCAAAAAAACAAACACAGAATGAAGAATGAACGGTTACTTTGCCGCTGCGAGAGTGGGGATTATTGTGTATAGCTATTCATTTCATTTTTCTCTCTGAGAATAGTTTGTCTTTAATCCACCTCCGTTCCTTCTTTTACACCTTCACTTCCTCTCTTCCTCCATCTCTGTTACACCCACTCTCTGTAAGGCCTATAAATCACGTGGTGATAGATTGGCCCCATTGGGAATGTCTCAACCCGAGGCAGGGAGCAAGGGCGACTCACCGGATTCAGCTCCTCTTTGTTCTGAAACTACGTCGCGGGGGGATATTTACATGAAGGGCGCAGATTCCAGTCATCCCGGCTTGAAAAGAGGGGGGGGGGGCTATATCCACGGAAATGGTCCAAGGACAATAAAAGGCTGCGATAACAGATATTTCCAAGGGAGCAAATTTCGGGTTATATTTGGACCGAGACCTCTGCTGGGACTGAATACTACGATCGTCTCTATTTATATTGCAGCTTTGTAGCTTCCCAGGGAATGGGCCATCCAGGTGAAGTGTGTGTTTGAGTTCAAGAGGCGTAACCTAGAAAGTGAAGCGTGTTGGTTCTCTGTGGGAGACATGCCGGATCGGCCCGGGGTGTTACTCGCTTCCTGCAGACTCAATCCTTCGGTAAGAGGTTTATCCTGCAGGTCCCAGCACTTTAAGGATGTTTACAGTCTCAATTTGTATGTTGACTACACTTCAGATACACAGAGTAAATTAGACACTTCAGCGCCAAATCACCTTCATTCCCATCATGATGCTTCTCAACATCTGTTCGCCAATCACGGCCATGGAAGACTTGCTAAAAAAGACTCGCTGTGAGTGGCTCGCGCGATCCATCACACCTCACAGAAGACACAGAGGAAACTGTCACACCATTCTGGTTGTTCGTTTCACTTTTAACGCATTTATTTTCGCCCAGGAATGCCAAAAGCTGCAAGGTCATCCCACGCTGATGTACTTTACTGAAAGATCCTTTCGCCTATCCCAGACTCAGTGGGATTAAATATTTATGGCGCACAGCGAGGGTTTAAAATGATTACAGCAGGAGTGGCAGAGTTTAACACAATACCAGCTGGAGTTATCACCTTATTGTTAATGACTACAGACATTATGCTCTGAGTTACGGACAGGTTGCTACACATACGGCCACCCCAAGGGCTCGTAGGGTTCACATGGTCCCTTTAGAAAATGACTTGAAGCAGATCATTCCACAAAGACACTCACAAAAGAAACCTCAAAGTGCAGACTATGAAACAGCATTTTGCGTTATGTTAAAAACATGCATCAGACATCCAGAACACCTCCCCGTCTGTAAAAGGAACAGACAACAACACGGCTCCTTGCAAAGTCGGTCTGTAATTTCATTACATTGCAAAGTGGTCAAAAGACGGGCATGATTTAGCAGCCTGAAGCTCCATCCCGCCTTCCTTCCATTAGCTCCACCAGCTCATGGGAGATGATTCCCTCCAAGAGATCTTCCGCAATAATGCACAATGCACAGTGACAGGGAATGAGACTTTTTAATAAACCAATATAAGAAGAAAATCCTTCCAGGAGACAGAAGCAGGAAGCTTTTGTGAAAGTGTCTCGGTTTGTGTTATACTGTGGAGTTTTTTGGGGTTCTGCTCCAGATAAGAGTAAATAAAGTCTTTTATTGCCTTGATTCCTTCACAGATAGACTCAGCTGTGCAATATATTCACAATATCAGGGGATTTGAGGCAAATAAGGACAGGAGCAAGGTAAGGAATATATCATATGATTGTTTTTTTTTTAATTCTGGAGGAGAGAAAATGCATGCAGAGTAGTCTGCGAGTAATGTTTTTATTATCGTACAAGACACATTTTTTCCCTGAAACATATAGAGATTATGTATCATCAGATGTATCGTATAATTTACTTGGATTTATCCCCTACACAGAATGTGCTTCAATTATTGACTATACCTTAATTCATAACCAGCAGACATTTTGACCTTTTCACAACTCGGCTCTGTAATAAGGTCACACCTCACAGCAAAGTGTTTCCTTTCATTACCTCCATGTGACACCTGTGACTGCTCATGTACCGTTATCCTGACATGCATCGATTGAGTATTAAAACTGCCACAAGGCTTCAACCATCAGATCAATACACAAATACTTCACAAATGTAACGGCATGTCCTCAAGTGATTTAAATTATTTTCTGTGAGTACAGATGAACGCTCCCTGAAATTACTTTTTTTTTTTTTTAAACGTGTTTTTTTTAAGCAGTTGTGTGATAATATGGCAGTGATTTATTCCCTGGCTTTGCCTTTTTACGTGTTCAAATTTTCTGACGCAGTGCCTTCGTGCAGCAAGTGGAACGACCTGTCATTCAAAAGCAAGGTCACAAAAAAAAAATCAATTAAGTACTTTTTCTTCCCCCCCTCCCTCCATGGTCAGGTCTTAAGGAGAGAGGTGGTAGCTCTCTCGCCAGTCACTCCACACCGACATACAAGAGTCTCTTATGTTGCCATAAAATGAATTTATTAGAAAATATACCTGCAGATGGCAGCTTTATATGGTGTCAGTACTGTCGAGAATAGGTGTATTATACAAAGCTGCTTCAGAGGAAAAAAAAAAAAAAGTCAGACCAACGTGCTTCAAAATGGATTCGGCTGTAGCACTCATTTACAGAACTGAGGCCGAGCAGTCCCAGAGCCAGACACACCTGAGACCACACGATCTGCAGTCAATTTAAAACACATCACTGTTCTGCTGAAACAGCTAAATTGACGTGGAAAAAAAATGACTTTCCTACAATACTGGGATTGTTTAAGGTTCAGCTGCACAGGTATTAAACTAGTTTTACATGTAGCAGACCATGTCATCCGTCAGCTCTGGTATAAAAAAAAAAAAAGAGAAGAAGGTAAAGGGAGAAGGATATAATACCAGTAATAATATGTGCTAAAACTCCTGAGACGATGTAATACTGAAGCTCTTGTCAGGTGTAGCCACGCTGTGGCCTCGCTCAGTCAGTTTGAATCAGCGCTGCGTAGCGATGATCATCGTGAAACTTCGACTCGCACTCAGACATGCCGGGAGAATGCTGAACACTGTTTTTCCGCTGTGATGTCAGAAGAACGCCAATCATGACCCAAATGTTAAAAATTGTTTTTGCAACATTGGAATCTGTACTTGTATTGTTTCTAGGGGGAACAATGGGTGCAATGGGTGGGGGGAGGAGAAATCATTTAACAGCACAAACAAGAGCTTAGCGTTACTAAATAAATGCCCTGCAAATGTTGAATTAAGGATTTTAGCAGGTTTCACTAAGAGTGTGTTCAATTTGTTCCTTTGGGATCTCTGTAATCTGCTCCATCTGCAGTGGCCGTCTCTCTCAGAGGCCACATAAAACGAAACACTGCTATTTAATGCGCCCAACCCACTACTGTTAATGTGATGTAGTGATTATGCAGCAAAGGGGAAGAAAATCCGCAACTCAGCAAGTTAACAGGCATGATGTACTTTTCCAGGTCTTTAATGTTGTGGGGGTTTTTTGTTGGTTTTTTTTGGGAGGGGGGGTTTACAGAAAAAACAGGCGAGAAAATGGCCACCTGCCACCAGACACTCGAGGGCCGAGCACTTAAAAACACTTTGCACATCTCTGCGAGTGAGCGGACAGGCGCGGGGGTCTGAAGGTCGACAGCTCTGTGATGCATGACAGAGGAACACGGCTCTCTGCTAACGGCACGTCGGTGTTGCTTACAGCTGGGTCAGCGTTTTTACTCACTTCAGTCTCCGCACGCTCCTTCACTCTGCATCTGTGATCTAAGACCACAGACACACGAGCAAGGTGATGTGCCTGCAGCCTATCAGCCCTCATTCTTGTCTGTGTTGTTTTGCTGGCAGGACTGTTCCCATTACTTTGTGTGTCGACGTGTTCGGGTAATCAATATCTTATATTATCAGTGTCACTTGTTAAAAGTGGCCTTATAGCCACAGAGACTTACGATGCAATTGTGCAGTTCCCATCAGCTCTACCAACTGTTTAATGTCTGTCAGCGTGTTTCGTACCCTCCACTCAGACTTCATACCGTTGTAACAGCTGTAAGCAATAAGAGTAACAAAAAGGAAGAGGTTGGTTAAACGCTGGTTGCAGGGCCCCCAATTGAATTTTGCCAAGGACCCCCAATGGACGCCGCGGAGAATACAACGTGGTCTTGTCCCCTCATCGTTTAGCGCAGCAACTGGCTGTTTAAAAAATATAATTAAAACTGGTGACAAGACGTACTTGGCAACTTAGTCTGGCCACGTCTCAGTAACATGCAGAGGTAGGAAGCCTTTCTTTCCCACCAGGTTGGGCGATTCCATACGTGTGTGATGTGACATGAAAAGAATGAATTGTCTTTAGTTTTCTGTGCTGAAATGTGCGATGTGTGGGGAAGAGGCGTATTGTGCAGCATCAGACACCCCCCCCCCCCCCCCCCCCCCCTCAAATCACACCACCCACCACTGCACCTAATAAAAAGAGAGGCTGCAAATGAAGACAAATTGATCCCCAAACTTATTTTATCATGGAGCTCTGCCGCAGTGAATCCAAGAGAGACAGGTGTTTCCCAAATGATCCAACAACTGGTTTGTGTGTGCACGTGTGTGTGTGTGTGTGTGTGTGTGTGTGTGTAACCAAAGTCTCACAAGAACTATATAATCTGAGTAGCTTCATCTCTGCATTGCTTTGTGCCCAGAATCACAAGAACAGCCCACCGCAGAGGAGCTGATGTCAAACCAGGCCTGTTATCAGTGAGCAAGAAGACAAAGTGCAGGGAGGTTGTTTGTGTAGGACGTTGACTTTGTTGGCAGCAGTAGTTTGAAAAGCAGGTGTTTTTGGAGAGTGTTAAAGACGAACATAAGTAGAGTATGTGGGTTATAAAGTTCAGGCATATGGGTTGTGAGCACATGTCATAAAACCAGACATAAGGGCGCAGTGAAAAGAATACGACAGAGCATAAGTCAAAGCAGAAGGGCTTTACCAAGGTCCAGGTGAGGAAACGTGTAAATGTAGCTATAAACTGAAATGACAACGAAAATCAAATCTGAGGTTATCCCTGCTTTAGTGCTAGAAACCAGCTCTTTGTAACTTCTTCTGCTCAAGCTGTTCTCTTAAGGTCAAAAGTGAGCGAGGGTTCGAGGCCAAAAAGCACCCCGTTGTTCTTCTATTGCACAGACACGCTTCAGAATGAGGGCAGAGGAGAGTTTGCTCGTAGCACAGGTGTGCTTATTCAATCCTGGCAGCAAGCAAACCACAATGCTAGCATGTTGATGTTTGGGTTTAATGCTACCTTGCTAACACCTGCAGATGTACAGCTAGAGCTGATGAGTATGTCAGTACCTCTGAAAAGATTTGGTTAAAACTTTACCTTTGCACCTATAACACTTGAAAGAGCTTGGAATAAAAATGAATCCCCATGTAAATCTGTCTAACCTTTTCTGTGATCCATCCTTAAGTTGCCCAGTTGTCTCACTTCAAACCAAATACTTGAACCTTCATCATAGCTAATTTTGTGAGGAAAGATTTAAGATAGATTTTGAGACAGTAGGTACAACCTAGTTTCTTTAAATTGCGTCCCACATGTGGGTCCTTTCCTTGCATAGTCCCTCCTGCACCAGAGCTGCATGGACAGACATCCGCGATGTGTGATGACAGTCAGCTCATCATCACTCAGCTTGAACAGACAGTTTCTGGACCATTTTGCACTGGATTAATTCTAATAAAACACACCACAGTCGCTCTCTGTGTGGCAAGAGTTTTGTAGTGGTAACAACTTATAATGTAAAATAAGAACCGTGGTTAAACGATATAACACAAAAGCTAATAAAGGGGAATTAAAACTGATTTGTAATTCTATAACTGAATCTAAAATGGCCTACAGGGAAAGTCAAAATACTATTTATTTAGCACCGATTAAATGGACACTGAGTAACTTTTCTTCAGTCTCATACTCTTTGCTGCTTGCATTAATGAAATTGTACAAACATGGTTTCCTTCTTACTTTCTAAACAGTCCATTGAATAGAAGAGGGACTTCAGAGAGGTACAGACTCACAAGTTCAACATAAAAACAATGAATCCAACGAACAGACATCATCCAACCACGGGTCCACACTGTCTCAGCTGTTAGCATCATTAGCCCATGAGTTCATAATTAATTGGTGGATGTCATCCCCTTCTACTATGATTAACCCAATTTAAAAAAAAAACATGTCATTAATAAGGGAGAATTCATTTGCTTTTTTTCCACCCATTAATCCGACATGCAGCGTATCGTGGATGAAACATAATCCTCCCAAAACAGCCTGTGACAAGGTGAACAGTAAGGCATCTGAACTTAAAGTCTGATTTTCTGTTCGAGGACAGAGACGCACCCTTTGTCTCCTCCCTGCTTGTCTAATGAATTGGTTTTAGCCTGTTTTGGAGCACATTATCCTTCCCTCTCCTCCTAATTTTCCAATTTGCTGTGTCATTTATATCTAATTGAGGACCGCACTGGGCTGTATTACTCTCACAAATAGGGTGATATCGTTTATTGAAGGTCTGCTTTATACAGAGGGGCTGGTAAACCAAACATCAATTGTAGAGCGTGCAGAAGATGGGGATTTTTACCCGAGGCTGGGGAGCATTGCAAAGAGGCTTTAATTATTTCTCAAAGGCAATCCCGGCCACTGCTCCTCCGCTCATTTTATGGTCACTTTCCTTTTCTTTCTCTGGAGGAGGTAATAAATGGGGGGAGAATTCACTTTATTTTATCCCTGCTCTGTCACCCTGCCCGCTATTTGCATTGCATATTTGTCTAACCAAATAAGAAAAGCTTGTTTTCAACCTGCTCAAGCCAAGATCCTGCAGAGGAACAAATGACGGCGCACACCTGAGGTTAGTGCCTCCACTATTAATGCTCTGCACATTAAGAAGCAGCTGCAGACTTTTAGGTTTTTTGCCCTTGACTTTACAAACTGTTAAAGGGCAGAATATTGCTAACAACGAAAGCTTTATGATATTTAAAGGGATGGTTTTGTATTTTGAAGTGGGGTTATATGAGGTACTTGTCAATAGTAAGTGTATTAGTAGATATCGCTCAGCTCGGCCCCTTTATTGAAAAATCAGTTGGAGTGCCAGCAGAGAAGCAGGGCTGTACATCACTGCAGATGGCCAGAGAGCGACCTAAAAACCAATGATGTATTTCTCTGCTTTATTTAAAAAAATTCTCAGTGCTTCACCATCTGCATGCAACTTTGATCTAGCACCACTTTGGCGCACCACACACGTGTTCGTGCACCTGCTGTGCACTGGCTCTGTAGTGCACGAGTCAACTTGGATTTTGCAGAGTAGACAAAACGCTATGTTGGTACATTTTGATATTACTGATCCCTAGTTTGAGAACATTTCAAGCAACAGAACAAAAATGGCTGTAGATTTTGATTTTCTACTTCTGTCTTCCTCTTCAACAATGGCCGGATATCACTTTGATTTATGTTGATGACTGTGGGTTTGGTTATCAGCAATTTGAAAGAGAACCTGGGGCCACAAGTGCCAGGAAGATCACACATGTGGTGCAGCGAAGTAGAGTTAAAACAAAGTTTCTTAAAGTAAAGCACTGATGATCTAGATGTAGCATACACTCACATCGTCAGTGATTTTTAGGTCTGTCTCTCTAGCTGCAGGTCCTGGTACAAACAGCCCTGTCTGCAGCGATGTACAGCTTCTGTGCAGGCACTCCAACGAGGCAGCAACCGTGACGCTCTACAAAACAACTTTAACCAAGAGTCACGCACCCAAACCGTTTCAAGTTCAGACATGGCTTTTGCTTTTATCTCGAAAACTTGATAGTCAATGCTCTAATCTCTTACTCTCCAACTGTTCATTTAGCGACTTGTAGCGCTTTTACAAAATCAACACATCTCCCTTTAGGTCTTATATTACCAATTCACATACTTAGTGCAATTACACTTCAGTGCTTTCAGCTCTAATTTTCAAAGTGCCTCCTCAGCACATTCACCTCTTATTGCATTGTTTGCATTTGCCACTTTCAGCATAATCACGACTGTATTCATGGTTTGTTTTCCTCTGAATACACTCAGATTAGCAAGAACCCCAAAAGAACACCAATCAGGAGATGTTCCTCTTTACATGGTTATTAAGTGTAAGTATTTTTGTACAATGACAGAACAGGGGAACTTGTTTTGGTTGCCTGTGCACACATGCTGTTACTTCTCTGTCTGACTGTATTTCAGAGCCGACTTGGGATCTCTCATGCAAAGGTTTGTCTCTTAACAATCAGCGGATGGCATTAACCTCCCGCCTCTCCTCTGAGCGGCCTGTTATTTTCAGGGCTTCATTACCTCAGGATTTTTTTTTTTTTCGCCAGCAGATGTTCCTCTCTTCCTCCCCCCCGCCCATCGTCTAGGGTGTCTGAGCGACAGAGGGGCCGCTCATCAAAACGCCATCAGGACCCTGCTGGCCACCAGACGAACACATGCCCAGAATGCATCCTGTTGGGACCGTTCGGTGCCTTTAAACTCTTCCTCCCGTCTGCTTTTTAAGTGTACAGTCACCTTGTTTCCTGCAAGTCCTCCATCACCAAAAGAGTCCGAAAAAATAATTCGGTGACATTGTTTTTTCGACAAACTGACTTATCAAAATCAAGTCTGGAGCCCTGGCTGTCTAGAATGTGAGACAGTGGCAGACGGAGGTGCAGGCATGTGAATAAATTGATTAGCGGAGCACTTGACGGATGGGATTTATAGGAGGCCTCGACGCACCAGAGAATTAATTTTGCTGGGAGAACATGCCTCTGCCAGGTTCATTCATCTTGGCAGAAAATTTGGCAGATCCCCAGGTCTGGGAGTTCAATTAACCAGCGGCTCCAGGAGTTCGGGGAGGGAGCAGCTTTGTTTTTGAGGAATACGTCGCATTCATGAGTCAGACACGTGTGTTAATGAGGACAGATTTTGTGAATACGAGATTAGATATCCTGTACAGCAGGGTAGAGGTTATTTGACGAAAAGGCGGGTCGAGAGGCTGACAAATGGAGCTGGTGGTCGGAGGGGCTCGTGAGGAACGAGGGGCCGCAAGGGAAAGGTAGAGAATGGAAAGCATGGAGCCCTTTTTCAACATGTACGTCTGACACTTTCAAGAACATTTCAAGACGGCCTACTCCTGAAATCCAGTTCTTCACACATCACACTCCTCACAGCTGCTGGAGGAGGAGGGGGAAGGAGGAAGTTGAGGAGGTCAATGTAATGTATACGACATATCAAAGATATCAAGTGAAGCAACATAGTCCAGTTTTTGCCTTTATATCGACGCTACCTGTAACTGGAAGTATCCGAAAGTAACGAGAGGAAAAGAACTGCAGAAAGTCCACTTGAACAACAATGAATTCATCTTATTTATACTGTTATATTATTTTACAGACACCTTTATCAACACTACAGAAACCTATCCAGATAAGATGGGGATGTCTGGATGCACAAATCTGATCCAATCATATGTAGGTAAAACTGAAGGTAGTCTGTCTTTTTATTCTGATGACGTGATGTGTCTAACAGGGTGATAATTCACTGACCCACTGTCTTAAATATATCGATGTGTGCAGCTTAAGAGACACGTTGATATTAACTTTTTATTGACTTTCCTTTTCTTTGGACTGAGGGAACATATTACTGGAGACATACATCTACATATTTTTGAATCACTCATTTTCTCATGACAATACGTGATTTTTTCAAGATCTCTGGAAAATGACAGAAATGTACCAGTTTTCATAGGATAACTAGGATTTTTATCCCAATGCCGCGAGAAAAATCAAGCTCAAGAAAAACAACCAAAATGTCCCTATTATTTCAGGTAAATGAAGTGCAGGTGTGTATGTCCATGTTGGGCTTCCGTAATGCTGCACAGAATGGACACTGAAACAGCCCTGCTTGTGTTGAAGCATCTCTGTACTGTCTCCCTCCCTCTATCTCCAGATTCCAGTCCCTCATCCTGAACATCTCAGCGGATGATTTATGTAGCGCTGTTGCTCTGTGACCTCAAAATCCGCCCCATCCATACCGCACCTGTCACTGTGCCGCTTCCTGCGTGCTTACTGAAAACCAAGCCATCCGTGTAAAATGGCAATTTTCCACCCACCTAGAGAATAAAAAAAAAAAGGGATTCAATCCATTCAGAGGCAAAACGGGGGAAATTCTATGATATGTAGAGCAGGTGCGCAAGGGCTCAGTGCTCGGCTAACGAGGGAGCTGAACTGCACGCACCGCTGGCCACAACATCTGTCGTTTACAGGGATGCAGAGTTTGGGTTTTTACCTCTGCGGCACAGTTTGCACAGTGAGAGACAGCACATGATGAAGCGCTTGAGATGGATACAGATGGAAGGGACCGAGCAGGGCTCAAGCTGGGGGCACAGAGCTCCCTGGCTCCGGCTTGGATAGCATATGATGCATGAGGAATCCGGCGGGAAAAAGCAAAGTTATGGTCGTCAGTAGAGGCCCAAGGTGAGGCCCCGGCCTGACCCTGTTCCTCGTCCCAGGTGGAAAACCTAACGAGCTCATCAGGCCTAACGGAGCTTAACAAGCTTCTAATTGGCAGTGTAATGATGTCCCCGAAGGTCAGAGTGCAGGTTTGTGTGCCAGCAGCGGGACATGCTGCAACTTCCTGCCAACAGATCATCACGTGAGCAGACTAATGTCGCTATGTGTAAACAAAGTCACGGAAGGACAAGAGCAACTTCTTATATAAGCAAGAGTTGGTTAACATAGTGAATTAGAGTCACATGGACTTTATGGACCACTCATACTTTTTAATCCTTTTTATGCAAAACATATCACTCAGCTGTACGGGGCTACAAATTAAACGCCTCTATGTACATTTAAGAATTATCATGCCATGAATAAAAAAAAGCCCATATAGTGCTCTGTGAAAAAGTTGTCCATGTGGGGGCGCCTTTGGCCTGCTGGTTGGTGTGCGAGCCCCATGTGTGGAGGATGTAGTCCTTCAGGCAAGTGGCCCAGGTCGGACCTGTGGATCCTTCCTACACGTCATCCGCCACGCTGTCTCTTTCTCTATCTGTTGTGTTATTAACACAACAAAGGCACAAGATTATAGTAAAGAAATAAGTTCTCCAAGTGCCAAGTGTAATTTAAAACCAAAATGAGTAATGTCTTTGTAAGGTGGTCGTAAGTGTTTTGAAAAACCTCCACTAATACATTATTATTGTTTTATCTATTTATCTATTTTACTTGAACTTGTAGTCTGTAAAGCAACAGCCTCACACTGAGGAGGCAGAAACGAGAATAATCTAGAGACGCTGCTTCGACTAACCCAGACTTTTCTATGATCAAATGCTGCCGCCTAGTGTTGACCATGCAGAGGTGCATCTTGTTCCGAACAACCTGCACATTCTTGTGAACATGCTACTCGTCCACACACTTACAAACCAACACAATTTAATTTGAAATAAACAATATGACACAAATTCAAAGCTGTGATCAAAATCCTTTAAAAAAAACAAAAGACGTAAAGTATGTACAAGAATGTATTTGCACTAAAAACAGAACTGCAGACAGATGATCATGGAAACAGGAAGGAACAAGGACGAAATGTAACATTTAAAAAAAACATGTAGGCTCAGGATTTAAAAGAATGAAATGTGAAACCTAAGCAAAGTAAAGATAAGCGTCTTTCCACACTTGTAGCACAGCTTTAGCCAACACTGGAATAGCACTAAGATGAGACGGATATGAGGCAGAGTGCGCCCAGGTATAAAAGCTGAAGTCAGGGCCATAAGAAGAGCATCTCACAAACGTAGTGAAATACATTTAATCACATTCAAACATTTTACAGCTGGATGGATATCCAAGAATGGGATTGGTTTAAAGGAAACTACGATCATTAAAACAGAATATATACAACCTGTGTGTAATACGTTTTCAAATCTCACCCACGAGTTTAAAAAAAAAAAACCACCACGCCACGTCACCGCACACGGTCAAGTAAAAGGTTAAAACTTCTTTCAAATAATATACAAGTCAACAACAGCTGGTTGGGTCACTCTGACGTCCCACACAGGGCCGTGAGACGATTCTGTCAAGAAGGGAGAGAAGAAAAAAAAACATGTTGAAAAATAAAGGAAACGTAAAAAAACATTTCTTGACTCCTTCAGCGTATCAGCTCAGCTTCTGAACGTACCTTCAGCAGCCGAATGCTCCTCAGAGCCGTCTCATCCAGCAGTGACAGGTCCACTGAGTCCATCTGATTGGCCAAAAGCTGAATGCTCTGTTTCGACACACGAGATGTTTGGTCGATAAATTAACCCGATGTCGTCTCATAAATAAAACATCACCATCTCCTTTTACAAAAGATCTAACCCTCTGTGTTTCATTCACATGTAACCGAAGCCCCGCCGCCCGTCACTCACCTCTCCGTTGCCGATGGGAACGTTGATGACGATGTCCTCATTTCCTGCTGCGATGGGTGAGCCGTTGACCGAGATGCTGTAGACCCTCTCTTTGTGGCGTGGAACTCTCACAGCGGGGGTCTTTGGCAGCCTGAAGACATAAAGCATGTACCTTAAGGATTATATATAACTCCTAACTGTGGTTAACGTCTCTTCGATTCAGAAAGTAAAAAAGATCCAACAGAGAAAGAGCGAGAGTTCCCCCCAAACGTCTCTGCTTCTAAAAGAGCTCGTTCATGCTGTGTTAGAACAAGTCTCCCGTTCCTTCTGAATGTGGAACAAAGATGCTGATTCCACTGAAGCTCTTTTCAGAGTGCAACTCTGCTACAGCGCCGCAATGGATCAACCAATCAGTGCTTTTGAATCATTGTATCATACCTAACACGCCTCCTCCCTGAAATAAAACTTTCCGTCTCGTCCTCGCTCACAGTTGCTCTGACAATGATTCTAAATCCACCCTGACCTCAAACTCAAGGCAGGAACTTCATTCCACCGAGTCAGATTTTATTGATCCCGGGGGAAATTCAAGCTGGTGAGAACGACCCCAGACATTGTGTGAGAAGTATTTTAAGAAACAAACCAACATAGAGCAACGGATTTAGGATTTGAAAGAAGAAATCCATCAAACAAGTACAGCAGCTCGTGTAATGATTGGTCCAGCTGAGATGAAAACAGAAAGCTTTGTACACCAATGGTGACATGACTCATTTCCATTTAGTACAATAATACATAAATGAAATATTATCACACACTGTAAACAAACTCTAGTCGTTATGGCGACCACAGTCTGCTCAACAAACTGCGGTACAATAACTTCACTAAAAGAAACCGGCTCAGCTCCTGCATTATTACAGTCATGTTGTGGTAACTTTAATCCCTGCTCACCTCGGGTCAAAGCGTGGGGTGACGAGGGGCGTGGCTCCCATCATCAGAGAGGAATCCAGCATGCTCCTGGCGGGGGTGACCATCGGCTTCCTGTTGGATCTGAATCAGACAGAGACGTGTTGCTAAGTCGTTTTCGGGGACTTAAAAAAAGGAGAGAGGAAGTGAAAAAGTTCTCTTCTGACCGTCTGATGGAGGTGTTCTGCTTGCTGACAGACAGCGCTTTGGCTCTTTTGGATGTAGTCGGAGGTTTCTTTGCGGGTCTTCCCTGTTTTAGGAAGGAATGGTTAAACAGTGAAGCGGCGACACAAGAACTGTGAATATCTATGATCAGGAGTGTTTTCATCTCTCGTGCACACGCTTGAACACAAATGATCTATTACCCTCTTTGTGGTACTCGGGATGTTTTCTTCATCTGAACTGGATCCAGCTTTCTTCTTTGTCTCTGTGGATCAGACAGGAAGTAAACCTGATCAAACACGCTTCAAGATTCAACTAATCTTCCCTAACCTTAAATGTCTTTCTTGATTTGATGCATATTTTTTTCTACACTTATATTTTTATCTATTTTAATTTTTTGCACTGTGTGATTTTCTTCTGCTGTCCTGCTTTGCTGCTGTAACACTGTAAATTTCTCCGCTCGCGAGATGAATAAAGGATTATCTTATCTTATTTTAAGTTCTTGGAGATGTTCAGCACCTCCGAACCCAAGTAATGTTTTCAATAGACTTAAAAAAATAGAAAAGATTCATTTAAAAAAAAACGTACTTTGTTTGGCAGATTTCAGAAGAGCTGCGTGGTCCTCAGCTACGACACTCTCAACGATAGCAGCTTCCTCGTCTCTCTGTTAACAGAGAGGAATAATTAGATTATAATGAACATTTATAACAGAAACAAAACAGTGTGAAACATTTGAAATCCTGTAGATCATAATGAATACTTTGACTGTCAGCTCACCTTTGTATTGTCAACTTCTGGTGACTTGGGTTTCTCAGGCTCTACAGAGAGACGTTCAAAACGTTTTTATTACTGATCAGACACTTATCACTCCTGACTAACCCAGAACAGGAATGTGTAAATATTCAGCACTAAAGAAAAATACCTAAAATCAGTTTTATTTACTTACTGAAGTGTTCTAGCCAAGGTGTTTGTCTGATGGCCTTTGGCAGCTTAATCAGAGCCATGTTGTAGCTGTTGTCCACATCTTTGAGCAACTGGTTGATCTTCTCTTTCATTCGTATGACTCTGGTCTTCACTGTAAAGACAACAACACGTGCTGTTGATGATACAGTATTAACGTGTGATTGAATGATATGGGTATAATATGTCCCCTTTAAAACATATAATGTAAAGTGTATTCACCCTCGCTGTCGAAGTCCTCCAGGAAAGCCTCGAGCTTGGCCGTCTTTGGGTCGTTCTTCCGTTGTCTGGTGGTTCTTTTCCTGGGAGCCATGACTTCGTTTACAGGCAAAAAAAACAGTCAGATTACAAACGATTGACAACGTAAGACAGACCTTTAAATAACATGTTTCACCTTTAGGATATAAGGCTGGAAACAACTTAAAGGGGAATCTGCCGCCATGCGATGGACTGTTAGCTCGCTGTTTAGCAACATGACGTTTCCCTTCGACAACTCAATTAAATGTCAACTTTTATCCCCTCGTAGAAACATGTGATTATTAAAGTCAAAATAATAACTTGTACTGCGGTTATACTGGTTTCATAAACAAAGTATTTACCTGACTATGTTTCCTCCTCGGACACTCAACTTTTCCGTCCTCAACAAAGCCGTTTTTCAAATCTCCGCGCGGGGCGGGGCCAATCCAGGAGAGAGCCAATCACTGGTCGCGTTTCACCAGCGTCAAGGGAAATGACGCCTCTGCCTATCGGAGCAGCAGACGTCAGTGTTTACATCAGTATGCCGGAAGTAAGTCAAAGCATCATGGTGGAAACGTGTAGCTTATTATAACTATTTATATATTGGCTTTTGTGAAACTTAAAAAAAAATAATTGCCACAAAATGGATTTATAAAATTTAGATACAAGGATCTACACGCTGCTTGGTATTTAAAGTCATATCAGCGCCTGAAATGTCCAAACCTGCTCTACTTTCTCTTCATCAAGCTCTGAGGAAAAGCTTCCACAGTCTTGAAAACAACCAGAGAATATGGGGGAGCGTGCTGGCCGAGTGCAGCCCACTGATGGAATCTCTCGGGAATTTGGCAGAGCAGTCGAGGGCGCTTTCCAAAGTCCAGATCTGCAATACTCCCCTCAGAGACTTCCCTGATCTGGAGGAGAGGCTGAGGTTTAAACTCCTGCAAGCCACGGATACTGCACTCTTCAAACTCAATCAGAAGATGTAAGTAACTGGGTGAATAGTGCAACAACATTAAGAGTGTGGTTGTGATGTACTGCACACTTAAAAGTACTATAAACACAGCATCTGATCTTTGACTGTTGTTTAACCATAAAATAACTTAAGCTAAATACAGAAAGCTTTTACAAAACAATAACTCATTTTAGGGCTGCTCAACCTGAGGGACCAGTAAAGGAAAATATTAACCATGGACCCCAGTTATCAGTGACATTGTGATCAACATGTGGCTGTGTGGTGGTGTGCTGGTTTTAGTCAGTGATTCATGCCAATACCAAGAAATAACACTATTATATTCACAATAATGTGCTTAAATTGTATATGCTTTCTGCCAGAGTATATAGAATTTGTGCAATGACTGATCATATTATGCTAATGTCATTTGCAGTTTATGAAACTATAATTAAATATGTCAGCTCTTTAGAGTTAGTAGCTTTCTCACTCTGTGTACTCGCAGTCTAAACTGTGTGTAGACAGTGAGCTTTCCCACTTACAGTGTTTATTTACCTCGATGCCCAGAGTCCCACTGTGGTCAAGGTCATCTTTATTGCCAAATTTTCAACATGTGCTGGACATACAGAAACCTCTCTGTTAGTTTAGCCCTGGTTTACATAGCTATCTGAACTATTTATCCATCCTTCATTTGTCCCCTCAGGTCTTCTCTCCAGTCAGTCAGAGACTCCGTCAGTAACCAGGTCTCTGCAGTCTTCCAGCTTTACGAGCAGAACTCAGACAGTCTGGACCTGCTCACGGTTACTGAACGCTCTGCCACCGCTCCGTCAGTCTCTGACATGCTGGGGTGGCTGCAGGATGCCGAGCGTCACTATCGTCAGCAGTATCCTCTCTCTTTGAATTTGAGTTTGCATTGTGGTCTGGATCTGTTGTTGTTGTTCTTTTTCTTTCCTCAACTCAACTTCTCAGATTTCTGAGGAGGAAGAGTCTGCTGCAGACGCTCAGAGCAGAAGATCTCTCCCTGTTAGAAGATGCTCCCAAGAGATGGAAATCCATGGAGTCTTCCAGTGCTGAGGACAGAATCACGGGTAAAAAGTCTGATATGATGTTTTAATCTGAAGTTAATGTCGCTCAAATAATGACTAAATGATGAATATAGAAACCTGCCCCTCCTCCCAAAACTCACGCTTCAGCACATGCCCAAGAGGAACTTGTCAATAAGCAACTTAACTCGTAATTCAGAAATCAGTTCATGCTGTCTTTAATGGTGAGTCGAAAAACAATAAAAACAATATTTAATAAGCACAGTGACAACTTCAAGCCAAATTAAAATTTACAAATCACCAATCCTGCTGAAAATTGGACACTTGTCCTGCCCTGACTTCATTCCACTGGCATCACACAGTGCAGCCTGTTCATACAATACAGATTGTACAGCATTTATACAAAGCATCCCACAAAACAAATGTGCTTAATATTAACTTCCTACCTCTTCACTTTGACTCAATTCGGCGCACAATGTCGCCTCAAATTGCCCAGCTGCAATCGTCCCTCAAGCGTGATTCCTACAGTGAGCTGGATGCTTCTTTATGAGGGCACCAGCAGTGAGTGCTTTAATATATAAAGATCTAAAGATGTATTGGTGGACTCATATTTTCTCTCTGTCTTCCTTTCAGATACGCTCTGCAAAGTGTCCTTTTTTGTTGAGTCCCAATGAAGAGAGTGACGTTGATGTAAGTGGAACTCTGAGCAGCTTTCATTCAAGTAGAAAGAGATGAGGAAACGTGCACACATATTTATGTGTCAGTGTTCGGAAGATGACGAGAGTCCCACTTTGTCGAATACATTTTGAGGGATGAAAGTGTGGCAGAAGAAAATGTCGGCATCATTTTGGTCCTGATTTATGACACTGTGAAAGTGAATGTGTTGTCTGAAAAAATGGTACAAACCAAAATCTAGGCTCGAGGCGAGTCAGCACACACAGTGATAGACGGTTTTAAGAAAGAGTTAGTGAAAACACTTTGACAAACCAGTTTTATTTCACACCTTAAATGCAGACTCACTCAGTGAAGACCTTTTGGGTCAAATAACTGCTTAAAAAAAAATCACTGCAACACAAGCCATCATAACCGCCATTGTGTACTTTTGTAATACATTGTTGCATTAGGCTTTCTTCAGGCTCTTCATGAAATCACAGTAAATACAAAGACTGTAATGAAGGAGAGGGCCAAGTTAGCTGACGCTAACCCATTAGCTCCTTTTGAAGCCTGGGAATAAGAATGGAGAGGCATCACTACATCTTAGTTTTAGTCAACAGGCTGCAAAGGTAACAACCTGACAATCACAGGTCGTCAAGCCCTGAAGCATATCATGCTGTATTTGCCTTTTTTTCTGTGAATGGAGACAACATTTACAGAATGTACATCATGGTGGATTAAACAAGACCTAAGACTACCGAAGTGATTGAGAGCAGAAACTCTCGAGTAAAATGTTCACTTCTGTAAAATAATCGAGAAAGAAGTAGGATCATTCTCTCGTCTGGTTTCATTCAATCACTTTTTTTTTGGTGCCAGAGTCGCCCCCTGCTGGCCGTTTGAAAGAATGCATGTTAAAGACACTTGGGCGTTGACTTCACTTTTGAAGCCCCGAACGATGTCCGCCTTTCATGCAATCAATGAATAAAAAGTTCAGTTTTAACAAACGTGGATTTTTTTTTAACTACTGCAGACAAGTTTAAAAAGACAAACAGATACAGAATGAGCAAAGTATAAGTTAACGTGATTTCATAAATATATATATTAATATTTGCAATTTATTGGTTAAAATTCCCGGACTTCAGTCAGAAACAACCAGTTACAAAGTTTCTCCTCTTCCTATACGTACTCCTTTAATGGTAGACTGTTGGATGTGATGGGTTTAGGCAGATCTGGCGCCGAAGGAGGTGAATTAGCAAAGCTCCGCCCGATGTAGCCCCTGCGATATCGGCCCCCTCGCTCCATGAGGGGGCAGGTGCTGCTCAGCACGGCCCCGCTGATCATGAGAATAACAGCAGACGCCCAGCCCAGATAAATGGCCTGACCCAGCTCCCTTTTGTGCATGAGGGGCACGTTGGGGTTGTAGAAGTCCTTGATGACAGTGTTAGCAGTCCAGGAGACGGGAATGAGCACGCACAGGCCGGTCAGGATGAAGAGAACGCCGCCTGAGAGCGCGATGCCGGCCTTGGCTCGGCGGTCGTCCCCGGCACAGGTGGTGCACTTCATGCCGCAGCAGGACACGGTGCAGGAGAGCCAACCCATGAAGATGGCGAGACACATGAGGGCACGGGCGGCCTGGATGTCCGGAGGCAGAGCCAGCATGGAGTCGTAGGTCTTGCACTGCATGTGACCCGTGGTCTGGTAGATGCAGTTCATCCAGATGCCCTCCCACTTGATCTCCGACGTGAGGATGTTGCTGCCGATGAAGGCCGAGACCTTCCACTGAGGCAGAGCGGTGATGGCGATGGCCATGATCCAGCCGGTCACCGCGCAGGTGAAACTGATCAGCTGCATTCCCGTGTTCACCATGATGCCCTGGTGCTTCTTTATAATATTCTTTGGGTACACTTTTATCCTCTTTAAGTCCACTTTTTGGGTTCACTTTTGAAACCAGGAGGCAATGTTCACTTATACACAGTCAACGAGAAAGAGTCAAGTTTCTTTTCCTTCCAGTCAAACGTTCCTCCTCAGCAGCTGTCACTTCCTCTTTTCCTTTTCAACATCTGCTTTTCTTCACTTCCTTGTGTCCTCCACAGTTCCCGCGTTATCCTTCTCGCTTTCTCTGTACAGTCACCAAATGATTACCCCTCCGCACACTTTCTCCTCCCTTTCAATCCGGAGTTCCACTCGATGCATTATTGAGGAGCCAATAGCTGTGCAGCCACCTGTGGCAGAGCCTGCAGGAGTCAATCGATCGGGCTTCACCGTCCAGGCCTTTGTGGATGAAATGGTTCTGTATTTTATTTTATTTTTTTTGTGTGTGTGAAAGAGGATTCCTTTCTTCAGCTCTGGTTCAAACTCCGCGAGCTGCAGTGTCACAGTCCTGGTTCGGTGTAGCCTTACCTAAATGGATCAGACTAATAGAACCTGATACTTGGATTTCAGCGCCGCCGATGCTGCTGTGAGCGTATCCTCTCACAGCAGGGTTCAGATGCTTGATTACACAGAATAAAAATCCTCATTTGTTACCTCTTAGTGGACAGAAATCGAATGTTTAGTCCTTGAGTAATCGTTGACTCAAACATCCTGTTGAGATGAAAAATCAGGGCATATTCCAGACGCTTTTTGAGCAGGTCTTTTACAACAATCCAACCGTCAAACGTCCAGAATACAAATGTAAAGCCAGTGGTTTTAGTTTTTTTTTTTTTAAAGAGCAGCGATTTACAGAGGAAAACAGCCAGTAGGACTCGTTATCAGATGCTGCTGCTGCTGCCTCGTTGACAATAAAGCAGCGCTGGGGTCCGAGCCTTGTTGAGGCCACTTCAGGCTTCACCCTCCCCTCCCCCCCCCCCCCCCCCCCACCCCAAGAGCCTCTTTCTTTAGTAGCAACAAGGCGGTCCAACTGGGTCGGTTTGTTTCCAATAAAGGTGTGAAAACAAATCAGAGCTCACTTCTGGGTGAAAAAAAAGCATCTTTAATCCAACAGCCAAAGCAAACTGAAGCTCGGCCGCGGGAAAAAAAAACCAAAACAGGAATTCAGGAGGGAGGCAGAGAGAGAGAGAGAGGGCAGAAGGGGGTGAGACAACAAAAGGAGGGAGGGATGGATGAGGATGGAGAGCCGTCCGTAGGTGGATCAGTTAACACAAAGACAACATGGGGGGGGATACAATGAGGGCTACACACTTTGTGTTTTCATTCCACACAAACTCACGTGTGTTTTTAAAGGAGCTTTCACTGAAACGAGCTTTCACTTTAACCCTTTTTTTGTCCACTGTGAAAGGGAGCAAAGCCACACTAAAGGTTGCGTTTAAAGGGTTTCTTCTTCTGTTGTGCAATGTTGAAAAGCTGGGGGTGAAATCCACACGCCACTGGTGTAAAAAAAAAAAGAAAAAAAGAAGCTGTGTCATGTGAGCAACAGCCACATTTTTGGCTGAATCAGAAACAGACCTCTGCACATCAGGTCATGTTTTATCTCTATATGTTTTGAAAAAGCAGCAGGGGTATTGAAAAAAAAAGTCCCCGGATGTAACATACGGATCTGACAACTCCTCTTTGTCCTCATATTCTGATTTTTTTTTTCCCCCCTTCCAGCTGAGACGGCTCTCGCTCCATCTGCATCACACTGAACCTTGGCTTGCCATAGTGCCGATGAATTAAATATCACGGCATCAAGATCTGCGGTTCGGGTTTCCCTTTCTTCTGTAGCCCCTGCTCGCCTTGGTGACGGTGGCCATGACAACCAGCCAGCCAGGACACAGGAAACAGGAGAGGAGGAGAGGAGAGGGGATGACACACACAAAGGGAAGCAGAGGAAGGTGACACATACCAATGATGGCTCAAATCCAGAATGAGTGAGGAACAGACAGATGTGGGTGTTTGACTGAACAGAAGGGCTCTGCTGTGAAAAGACATTCAGCTGAATATAGATGGGTGTAAAAGTGAAGTTGACATTTTTTCACACCCTTCTCTGCGCCCTCCGTTTGAAGACATTTTCAATACTTTTTCGACTGATCCGGACTCGCTGACCTCTTTGACCTGAGGCTCCACGAGAGGAGAGAGCCGCTGCCAACACAACGGCCTGCACTTTGTGTCCAACGTTTCCATTCGCGGCACATTTTGAAGAACAACCTAAATCTATATTGGATTTAAAGATAAAACACCTCTGTTTTAGGTTTCTGCTTTTTAAATACCTCGTACAAAAGTTCAGCCACACATTTAGTTTAGTTCAACCCCAACAAAGATCCCTTTCAGTGATTCTGATAAAGCTGACAATAAAGTGCTCTTTTTTGCCACTTACATGTCGCTGGTCTACTGAAGAATTCATGTTTTGATTTTTTTTTTCATTAAAAAGTTATTTATGATTAGAAGTGTTAGCTCAGCCTCTAGCAAGCATACTGTAGGTGGACTAGAGGTAATGAACTAATTAAAACCCAAATAGAGAATCATTTGCTCCATTTTGTCTCTTTCAATGACTGTATTTTCCTCTCATGCATTCAAAGGTATCAGTGGACTTATTTGGTTACAGATCAATAAAACCAGTCTTTACTGTGGTTCATGTTTGAAGAAAGACCAATCTCCTTTCTCCCTGAAAACTTCAACAGTGTGCGTCCAAAGTGATGTTTGTGTGAACGCTGTCTCAGGGTGACATATGGGGTTAGGTTTGCTCTTCTGTATGACTCCATGTGCACAGGTTAGCACGGAGATAAATCACCCATAAGGCACTCTGATCACAAAATAAAATACAGAGATGATCTCAGCGTTACAGACTGTGTGTCAGAGTGAAAGTGTGAATGTTGAGAATTAGGTTGACTAAAATGTCTAATTCTTTTTTTTAGATTTATGACTGATCGAAGGTGAGGACAAAGATCACGACTGTTTAACTGTCAATATTAATGTGATCCCAGTTACCTTGGCAAAGAATGCCATCTAGTGACACAGTAGACACAGGGGTCTCTGTGTTCATTGGTGCATATGGACGTCACTTTAAAGCTCCTATGAGGACTTTTTAGGCTGCTTAAACAGGCGGCCTCTATATGAGCTAAAAAAAAAAAAAGCAAACAAGATCATTTGACTCCTTTAGTGATTTTACAACACTCAGTAGGTCTGATTTTATGCTGCCAAAACAGCCATCGAAATATTCTGAGTTACATGTTAGTCCACAAGGGGGCGCCAAAATCTACACAACCCAACAGTTCATCAGGACATAAAGACAAGACAAGACACACCAGCTTTATAATGGGCATAAAATACCTTTTTATTACTTTGCACATTAACACAAGAATTCCCTGCAGGCTAAAAAAAACAAACAAATTATTTGAATTTGTCACATAATAGCAATAACAGCGATTGAATGGCCCTCTGCTGGGGGGGCGGAGCTAGAACATAACCCTGCCCTCTCACGACTGGTTGGAAAGGGGATCCGTTCATTCACGGAGTCGGAAAGATCCGATTCTGTGATTCTATTGCTATCAGACGATCACACACAGCTTCAGAGACCACTAGCAGAAACAAAAAGAAAACAGAGCAGAGCTATAACAAATCCCCCCCGCTGAAAACGAGAACTGAAAAAGGGAAAATAAAATGTAAATACACGATACACAATGTCAAATTACAAATCCGTTAAGATATAACAATATATCAAAGTGAGAGGAATTGAAAAATAATTCATGCTCTCTTTCTATTGGGGCACAGAAAGAAATGTGGATCATTTTTTAAAAAGGTTAAAAAGAGGTAATCCTGCTCCGCTGATGCTGAGGACCCCGGCACAAAGAGGAAGTGCATTTGTGAGGGGTCAGCAGAGTTGCCATGGAGACAGGAGAGCCTCCCCCCTCCACAAACCGCCAGGAGGTGTAGCCACAGTTACAAACCAGGAGCGAGGAGACTAAGTAGACGCTCCCTTCAATAACCTGGGGAAGGGGGGAAGGGGTTGGGTCTTTAACGTGGTCCATGTTTGAAGAAAGTACCTCGTTTGAATCTGAACCCAACGCAAAGACTCGACTCCGTCCCTCTACCAGAACAAAACCGATCGGTGTACCTCCCAAATTACTGACATTTGTGTAGGAATCTTTAAAATGAGTCTTGGAGAGACTGAACAGATATTGCTAGCCTAAAACAGTCCCGACTAAATTCAGAAACATTTACCCCCGAAAAAAATAAAAATAAAGAAGCATTTATATTTTTTTCTTTCTCATAATAAATATGATTCAAAAAGTTTTTTTTTCTTGTTTTGTTTTTTCAAAAAGGACAATACTCTGGCATGCAGGCGAGCAAAGTCTACATTTTGTTACTTGAAAAAAAAAAAAAAAAACTCTAAAGCCTACATAACTATTCCACCAAATGCACATTCCCACTGATTGATACAAGCAAATAAAAGGAACTAAAAGTTACAAAAATAAAAAAAAGTACAGAGACACGATAGTAAGAGTAGACCAACAACCACAATGAGTAGAATTATAGCTTGGTTTTTCCACATTTGAAAATTACAACTGGGTCAATATTGCTTTGCAATGTTACAAACAGGGAGTGATCGTTTATCAGACTGGAGTTTAAGGATCCAATATAGTAAAAGGTTAAAAAAACAAATCAGTCCCCGTTTAGAGATGCCACATGAACGTTCACTTACAGCTGACTTGGATTGTTCAAACTAGTGCATGTTTTAAAATTGACCTGCCCTTCTTTTTTTTTTTAAACACAGTCTTATTGCATGCAATGCCTGGACAACACCCCCTTCAATCCCCCCCGCCCCCCCCCCCCCCTGACTCCATGTTTCCTGCCCACGCCTTCACCATCACCATCGCCCACGTCCACGCCTCCAACAGGCGGGTGCTCAAACTCATTCATAGTAAACCTGCTGCTTTACGGGTGGTTTATTACAAAAGCGTTTTCACTGAGCTGCCCCCCCCTGATGAGGCGTGCACGTCGACCTCTCCTCCAAACCCTCCTGTCCCGTCCTGTGTTTTTTTTTTTTTTTTTTTTTTTCTGATCGCGACACCAGGGGGCACTTCCTGTGCAAGCCGTCACCACGACAGTGTCGCTGTAACAAGCTGCCGTGTGTTTGCGTTTACAGGGGGTCCAAGGGCAGTGCTTATGCTTATTTTTCAATTCATTTAATCCAGTGTTAAAAATGCATATAAATGTGAAATCAATACGGTCAAATAGCTTTAAGAGACTTTAAAATGGGTATACCTCAAATACACACAGTAATAGAAACCGATTTTTAAAAAGTCTAAAAATTCAACTCATTGCCAATCGCTTTAAACAAATCCCTTAATCTAGGTTCAGTCTGATCACAATCCCTGATTGTCTCCATCTAGCGGATCTTCATCCAGCCGACGCCAGCTGAGCGATGAACACAGCGGCAGACCTGGAGTGCTACACTATACCTTTAAACCTGCTGCTAGATTTAAGTCACATCCTAACGAGAAAGCATGAATTCATCCGTCCTGGGGCCTCACTTCTTCTTTTTCTTCTTCTTCTTCTTCTCACCATGAACCCAAATGCTACAAAATTAAACGCTCCAACCCAAAAGCTCTACCCTTTAACCTGCAGCTCCACAACTGAAGTCTATTCCTGAATCGCACTAGTAACTAGAGAACTGGCTTGGCTGCCAACCGTAAAATTTCATCACAATAGTAACAACATTGACAACAACGAGAACAACAACATCAATGGTAAACTACTAATCCTAAACAACAGCTCTTTTTTTTTTTTAAGATAACCACAAAACATCTTATATTAAACTTTTACAAATCTGCTTTGTTGATTCGTATGTATAAATGCATAAAGGTAAGAGAGATTGAGAGTGCCCTCTGTTGCTTGCCTAGCGTCCCGGGTCAGTGCAATGAATTGGCCAGTTAGCAAAGGAGACCTCAAAAAACAAAAAGAAAAAAAGAAAAGAAAAAAGGCCAAAAAAAAAAAAAAAAAAAAAAAAAAAACTAGATTGGTTTCCGGCCGTTAAAACTACTAAAATCAACAGAGTAAAGCAACGTCCAGCAGATTCATCATAAACTCTTTCAGATAATCAGGTCCAAAGAAAATTAAGATCCTGCTTCACACACAGACCGAACGGCTGATAAGACCGTGCTCTGTGTGTGTCATGCCTTCAGAACAGGTCCCAATGCTTAGCCAGTCACCGGCCCGACCGCGGTCACTACTGCTACACGTCAGACCTGAACTCACTTAATACTTGAAACGAATTCAATTACTTTGATTGGATGAGATTTTTGTTCATGTTTCAGGCACTAAAAAGGAGTGCAAATCCCGTCTTTGTGGCGTTAGCATCACGCTAACACACATGTAATTCAAAGCACTTCAATTAATAAGTGATTCAGGGCTGCTACAAATACCCACACCAGCCTCTGGGAGGCCTGTTTAAGTCATATGTCTCAAAGTTGCTCTATAGATGTAAATATATGCTTATATGTACTGTATGTGTGAATATAAAAACAACAAATCTGAGGCATTTACAGCAGTTATCTCCTTGATTTCCCTTTACAATTCAGTGGCCTGCCATGAAACACACGTGCGCACACGAACACACTCTCATACAGCAGAACATGTATATACAGAGACGCACACACACACACACATTCACGCACTCACATAAAGACTTGGGTGTTCTTCGTAAAGATGGGAGGAAAGTAGTAATGGGCATGACACCCAGGTCACCTCGCTTGTAAAAGACGGTAAAGGAGAAAAGGTTAAAACACACGCTCATAAAAAGGAAAATATATATATATAGAGATATATATAGATATATATCATTCTCAAAAGGTCGACTCCCCTCCATCTCTTTCCTGTAGAGTTCCCTCCCCGCCACCCAATAAACCCAAGACCTTGTGACAGATTTTGCCCAAAAGGGCTTTGAGGTAAAAGTAGAGAAGAGTCCTGCTTAGCTGGGAGAGCTAAAGAGCTGCGCTGACACAAGTTGTGCCAATCCACTCCCTTGCTCAGTGTATATTACAAACACAAGAGTGCAGACATTCAAATAGAAAAAAAAACTCAAAATAATGGCTCAACTTGTAGTATGTGTGTGTATGGTTTTTTTGTTTGTTTGTATGTTTCTTCTTTTGTGCATTGGAAACCTGTCAGGGTTCCCAGTGCTGGATTGCTGGTTTGAAAGGCGGCTCTGTTTGGGAACGCTGGTTGGAGATTGTTCCTGGAAACAAAAACAAAAAAAAAAAACCTGCCGGACGAAGAGACGCAGCAGATTTTTCCCCCCCGTCCAAAGAGCCGCTTTGGTGCAGATTCAGAAAATGTAGAATGAGAATGAAGAGAAAGAAACAAGGCTACACGAGAAGAGAAGAGAGGTGGAAGAAGAAGAAGAGAGAGAGTGGCAAATAAGAGATAAACAGACAGAGAGAAAGGGAATCCGCGGGTGGACTGGCTGACGTGCTCGCTAGCTCAGGCGAAGTACATGGTGTGCTGAGTATCATAGTGGATCTGAACTGCCTTTGCCAGCGCCTGAGGGTCCCGGCCGTTACTTTGGCCCGACACGTGGCTGCCTTCAGCGCTGCAAGACAAGAGAGACGAGGGTTTACTATGAGAGGACAATCAAACGATTTCTCCTGCTGTTAGCTTCACGCCTCAGGAAACACCCTGTTGACCTATAGTCAGTCCTGATGGTTTTCACTGCAGCTTTAAAACTGTCCCCTTTTAATAGGAGGAGGGGGTGTTAAACTACACATATCCAGAATCGTTCTCACCTGTCGTGGTCTTTGTCGACCAGGTGATAGCGGGCTCTGAAAGCCACCAGCCGGGCGTAATAAGCTGGAGCTGGGATGGAGACGGAGCGCGTGCAGCGGACGTAGGTGTGGCACAGCTGGTAGGTGAGGAGCTGCAGCTCATCGGCAGTGAAACAGTTGTCATCCCACAGGACGTGGTAGTGGGAGGGACGACTGGTTCCCTGAAGGAGTAAAAAAACATGTTATATGTCAGCATTCGATAAACTGCACTATATTACTATATCAAACACAGGGGCTGGACTGGACAAAAGAAGTGGAGGTCGCCTCCAGGTCTGGAAAGTGAATGCAGTGATGCAGAAGTGCCTTAAACCTGCATTCTTTCCAGCGGCCACCAGGGGGTAACATCACTGGTCGGAAGAAGAAGGTGTGATTATCATTTAAATGGTCCTTTACCTCTACTTGAACACAGCAGGGCGTTCATTGATTACATGATGGTCTCAGAGTGACACAGTCAGTAAATCAGTGCATCACGGATGTGGCTACCTCGTGAATGACGAGTTGTTTCCACAACAAATCAGAGCAACACGTTGCACCTTCATTTCTAAAAACATGGACACATGCAATCAAAGTCCTAAGAGTAACGAGGGATACCGTTGACGATTTCTTACCTTCTAATTCAAATCTATGGGACTAACCTGATCAATCTGTTTACTCATCAAAGTGCAGCTTCAAAGCCCACAGTGTGTGAGCTGAGATATATACTATTACTGTCATTTTTAAATAACAGCCAATCCAGTGGGTCAAAGAAGCATCTGAGTGATGCTGTTATTTGCATAACGCGCAGTAAGCAAGCTGTAATGACCTCCACTTTGTGTGAAGATGTGGGTTATGTGGGGAAAAGGAGGTTTCCCTAACATCTCTTGAAGAGCCGACCTTTGCTTTTTATTTTGTGTATCCCTTACCTGAATCCCAGCATGGCTGCACAGGTAGAAATCAAACTCGGACGGGTGTGTGATGGTGCTGTCCACCGTGGTGCCAGCTGGAACGTTCCCGCTCTTCCCAACCTGCAGGGTTCAATCAATGAGATAAATGATAAATTTTTTTTGAGCCAGCGTTTCAGCAAAGAAAAACCGCTGCTGTCCAGACACCACGGCAACGGGAACTCTTACTCACCCTCTCGGCTTTGTCGGAGCAGAAGAGACGGGTGTGGTGACGTTTCTGAACCACGATGTAAGTAATGCCCGGCCTGTAATCCTCCTCCAGGCTGATACAGGCCTTCCTGATGGCTATCAGCTCCGGCCACGCTACCTGAAAACAAAAAGGGTTTTTTCCTATTTATACAAATGGCACTTTGTTTAGGACCGTGTCTGTATTTGGGAATGTGGTGTATGGGAGTGTGTTATTTAAAATGGATGAATCAAAGCTGCCTTTCATTACGTCGGGTCACTCTTGGGATTTGCACCAATCAGAGAGAGGTGAGCTGGTGAAGCGTCTCACCTGTTTCATCTGTCCCTCCGACACTCCCCCACGATAATAGATGATCCGCGTGGGCTTGAAACGCGTCGACTTGTAGAACTGGATGAGAAGCTCCCGCACCATGTTGGTCAAATCTTGGATCACCTCCTGGCTGAAGAGCTGCTCCTAAAGAGAGAAAACAACGGCACCTGATTTAGACTCCAGAAGGTGAAACATTTTGAATAGAAGATTTAGCTTTTCCATACAAGTACTAGCATGGAAAAAAATAACTGAGTAAACGATATAGTACGATTTCCTGTATTCCATATAAATATTACAGGATCGATCACTTTCATATCTAAACACATCAATAGTATATCAACAGTATTTCAATGAATGTAAAAGTAAATGAAGTTTGCCATTACCTGGGGGGTTGGTGTTACCTGGGACATATCTTGTCTGGATGTCTGGACTCGAACCGTGGCGCAGTAACGGCTCGGGTGGCCATCCATGCTGCCGACTACCGCTGCGATGGACGGCTTTTTCCCATCACCCGCTGGAGGATGGGTGACATCTGCGCCCAGGAAGATGACCGGCTGCTGGAAAACAGAGGGCCTGGACGCAGAATAGGATGCACACACACACAAAAAAAAAAAAAGAAAGAAAGAAAGAAAAAGGAGACTTTGCATTACAGGACTGGACAACATTTTCTCAATTACAAACCCATAAGCAGAAAACTATGAAGAAAATTAAACTCGGATCCAAACATCAAGACACAAAGGATAGAAAAGATTCCCAGAATTCAAGTTCCAGACTGATGGCTTCCAGGAACAGCTTCATTTATATGGAAATGATGCAGATTACTAAATCCACTTGGACCGCTCTCGACCACATGATTACTGAAGCATCTGAACGATGTCCGGCATTCACAGCCAACATGCGATCCTGCCTCCCATCTGGACTAAAAGGCAGACTGTAAATGAATAAATTCTGACCTCTGGTGAGGCACCAGGACGTTGTTGATTCCTCCCAGCTTGGCGTTGATCTTGAGGCACAGGTTCGAGAGGGTCTGAGGGGACGTCTTCACTACGTTCTTCACCTGCACACACTGGGTCGCCATGCCGAGCAGGGTGTCGCCCACACGTTTCACCTCAGCTGGAGACCAGAAGTCAACATGATCGATGTGATGAGGAGAGGTCACCTTCACCCTGGTCGGTAAATGCAATAGCGATGGATTTCACTTCCTTACCATAGACGGGGGTTTTTCCAGGCAGGATGACCACGATCAGCTGCAGGCCCACGTAAGACATCTTCAGGTGTTTGAACATGGGCTCCACGCTGTCAGCTCCTTGGGCGTATTTACAGAAACACGGCTGGCCTTGGATGGGCATCCCAGCGTCCTTGGAGATCTTTCGCAGCTGGTCGGTGAAGCTCCTTTTCGAACGGCACAAAAAAAAAAAAAAAAGCGCGTCAGAAATCGGCAGGACAAGCAGACGACATCCAACTGACACTGAGGCATCGTAGTGAGTGCGAAAAGCAACCAACAAGGAGCTAACACATCAAGAATAACAATGCTAATGTGATGACGAGTGTGGAGTGGGTGTGCATGCTAACATTTGCTGGTCAGAAACGAATGTCCTGAACGTGCTAAAATGAATATGATGCATCACGATAAATTATCTTGCTCACATGAATATTTGTTTATTTACGAAAACGTGGCCCCCACTCTTTAAAGAACTTGGACCAGACATTGCCCTTTTATATAGACGTCCTGATAGCGTGACCTTAAAGAGAGCAACATGTGGATAAGCTCCTTAGCTTCTGCCTCGCTCCGTCCCCTCACCCGGGTCCTTTGGGAGAACAAGCCTCGTTACTAAAGCGTTAGCGGCGTGACTCACTTGAGCAGGTCCTCTCGGCACTGTTTCTGCGGGGCGAAGCAGGCCACGGCCCAGACCTTGATCTCGATGCCGGCGTAGAACTGCTTCCCTCTCATGTCCCACACGCCCTGGTTGGGCGTGGCCACGGTCTTATTCTGCGGAGAGAGTCCCTAACCTCTTAGTCAACCTTTCGGTTCAATGAGCTGACACAAAAGATACACACACATTTGGATTTTCATACCACGAGCGTTCTTTAAAAGTCCACCAACTAAAAAAAAAAGGTGGACCAAGATGTACAGAGCATCAATTCTCAACCTGCTAAAGTAACGGAACATCAGCATTGTGCGTCTGTTTTCATGCTGGTTTTCCTCACAGATGCATCATTAGGCCGCTGCTCCTGCACCCGGTGTGGTTGTGAATTCTAATTCAAAAGGGCCGTGGCTTTCAATTAGGTTAACAAGATTTTCCAAATGCCATTAAGAGCCTTTGTTCTTCTCCACAAGTGAACACAATGAACTACTTCAGAGCGGCATGCGAAGCAAAGTAAGAGCCTCGCCATCTCATTACAAGTTTATCATCCAATTAATCAACTTCATAGAATCGAGAAAATTATTAAAAGTTCATTCATTTCAAAACAACGAGCAGTGCACCATCACACAGCCGCTTCCCATCTCATGCTGTCTGTACGTTAAAAAAAATAAAATAAAGAAAAAAATATGACGCCAGTGTTTAAACATTGTAAGACGAACAATGTGTGCCTGTCATTCATGCTCGATGAGCACAGGAAGAGCTTTGAGTCTACATTTAAGGGCATTTCACTGCAAGCCGATTAGACTCAATATCCCAGCAGGCAAATGGTAAAGCGAGAGAGAGAGAGAGAGAGAGAGAGAGAGAGAGAGAGCTGTGATAGGATCTCGTGTAAATTAACAGACGTATACTTCAGAAAGCCAGTGTGGGATAAGGCTGGCAGCTCAGTCTGAAACTATTCCTCCACAGGGATGATTAAAGTTTCATCAAGTCATCGCAGAGTCACCGAACGCTGCGGCTCAATGGCTGTGTGGTATTCCAGCATATGAACCTTTTTAATATCAGATGAGAGATGAAGTCACAGTCACTCCCCGGGCTTTTAAAGAGACTCCCACTTTCATGTTAGGTGACGACGAGTCTCATCCTCCTCCTGTTGGCAGCACACCTCTCTCTCTCTCACACACACTCACACTCTCTCTTGTCATGAATAGATCCCCGCTTGCTCCTCTGCAGAGAAGTTACCTTTCAGATCTGTTTGTTTCTGCTCCATAGTGTTTACTCGTCTTCTCTGCACGCGCCGACAAATGACATCTCTATAAACGGCTGATTTCAGATTCAGCGGGTGAGTCTCTGCAATCTAACAAATTTGCCCCCCCCTGGCTCATTTCCCTCCGCTGACACAGGCCCAACGTCGTACTAACAGACTGGGGTACAGCTGTGTGAGTGAAGAGACGCCTCAGGGTCCACACAGAGGGGGAGATCCAGGTCAATATATAATTATGGTTGTTTATGTAGTCCCGACTTGATTTAATAGAGGCAGTAAACTTTGTGGGACTAATAAGTCGACAAACATCGACAGCCCAGACTGACCAATTAGAGGTGTTGCTGATTCTGTACAGACTCCGCCCATTCTTTGTTTGTCGACTGATCATATCCTCAACTCTTCTGGATAATATCACAAACCTATTGGTTTAAAACATGGGCATGTTTACGCATTCCCTCTGTGATGCTCCCTCGCCCCCGTGTGTATCCCGAACATGCATGTATCCCATGTGAGTGCAGCCCCCCTTTCCCAGTACTCACCCTGCCACAGTCCCGCCCTGTGTCGGTGCTCACACGGCCTCCATACTGGAGCATGGGGGCTGGGAGCACGCGGCCCGTCACCTCGGTCATGTCATTGTGCACGACGATGCCAAACTCTTTCAGGTAAGGGTCCGGGCCCCCGACCATGCTGTTACTCTTGACCTGGGACAGAAAAAAGAAAAAGAGGGTGGGGGGGGAGGGGGGGGGGGGGGGGGGAAAGAAAATCATAAGAAAGTGGATTTTCTTTGTTAATTCATCGTTAAAGGGAAGTTACTGAGGACACAGTAGAAGCTTTAAAGTCCTTTAAAGAAAAGTGACAAAAGAAGAGCTGGTTCAGTTGCTTTTCTTCGTCCCACCTCAAGGAGACAGCACTCACCAGTCTGCTGATCTCCTCCTGTCTGTCGGGCGCAGAGCGAGCTGTAGCTTTGATCATGGTGGACGTCTGGTTGTCTGTCAGCTTCTTAATACAGCGCTGGCCTGCGACTATGTTACAGACCTACAGAGAGTAAGGAAACAAGACATTATTTAAACAGAACATGTCTCACATATAAGAAGAGAAACATCAGGAGAGTCAAAGGAGGAAGCTTGTTTTTTTTGTGTCTTCCTCACCTCCAGGGGAAGGTAGGTGTGCTTCTGTTCCTGCCCAACTTGCAGGCACGGTAAATGTGGATACTTGAGCTGCAGATTGTACTTCTGCTTGAAATACTGAGCAACAGTGCACTCCATGGCTTGGCCGTTCTCTAGCTGTAAGGGGAACCTGTGAACAAATGGAAAAATGTGGGCGAAGCAGGCGTAAGGTCCACGCAGGAGAAATAAAACAAAACATGACCAGAGCTGCATTAACTGGAGGTTTGCAAGGTTTTGGGACTTTTTTTTTTTTTTTTTTTTTGGTGCTTCACACAACACATGCAACATCGCATTTGTTGACATACGAGAAAAAATAAAATAGAATTGAGAAGTGAAGGGATTTCACTCACGTTTGGTGGCTGGCAGGTCGGCGCGTTACATTGCACACACGGTACTTCCTCTTCATTTGACCACAGTGTGTGACCTCAACTTTCAAGCCTGTTAAAAAAAAATAAAACATTTGAAAGAAAGTCAGGCAAGACGTGGCGCCATTAACACAAACAACACAGCTCGATATTTCAGGGTTAACGACTGCATGTTTAGATTGTGACATCTTTCCATTAAGCGGTCACTTTTTGTTCCTCTTCTGTTGTTTTCAGGCCGAGATAACAATAAATGCTGACAAAGCTGACAACGGTTGTAAGTAGGTTTTTTTTTTTTTACAGCTTGTTTTAAAAAAATACTCCAAAGGGAGACGACTCAAAGCTTACACGTTTCTCTTGAGGTAAATATGTGATACAAATTCTGCTTCAAAGTGAGCGTTTAAAACCTGAAAAGAGCCACCAGCTCCTGCGAGGTTTCTTTGTAGTGTCTGAAGTGAGGACACAGACTAAAGAAGCTCTAAGGCAGCATTTTATTGCATTAAAAAAAAAAAAAGGAAATAAGGAAAAGCATTATGAATACTTAATGGTCAACTGCAGAGACGCAGTCTTTAGTCAGCCTGAGGTTAAGGAAGGATGGTGCCGAGAGCGTAGAGGGCATATACAGCATACATCGGCTGTTCCATGTCTGATGTACACCTTTAGAGCGCTCACCTCGTATTTCCTTGGTGAATTTGACACGCTGCGAGTCGGTCAGGGGTTTGGTCTGTTCGTTGATGTTCTGTATATCCAGCACCTCGCACATGAACTCGATCACAGGCTGAGCGCGGTAGAAGGCTGTGGCTGACACTGAGGGGGTAAGAATGTACACAAAATCAATCCCATATATCAGCAGGTCTACTAAAGCATTAGGACTGTATCACAGGCAGCTTTGGTTGGCGAGGGGATACAGTGGTGACCACGTGACCCTTAAAGCCCCTTTCTCTGAGTAAGACACTTTTCACAAAAGGCAGCCATGCTTTAAAACCCCTTTTGAAAATCTTCACAGGATTGTTGGTGACGATCCCCACACATTACTCAGCCTGATCTTTCTGCATGAAGGTGCCTGTTCACTAGCTTACATAGCTGCCAGAATCTGATGCTAGAGACTGAAAGAAATGATAACTCGGTTTTTAACTAACCAGTTAACCAGTTAAAAACCAGAAATATTGATTATGTTAACTATCATGTTCTACGTCGTGAGCTTGTCCACACGTCCCTCACAGCGAGGGACGTGTGATCCCTGTCGGACGGGAGTGGGGGACTGCTGCCTTAATAACTGCGTTGTGTGCATACAGTCTACAGTCATGCACCGCTTCAAGTATTTCTACATCCTCTCCCCTCCTTCTTCTTCTTGCTGGAGTTGACGTTTTCCTGAATCTTCCCTGCAGCCCATCTTTCACACAGAGCAGGTCTCACCATCGATGTTGAGCATCATGTTCCACATGGCAGGACGGACGGACTGATGGAAACCGAACCACACCTCCCGTCCTCCACCCAGAGGATGGTAGTAGCCTTCAGGGGGGGAGAAAAATGAACGCCCCACAGGAGTATACCTGAGTGCAAAACAAAAGCAGAAGAAGAAGAAAAAGCTAGATCAGTATAGGTTCATGCATCGCCACGGAAACTGACCTTTAAACAGGAATACATTTTGTTCAACCTTTAGATATAAATTCATAACTATGTGTGTGTCATGTTAAATACACAAACGGACAAGAAATTAAAGTTCAAGGGTCAGGGTTTGTTTTGTTCAATACAAAATTGAATGTTTGCACACAGAGGTTTAAAATGTAACGCATCTGAAAAGGTAAATAACCCCAAAATTAAATCTGATGGTGTGCAATGAATCTGTTTTTTTGTTTGTTTTTTTTTTCTTAAAATGTCCTACGATTCTGTTTCTCGATTCTCCAACTCATTTAGCTGACGCTTTTGTGACGTAAATCTGAGAGTAAGTACGACACATGCAAGGATCTAAAGGAGGACAGGCCGTGCACAGGACATGTCCTGTCTGAAACAGGCCTACACAAAGTCCACTGGGTTTTTAATTCATTCAGGGATGGACACAGACATTTATTGGATTGCATTGCCCTGAGGTTCAGTAGCAACACCTCTGTGCAACAAAAGCTTCTGCTCCTGCGTGACTCACCGAACGTCATCATTATATTTTGTAATGTGGTTTGATCAGGAAGAAGCACGACAGCAGGAAATTAAATAACCCTGACAAATACAGGCTGAGAAGTAATAACTGTCAACAGGTGCTGCGCGTGTGAGATGAGCGGGGGTGGTGAGTGTCTGTACCTCATGGAGGGCAGGTGCCGCGTGATGACATCCAGAGCCTGAACCGAGTCCTCGGGGACCTCGTTCAGGTGGCCTGACAGAGCCTCCAGCAGCATCTGAAGACTGACCACAGACACCCACTGCAAGGACACCTTAAACGTCTGATCTTTCCCCTCCCCGGGCAGAGTCACCTCCAGGTCCACCTAGAGAGAGAGAGAGAGAGAGAGAGAGAGGAGGACAGGACACAGAAGACAGAGGAGAGAGACGGAAGAGACAGAAACAAAAGATGAGGCGAGGAGAAAAGGTGGAAGAACCGGCGACAGGGAACGAGTGGCGAAAATCACCAACGACAAAGTGGACTGAAAAAGAGCAACGACTCTGGGTGACTTGCTTTTTCTTTGTCGTGATGACAAAGAGGTTTGGAACATTTAACCCTGAAGCATCTTTACACAGCTTAAAAGACATTTTAGTATTGCCGTCTGTAATTATTTTCAAACGTTCACGTTGACAGTAAACCTCTCTTATTATGAAGGTTCCTTTTGTTTGAAGTATTTATTTCTTACTTAGACAAAGCTCCTGCTCATGGTGGATTTCTACGTCCTTATAAATCAAGAACATGCACATTGCTGAATACCCATCCTTCCTCGACACACACACTTTTAAGATGCCCCTTTGTCTCTGGTCCATAAACTGAGACACATAAGTGCACTGATGAAATAAAGATCAGCACATCTTACCACTGAGACAGAACATCTGCAGCTCCTCGTCCAGCTGTTTACATTATGCCTATCTTTAATAGAGAGAGTCAAATAATCCCTTAAAAAAGGGCCTTTGATCATGAAACTTGATCAGCCTTTTTTCTTTACTCAAACATCAACACTTGTTGTCAGATCGACTCTGTGAGGCAACATCAGCATTTCAAAGTGAAGGATAAAATGTGTTTAAAGTTCCTGACTGCGAGATCATTTCTGCACAGAATGCAATAAACAGACCAAGTAAAGAAATGTGAGCGCAGCGAACTGTCTGCACAGAATTCAGCGCTGGTCTTAAATTCCTCTCTGAGATTTCAGGATGACGCTAACAGACCCACAAGCCCTCGACCTTCTCTACGTAACGTGGGGCTGCGTTCTTCTATGCAAAAGATTTCTCCCTTTAAAAATCCTTCAGTGGTCTGAAGTGCCAAAATCATCCACACCTTGTTTTTGGAAAACGACCCGTCACGATTGGTTTGTGTGCTTGTTGAGGAAACAGAAGTACTAACCCTGTCCCTCCCAATCGGCAGTGGATGTGCTGTGTACATGTTCCGCTTCCCGTCGTAGCCAGGCTGCCGGTCCCCAAAGATCTGCATCTTGAAGTGCCGCACCATGGTGTCGACCACCTCCCTGCAAGCGAACAGGGGACGAGAAGACGCACAAACGTGTCATCACTGATGGAAAACCAAAATGGTCAACAAAGCTCATTTCTTCTCACAGTTTCTCATCTTTACATCTCAGAAAAAAACACTCCCTCAAAGTTAATCTCTTATCCCCATGTGTGTGTTTTAACGGGCAGATTTGTTTACCTGTTGACCCTCCGAGGCCGTTTCTCAGGCTTGATGTCGATATCATAGTGATAGACATCAATCTTGGGAATCTGCACCTGGAAGTGGTTGGCAAGGAGCCGGATGGGTTTCCCCACCGTGCCAAGGCCGGGACGCCGTGGAGGCTGAAACAGAGAGGTTGGTGCGGGCGGGCCTGCAGAGAGAGAGGGGGAGAGAGAGAGAGAGAGAGAGAGAGGGGGAGAGAGAGAGAGAGAGAGAGAGATAAGTGAATATGCATCGACAAAGTCTCTAACTAATTGATTCTTCTCACCGAGTAACAAGAAAATGACCAGCAGCCTACTTCACAAGAGTGTAAATCAAAGGTTTTATTTCACACGTGTACGTAAGCTGCAGCAACAGAGGTCTGCGTGCAGGTTGTTTTTAAGATAAAATAAGATAATCCTTTATTCATCTCGCGAGCGGAGAAATATACAATTTTGCCTCAGTATCAACGCTACGTGATAACGGACATAATCAGAGTATCAGCAACGAGTACGAAGCAGCTTCATCACGATGGAACTGGCTGCTTGAGATAAACGCCATCACCTCCTCCCGCCGCCTTGCACTGAATTTTCCTTCACTTTTGACTTCACTTCTTGTGGAAATGTAACGATGGGGAAGGGGTGGAAGATCAGCGTGTGTGAAAAGGCTAAATAAGTTAATATACTGATTATTTCTTTCAGATTTTTTGGGGCCTTTTTGGGGGGGGGGGGGGGGGGGGGTCGTGTGAAACCTCCTACAAACTCAGGGGTGAGGGACGAAGTCATCTCATCAATGAGGTTGATGATCATTACGCTGATCCAGATCAGTGGATCGATGCTTTTGTGATGCAAGAGTTCATATGATCGTTTGTCAAAACTTTATTTAAACATTACTTTCCTCCTTCCAGAGATGACGGCGCTTTAATGCGGTCGGCCTCCATTAAATACTGCAGCTTAAATGAAGCATGCTTGGCGTTTCTTTTCAATGGGAACAAAGGTTGGGACAGAGTTCATGTGTGCTCAGTCTTTACATTCAATGTCAAATGTAAAGATGAACGTCTGCGACGCAACGCCACGCTTGTTCCAAACCATCTCATCAGTGACGCCTGCTTGAACGCACTGAAACGGCCCCGGCGTACCCACAAACACCGTTTGACTGCTCCGTCACTCTGCCCCCTGACCTACATGGGTCAACAAGGGGCTGGCAAAACAATGACCCCCAATTATCCTTGGGCCCCGCCCCCAGCTCCACCCAGACACACAAGGGCGCCCACCCCTCATGCTGAGACAAAGAGCGAGCTCCTCTCAGACAGACAGCAGCAGGGCCATACGGGGGGGGGAGGATGCCACACACAGTCTGGGGATTACCGTTACAAGCATGCATCACACACACACATATACGTTCATGCGCGCAGGTGCATTTTCAAAACGTGGAGGAAACACCTTGATGCTTACATGATCAGAAAAAGAGAAAAAAAAAAGCACATGTACCTCCCTCATCCTGCTGCAGGTGAACTCATTACTGACATACTATAAACAGGAAATGAACATTGGAGCGTTTTCCTCCTTCCTCGATCCGTTGCGTTGGGCTGCTATATATAAATAATTCTACACAGGAGAACATCAGACGAACACTCGCAGATACAGTCCATCTTTGCTCCTGTCTCTGGGAAAAGGAGACAAAGACTGAGAGCGTACTGAAAAAAGGCCGAACGTACACACTAAGTTAAATTAATATTGTGTCGGTGGTATCGAAGGAGGCTTGGAGGAGGGCGCTCGCTGCTTTTGTCAACTGACAGCTCAGGGACTGCGGGGGTCCTCCTGAACTCCATGCACCCACACACGCTCCAGTTAGCAAGTGAAGCGCGAGAGCCCGGACAATTAGGAACCTCCCCATCGCTTCCTAACATGCCCTCATCTAGCCTGGGCCCCAAATCGTCTCCTCCTCCTCCTCCTCCTCCTCCTCCTCGTCTTCCTCCACAGCTTCACTAGAACAACATCTGTGTTCCCCACAGCAGGATGATCATCATCATGAATACCTCATCTCGAGCCACGTGCGATCGTCTCCGTCACGACTTGTACCAAAAAAAAAAAAAAAAAAAATCATCTGATGATTCACTCCACTTTGTCCTACTGGCCCTGTTACCGATGGCAACAACAGGCTGTACAAAGTATTCTGAGCCAGGCTTGAAAGCTGAACATGGTGTGTAATCACAAACTAAAGCATTTCAAGTGCATCGCTAGTCAGACGTTTGCATTTAATGTCTTCCTGCGGTGCGCTGACGATGTGTGCTCGTCTTCTACATGCTCAGGGATGGACATACAGCCAAGTCTAACCCTTGTTCACCTGATCCCATAAAACGTGCAGAGTTCAGTTTAAGACTTCTGCAGACCGGTTTGATTTGATTTAACTGTTTGTTTACCTTCAATTATTCAGACATTTATTGTTTATTATGCATGGTTTAAACAGAACCAATGAGCTCAGTGGAGAGGACGGATTCAAAAAAAGGTACGGACACATTTGGTTTATATATAAAAAATAAAAAAAAAGGAAATTATGCAGAACGAATATGTGGTAGAGAATTCATCTGTTTATAAAAAACACTCTGAATGGAGACGAATGGAGAAACAATTCCAAAAAACAAAAAGTCAATCATCTGAACTTTCTTTAAATTTATCGCAGCAGTTTGAGATCACTTTTGGCAGGATGCTGGGAGGCGTTGAATTATTTATCAAGGAGCCCTCAATCAATACCAAAAAATAATTTAATAACTCCCCATCTCTGCCCACAACGGGCGAGAGAAAATACTTAAGACTGCTCTTCATTCCCGAGGCTTGTTTGAGGGAGCTAAATTGAAAGACTTTGAGTCCCTCCAGATACCGCAGCGGACTGATCGTCTGACTCTGTACACCGCTTTCTATTTTCTTTTTGCTCTGCGAGCACCAGCAGGTACAGCAGAAAGCGTTTCAGTCCATGTGTGAGAGGCACAGCGAGTGTGAGCTCTTCCACTTTAACCAAAAACAGAGCGGCACCTATATTTAGGCTCCTCAGCTGCTACACTACTGCCCTTAGAAATGTGAAAGGAATCAACCCCACGTCTAACAATCCAAGTTCACACCAGCGACAACCTCAGCTCAGTGTTTTCAGAAACTGCACCTCGCAATTATTTCTGCGTTTATTTCTCACGTGTTTCCTGGATCGGTGGATTCATTAGTCCATGTGATGACAGAAAATGGGGAAAGTGGACGTCTTGAGTCAGATGTTTCTTCCCAACAGCCCAAGGATGATTTTTTTTTTTTTTCCAAAGAAAAAAAAACGGACCGAAGAGCTGAAGTGAGGAAATGAAAAATGATATTTTTTAAGCAACACAAACGCAGATTAAATTTTGGCCAAAAAAACAGAGCAGTAGTTTCAACGCTGAATTTGTTTCTAACTTATAACATCCAATTAGATCGGATTCAAATTTTTGTTTCTCCATTCAAGCAGTCGTCTCAGCTTCAACACACAGCAAACACAAAAAAGGCTGATTGTGTCTCTTATTGATTATCCTGCTGATTGACCTCACAAGTGAAAATCTGCCAAACCACAGAGACTTCTTTAATCAAACTTGATCATTTTAGACCAACGTCGGATCATGAGACGAGAGAGCATGAAGTCTTTAACCAATAGAAATGGTTACGCTGGATAAAAAAATGAAGTGACTAGAATAATGCATTTTGTAATTTGGGATAGATCAGGGTTTAATTCTGCCTCGATGGTGAGAGAAACTTGGCCTCCATCACCGTTATTGATGATCTGACCTGGACTAAAGCAGTCATGGAGGACAGCCATCAAATGTGATTCAAATCAACAGTTTTTTGAAAAGCTCCACAAAACCCTCAATAAGACAGTGTAACATGTGTCAAAGAATAGCTGACATCATGTCAGGCTGCAGGAGACCCTCGCTTTATGTCTTTTCTGATAGAAATCTGAAGTTAAAAGAAAAACCGGTTTGGTCCTTTTTTAACATCCCATGTAGCGGCCTGTCATACATTATTGAGGAATACAGTGCACAAACTGAGCAGGCAGAAGATTCATTTTTTCTGTTCCACAGAAAAAACTCATTAATAAAACATTTCAATTAGAGCTTTAAATCGCGTGAAATAGACCCTCCAGACTCGTCAAACGTCGCATTTATTTAGACTTTGATTTAAACGACCTGTCAAGAAAGCTTCTTCCACGGCTTTTAATGCTTCTGCTCCAACATGGCACAGAGCTGCTGCGTCTACTTTGACTCACAGAGGAAGTGAAATTAGCTTCTTCTTTTTTTCTTTTTTTTCCTGGCGCAGAAAATGACAGACGCACAAGAGGCCAACTGGAGCGTTTATGCTCCTCGTGTAATCCTGCTGAGTTTTGTCTGTTTGGACAACCAGCACACACAGCAAAGTACAAATAATGTCGCCCGCGTGTGCTACAACTGGGCTGAATTTACTCTTTGTTTACATACAGCGTTAAACCGCAGGAGGTGTGTGACGCTTTCTCCCATTTGCGAGGACGTGAACGCCACTTGTGCACTGGAGGTTACTAGAGAGAGACAGCTGGGCTTAAGCTAAGCATGAGGATGAGACGGCTTGGCCGGTTGATGAGTCAGAGACAAGCAGCCCTGAGCAGGGAGCGTGCAGACACCCACACCTGCAAATCACCTGGATTACTGTCGACGACGCTGGACTGCTGCGGGACAGGCCGACGTACTGAAATAGACTTAAGAGAAGGAGCGTCTTCCTCGGGAGACACTGATCTCAGCGTTGAATCGTTCAGCTACGACTCTACGTTTACATTCCCTTCACCTCTGCAGCCGATGTTTGGCAGCAGCACACTGATGGATGCATTACCCCAACTGGCAGAACAGCTGTTTGCTCAAATTACACGCCGAGTCTGTGCGTTATAAGTCCATACAGAGGTTTACATTCAACCAGGACATTCAGTTCTTTCTCTTATTCATCAGCCACGTTTTTAACCCTTCAGCCTCAACCTGGCGATATAAATAATCCCACAGTTGAGTCACATGTTTCAGGGCAGCGAGGACTAATTTATGTATGTTTATATTGTTGTGAGGTCATTTTGGAAAAATAAGGAATGACAATCCTCAAACCAGAACGTCTAAAATGCTCATTTTTAACTCTTGTAGGGCATCAAGCTGAAGTTCATTTCGAGGACGTCAGCTTAAACTTCAGGAATAATTGATCGTCTTTTTCAGATTCAAATCAACCAAAACATCAAGAAAAAGGAAAAAAAACAATCACTCAAAAATGAAACAAGTTGTTAGTTAAAGTTGTAGTTGTGTGTTTGACTTCATGACACACTTCATTATCTCTGGAGGAATAACTTCAATGTTGTCGATCTGCATCTTTCCTGCGCTAATCTAGGCGTTTGTGCATCGCACACCATTAGGATAGAAAACAGGATACATGCGAGGACACAACATGTCTACAACCTCTGGGAGGAAATACCAACCAGGTAAAGGCAAAAAATAAAAAATAAAAATCAGCAAAATTATGTAGAAATAAGGTCGAGCTGGTTCAGAGGAAGCTGATGAATGCGATAGGAACACTTTGTCCTCCAGAGGAACATTACACAGTCATATCTAGATCTGTAGTTTGTTACCAGCTTTAAAAAGCAGCACAGTTGCTGCATCACTTGGATGATTGCAGAGTCGAATCTGAATACAGCTGTTGAGTCTCTACTTTAAAGTCCTGGTGTAAGTCAGCACGAGCGTTAAAGGCCTCATGTAGGCACTCGACTGTTTAGCTTATTAACATTATGTGTCTGCAACAAAGGCAAACATGCATCCACACAATCCTTTTTTTTTGCAAGGTTAACGTTCATTAAATACTACTTCATCCTGCAGGAAGTACCAGCTCTTGTTGTCATTTGAAGGCTTGCACTGATTGGTGTGATCATGGGGGCTCACAAGCGCGCACACACACACACACACACACACACACCTGTGGATGGCCTCCAAACATTCTCCAGGACCCCTCACACAGCACCATGCATGTGTTTTAACATACATTCAGAGCTGCTGCTGCTGAGGGTTTTCCCTCCTTATACAATGCATGCATGTTTTCCCTAATGCCACCACCTTTTGTCTCAACTAAAGCATGCGAGCAATGTGTGAGATTTTCCCTGCAAGCTGATTAATCTCTCATGCATTTCAATGTAAATATTTATATATTAACTACTAGAGTCATGTTGGGAAATGTGTTGAGTTAAACACATTTTCCATGTTGTGACAATAACGATGCATTGCTTTAGTGGGTGTGTAGGTGTGTGGCTGATGTGCTTTCCCCCCATCAGATCGCTGCATCGCTGCTAAGTAAGTGTCTTTGTTATCATATAGCAGATGAATAATATAGAGCTGGCCTGCAGATGTGATCGATAAAAGCGCCATCCATCCCCCCGCTGTGCTCACTGAGACTGAAATGACGAGACACGAAAAAAATACACACGCTTTTCTCATCTGCAGCCAGTAACGTGTTTAATTAGGAATTTATGCTTCTTTTTTTTTTACACCCATCGCTGTCATCTTGGACAAGGGGAAGCCCGAAGAGACGCACTGTTCTCGATGGCGAAGGTACAAATGTACATCATGGTTTAGCAGGAAACCCAGAATCGACTCACAGACGGAATAATTTGATTGTTTGGGTCTAATGTTAGAAATAATGTCGCAGCAATAATGTGGTGAAAGGTGGAAAAGGAAACACATCGTGCACAAACATCAACGTAAACACACCACGACGCGGAAGGAAGGAAGGAGGAGGAAGGAAGGTCCTGGTTAAATCCCCACTCACACACGCAACACACAATGCCAGCCCCGACACGACGAGCTTCGCGTAAATAAAACCGCGCAGACATTTCAGGAGACCCGATAAAAACCAAAAAAACTCCTCGTAGGGGCATGAAACGTCGCTTCCGCTCGATGTGAACCGTCTCACGTAGACACAAACAAAAAAGCATGTACACACACACATATACAGACACACACACACACACCACGGGTTGGGCCTCGGTTTGTTTTCCCCGTCAGCTCGCGAGGCCTCGCTGCAGCCGCGGCCCCCAGTGAAGCGACGCATTTGCGCACACGCGCCCCACACACGGCTCGCGCTCCTCGCTCTCGTTTCCGATCTTCTCTTCATAATGTACTCACCGGGTCCGAGCGCTTCCATGGCCGAGGCCTCGCTCTCCGTCTCTGTCCCGGCCTGGCGGCTCCGTACCGACGCTGAAATTGGGGGCGGTATCGCGAAGCTTAAAGTGGCTAATTTAAGAAAAGGGGGAATATAGATACGTGCGTGGATGACGGCTGACTGGACTGACTGACCTGAGCTACCACTGCTGCTGCTGGTTCTGGGGGATTTGGAAGTGCGCATGCGCCAGTTAGAGGCCGTGGATAGCGTAGTGCGCATGCGTAATTTTCCTGAACCGCACTTTAATGATCACAGTCAGCGGGAGGTCGGCACGTATAGTATAGATCCAACATGCTAGCACTGAAAAGATATTTTAATGCATGAAGTGTCGTCAGATGGAAAGGCAAATACAAACAAGTATGAAATAATAAATGCATGAAAAAGACGTGAGGCAATATCTATACATATGAAGTGGAAAGTAAAGTGTCTGTGTGTACACATTATATTATTATTATATTATATTATATATTATTATTATAAATTACTCAGTTTAAATTCTCCTTTCAAATACAATTTGACGCCCTGTCATAGATTTAGGTACTTTAAGAGCTGCAACAACATGCTAACACATTGGTGGATGATGGATCATTATCAAGTAAAAAACAGTAATATATATATATATATATATATATATACTGTTAAAATTCCAGTGATTCCAGTCACTTCCATTATCGGCTTTAAGCCTACTTAATTAAAATATAATAAGCAATTGAATTAATCAGATTCTGTAGGCCTACCTGAATAAAAAAACAGTGTAAGATAGATACATAGATAGATGTCCTTTATCATCCAAACAGGGGAATTAGAGCAGCAGGTTATCAAGGCAAATATTTTACTTTACTGACAAATTAGTAAACAAGCAGGTAAGACTGTAAACTAGGAGTTTTCCTTCATCGTCATTGTAGATTAACATTCAATAATTATCATGGACCTGCTATTTTATGATAAAAGGATTTCTGCACATTAGCTTAATATTCAAAATTTTGACTAAACAACGTGTGATTTTTGTTCTTGTAAATTATTTGTTGTTAAAAACACAGCATTTTGCATTTTGCAGAGCTCTATTTGAGCTAATTGCACTCCTACCGAACATTAGACATGCTATTAGCAGTTTATGGTTATTTGGTCAGGTGTTGCAAGTTAGCTTTTTGCCAAAAACACTCATAGCACAACTTATGCATTGTTATGCACTGTTATGCATGTAACAGCACCAATGTCACTGTATGTGCAAGACAAATAAATAATTAAATACATCTCATCAGATGGTTCATCATTATCGGGTCCATCGTGGGGGAAAAAATGTGCAAAATCTTTCTTTAAACGCTTTAAATCAACCCCCCTCCCCGCCCGAAAACTCCTGGTATTTTAAAATCAGTTCCCACCCAGATGTGACGTCAAGGTGGGCGGATACAAACGCAGCCGATGGACCAATGGGAAAGCGAGAACGGTGCGATTGACACAGCGGTTTACCGGTGACGACAAACTGCAGGGCCAGCTGTCACGGCGCGCGAAAGATCAAAAATCTTCTATTCGGTTTGTAGGCGGGAGGAAGAGGAGCTGACCGGGCTAAAAAAACACCTCCTAAATGTGCTTTAAACAGCCAAAATAGCCTTTTGTGTCGCGCCGACATTTATGTTTGGAAGTGTTTTGTGAATCGTGGAAGAGTTTTATTTGACTGAAGAGCGGACAAAGATGAGCCTGGTACTTTCTCAACAGCAGGTGAGGAAACACGAGCTGCTAGTTTAGTTTTGGACGAAACAACGCGAACAATTCGGACTTGCACACATGTCTCTGCTTGTGAGGACTTATTGGGATAGATTAGCATTCACTAAATGATGCAAAATAACATTATTGTGTTTTTTACAAGTAATTTTAGCCTTAGCCAGGAAGCTAACTCTCAGGGTTAAACCAGTCCGGATAGTAGTCCTGGTCCTGGTCTAGGCCTGGCCCCCTCCATTAGACGCGTTGTATTTTGTTGAGCAAAAAGCGAACCATATTATCCAAGTGATTACTCAAGCTAGTCATCTGTCTGTGCACACATGAAGGGTTTTTTGTCATGTATGTTGTTTTAGTTATCAAAGTGGAAAAGACGTTAAGACGCTAACGTCACGTACGTGCTCATTGTTTAGTTTATTGCAGGGCGCCATTGATTCAACTCAACAACCATCAGGGTCCATTTACTTACAAAAAACAACTTAAATGCTTCATGTTGTTTTCTCATATATATATATATTACTTTTACTGGGTATTTCTTTTTTTTAATTATTTATATATATATATATGTGTGTGTGTGTACGATAAGTTTAAGCCCTGCTCACTGTCCTTGTTTTAGGTTTTAATTCTAGTTTTTGTTTAAAAAAAAAAAAAAAACAGACTACTGAACACACGCCCCAAATTTATAAGATCTATATCAGTTATAAGAAGGAGGATTTTACGGGTTACGGGAGTCTGACTTCTAAAATGAAAAAGTTAATGTAAAATATTAAAGTGAGTGACGGTGCACCTTTCTTTAACAATCAACCCCTTCTTATTCAAGATAACTTTATTTGTCATTTTTCTCATGAATCTGCATACATTCAAAAAAGACGTGATGCTCTTCTCCCAGCCCCCCAAGCTGAAAACAACAACACCATATAGGATAAAATCATACCATTTATGTGATTTCAGGATTAGCATAAAAAGTACAAAGGTGCGATTTTTTTCGAGGGGAAATTTTGGCGTTGCAGCAACACAAAGAAAAGGAGCACTAGTGAGTAGTACAAAAAAGAATGAAAGCAGGATAGATGAGATAAATAAAAATGATTTAAAGTTCGGTTGTATCATTAATAGAGTTGCTTCTACAGGCTGCTGGAAGTGAGAAATATCAACCTTGAAGGCATGTTTAATATTGTACGATACACTGACTTCCTCGAACACAGACTGCAGACCTGATTCGCCGTTAGAAAGTACACACATTGATGGTTAAATTGCATTTCGTCTCGCAGGCTGAGGGACTCCCGGTGGTGGCTCAAACGGCAGCAGAGAGTGATTCAGACAGCGGGATGGGCTCTCCAGAGGAGGAGACGGTCACAGATACAGCCAACAAAAGAGAAGAACTTAAAGGTGAAGTGTCACAACAAGGGGTGATGATCCAGCCTCAGACAGAGCAGAGACACTTTAGCTGTGCAAATGAGGAATCCATTTGTTAATGTCTGTGAAATAAGAGGAAAGTGTGACATTATACACTTAAGGTGCTTACAGGGAAACTGACCTGCTTTGAAAAGCATTCCTCAACTACTGTGAAAGGATGTTGGCGACCATTCAGATTATTATTATTATTATTTTTAATCGTTTCCTAAATCTACTCTTCTTCTCAGATTCTGATGATGAAGACGTGGCAGTTCACCGAAAGCCTCATCGTAATGCCATCAGAGACAGCGACAGCGAGGAAGAGGAGGCTCCTTCCGCAGAGAACGGCACGCACATGGCTGAATCGCTGGTTTTATCGGCCTCCAGCGGAGACGAGATGGAGACCGGGGAGGCGGCGGAGAAGAACGAGAGGAAGCAGAAGACCAAGCGAATCAGTCGTGCTCCCATCGACAGCGACGATAGTGAAGCGGAGCGAGCGAAACGCGGTGAGGTGGAGGAGCAACAGGAGGGAGTCAAATCGAAGAAGAGGGAGAAGAGTCAGAGACATCGAGAGAAAAAAGAGAAACGCAGCAAAGCAGTGGAAAAACTGAAGAAGAAGAAAAAACGACTCTCTGAGAGGAGTGAGGTTTGTGCAGCTTGCTGATTTCTTTGAGCCACACTTTAGTTCTTATGCTGCAGACTTTTATTACTTTCTCCTCTAGTCTTGTCTTTAAATGTACTCGGGGGGGGGGATCAATTTTCAATGTCAAAGAAAGCATAAACAATCCTAAGAAGGTGTTTTATGTGCAGTACACTTTTCTGCTTTTGAATCTATTTAGATAATTCTGAAAGGTTTGACTGTTTGCATCATCTTTTTGGAGAGTTGATGGCCTGGTGGTTAGTGTGTCAAACTTCTCTCTCTCTCTATCTTTATTTAATTGTGGTACACAAATTGCACTGGACTATAAATTCCTCAAATTAATCAAAACTTCCCCCCAAACACTCAATTTTGCAGGTAGAATGATGGATACAGGTGGACTATAATTAAGACAAGCTTGCTCCCTCTGTGTCTCAGGAAGCGCCGCTCCCTCGAGCCCTGAACGACAGTGGATGCCTGCTGGGAGACACAGAGCTGTTTGACACCGGACTGAACGATGAAGAGGAGGAGGAAGAGTCTCTGGAGGCCATCAGAGCAGCTGTTAAACAGAAGATGAAGAAGCACAAGGTGTGCATGATGGCTGTGTGAAATGAATGTCACATCTTCAATACTTCAACGTTGTAATTATCGCTCATGTTTTGTGTTTTTATTTTTTACTGAAATGGATTAAGAAAAAAGAAAAGAAAAATTGAATTCTGATCACCTGTAGCTCGGTCCAGCAGGAGTTTAAACTCTTATAGAAACAGAATACTGTTAGAGAGATGCTGAAAGAGTGAAAGCATGGCACAGTGTTGGGTATGAATTTGTGCACATGCTTAGAAAGGAATAAGTGTTAATTATTGCTACTTCTTATGCATTGTCATTTTTGAATGTTGATTGTCATACAGTGTCCTGAAAGGCGTTTATGAATAAATTGTCTTATTTATTGTTATTGCTGCAGGATCCTCTTCTGGACGAGGAGGAAGACGTAGAGAAACCTCAGCGTGTGGTATGTTGATTGTGTTTTTAAATACAGTACTTCATGAACACCACATCCAGGTAAAAATTCATTCTCAACATGTGCTTTTTATGTTCAGGAGAGGAAAGCTGCACGCGCCAGCAAAGAGGCGATGAAGCAGCTCCACAGTGAGTCTCAGAGGCTCGTCAGAGGTCAGTTCACTCTCCTTCATCTCTCCCTCTGTGTTTTTATCAGGCTGATCTGGATCATAGATTTGTTTTATCCTGAATGTATTCTCTCTTGAAATACAATGAGGGGGGGGGGAGTCTTCCCACTCCTCGCACTCTACAAGCTGCTTTTCCTGGACAGTACGCCACTGTTTGCTTTAAACGCCCCGTTATGACCACATGATGGGGAAAAGATGGTCAAAAAAAAAAGTGGCACTGCCATCCTTTCCTGCGTTCTCATGTTTCCCTGCAGAGCTCCCAAAACACAACCAATGATATGTTTTAAACTGGTATAATGGTGCTACTGGTATATTGGACACAGTCTTGACCTTTGACCTTCTCTTTCCCTTTGAAGAGTCTACTCTGGGCCTGCCCTACCACATCCCTGAGCCGAAGACAATCGACCAGTTTTTTAAGAAGAGAGCCAGACCAGAGGGTCCTGCCATGGCACTGCTGAAGTAAGTGATAGACAGAAATCAGATTTTTAAGATTTCTTATTTGACTAGAGTTTTAAAAGTTCCCAATTTATTTCTGTCTTGAGTTAAAAGTCCAAAGGCTGCCCTGATATATTAACGACAATCTTTTTCCATCAAGATCTTCAAAGTATTCAGCCGTGATGTTGGAGACACCAGCAGCTCCTCCCACTGATCCACCCAGCGAGCAGGACTCGTCTCCCTCTCTGGATCTGTCCTCCACTCAGATCCAGCCCATCCCTGAGCCTGCCGCCACCTCGTCCCCGCAGAAGGAGAGCCCGAGCGAAGCCAGAGAAACTCCCGACAGCCTCGATCCTGAGCAGGAATCTGGACCGATGCTTTACCTCTCCGAGAGCCTGCAGGAGTCTGAGACGGCAGATGGATCAGCGAGACCTGAATCAGGAGGAGAAACCTCTAATGTGCTTTTAGACCCGACCATGTCTGACTCTAATGTCCTGCATGGAGAGCCTGGATCTGGGACTTCGTTGGAGCCGTTAGCAGCTCAATGTGGGAGCGAGGCGCCGGCTCCAGCAGAGCCTTCTGCTAAGCAACCCACTAAACCCAAAAAGGACAGACTTGCCATGTTGAAGAAGCTCGGAGTGGACCCTCCACCCGTTGCTAAACTGTGTCCAGATGACGGGGCCTTCGTTCAGCTGGAGCCTCCTCAGCTTAACCCAGGTGGGAACCGATCCGTTTTAGGATTTCAGCAAAAAAGAAACATGTACTGTTAGATGAAGCGCTTATGTTTAATATCTTTTTCTTTCCTTTTTTTTTTTCCACCAAGGTTTGGAAGCCCTTAAAGTGCGTTACCTCCGTCATGTCCAACCACCAGCTCGCCCTCAAGTGGAGCGTACAATGCAGCTCAACATCATCTGCAAGGACAGCGCCCCCTCTGGCCAGGAGGAGCTGCACACTGAGACGGTCACTGTTACTATTAAAGAGGGCGCAGAGGAGCCTGCGCCAACCAAACCAGGTACTGTGGATACACTGAGAGGACCGAGTTTCTACAAACCATCAGGCTTTATTACTTAAAGAACACACTCGAGACCAGTGGACCTAAACTGCGGACTGGGTCTTTAAATTGACTATGTCTTGATTTCCAGTTTGATAACCTCCATCCTTCTTTCTGTTTTTTTTTTGTTGTTTTTTTGTCCCAGGAGAGAAGCTGCTGACTCTGAGGCAGCGTCTGCAGCTCGCCATGGCCCAACGCAGACAGGAGGAGCGGGCACGCAAGGCCGAGCTGAATCGCCTGGACAACGAGGAATGTGGGGAGGAGGAAGAGGAGGAGGAAGAGATGACGGATGATTCCGAGGAAGAAGAAGAAGTAAGAGGACGCTTTGAGTTTGCACAGATTTGGAACAAATGAGTCATTACTTAGGTTGCTCAGATTGGAGGAAGCTGAGTGTCCTTACTCAGGACTCGCATTAACTCGGCCTTCTCTTGTACCAGGGTTTGGATGACTTACTGGGAGGTGATGATGGTGAGGAGGAAGAGGAGGAGGAGGAGGAGGAAGGCAGTGTGGCTCAGAGTATCAGGAGCACTTCTCCCGTGGCTCGGATCAGACCGTCTCCAACTCCTGACCTCGTTAACACAGACGGCACGCTGATGTTGTTCCCCGGCAACTCCTGCTCTCGCACCGGGTACGAAGGGGCCGGACTGCCCGCTTGTGTTCGTTTGTCTCAGATGTTTCTCACACTCATTCAGCTAACGCATCACGTGCTCCCTTCTCCTTTTGTCTAGTGACGGTGTTAGAAGGTCTGGTCCCTCTGGACAGGACAGCAGCAACAAGATGGGTATGTAGAGTTCTTTGAACACGACGTCACTTATCTGAACTTTTCTGGAGCTGGACTGAATGCTCTTTATCGATCTCGTCCACAGAAGAGGACGACTCTCTGTCCCTGCTGAAGGATAACAGCCACAACAGCAGCTTCGAGCTGGCGGGATCCATGATCACCTCCTACCAGCCCGTCAGCCACCAGCGCTCTGCAGGACGATGCATCTCCAACTCCTCCATGTTCCGCTCCCCGTCTCCCTGCCTCTTCAGGCCCAGCTTCCTGGGATCTGCCTCGAAGGTACGTCCGGTTTGTTTATCACCCCGAGAAGTGTAGCTGAAACCAAAACAGAAAAAAACACTTTTATACCTCAGCTGTTTGCTTTTAAATGTTTGAATTATTCTTTTTTTTTTTTTTCCCCTCCTTCAGAGTTCAGGGAAACTTTCTGAGCCTTCTCTCTGCCTCCCCGTCGAGGACTCGCAGGACTTGTACGCGCCTCCATCCCCAGGAGCAGACTCTGGGCTCTTGGGTGGCGCAGCTTCCGGCCCCGGCCTGGGAGGAGACTCTCAAGGTCGCTTCTCGCTGGAGGACGACACCCACTCCCAGTTACTGGACGCAGACGGCTTCCTGAACGTGGGGCCGCGTCCCGGCGCTCCCCGCTCCCACAAGAGGCAGCTGATCCTGGACAGCCTGGACGAGAACGCCATGGACGCGAACATGGGGGAGCTTTTAGGTTTTTGTTCGGGGGGCTTCGGGACGAGGGCGGAGAGCGGCTCGAGTCGCGCCGCGGGCCTGGGAGAGACGCAGGAAGAGGAGCTGCTGGGGCTGTGCTCCGGAGCCTTTCCGACCACACAGACGGGAGAGAAGCAGAGCGGGACAGAGGAGAGTAAAGACGGGTCCGATCATACCGTGGAGCAGCTGCTTGGCCTGTGCTCGGGGAAGTTTCCTAGTCCAGGTAAAGGAGTGCGGCCTGTCCACCTTTTCTATGAGCACAGTGATGAAGAGTCTGTTTGAGGATGTTTGGCTTCAGATTCTGAGACTTGAGATGTTCTGAACGTCTATTTTGAGTCGTTTCCTGTCGAGGTAAACCCGAACGTACCTTTGTCTCCTTTGCTGCCACGTTTAGGTTCTGCCCACACGGCTTCACCAGCACAACAAAGGTACTGTACCAAGACGCATTTATTTCTACATCTAATGATTCTGACGTCCAAAACAACACCTGTCTTTAAAAGACTGTTTGTGATGTTTTACAACGTGTCTTTTAGTGTGCTTGTCTTTACAAATTCTCGTGTTTTTGTTTTTGTGTTTTTTGATACCTTACTTCAGTGAATAAGAAAACGTGTACATGCAGAATAAGATAGTAAAAGTTGTCTCTCTGTTTAAAGTCAAAAGAAGCCAGAGGAGGAGGAGGAGGAAGAAGAGGAGGACTGCGAGTTCCGGCTTCTGTCAGACGTAGAGAGTCACAGTGAACAGGTCGTTATTTCCCTCCATAAACGTCACTCCATGTCGAATGAATAGACGTCTTTTATCAGCTCAGTGACAAGTTCAATGTTTGTTTGATTCAGGAGGACAACGATGGCGACAGTGTGGACGAGGACAGAGGAGAGGAGGAGGACGATCATGAGGTAGAAGAGGAGGAGATGGAGGGTGTGTTCGCACATCGCCGGCTGAAGAAGAAGAAGAAAATGTGAGTGTAGAATCGATCCATGTCGGACTCGTGAGAAGATTAGACTCCAGTCCAGGTTCAAACGGGCTGCTGCGTCCTCTTCACAGGCGCCTTGCTGATTACCTGGAGGCGGAGGCGGAGCTGTCAGGCAGCGACCTGGGCAGCGAGGATGAGGACGAGGGCGGACAGAGTGAGTACGAGGAAGAGGAGCTTCTAGAAGAGCTTCCATCTGATGAAGAGCTGCAGGACCAAGTCAACAAAATCCACATGTGAGTAACGACTCGACAGACGTCTGCAGCTGGTGGCTGACTTCCACGAGCTTAGAGCAACTATAACTCAACCTAATTGAACTCACAATAAGAAGACGTTGGACTCTTACAGTCTGGATGAGTAGATGTTCTTAATCAGCAGATCAATAATTTTTGTCAGGTGAATAAAGATTCAGATCGATGCTTTCCTCCCCTGCAACCTTTTTTTTTATATTCCCCCCTCAGAATGGTTTTAAACTCTCATGACGGTTATCTGTGATTGATTCTTCAGGAAGCAGATCATGGATGATGACAAGCGTCGTCTGAGACTCTACCAGGAGCGTTACCTTGCCGACGGCGACCTGCACTCCGACGGCCCTGGAAGAGCGCGACGCTTCCGTTGGAAACACATCGGTGAGTAAACGAGGGAGGAGACAACCGGAACACCGAGTTTAAAATCAGCTCGCGTGCCGGTCGGCTTCATCAGAGGTGGCAGCAGGAACAGAAGACAACAAACTCTGATAGTGGATTTAACGCCGCTGACCGCGGTCACACGAGCCAAATCTGACCTGTGGCTCCTCCTGCACGTCATCCTCCACTCTGACTTTCACCCAGATTTACTATTCTATCTAATAAAAGCACAAGAGCCCAAAAATGATCCGACTGCCGGGCCTTCACCCGGTTCTGATACTTTTAAAAAAGCTCGGCCTGCTGATCCTGATTTTTCATTGACAACTTTTGGTTGATGATTCATCGTAATGTCCATAATAAAACAACACAAATCTGATCTCAATCATACAAATCCTTTTATTATCTGTGTTCTGCTCTCATCGAGGCTCCATATATGTAGAGTAGATCTTAATGAGTCTAAATATGAAAACAACAACAAAAGGTTTGAAAGGAGACCGAAGAATCTTCTCTTCAAAGTTTCTCAGAGTTTCTGTTTTGAATCCCTCCTCCAGACGATGGTTTCGACGTGGAGCGGACGGGAGCAGAGGGAGAGGAGGAGGAGGAGGATGAAGATGTGGACCAGTCCGAGGTCCAGAGGAGGAAAGAGAGGCTGGAGAGAGAGCAGTGGCTCAGAGAACAGGTGGGTGGTGGGAATCTTTTCCCTGTAAACAAACTAAATGTGAGCGAGTCTACGGCACGGTTGGATCCACCTCACTTCCTCTGTGTGTTCTGCGATCTTGTCTTCATTTTTCTCTCTCTGTCTCGTCTCAGTCTGAACAGAAATCCAAGAAAGGGGAAGATTTGGACGCAGACGACGAGAAGATAGAAGAGGAAGACAGCCACTTCATGAAGCTGGCCAAGAAGCTGACGGCCAAGACTCTGCAGAGAAAAGGTCAGTGTGGAAGAAGCTCTCGAGTTTCAAAAACACCAAGACATGGAAACAAACAAACTTGATAGACTTCATTTTTCTGCAATATTTTCAATTGTTAAAAAAAAAAAAGTTCACACAAGGCTGCATACTCAACTACAGACAGAAATACAACAGTGCTGAAAACTTCCTGAAACAGATATTTCCTGTTTGAAGTCCAGCTGTTCATGAATACACTAAAATAAGAAGTATTTATCATTTCTGTGAATATTTAGAGAATTAACTTCAAACGCATGAACACTCCTCGTGTGAATAAATCTTCGGCTCTTTGCTGTTAAAAATTGTCCCTGACAGTAATTCAAGTCCTAATCACACACTCCAAACTCTGGCGTTTGTCCAAGCCGTGTGAGCTCAAGCGAGCGGACACAGAAAGTGCTGCCAAGAGTTTCTTCCCGTTGCTCATTTCCCCCAAAACAGTGGATTCATTCGTTCCTGGAAGAAGAAACATGACTGAAGACTGAGCGCCTTCATGTCATATTCATGAGTTTTTGTTACTGGACGCTTCGCAGCAACATCACATCCACATTACAAAGCGAGCTGGACGACAGGAACTCAGTCTTCTTCTTCTTTAAACTCAAAGTAGCGCTTACGTGAAGACAAATAAATGCCTCGGAGAAACAAAGACAACAGATTTAAAGATATCACATACGAGCTATCAGGCTGCACATGCAACGCCCCCCCCCCCCCAAAAAAAACAAAAAAACATGTAAACAACGTGGCTTAAGAGGAAGGCGGGATAAACTGATGGGTTTTGTTCGAGCTGTTTGTCATCCTGACTTTTCACATCTCTTTAAACAGAACCTCCTGCGGCGCCACAACCAGAGAAGAAATCAACAGCGGCCCTCAATCCCTTCCAGAGACCCTCGCAGCCCTTACAGGTACGTTGTTGTGACTCATGTGTGTGTGTGTAAGAGTGTAAACGTTTCTTTTATAAAAATCTTTGTGGAAAGCTTGAACCCCTCACATGTTGCTGAACTCGTACGCTCATTCTCGTGACTCCCGTCGTATCGTCACTGACGACGTTCAGAACTCAGGAGGAGGCGTGTGAAAGAATGTCCTCGAGGTCAAGCCTCAACCTTGTGCTGACTTTTTTTTATTTGATCTGACAACTTCTGTGTGGATGAGAAGAAGATGACAAACTAACGTCTAAACAGAGGATATATATATTTTTATAATGTTGACCTTTGTGGTGTAACCGTTAAAAAAAAAACCTCACTGAAAGGATCTAAACCGGTGCATATGTTAATCCCTCTGATCTGCTGTATTTCCTTGTGGTCGTCCAGGTGAGGAGAGGCTCTCTCCTGAGTCAGCCTCGGTCCGTCCTGCAGAAGCTGGCCTCCATCTCAGACGGGAACCCTCTGGCGCCCAGAAACAGCCGAGGATTCCTGTTCCAGACGTTGTCTCCCGAGAAGGACGGCAAAACGGCAGACGCTCCTCAGAAACAGGTGAGTGAGAGGAAGTCACGTGGTGTCACAGGTGTGCATGACAGAGCCGGGTCTTTAGAGAGAGAGACGGATTAAAGGGAGGGGCTTCAAACCATCGATCAGCTGTCATCAGAGTGATTGGCGTCGCTTTTAATCACGTCGTTATTAGAGCATGTATAAGACGTGCATGTTTGTTTACTGAAGGTCTCAGTAAAACAAGCAGGCAGCACTTCTCATGTCTATAATCATCTCCCGACAAGTGTCCGTAACGCTCTCCAGCCGTTTGCATCAAACAGATCATCTAACTGTCCGCCTTCAGTTTGATCCATCCCGTGCGTCTGCTTCTTTCAAGATGTGACCGTTCGGAAATAATCACACAAAGTAGGAAACTGTGGAGGCTGCACACTGTGACAGTCATGTGAGTGTGACTGCTGATTTATGGATTCGGATGTCTTCTACATTTCTGACACTAGGGGGAGCCAAAGCACCAATGCTCCTCCTGAACACCAGCACACACAAGATTTTTTTTTTAAAAACTGTTGCCTGGCAGTTCTTCCCAAGAATCATTAATCACAAATCAACCGCTGACGTAATGTTTAACACATGAATTAAATTAAATTAAAAGGTTTTCATGCTGTACATGTGTGTGTGACTCTGTTGGTGTCTGACCCTCAGATGATGAAGAAGAGGATGGCGGTGGAAACGGTGAACCCGGCAGCTAAGAGGGTCTGCAGGGAGAACAAAGCGGCCGCACAGACTAAAGGCCCGCAGAGGAGCATCTTCAACTTCCTGGGCCAGTGAGGTCACAGAAACACACTAACTTAAAGAGCATCATCAGCAGGCCCACTGATGAAGGGAAGCGTTTACTAACTCGATAAGACTTGAAAAATGAAGGAGGTGAAATGGCGGTTACGTGTCGAGCCGTCCAATCAGCGTCCTGCCCGCTGGATCCATTTCAGATCTCTGCGTTGTGTTTTTACATGTTTACAAACTGAAGAGCACCACTGGAGTGTGTTTTGATTTTAAACATGGCGACTTTTTGAATCCATCAGACGCCTTCAATGACCACGTCTGAATGATGTGGTCATAAAACCTTTTATCATGTAAATAGGATTTATTTAGTTTTGAATGACTAGGGATACTTTCATATGATGATTTTAAATGGATGTTCTAACATGTAAATAAAAGTGTATTTTAAGACATTTTCATCTCCTCACCTTTTTTTGTCCTCTTGACGTGCAACCAGCTTCTTTAGCTCCTCTGTAGGTGGTCTTGTAGCTAGAGAGGTGCCAGGTTACTTCCTGAGTACTGGATTGGTGCTCTTGAGCAAGGCATCAGACCTCCAACAGCTCTGATATGCTCCCTGTGTAGCATCTCGTGTGTGTGTGTGTGTGTGACAGAAGCAGGTGTCTCAATAAAAACACCAATATTCTCCTCAGGGATTTATAAAGTATTTAAATAAGATTAACTCAACTTGAACTATGACTGAACCAACAAGCAGCCACTCAGAGCTCACTGTTAAAACAGCATCCGTTTAAAGTTTGGGAAATAGGTGATTTTAAATTTGGGCATGAAAAATTGAAAAATTCAAATCTGAAAAAATGATTGATGATGCATGAGGGCTGTGTCAGCAGATATCGTCCCTGTTGCGGGCCGGCACTGATGTCAGTATACCCATTTGTTTCTGTTGGGACCCCTCAGGTTTCATGCTGGTGTGTTAGTCCACCTCACTTCTGATTTTTATTGGGCAGAGGAAGTCACCTGTTGGACTAATGGGTTTTCATTTGGAAAATGTGTTCATCTCTCTCTCTCTACGTGAAATCTACACAATAACTACTTTAAATCAAAGTCTTAAAATATTTGAAATGGCCTAATCCACTTCGTTTTTTTCTTTTTTTTTATCATAAAGTAGTCTCCTCGTTTCCTCCATACCAGGCACCAAGTGATGCTCGACTGACTACCACACATACAGGAAAGCAAAGTATTCTTCATCTTAGTATCAACTCCCTCTGGATTTCTTCAGTGACATTTCAAAGGATCCTTTTAAGACAGGTTTCTAGATGTCTGTGAGAGGATTTGTTTTGATTACTTGTGTTGCTTATGTAACTTTTGGGGGAATTTTCCTCCTTTTAGTAGCTTTAACAGGTTTCATCAACAAAGACCGTTTTCAAAGCGCTCTTCTCCCTGAGGTCATGGCATGCTGCTTACTGGGATTCAGACGTTTCTAACACCACTCTTAGATGCTGGTCCGGCCTCTTCACACAACAAAGGTCACTCAAAGAAAACTTGAGGTGACGATGGCACATGTAACACTATTATCTCCACCTCCACACTTTGAGACTCTTCAGCTCTCTTCTTCCTAACTGCTTTAAAACATAATTGCAGTTTAGAGACTAATGATTTGCTAAGTGGCTAATAATAGGTCGGCGTTAAATGGAGGGTCGTCTAACGAGCCCTTTCATGTCTCTCCATCTCATTAGTAGCCACGGTGATTAGGAGGAGGTCCCGGGGTTAGGAGCGGGCGCAGGAGGCCCCATTACACATCATTAGGGGCCAACGCCAGGAGGGTCTGGAATGAACCCCCGTGGAGGAGACCTGCATAACGCATGCAGCTTCACCTGCAGGCAGGCCAGCTTAAGTCCTCCTGTTAGAGCTGTTATTAGTTTTACCTTTGTTTAAAAAATGTCATCTGAAAACACACTTGTGGATTTTTTTTTCTGGTTGGAAATTTTAAGAGCAAAAAGATGCTTTAGGCCAAAGAAATCCGATTATGCCGCGTCTATCATTATCTTTGAGCCATTACAATGCAATTAATAGAGAAAAAGACTTGACTCAAGTCCGGAGGGTCTTTTTTCAGGGTCAAGAAATCAATTCTAATTGGAATTTAATAGGAATAAAATATTTGCAAGTTGGAGAGTAATTCAGCATAAATGTACTCTTTATTCCTCTTTTTTTTCCTCTTCTGTGCATCAACACCACAAACTGAATTTCACAACTTTATTTAACCCCCCTGAGAGGAATTGTACGAGGTCAGCGCATTAAACCCCCCCCCCCCCTCTGAACTCCCAATTCTCTCCACACTTGACAGAGGAGGAAGGTTACACGTTTTGGCACGGCTTCTAAATATCTAGAGGACAAGACACGGATCTGGTTTTATTCAGATTTATGGGGAAGTGGAGGAGAGAGAGAGGGCAAAGGGTGGAATAATTGAAGAGAAACATGAGCCGTAGCACCCAAAGGGAGTGTGCAAGCTTGTGTGTCATGACTGCGTGTCTGCTCACATCTACGCCTTTAAATAAACGTGTGGAATTAGTGTGCAAAGCAGCCCTCTCGTGCTGGATTAGCGGTCCAATTTAGCACGTCTTGGCTAATTTGGCTTTTTTGTTTTTGTTTTTCTTGAGGTCCAGCAGGCTTTTTTTTCCTCTGTTACAGTCTCAGCGTTGGGGATCTGACAGCGTGGGCCCAAGGGTGCTGGTGCCGGGCCCCCCCCCCCCCAACCCCCCGATGTCTGCCCTAGGCCCCTGTCACAGACGAGACTGGTGGTTGGAGCAGATGTGGAGCTGAACTGAAGGGAAGTGGGTCACGCTGCTGCAGGCTGTGTACAATCCAAACAAGGTCTTATTATGCACAAGGTAAGTCATGCTCCTTTTTTTTAACGTGCGAGTGTTACCATTATAATAATCTGTCTCCCCCACTCCTCCCCTCTCAGGAGGCCTCACACACAGATGACCCGAGTTCAGTCTATCACTCCTTCTATCAGTGTCCTCTGTAGTTGTCTTTTGTAACTAGTTTTTTTTTTTGCACAGAGAGAAAGATGGAGGGAGAGATGATTTTGCGTGTGACGAGGCCTTGGGCGGACGGCTGTGTTTGATGTATTTTTTATGTGCTTAGGCTACTAGTGAACGATGGGGAGGAAAGGGAGCGAGGGGAGGGGAGGGAGGAAGGACGCCTGGAGCTGATGCACTTGAATGGGGATGTTGTTGAAGGAGAAAAGAGGGGATGGGGGGGAGTGTGTGTGTGTGTGTGTGTGTGTGTGTGTGTGTGTGTGTGTGTGTGTGTGTGTGTGTGTGTGTGTGTGTGTGTGTGTGTGTGTGTGTGTGTGTGTGTGTGTGTGTGTGTGTGTGTGTGTGTGTGTGTGTAGAAAAGGGAGGGAGGATGCAAGGTTCTTTCTGCCGCCAGCGACGACATGTCAGGGGGATGAGAGCAGGGTGGAGAGAGTCGGTGAACACTTGTTAAGTCTTTCTGATGTAGCCTCTCTAAAGGCTACCACACACACACACACACACACCTCTACAGTAGAAAACACACACACACACACATATTCAACTGCAGTGCCCTTAGATCTGAGGATTGACGATCACAAAAGCAGCCAGTCACCAGTCTGGAGAAATATCACACTGCAACAAATCCTCCATCTTTGCGAGGACTAAAAATATGTTGCCTGTCACCGTTGCATTGTGGGTAAAAGTTTTGACACTTTTCACCATCAGTAATTCCAGACATCATGTGATGTCATGATAAGACTTTTGACAAGCGATAGATGTTACAGAAAGTAGCAGAAAGTGTTGCAGGATTTGACCTTAAATCCACTTGTGTCACGTCCTCCAACTCCCAGAATGCCATTCAACGACCACCAGAGGACAGGCGTGACCTTTCCTTGTTGAACTCACAAAGAGAGACCTGGAGAGAGAAAAAACAGTCATGGCTCATGACCAACAGATGAGTATTCATAAGAAGTGAGTGAAAGTGAGGTTTGTCATTTGTTTGAGTCAAAAGTTCACTGAAGTTTCACAGGCTTCAATTGTTTCTGCTTTGATGAAATTCCCCTTTATGTAACTTTCAAACAAAAAAAACACACACTGACTATTTATGGCAATTTATTTATAGGCTTCACCCTTACAATTAAATGAAAAAAAAAAAAAAACCAGTAACAGACACCGGACAAAGTGCTGAAGCAGCAGAGGCACTCTGAGCAGGTCAAAAAGGTCCAGATGTACGTAGATGTTCTGAAGGCCTGGCGGTCGGGTCGAGCCCCATGTAGGGAGGCTGTAGTCTTCCAGATGGACGGCACTAGGTTCGAGTCCGACCTGTGGCTCCTTTCCTGCATGTCGTTCCCCACTTTTCCCTCTTGGGAGTGGGATTAAAAGTGCAGTAAGGAACTCAACAACTTCTCATTTAATATGAGTACAACTATGTTCTTGTGCAGCGGTTCTCAAACAGGGGCATCAGGCACTAAGATATGACAGGGGGGGAGTGGGTGGCCCGGGCAGGGGCACGGCCAGAGGTGGTCTTGGCCCACCTTGAAATCTAATAGGCCACTGAAATGAGTGCTGCTAATAATTCTGAAACTATGATTGGCTATTGAAGGAGGCTGGACTTCTGTAAAAATCAACGATTTGGGCTGCGTGGCAACAAGCTGGTCGTAGCTTTCTTTGCATTTTAATGCAGCACATTTGCTTTAACGTATAGTATTTGAAATGTGATGTTTGCAACACATCTTTGTGATTCCTAAACAAGCAAGCCAAGAAGACTACATGTTGCCACTCAGCTGTGTTTTAAAGGTGAAAAAAAGGAAAATATAACACTGAAAGTTAAAAACACGGGGCCTGACACGAAACGTTTAAGAACCTCTTTTATAACATGGGCCAAAGGGACACATTAATTCATTAAATATATTATTCTGCTTTTGGATATACAGGAGCTTTCATCACTTAAGTTACACAACAAAATATGCAGAACATAAACTCATGAAAAGTTTAAGTGGCTTACCTATATCGTCATTAAAATACGATTCAAACAAAAAGCCATATGTGACCCATTCAAACCCCTTAATCAGAAATGACTGACCAGAACGTTAACTTTTAGTAAAAGATTCAAACGTCTCTTTTTGTGATTGTCAACAACTCAAACTCCTGGGTACAAAAAGCAAAGACTGCGGCCACACAGATACTGAACTTTTCAAATACAGGGGCATGGACGTGTGTACATACTGTTTAAATATCTGTTTATTATTCTAGATTCTTCTTCTGTCTTTTTAAATGTGTGTGTTTTTGTGTGTGTATGTGTGTGTGTTGTTGTTCTCTATTTTACTGTTGCCATCATCTGCCCAGGGACAACACATGGTAATGAGCTAGTCAGCTAAATCTGGCACAAAGCGTCTTTTCTCCTCTGTGAAAAATGTTATTTCATACAATGCCTCTGATTCTAAGAAGATAAACTACATAACCCAAGGTAAACATCTTTAGACAAGTTGTAGGCTACATTTATAAAGATTGGAAATGTCCCTATCATTTTATACAACTACTTTAAAGTGTGTTGTAACTAATCTATTACTGCTTCATGAGTTAAAGTTCAGTTTCACTCCAAACTGAGTTTTTAAGCGTTCCCTGCTTTTAGACACAATGCACCATATTATGAAGGTTTACCATGTTTATTGGCTATGAAGCTGACTCTTCACTTTAATTTATAACGCACTTTAAACAGCCACAGCTGGGACAAAGTGCTGTACACACATGAGAAACAAAACATAAATAAAACAATAACAAAGTTAATGAAAAATAATAAAACATTAAAACAAGAAAGCCAAAGAATAAAAATGGGTGAGTGCAATCTGGCTTGTCATTTATATATAATCATTTGTTTGTGTACATTCAAACCTCCACCACAGCTGCACTTTGTTTCGTTTCCTCTGCTGTCCCAGCCCAGTTCAGGAAGCTATGAAGTCAGTCCTTTCTGCTCTGATTTCCCCCCCCCCCCCCCCCCCCCCCTTAGAATCACCGGGCTGCAGAGAGAGGAAGGGAGGAGGAGGGAGGAGAGAGGAAGAGGAAGATAAACATCACATAGGAGGGTCGGAGGAGGAGGGGGAGGAGGAGGGGGAACACTTTGGGAGGGCGCAGCGTCCAGCTTCTCCAGCGAGCTGAAAACCAACAGAAAGGTAAGAAAAATCCAGAACATCATGTTAATACATTCAATCGGTTCCGTGTCAGTCATCTGACTCTCCCAATCGGCAAATAAGAGATGAAAGGAAGACACTGAGGTTGTTTTTTTTACTGACACAGAGAGAGGAGACATCACTGATATGGGGTGAGCGTTACATAACGCCCAACATGACCTGTTTTTATCGCATTTACCTTCATTTTATTAACAGTATGTTTAAGCGTCGCTGTGGATAAATAAGGACTATCGTATTTGGTGTTTTTTTCTTTTCCCTTATGTTCATGACTGAGCGGTAAAATGCAACAATTTAACGCCATTGGTCGCTTTTTTTCCGTTTCCTGCCGTCGTCAGCGCAAAGACAGGCGTGTTTTTGAACAGCTGCGAAACATCCATCCAGCCGAAGGACCGTTTTGGTATTATTTTTTCCTCTTCTTTTCATCGCGTGTTTACCTTGTTGTGGGTATAAATGCTATATATTCCACTGCAAATGTGGTGCTATGTTGACAACACACGATTCTGAGGCACCTCGTTGTGTTTTTATGTTTAAATATCAGGTCTGTGGCGATTAAACGTGTCGCTTTTTTACACGAATAATCTGTGTTTTCGCCTCGTGACCGTCAGGCATCAGAGTGTGTGCTTGCCTGCCTGCTGCTGTGTGCGCGCGCTCCCGTCAAAGCCACAGTCAGTCGCTGTCCTTCAGCACCACGTGAACGCGCATGCAGTGGAGAGGAGAGGGGGATTGATTGACAGCAGCCTGAAGTCAGGATTAGAGAAATTTCCATTCTGAGGAGACATGTAAATATTTGATGCTAATAGAAATGGAGTGTGGGGGGCCAGCCTGTAGTTCTAGACAACAAGGAGTTTGGAGAGAGAGTGTGTGTGTGTGTGTAAGACTGTGATTGTGTGTTTGGGGTGGGATGGACTGTTGAACTCAATTTAATTTTCCAGGTTTACTCTGTTATGGCTCATCCAGTAGTGTTTGAGTGTTCCTTCTATTGTTTTTTTTTAAATCCACCTCTTTTATCCCGCATGTGAATTTCATTTACTGCACTTTTTTTTTCCCCAAAGCTGAAGATCACTTTTTTTCATCTTTCATGCAGCCACAGGTTTTGACTCATCTTTGTTCTAAAGAGAACTTGCAGACAAGAGAAAATTGCCGTCATAAGCTCTTTAACTTCTGGTGCATCATGCTGTTCAAAGCTGTGGATGTGTTACGAGCTTTCCTTCTGAGCCTCTGGAATGATTATCTAAGTTTTGTCTGGAAATCAAACTCATGGGATCATTAACAGGGAAATGGCTGCTGTCAGGAGAACATTAGAGCAGAACAACTGTAGGTTTAAAAACTGCCTCTGAGTGCTGTTGAACCCCAGATATCAATGGCTTTCTTCTGAGCATTTCAAACCTTTGGATTGTAAAGTTGATGCAATACCTTCAATTCAAACATTTGACTTTGGGGTTAGTATATATGTTAAAGGTGAAACTTGTTCCAACAGTAGGAATCACTTTCTGAAGTTAGTCACAACAGATTGCTTTCCACCAGTGAGTCTGCTTCTGCCCGTTAAAATCATGTTGTTTTTTTTCTCGCTCCTTTTTACAAACGGTAGGAGCGAGACGTGCCTCTTATTGAAACTTCAATTTATAACTTTTCCTGAGATCTCAATTCTCAGAGACTCTTTTTGCCGTCCTGGAGAGGATCAGCTTTGGTACAGAAAGGACAGGAAAACGAGAAAGAGGGTTGAAAACAAGCGACAAAGCTTCTTGGTTCGAATCGAAGCAGGAAGAGTTCTTCTTTTGAAGTTCTGCTGACGTGAAGTCGAACTCTTGGCTGAACTCAACTTCTTTTTGTGACTGCAGCTTTTGCATTGGAACATGTTTGACAGCACGCTTTGGTTCTTCGGCCCGCTCTGATGTTCTGTCTCTTGTGGTTTCAGTGAGGCTCAGTCGAGGTCAGTGATGCTCCATCAGGACCAACCTCTGAACTCGGCCTATGGAGGGAAGGGAGGCTCGAAAAATGTCTCCTCCTCGTCGCTGCAAAACAGGAAGGGCGACAAAGATGGCAACTTCAACTTCCTGCCGGGCAAAGACGACGAGGTCCTCACGGGCAACGGGGCTGGAGACGAGAACCGGAACCAGGTGCGTCCACGCAACTTAGGCCCGCTCGGTCGTGATCCTCCGAACTCCTCGCCAGCCTCTGGGTATCACCACAATTCTGGCGTTCTGTCGCCGCGATCCCGTATGCCCTGCTGGAGCCCGCTGGAGCCCCTGCCTGAAATCGAGACAGGGGATGACGGGTTCGGCAGGGTTCCTCCTGACGGCGCAGAGGAAGGAAGGATGGAAGAAGAAGTTAAGAGGATGATGAGGAGTCAGAACGAGGAGAAGCAGAGGGAGAAGGGTCAGGAAGGAGAAGAGGACGACGACGAATGGGGCGACAGCGACTCTGAGTCCGAGCTTAGCTACCAGTCCGGCGGCAGAATGTCTCCGCTCAACATGGACTGCGCAGGTGAAGGGATGCTCATGGGAGGCTGGGACCGCATTGGAGTTGGGGAGCCAAAATCGACCCAACAGGAAATCAACCAAACCAGAAACAGCAACAGAGAACCACCCGGAAGACGCAGGAGTGTCCCGCGCAAGTCTCTGACCGGAAGGAACCTGGGGAATCTTATGGAGGAGGGCGCAGAGGAGCAAGAAGGCGAAGACAATCGCTCCTCAGACTCCGACAGCGAGATGCCGGAGCTGATGGACGCGGTGTGGACGCTGCGAGACCGCGAGCACTTCAAGGCCCAGGAGATGGAGAAGCACCAGGTGCAGCTGACCATGTACCGCCGCCTCGCCCTCATCCGCTGGGTCCGCACCCTCCAGAGCCGCATCCAGGAGCAGCAGAACCGCCTGCAGTCCACCTTCGACGTCATCCTCACGCACAGGAAGGAACTGCTGCGTATGGGCGCCGCCTCTGCCGTCGCTAACACCGCGCCCCCTGCTGCTGTCAGCCAATCATAAAGAGAGGAGAGGGAAAAAGGAGGGACTGAAAGTGAAGGAAAACTGTTTTTTTTTTTCTTCTTTTCTTTACTTGTTAAGCATCTTCCCAGAAAGAAAAAAAAAACACAACTTCCCAGTATTTTGTCTGACAGGTTTGAGCTTCAAACTCATGTTTCTGATTGTACGCTCCCCAAACTCCAATTTCTTTACCCGTTTCCCGACCAGAGCATCAATAAATGTATCCGACTCAACTACAGAAAACTGGAATTAACCTCAAAATGTCTGACTTAGGATGTACACTGGAGACGATGAACAATGTTGTGTGAGAATATATTGATGTCAAGTGTTTGTGCTGTCTGTCTTTGAATTGATGTTTGTGTCAGAAAAAGAAGCCCTGCTGTACCCAAGAAGTATTGCAACTATCAGAGATTATACATCAGAGATGATTTATATGAGATAACGCTGTATATAGAGAGATGATAAGAGAATTACAAAGCATAAATAAAATGATCTTATATCCAACCATTTGTGTGTTGTGTGTATTTATTCCCCCGTGAAATTACATTTGATGAATTGTGTGGTTTTGTAATCAAATTGAAAATAGATTAAACTGAGGGGAAGTCCAATGGCTTGCCTGATAAACCCACTTTAAGGGCCCCTGAGGCTTCATTTAATTCCAGACCAGCATGTTGATTTGAAGTAGCAGGTTTATCAAAGCCCTCGCAGTGCAGATATGACTTTTTAGAAGGAGAGAAAAAAAAGGCCAGTTGTTATCTTCTGGAGCTGTTCTTGCTGCTGTACTTCAGCCTTTAGGCGTGTGACCTTTCAGCGAACAATTGCCTCTTTGTCAGCTGAACAAAGTTGGTTTGTATCGGCTCATCACACGGGGTTCAGGGAGTGTGTTTCTGAAGGGGGGGTGTGGTAGCCGTGTGAGGCTGAGGCGTCAATCTTTATGGGCATGGCTGCTGCCCTCGGGCTTCCTTCAAGATCATCTCACCTCTATCTATGTGCGTGTGCGTGTGTGTGTGTTCTCAGAGAGATACCAGCCGCGTTGCCACCCTGTAATCTCCATACAGAGTCGCGCTTGGGCCCCCCCGGGGAGCCTGTCAGTCGGCGCCCGGGGCAGCACGTTCTATCCGGCCGCGGTGAACAGACGCCGGTCCGGTCCGCGCGCAGGAGAGCCAAACCCCGGGGCCAGTTTGGGATAATCCCCGGCTCTAGCTGCCTCCCAACTAACTCCTCGTTTATTTCTCCAGCTTATCGTCTCTCCTGGACGCAGGCGTCGCACTGAAAGTCTGAGTCGATTTCCATATTGATCCCTTGTTCTCTGGCTGAAGGGTGGATGTTGGAGAGGCGTGAGAGCGCGCGGATAACATGTTTACACCGGAATACCGACTTGTTAGAGACACACGGGAAGCCACCTCGCAGAAAGGGGACAACAGAGAGGAACAAACGCGCCTTTGATGGTGATTTTGTAAACCACCGAGACGTGATTTCAGGCTGGTTAACGAGCTTATGAAAGCATCCAAACAAAGCGCATGAAACACGGAGATAAATGAGCTGCCTTCATCCACTTGAGGAGAGTGATGTACCAGATCAGTTCAGAAAAAACACATATTTTTAGATGATTTCCTGATTTTACTGATGTTACATGTACTGATGTTAACTGTCTGCCCTTATAGAGACAATACAAGTCAACATACAGGATTTCCTGCTGCTCTTAAAATGATATATTATGTCAAATAACTGTGACCCAGATAAGGGTTTCTATCTTTTTTTTTAAAAGGTCAAAGGTTAAACAGTACAATATAAAAGTAAGCTGCATCTCCACCAGGAACTATAAAGTGATTTCTAGACAAATCACTGATCTTGAGTTGGATAAAGACCATATAGCACAGAGAGTTTACAAGCCAACATTTGTTTTTTATGAATGACAGTTATAACTGATCAGCAAAGCAAATTATTACAGCGTACAATAACTTCCCTTTTACAAGCTGTACAAGCATTTTTAAGAGAGAGAGGAGGCCTATACCGATATCCATTTGATGTGAGAAGGGGATGTAAACTTTGTGGGATGCACTTTAAAAACCTCTTACTGTGATGGTATTGAATCCTTGTGTACTATAAAACAATAAGATACAGAGAGGATAGAAAAACAAGACACTTAACTACAGTAGTCTGTGTTAGATGTGTTTAATGCACGCTTCAGGGCGACAATGAGGGCCATGATTAAAAAAGGATTTCCGCTTTCCTTCTTTCTCTTGTTACAAATTTGACCATAGAAGCTGTTTTTTCCCCCATTGACTTAAAAGTAGCTTCTCTATGCAGGGTTTTCTTCCTGGATAATAATATCTCTCTGTAGTAAGTGTTTGATTTACATCATTTTGGAAATCTTAGGCTTTATTCCTGCATTTATTTTTATTTTTTTACAAATTCCCAAAACAATTCAACCTCCTTAAATGCACATGCACTTTGACACTTTGCTAATATGCCTTTAATCTAAGAGCTACAGAAACAAACCTGGTGACTGTATGGTTAATTATTTGTTTACATTTCTTTAACTGCAGAAACACAGGACAGATAAACACTGAAAAGCTGTGAAAAGCTGTATTTCCATTTGGATTGCCAGACCTTTGACAAAAACAAAACCATTCAATATAAAAGGTTTCATTCAACACAAGAAGATATGTTAATCCAGTAATCCAAGAAAATAAATATGTAGGGGTAGTATAGTGCAAGCTACAATGACAGCAAAACACATGTACTCAATCTAGAAAGTGAAAAATGTAACCTATCTAAGTGTTTCAGCATCTGTTTCTGCAAAATGTAAATCACTAGAAGACACACGGGCTTGTTGGTGAACTTGACAGTTGTCACTTTGTCCACTAGGGGGAGACACTCCATCACAGACACACAGGCCAGACCTCCTCCTGCTGTTGTGTCTCTGTTTCATCAGCAGGGGGCAGCAGTGTGCATACAAGTCGAGATACCTCTGTGTGTGTGTGTGTGTGTGTGTGTGTGTGTGTGTGTGTGTGTGTGTGTGTGTGTGTGTGTGTTTTTAGCTGTGGTGCACTTCACGAGGGACCACCTGGGATCCATGAAAGGATTCCCATTGGGAGATATTTTTTTCTCAACATGTTGAATGATATAATGCAGCGAAATCAGAGGGATCATAACATTATTAACATCAGAGGGAAGAACAAAAAAACTCAATTCAAATACAATAAGCTATACATTTTCCTCCTTTGACTTATTTGATTTGAGAAATATTCAGATTTTAGGAGGCAAGTGAGAGCGTGAGGAAACACCCATAAAATGAAAGAAGACGAGGATCTTTAAGTATAATATTTAGTTTAATAGTTCAATTATGTCCTGAAATTATACAGACATTTATGAAGAAAGAAAGGAAAAATTACTTGCAAAAAAAGTTTGACATTTTTGTGTCAATTTATTTGTTTTATACCATTCTGACTGTAATGGTTTGTCACCTCGACCCGTTCTTCCACCAAAAAAAAAGAATATTTAATCTCAATTGACTAAAATAAGGCTCATTGTATGGAGCGAGATAATGCATTGGAGGAAAAATAAATCAGAAGATCAATGATAAATCACATCATTTTGTTATGTATAAAACAGAATTTTAGTCTGCTGTCAAATGTGGATCTATACAGTTAAGTACTCCTCTCAGGTTTAGTTACAGTTACAGTGCTGCCTTGAGAGGTGGGTATAATTTTTCCCAAAATGTTTTTTGAAGTGGAAGATGATAAGCGGCCTCTGCTATAGACAGATTTTGACATTTAAACTGGCCAACAGACTTCAGGCTAAAACTAAACAGTGAAGCATTTTAGTGAACTATTCCTTTATTCCTAAACAGTGTTGGGGGTAAAGCATCACAAAACAATGCACCAGTCTACTCCATACATTACTTTCTGTATCAGTAGATCCATGGCACGCTCAGGTAATACGTTATGTAGTTACATTGTCAAATAAGCAGAATTACTTTAAGTTGCTCATGCTGAGTAATCACTGGGGATTATACTCTCCCTGCACTACACCACTGATCCTATCTATTATGTATACACCTTATATGTTGTTTTACCTTCAATACTTTGGAAATTTGTCGACGTTTAAACTCCTCATCGTCTGACCTCCACTGACACCTGACACGCTCACACACGAAGGGTTAACTTTATCCACTGTAGGAGTCAGTGGCTTGTTTTTTATTGACGATTTAGTATTAATCTCGTTGGCTAAATTAGCCAAAGTTAATTGTTGCGAGCTGTAATAATCTACTTTCACTCATTTAAACTTTCTTTTTACAACTGTCATTTACAATGTTAGGATACATTTATGACCGTTTCAGAGTAATTGTGTCAAAAAAAACAACAAAAGATTGGTTCGTACCCAAACTGGAGCTGATAGTATTTATAGGGTGAAACTAAATCAGCCAAATTCTTATAGTTGAAGTTAAAAATCCTTCTCTGCATTTGTTTTCTCTCACATTTCCTTCAAGGTAAAAACACACTCATGTAAAACAAACCAAAGGAACATGTCCTGGTTCATCCAATCCCTGTACTGGAACAAAATCCACCCATGATATTTTGTATTTTTTTGGTTGTGTGGAGCCTTTTAGTCATCCTAATATCAGATTTATCTTCCTGTCCACTCTGAGATACATCACTCGGTCCAGCTAAAAGTCCCTTCAGATTCAGATTCCTCAGGACAAACAATCCATGGTCTTGTATCTGGATGCCCTTGACATGAAAAAGTTTGGGAATCCCTGCTGCTGCCCCCTCCCTCCCCCAAACACAAACACATATACACCCTATCATCCTCCCTCTCTCTCTCTCTCTCTCTCTCTCTCTCTCCCTCTCTCTCTCTCCCCTTCCTCCCTCTGCCTGATGTAGTGTGACAGTGCGCTTGCCCGCAGCACTCTGCTGGCGTGGAAACAATCAGCTTTGACAGAAAGGGGGTGGTGGAGGGGAGGCAGAGGAGAGAGGGGAGGGATGAAGGGAGTTAGAGAGGGGTGAGGACGGGTGGAGAGGGAGGAGGAGAGGCTTGCGGGCCCGAGGCCTGAGTATGATGAACTGAATAGAAAGACCCGGCGTCAGAGGAGAAACAACAGAACAGATAGATAGATAGATAGATAGATAGATAGATAGATAGATAGATAGATAGATAGATAGATAGATAGATAGATAGATAGATAGATAGATAGATAGATAGATAGATAGATAGATAGATAGATAGATAGATAGATAGATAGATAGATAGAATTCACATTAAATTGTGTAATTGTTTAAGGTGATTAGGAGTTACATTTACTTTATATTATCAACACAAATCTCTAACACTATGTGCTTTCAGTCAGTTTAAAATTATTAGCATTTTACGTTTTTTTCAAAATTTATTTTTCACATTTTCTTTATACCACTTCTTAGCGTATAAACTACAGGTCACTGCTGTGTAAGTCTGTTTAATACAACCTGCCAATTTCACTGAAAGCCCCCCCCCCCCCCCCCCCCAAACAAAATAAAAAAAAAAAAAATAATCCCCTGACACGTCCCTGATGCTAAATTAAAAATACAAACAAGAAATGTTTAAAGTAAAACTTAAATAGCAAGGACAAAGTGACATTTTAAATTTCCCCAAAAGTCTAATAATTTAATGCCAAACTATTTATTACATTTGTTGGGTTATTTATCTCATTCCTGCAGAGTCCAATTATTGAGTTTAAATAAATTGCAGATGTCACTCATTGTGCTCTAAATTGGCGTAATGTGACTTGATTTGAAGCCGAAATTTAAAACCATGAAATCCAACCTAAACGCTGTTGAAATTTTAATTGACAAAACAGGTTAAATTCTGGGACAATTTTCATTTACTACATGAGTATGAACAACCTGTTGACTGAAACAGAGAGCGTTTAAATGACCTCAGTGTCAGTCACCCACTTGACTCTCTGGACTAATTCAGTTAAAGCAATCAGCTCCATTATGAGGTCCCCTTTAAGACGCAGCATCGTGTCTGCTTTTGATTCCAGGACTTGAAGCTTGAGTGTGTGTGTGTGTGTGTGTGTGTTTGACGAGGAGGAGGAGGGGGGTGTGTGTGGTGACGGTTCAGCTGCCTCGTCTGCTTTAACCAGCTAATAAATATGAAAACAGCAGGTTAAAACTTTTTTATTCGTCCCGTGCCTGAAAGGATTATCGCCTTCTATAGAGTCCCGTGAAAAATCCCCCAAACCTCATAAAGCCCGATGTTGTCCCATAAAACTGTGTTGGACAAAAGACGGAGAAAGGGAGCTTTTTCACGCATAAGGGGTTTTCTCAAGAGTGCATTGAGGGGGAGCCCCGGCCGGGACCCGCCCATAGATTATCTGGCTGTCGGTGAAAGCGGCAGGTGCGTGTGCCAGGCACGGGGGTCGCAGGGGTGGGGGGGGATGCAGGGGGACCCGGCAGTGACCATGCAGAATGCTATACGCAGCTGCTGGCAGGAATGTTTGCAGATTGTCACTTCCATTTAACTTGCTCTTTTTCTTCTTTCCTCTCTCCTCCCTCCCTCCTGATCTAAAGATGGAGAAGGGCTCCCCCCCCCCCCCCCCCACCCCACCCCCCTTTTTTTGTTTTCCCTCCCACGTCCAAGCTGCAGAGATACGGGGCTAAACGGTGACACCCTGTCCACAAAAGCAGCGAACCTCGCAGGTCACACCCGCCTCTGCGCCGTGAAATTGTGGATTAAACTGATAAGCAGCCAAAACGATACAGATCCCACATTTTTCGAGGGACTTTTTCGGGGCTAAATGAATGCAGAGTAACTCATAAGGCAGGGTTAACACACTCTTTAATTCCGTCTCACTTCGGTCCCCAGAGGCTTCTTTCATACAGGTTATTGGATTTCAGGTTTTTCTCGGCGCACACATCAACATATGGCGCTCTGTAGACGAAGAAGAAGCTGTTTAATAATGCAGCTCATGAATTTATCTCTGCAACTTTGCCAAAAATTAATCAAATAACACAAAGAATGCAAATTGTGTGCCACTTTAATTCACAAACTAATCTTTTGTCATCATGTGGCCTATAAGAGCATCACCTCTTATCTTAATTTTCATGCATTCAGTCTCTGTGTTTTTATCAGAGCTGGTTAATCAGAGAAGATCCCCCATGTTGACCCACGTACAGGCTGCTGCCTGGAAATGGCCTCTTTGCACCGTACCTTGGTGTCTAATCTCTGCAGTCCAAACTGTGTCCGCTTCTAAACTGTGGCCCGGGGCGATGTGTGGGACCGCAACATAATCCCCCCTCAAAACTCCAAAGTCCCCGTTATTCCAATGGGGTTTGGCGAAAGTGCTACACGTCTACGCAGCTCGCATCTTCTCACAAAAAGGGATTAATGTCCCCACCACTATGAATAATGGGAATGAATACCAAGCAGCCGTCTGTTCATCCCACACGTTTGAATAAAGGAAAGAGTGTCCTTTCACCTCACACTGAACTGTTTGAGAAGTGTGTTCAGTTTCCATCTCCTGCGTTATGCCAAAGTACCGCCACAGAATTCATCCCTTAATTAATGTCAAAGTTAACAACTTCTTTTTTTTATTATTATTAATTGTTGTTTTTGTATGCAGAGAAGGCCACAAAATATCAGATTTCTACAATATTAGTCAACAACACAGAGGCCATGAACTCCAAGAATTAAAGTTCATCTTGTTTATTTTTGGGGGGTTTAGTGTTACAATAGATAATAAATCAGTCTACAGCTGCCCAAAAGGAACATAAAATGTATCCACTGTACATCATTTAAAAATTTAGATCATTCTTAGTCATGCCAAATGGGATATTTTGCTTTTAGGAGAAATAATTGATTGTCAATGTGACGAAATCCCATGAAACAAAGGCAAAAAGTCCAGGATGTAAGTGCTAACAAAAGTCCCCCCTGTATTTAGCTAAAGTGTCTCCAATGGGTCACAAACTTCGTATTTCTCGTCCTCTATACTCACTTCCTTCCAACACACGTTGACTGGATTAGAAACTGTACTCACAGCTGCCAGAATGGACAACGTGGCTGGAAACGAGAATGTGAAAATGAAATATGAAACAGTGGTGTGATAAACTGGTAGATAATCATCTTTTCATTAAACTTTCATCCCCAGTGACTTAAATATTCAAGAGCCCAATTACAGAGCTTGTATCTCTCCCTCTCTCTCATATTCTCCCTTTTCTTAACAAGAGCAGTCAGAGGAGGGGAGAAGGAGAGGGAGAGAGGGCTGAGTTGCTTAAGGGTTGAGTGAGAGCATCATTATGGAGTGATCACGGGTTGGAGGGGGAAGGAGATGACCTGTTGTCTCCTCTCATTGACCGTATTCACATGGCCACCATTTTCCTCTTCCATAATGCACAGGGTAGGAACCTTGCATGCAGTCATAACGTTATAGCCTCCTGCTGTGTTCAAGGCTACATGCCGTACAGACTCAGAAAAATACAATTTGACCGTTTCAACATTGATAAGCAATCGAAGAGACAATAATGGTAACAACAGCTAACATGCCGTATAGTTCAGTATGAAGTTTTCTTGGTAGGCTTGTGTTATGAACAAATAGCATTGCTATCACGTAATATATTCTCTTTAAAGCATCATCTAGCAGTCGCTGTTGATTTGTCTGCATCGTTCTTTTTACATCACGTCTTACCTCCGAGGTGCATGTGTGAACCATAGACTGTAAAAATAAGGGTTAGGTTAGGTGTGAACGAACAGATCAGGAGACTTTCAGGGACAGTCTTTCTAAAAAATTCTCTAGTAATTTGTCAGGAGTGCATACTGATTGCACAAACGGCTTTAGTGGCTGAAATTTAGCCTAATAACTCACAATAGTGTTATGTACAAAATAATTTGCATTGATTTTGATTTTATATTTAATAAACTATTTGACAACCGCTAATATTAGCATCCAGCCTAAGGCACATCTGACATACAGTATCTAATGTCAGCATGAGCTAAGAAGTTTCTGGCAGATCATATTACTGTTTGTTGGTTTAACATCATAGAAAACATTTAAGCTTTAAATTCCTGGCGAATATGTTTTCGCTAGGTTGTAAGCTGTTGTGTAATGGGTTGTGAAATATGCTGTTTTAACTTTGAATTAGGCCTGACACCCTTTCAGATATTCACTATACATGATGTTTTCTGTTGATCATTAATTTAGAAGTAGTGAGTGGATAATTGATCGTCAGACACTCTACATTTACTCAACTTACTCTTGAATGCAATGACACAACACTGTAAAATTAGTTAGAGCAGCCTGAAAATGTTCTGCTCTTGAATATGGTAAAGGGAGGACAGGGAGAGGCAGGCCTGCAAATGGTGGGATAAGAAGGGGAGGAAGAGGAGGCTGAGAGACGTGTGCAGGATGGAGGGATGATGGGAGACAGAAAAAACCCAGAGTAGACAAGCAGAGAGAGAGAGGAGTATAGATTTTCCAGGCAGATTGTGGAAAGATCTGTGCATCCTGATGAGTGCCACAAACAGGGCACATGACTCTCTCTTGTCTGCCTGTTTTTGTGTGTGTAGTGTGTGTATAAAAGTGTGTGTGTGTCAGTGTATTAGCAGTCAGAGCACTGAAGCCCACGGGCGATTCCTGTGTGTGCTTGCGATAAAGGGAAAAAAGGGAGGAAGTATAACAGGGGTGTAGAGAAGAGGAGGGAGGTGGGGGTGAGAGAAGAGATGAGGAAGTTGGTTTGGGAGGCGGGGGAGGTTTTTTTTTTTGGAGGGGGGGGGGTGTATGTAGAAAGAGAGAGAGAGAAAAAAGAGAGAGAGGAATGAGCATCCAGCAGAGCAGGGAGCTTCCTCTGTGCTGTCAAAGCCTCTGGATCATGTCCCCATTGGTCTTTTTCTCTTTCACACACACACATGTTCCCTCACCCAATTGCTCTCTTCTCCCCTCAAACCAACCCTCCCCTCTCCTCCCCCATTCCTCCCCTCCCTCCCTCTCATGAAAAGAGTGTCTTGGCAGGGTAATTAAGAATGGCCTCTAAACACAGGAGTATGGCAGGAACGCTCCAGATGAAAGTAAATGATTAAAATAATTACAGGCTGAGAGCTGACGAGCCGGAGTGTGGGGTGGCCGCCGGACATTTGTCGGTAATTAGATAATTAATCTGAATGCAAATGATGAGCCCTAACGAAGCAGTCAAGCTGAACCAGCGACAACTGCCGTGAGTGAAATGTGGGAGGGTGAGGAGGGATGGGAGGGGGGGAGAAAAGAGAGTAAAAAGAAGAGGGGAGAAAAGAAAAACACATGAATATTAGTGTAAAACATCCAACCTAACCCAAAAAAAAAAAAATCAGCATGAACAGATGCAAAAAAGCAAAAAGCAAGCACTCGGAGACACAGCAGCATCTGAGAAAAACATATTTCTTCTTCACTTTGTTTATAACTTTTTGTCAAAGTGACAAGCAGACATGACTATCTTGTTAAAAATATACAAAAAGCTAACTTGTTGGGGTGGGTGATAACTGTTAGCAAAGAAGGGGCTGTAAGGTAATATCACTGGTAGCATCCAATACTAAAAAAAAAAGCAGGCTAAGAAATGAAATGCTGGAAAAAGCAAACTCAGCTAATTTGGACATTTCTACTTTCCGCATGTGTGACAGCTAAAGCTGGAAAGTGGTTGAAGGCACGCTGTTGGTAGCTAACAAGGTAGCATCCCTAATGTGTTGGAAAATCCCTCCAGATTTATTTTGGTCATGAATCGAGAAGACTCTGTCCAACACTCTCCACCAAAATTACAAGAAGATATAAAGACTTTGTAAAAACTACTAAAAAGTTAAGTCACCTTGTGCTCTGGTACAAAAAAAGAAGAAGCTAAGCTTAGCTAAGAAGTGGCTAACAGGTAGTATAACTGTTTGGTAGTGTTAGGCCTACACAAAACAAGAAAACACTTCCAAGTAACAATTTATTTGCCAAGAAAATATCTAGCTAACATACTTCAGAGATAACATAATGCTAACTAAGGTTTGATATAAGAACTGATTAAAAACCACTAATGAGAAAATCTCTTGCTAATGTAATAAGCTAAAATAATGTTAGCCAGTGAGCGGTTGGATGTTAGCTTATGGTGGGCCTTTGCGTTGTTTCACTTGAATATGGCTTGATGTCTTCCTGTAATTTCGCTATCTGTTTCTTGAAGTTGTTCATCATTAGTATTTAAATGAAAAAAAAGGATTGTTTTCAAGTCTTCTATTGTGCAATAAACATTACAACAGCATGAACATACTCAAAAGCAGAGACAACAGCAGCTTAAAAAAAATCTTCCTGCTTCACTCTGTCTGTAACTTTCAGCCAAACTAACAGCAGACTATAATATACCTTGTTAAAAATATACAAAAGCCAAGCTGTCATGTGTTGTCACTCTGCTAGAAAAAAAAGTCTCCTCTCCCAGGGAGCTGAAATGCCAAATGAAGGGTATGAACATGAAATGGCACCTGAGGAGGAAAGCAGAGCGTGCTTTGCAAACCCGAAAATGCGTGAGCAAACTGTGGATTTACTCACTTGCTGCAACACACCAAACACCCAAACACACTCATTATCTCGCCTCTCTTCCTCCTTCCACGCTCACACAAATACTATCAGCAATGGGGGTACGTGCTCTCAGCAGATGTAAATAACAGACTTCAGAGCTTTTGAAGACGAGGCTGGCATAACAGGTGAAGAAATGCTTGTCGGCATCTTGTGCATCACTTCTTTAACTTTGTAATAGAGATCTCGGAGGTTTATTTTTCATGATTCCACTTTAAATTATTGTTCTGTAAAAGCTGTAAATGTGGTGTCTGCATTTTAATTGGGCATGACGACAGCCATCGTAATAAGGTCTTACACTTAAAACCAAAAGTATACTGTATCCAGCCCTGTTTTAGTGTCTTATAGGTTGACAGCCTTTTTACCAAATCTTGTAGCACGAGATGTTCAAAAAATATGTTACAAAAACTCTACTCTTGGTGTTCTCTTTGCTCATCTTCAAACCAATGAGTAACTGAGTTGTTTAAAGAACAAATTAATCATGAAAAACCATCAGCAGTTGGACCTCTTAGTGGCAGTTTAGCCGAAGATGGTACATGGCTAATGCTCAACGATTTTACAAGCGAAGACAGATGACCTGTTTAAAGTAGACACCACATTGTTGGTGTGAGGCCGACATGATGCTTCAAATCAGCTTCTAATGCTCCTCGCAGGATTGAAAACTGTTATGTTTGTGCTCTCTTGGAAGCTCAGTTGATGTGGAGTATCTTCTTCAATATTGTTGGACAGGTTAGACAAATATATATTATATTATAATATATTACATTCTAAAAAAGGGGCTGATTGACATCCTAGATTTCACATTAGACAATCACTGGGACATACACTATCTGTTTTTGGGAATACAATATATTACACACAAGCACAAAAGACTACATTCAAATGAAAGTTACACCTGCCTGAGGATTTGGGATGGCTGCTCCAAATCTGTTAAAGTTTACCTGTTGACAAGTAAAACTGCTGAATCCATTACTGCTTAAGACACACCTCTTTGAGTTGGCTATTAAATCAGGTTAAGCTTGAAATGTTGACATTTTTCTATGCTCTTATTTTTACATGTTTGTTATGTTATATACTGTAAATTGTATTCACATTATTGTTGTATATTGTGTTTTAAACTCATACAGCTCTTTGGCCAACTGAGGTTGTTTAAAATATGCAATATAAATGTTGGTTTTGGCTTGACTATTCAACGTTAAAAGTTCGGTGTTGTTTTTCAGTGTAGTTTGGACGTGGATGTCTAACAAGGTATAAATGCAACCATACACTGTTATTTAGGTCATATGATTTGGGTAAAAAGCAGAACAAATCCCTTTAACGCTTAAGGACAAATAAGCCCTGTTCTGCTAAAAGATAATACCTTTTGAGGTGTGTTGTGTTATTATTTTATTTTTATGAGGCTTTTTATTTCCTTGTTGTAGAGACAGGACATTGAATAGAACTGGAAGCTGGGGAAAGAGAGTCTCGAATCACATGCGGGCATGAGAACCTGTGCTGTCCGTTTCGATGGTTACAGCCTCTGTATAATAAAATAATGTATTTCAATAATGTATATGATGAAATGTGTTTCTAATAATTTAGTTGTACCTCAAGGCCACCGGTGCCCTGTACTGATTTTGCATTTTTTAAACTGATAATAGATAGTGGGCTGAGATGTGTTTACTGTGAAGTCCTTAATGGATGAGTCACACAATTAGCATGTTATAAAAGGACTGTGACCTCTTGTACCCCATGTTAATTAATTATTCCAATCTTTATTTAGCTAGTCACATGTTCATATTCAATACCATCTGCAGCCTAAATAATCTAGGCTCCATACAGTTAAGACAATCGGCAGCGCCGTGAAGAAGCAGGCATGGGGATTAATAACAGTCCTCCTCTTGTTAGTACAAATTATGCAACATATCCACTTACACCTTTAAGAGGCTCTAGAGGGAAACATTTTACCTGTCCGGCATTCTCATTAAATCGAGACATATCGCCCACTCGCCGAGCCTCATCAGTCACTGGAGACGAAAGCTGTTTACAGGAATGTGTTGTTCACCATCAAGTTAGGCTACGACCTTATTAAACACAGTGCATGTTCAAATTATCAGCATGTCATCATACCCTCAAATCAGCTGTACGCATCCACTCCTCTTACAGCTCAGAGTACTTTTAGTCTAGGATAGGAGGTTTTAACTGCTTCTGAGCCATTTGTAATAAAGGAGGACTTGGATTTATATTTGAAAGACACAATACCCTTTAACGAGCTCAGCCTCCGCAAGTCCGCAATGGATGTGGCTCAGCTGAGAATCTGCAGTCAAAACTGTCCTTGACTCATTTTTACACAGTCAATTAAACCAATTTAAACAACTGCCATTAAAAAAATTGGACAAAATCTACAATGTTTTGGGGGGCAGAATCAAGGACGTCTGTAAAATGTGACTGTATCATCCTGAAAGAACGGCTAAGTCTGCTAGCAGTTCTGATTTTTCACAGGACTAATATGTAACTCTGACAGGTCGTATTTAAAATGTGTACTAAAGTCAGAAGTCAAAGCATTCAAGAGAGTCATGGATCACGTAGGTTGCTTTTTGCCGGACACTGAAGCTTCAGTGTTTAGCCAGCTCTGCATCGATCTAGAAACCTTTCTGCCTTCAAACCTCTTTATATTTTTGGTCACTTTTTTTTGCCCTTTCTTTAATGACTGATGACTTGGTATGGTGGTGTCATCATTTGATTTAGTAAATATGTTACATATTGGTCCTTTGAATTGGTTGCATATTTATTTACATTTGCAGCATGTAAACATCCAATCAGTCTTGATATGTGCTGTAGTTATAGTCTTATTCTGAAATATGAAAATATTCTGAACATCCAAAAAAGAGAAATTCCACTTTTGCTCAATCTATTCCCTCAAAGACATATTTTGTCAAGTTCACAACAATAATAGAGACGGAGAAAGTAAAAAAAAAAAAAAAAAGTTAAGCTGGAATCATTTAATTTTCTCAATATAAGAAGAAATGTTCAAATGTGTAAAAGAATGATCCAAATAGTTGACAATGAATTTAACAGCTAATCCATTAATTGTTGTATCTCTACTCAGATCTTACTAATAATGCAAAAGTTCAAAGCTTTCTAACTGCAGCTTCAATACAACCCAGCTTTCAATGTCAGATGTTTGGCCTCTCAGCTTGAAACATGTCCACCAACTTAGTTTAAAAGAAAAAAAAGTATTAAATCAAGAAAAAAATAATATTAGGCTGTTTTTGTCAAAACAGATCAAGAGGCATCAGACATGTATAGAAACATACCGTAAATTCCGGACTATAAGCCGCTACTTTTTTCTCACACTTCGAGCACTGCGGCTTCTACTCCGGTGCGGCTAATGCATGGATTTTTTATGGGGGACAATGAGCTTCTGCCGCAAAAACATTTGACTTCGTCACGTCGGATCTTAATATCAGTCATTGTGCGCTTCATGCACGCACCCTCATGATGGAAAACACACGGATAAATACATATGATGTAGCTTTCAAGTTAAAGGCGATCGACCTGGCTGTCAAAGAAGCTAACAGAGCTGCTGCACGTTAAGATGACACTGACAGCGACAACAGAGACTGAGGAAGTGAGTAATGAAGTCATTCTGAGGCAGTGAATGGATGGACTTTTTCTTGTGAAATATATTACGGTCATCTTTTTCATCAGCCGTGTTACAGACACCGTCGGCTAGGCTTCGTATTGTAACGGTTCATGTTGTAAAGTCAGTAGTTGATAATGTGTTCATAATTCCGATTATGTGGAGAGTCAGTGAATGCACCAGCGAGAACGTGTTGAGTGGCTGTATGAGAGAACGCTGGGGGAGAGAGTTGGATTGTTACGGCAAGTTATGTGTTGCTCTCTGCTGTAAACGGCGTGGTCACGGCCGACAGTGATCGGGTTATTAAAAGTTATTATTTGAACGCTCTCGTCGTCCTTTAACGTCCGTACGGACGCTACAGTATTTGCGGATGTTACCGGTAGCCTACGTCTGTGTAAATAGCTCTTGTTATAGCGTGGACACCTGCGGCTTATAATCAAGTGCGGCTTATATATGTACAAATACATTTATTTACTTATTTTTAGCCGGTGCGGCTTATATCCAGGTGCGCTCAATAGTACGGAATTTACGGTACTTCATAATTATTCACATACCAAAAGAAGACGCTTTACTTGTTTAACCACTCATCAACAACACTCACATGGACTTCGCCACGATGTCATCCCAAAGTGACTAAAACATCCACATTAAGAGCCTTCAAAGAAAAACAACAAATAAATCTCAGAAGAATACTAAAGGTTGAATTTGTACAGCCTGAAACTACAGCGACTTAAAAACTTGATTTTGTTTGAGTATGACTCCAACAGATAAGTGTTATCCTCCCAGAGTCTGTGTGTTTTCAGCATGTCAGAGAAATAAAAAAAACAACAATAACATGCTTTAAAAAGTCATTTGGAGTCTTTTGGTGAGGAACATTTCTACTCCACGAACAACTCAAACACCTCTGCCTCATCAAACTCTGCGTTCATCTTGGCAGCCAGTTCGTCCATCTCCGAGCTGCCTATCTGCTGGACCTTCCTCCTCCTCCTCTTCTCCTTCACCACAGCTACTCCTGGGATGTTTGTGTCCACCTGGGGTGTGCAGTTATCCGCCTCGATTAGCGTTGTGAAAGAGTTCAGGCCGGATAAGGATGCCGAGACCTCCAGACACGGTTTGGATCGCCGGCCCACCTCTGGGGTGTTCAGCTTCTCAAAGCCGAACATGTCGACCCTGGAGCCGGGGCTGCTGAAGGAGCTGTCGCTGAGCCTGCTGTAGGACCTGCGCACTTTCTGCGACCACACCGCGTCCACTGGATCTGCTGCTGCTGGCGGAGGAGAAGGACAAGGAGGACAAGACACAGGAGGTGTTGAAGATGGGAGGATTGGTGAAGGCATAGCAGCCGTCTTCTTCTTCATCTTGGCCGAGGAGGAGGAGGAGCCCCTTACATCTGGGGTGGAGACCTTATAGATAAGGCAAGGCAAGTTTATTTATATAACACATTTCTTCAACAACAACAACAACAAGGCAAGTCAAAGTGCTTTACACAATACATCAAGAAATATTAAAATAGAAAGACCTTAGGCTTCTTCTGCTGGATGCCTCCTGAGTCGGACCGTCTCGGCGTGTTCTCCTTGTTATTCTCCGACGGTGCGACTGTTTTCCTGGGTGCTATTTTCCTCACAGTGATGGAGCGTTTCACCAGCGCCATTTTGTCGTCACTTTGAACATTATTAGCTCGAGGAGAACTTAACCGCGGTGACCTTCTCCGCTGCGAGCCGTTACTATAGTTACGCGCTGACATTTTGACTTCAGCCTCCCTGTCGTCCACACTGACCTTGTTTTTGTGAAATAGTTGATTCTGTTTGATTTTCTTTGCAAATGTCGGAGAAGTAGTTGAACACGGAGTGCCACAACCACTGCAGTCCGCTCAAATTGCCCGCCCGAGTCGCTTAAGAAATGACGCTTCGGTGTTTTTCCGGTGACGACATCAACCCTCGCCCATCAAATCTAAAACTTTTGCTGTGTAATCTGCACTGACGAGGCTTATACTCGCCTTCTTTCTCAAGAGAATTACTCAGACTCTTTTTTTTGTTCATAAGCCATGGAGTATTTAATCGGGATACAGGGACCTGACTTCGTCCTGGTCGCGGCTGATAATGTGGCAGCCAGCAGCATCATTCAGATGAAACACGGTATGACAACGCGTTAGCTTAGCAGTTAGCCACCTAGCCGGCTCTTTTAGCAACACCTGCTAACATACCTGTTATCACAATAGGTGCTTAAATGTTTTGCTTTCGCATGTCAAGATCAATATTAAACGTGTAGCCCCTCCCAATTCTTATATTTCATCACCAATTTTTCATGTAATTCGTAATCTGAGCGAACAAATGTAGCTGCGGCTAGCTCAAGGAAACGTTAATGTTATTTCTGTTTCATTTTCTGATAACAGCGTTTAAAGAGGCATTGTTATGGAACTTTTTTATCAAACTTTATTATTTATTAAATGCATTAAACTTGTTTTAAAGTCAGCATGGCCTGCCCAAACTGGTTTCTTGTTAGTGAAAGTGAAAGTAGTCGACCGGAAGATAATGAAATAATGCTCCTTGTGGTTTTTTGTTGTTTCTTTCAGACTATGACAAAATGTTCAAACTGAGTGAGAAGATCTTGCTCCTGTGTGTTGGAGAGGCAGGAGACACGGTGCAGTTTGCAGAGTACATCCAGAAGAACGTGCAGCTCTACAAAATGAGGAACGGTGAGTAACTGTGAGATCTGTTGTTTTATAAGGATGTAACGAGTCACAACAGGATCCTATCAGGATGTATTTTAAAAGAATCTAGAGGTGATCGGAGCTTCTCATTGTGCTGTTGATTGATTGAATGCTGCATCATGTGGGTTGTGCTATTTGTGTAGTTCTGTCTCTTGTTGTAATATTTGCACTCAGTTTTTCTCTTTAATTTTCTTCTTCTTGTCTCGGGAAGCCAAAATGCGTACCAATGTCCGCTTATTACAACAACCAACCGTGTTGCTCTTCTACTTTCCTCACTGTGTGACATAGATTTTATTCTCCTCTATTCTGTGACTTAGGATCTCCTGTATTTATTTGCATCTTTTCTTCCTTATTAAGCTGAAGGTTCAGAAGTATCTGTAGTTTCTCTGCAATCTATAAAGGGTAGAGTGCAAGTCTGCAGGACCCTTCAGATGTAGTCGTAGTAATTTATGCCCAGTTGAAGAGGGGAAGATATGCGTGGTAGAAATGATTTCACCCCAACCAGGAAGACACAATCAGATCAAGTTTGTAAACATGAATATCCATCAAACAACAAACAACTTTAACCACCCATCTTGTTCGTATAAAATCTTTTTGAATCAGCCAGATCAGATCAATCACTTCGGATTGACGTTTACGTGAAGCATTTTTAGTCTGATCCGGCTTCTTATTCTTATTATTTGTGTCCATTTAAACAAAGTTATTGAATGTGGTGTTTGTTTTTATTTTTATTAGGTTATGAACTCAGTCCATCAGCAGCAGCGAACTTCACACGAAAGAACCTTGCAGACTACCTTCGAAGCAGGGTAACTATCCCAACACTCACGATACAACGATCGGCTTTTACAACGCAATCTCTGAAAGACATCTCACGTTTTACTATCAACATAAAGATGCAATCTGTGCTCTTAGTCGTCTAAATAGACGCGTGTCCTGGGGCGTCCACGCACTGACTGACAAACCTCTCTGTGAGCACTGTGAAGACCATTCAGAGTTTAAACAACATAACTGCCAGCAACACGATTTTTAAGGTGGAATTTAACAGTTTATGAGTTATAAAATGAATTTTAGTAACCTATGTGGGCATGCTGACAACAGAAGAACCTGGAGCATTCTGCCTGTAGTTAGTTATGTTCACATGAAGTAACTTTTTGTGAGGTCAGTACACGGTACTGTTGTGATCCATTTTGACTTATCACATGTTAAAAAAAGAAGAAGAAAGAAACAACCAAGCGTTCTTTGCAAAATCATAAAACATGAGCTTTGTCAAGAATGAATTAGTATTTATTTGAGCTTGTTATTTTAAATCATTTGTCCATTGTTGGCGCTGATGTTTTATTTAAAATCTGGAGTCTTTTACTGTCAGCCCGTTAAAGCTCCATCCGCTTCCCTTTAAGTGACGGCACTAACCATTACTTTGTGAGAATAGTTTTATAAAGCCCAGGGAAAATGTTTGGCCGTTTCATAAACCAGTAAGAGGAGAGATGTGACTGTAAAAATAACCATGACTTTATAACTGTTTGAGTTTAGGAGCACATTTTCTGCATAGAACAAAACAACTTATAATAAAAAACAAAGCTCTTTTTTTTTAGTTATTTTTTTTAGCCTTTCATTCTTAATGAGATGGTATAGCTGAAGAGAGACAGGAACCTTTGGGAGAGTGGGGGACGACATGCAGTCGAGGACTGTGGTCGGATTCGAACCCACAGGACTTAACGTTGAGTTCATAGAGTCTGCATTTGGTTTTTGTTTCAAATTGAACATTTAACAAAAAGACTGTATGCAACCGTCTCTCCTCTCCAGATGTGTCCTCAGGTTAGACCTGATTCCTTCCTCTGCTTTGATTACACATTAATAAATATTGCAGCGATTTGTTTTTTGTCCTGAGTTACTGCGGCTTCAAAGATTTGAGGGACTGATGTCGTCGGCCCTTTCTCACACACACACACACACACACACACACACACACACACACACACACACACACACAATGTGCTCTTTGGGGACAATTGATTTTGTGACAAATTCAGAAAAAAGTGAATGTTTCAGACTTTAGCACCAAACTTGGAGAGACAAATTAAAATTAAAAATAAAGTTTCCTAAATATATTGACTGAGCTGTAATGCGGCTTATTTGCCGGAGGGGAAAAAAAATCGATTTAGTTTTACTTAAAACACTGCGATTCCTTGGTATTACACGGTCACTGAGATACAGAGGAAAATGTGTAAGAAAGTTCAGGTCACACAGATATTGACAGAATAGAAGCCGACCAGGCGCGTGCTGCCGTCTTTCAAAGACGCCCGCTGTGATTCCCTTTGTGATGTCATCATGTCCTCTCCGCTCGGCTTCATTTTTATGCTTCTCGTCTGACGATGTCTTTCTACCTTTTTGTGCCGAAGCAAAGCAACTGCTCTTACTTCCAACACCAGTTATCTCTGCACATTTCCTCAGTAGCTAATTGACGCTGTGTTCCAGTGGTCATCCTCTGAATTAAGCAGATTCATCATGGGCTGATGAGGGAACATACCTATAACCATTTTAATTCCTATTTGAACTTAATTACATTCCTCTGTTAGCACTTGTAATCTCATTTAGCTCCAGGGAAGCTGTGATAGAATCACAAATTAATTCCCATAAGTTGAAGTAATATTCACTTCAAATTGAAGGGTTGGTGTCTGTATGTGAGAGATTACTCAACCATGTCATAAATGTTTCTATATCTGCTTGAAATGACTTTTTTTTTTTTTTTTTGGCCCAAAAGCAAATTGAGTCATTTCAACACTACAGAGAGACCGTGTTCGTCTTGATGACGTATTAGGAGTGTTGGCGTTCGTCTGAAGATCAGGTGGCAATTCAGTCTCAGGTGCGATTTGTACTCGTCTTTATCAGCTTGAGACGTCTGAGCCGAAGCCGTGGATTCATTTTGACAGAGCCAGGTACATTTGTCAGCTTGTTGTGAGTGGTGATGAAGGTTTCTCCCTTTGAGACTTCATGAACACACCTGAGCCCTTACTGCTGCTGCCCCCCCTCCCCCTCCTCCTCCTCCCCCTACCCACCACCACCAACCACACCATCATCATCATCCCAACTGCGCACTCACTGTTCCTGTATCATCAAACATGTGACCTGTGAATCCAAACGTAAAGAAAAAAAACAGAAGAGTTGAGGTGCAGAATTTTCCTCCTCTCCTGTGCATGCTTCCATTTACAACCAGGCGAGGTTAGCAGCTAATTTATCGGACTGTGTGTTTGTGAGTCGGCTTGTTTATTCATGCAGAACACGTCTCCAGAAACTGCAGCGCTTTTTGAAATTATTATGTGTGTCCTTAAGGCCGAGCAGAGAACTGAGATAGCTCCAGAAGCAAAACAGCCGTTAGACCTGGCAGGAGAGTCAGAAATACACAAACAAGGACTGGATGAAGGTGCAAAGAAATCCACTGAGCACGGCTTGTGCTTAGCATCATTTTTGATTAATCGACTGTAATATCCTCTTAAGTTTCTCCAGTCCTTAAAGGTGTCGTCCGTGCAACAGTCCAAAACCGAATACTCGTCATTCATTTAAAACATGTCAACGAAAAACAGCTAAGACGCTGGAACCTCCAAATCCTTTACAATGTGCCGAACATATGAGCGATCGCAGAGCGCCGAGGTCTCACGGCTTTTTGTCGTCGTCGTGACGACCGAGGGTTCAATCATATCTGACATCGACACTTTGCTGCACATCATCCCCTACTCTCTTCTCAACACTTCCTGTCGAGCTGAAAATGAACTAATTGTTGAAGGGATGATGTTCAGTGGAGTTATAGAATGAGTTCATTTATCCAGCTAACCAACTTTTTAGAGAAACGACTTTTTTTAATTTGGAAAAAAAAAAAAAAAAAGGAGCAATCTAAATCCACAAGCATCAAGAATAATCTACAGAAATCAATTAATCAAACGTAAACCGAAAACACACATCAGACACACAAGACATAATAATCAAACACAGAAAAGAAGGCCAATAAAAATGTGGAGGAAACAAACATAAAGCAAACACACGCGTGTTCTTGTACACGCATGGATGAACTAAGCTCAAAGTAGTCGTTGACTCCTCAGCCGTGCGTATATGTGACACTGATTTGAACTTGTCCTGCTCAGCTGCTTGTGTTTGAAGTTGTAACCTGCTCGGCTCGAGTCACTTCTGCTCGACCCCGGCGCGCTGCGTCTCTTTCACTAATTTGTTCAGAGCGGTGCAGCCGCTGCTTGTCACAATACGCAGAAGGGTGAAAATAATTACAAAAAACAATTAGTGTGGCAGTGGAGGGAATGTGGGACACATCGAACGGGGGATAGAGGAGGAGGAGGAGGAGGAGCAGCGGGGGTCTCAGGGGGGAGGCGAGCAGGCCCAGTGGACAAACTTGAGTGTGAGAACGAGAAGGAGTCAACACACACTCTCTCACACACACACACACGCACATACACTCTCACACACACACACACACACACAATACACAGCGGGCGCACAGAGGGACCTATAGGATCAGGATCGTTTTCATTCTGTCAAGGTTGTACATGTTGCGGAGGATAACATTTATATTCATGTCTTGCCATAAGCAGCGAGTGTATCGTTTTTTTTTTTTTTCTTCTCCTTCTTCGTGCCTCACGGTTATGAATCTGGTTTTATGAGTGCAGGATTTACTAACGCTGCGTCCTCAGGAGTGCTCAGAAACTGAAGCAATAGCACTTTCTCCTCGGCATCCCACACCTTCCTGCAGCTATGCTCCTCTCACATTCATCAACCTCCAGAGTACACGGACATTTGCAAATTATCTTGTATAAACAGATTTTTTTTTTACGGTGTTTTTTTTTTTTTTTAACCTCCAGAACATGTTGAGTTGGTAGACTCTGTAATGCGTGCTGTCGAACTAAGAGAAACCCTCCATGAAGGTGGAATAAGGTTTTTAAAGAAATATGAAGGAGATACGTGTGATATAGCAGTCTGAAAAAGTTTCTGAATTATTTGTGACTTCAGCCAATGTGCATTATTCTTATTCTATAGAGTTCAGATTTTGTGAGTTTCAAGGTAACGTATTTGAAAGTTCTTCCTTTGCCTGGAAAAAAAAAACCTTGACCGTGTTTAATGAAGAGAGAATAAAAAACAGCTGATCCTCACCTTTCAGAATCCTGAACGAGTGGATTCAGAAAAATACTGAAACTTGATGAAAGTTGTCAGAATTAAAACGACTTCATAATCGTGACTTTGACATTCGGACAAAATGTTCCTCCGAATGTATTTCACAACAACACACGTGTGCTTTCATTAGGCATGGGATAACATGAAAACCTGGCCAAAATATTAGTAATGAATTTTTATCATCCTGGAAATGATGAATTCACTTCACTCTCTGAAACGTACTGGGAGAACTTTACCTTTGATTTTGTGAATACACATTTTCATTGTGCTTAAAAAAGACGCATCGTTTAAAACGAAGAACAATCAATGCAGCTATAAAAACATATAAATCTATTATGATCCGTCAGGTAGAATGCTGAAGCCTAACACAGTTTAATCAGGTGGCGATGGTCACATGACACACAGCATGAGGTCACCTGAGTTCATCAGAGTCGGCCTGTCTGGACTGATTTCACACACAGTCATTTTAAATTCCTTTAAAAACACCAACAACAAAAAAATCACAGAAAGCGTTTTAACGGTTGTGTATTTGATCTTTTTTGTTTCCACACAACGTTAAAAGACGAATCACATGCAACATGATCAGCAGCAAAAATAAACTTTGACACCACGAGCTGATTTGTGAACCGGAGACTGAGTTCGTTTTTTTTTGAATAAAACAAAATGTTTATTTGTTTGGGGGGAGAGAAAAAAACCGCCTGTAGTCCCAAAGACTGCGCTCGGCTCCAGTCTGGGGGAACTGGCTGCATATGTTTGAGTTTCTTTTAATTAATCTGATTAAATCAGTGCAGATTAAAGTTCAGCCCAGACAGAGAGGAGAGATAATGATCTGCTTTTGTACATCACATCCCCGTTTCCTTTTTTCTACCATCCTTAAATCATTTTCTGACCCCCCCCCCCCCCCCCCCCCAAAAAAAAGTCATTGCATGATTCCCACTGGCATGTCCAAAGCCCTAGGTTAAAAACCACAGGCTGATAAATTAATCAGTGGTATATTGTTAATTCTGATGGCCTTATTCCTGCAGGATAAATTACAGATGAGTCCTTTAGTCTGAAAGATGTCATACCCGAGTGGCTGCAGACCTCCGGGAGGTGTAGTTAGCTAAAGTCAGCAGAGCATGTCGGCGCAGAGCGAGTGAACCCCCCCCCCTCCACCCCACCCCACCCCAACCGTTCACATACGACCGTGTGCTGCTTACCAGCCCGCCGTCCACAAAAACAACTCGGCTAACCTCTGGAGTGCAGCGTTCACTCAGGCTTTACAGAGACACAGTAAATAAAATCACCTGAGGCCTCGGCTGTGCTGCATGCATATCAGTAATGATACACATGAAATTCACCACAAAGCAGAACAACAACTGCAAAGTTTCGGGGGCATAGAAAACTCAGCATCTGTTTGTTTTAGCCGACTGACTGATGTGCTGAAAGGTTCTGCTCAGACCGAATTAAAAAACAACAAAGATTTGACTGATAGTTAATTGAATGTCGCGGCGATCTTCGCGGGATTAACGGGGTTAAATTGTTGCAGCGAAACTCGGTGAAGGCAGATGGCTAATAGATCGAAAAATTGGACGTAGCCATGACGCCTAAAGGCCTCCCAGCCGTCGGTTTTTATCTGCACCATGTTGGAAAAAGTTACAATTTTAAGCTTTTGAAGTTGGAGTCTTTTTTTCTTCCTGTAATCCTGATAAGCAACAGTTTGTCGCTTCATGCTGCTGATGTGCAGCTGGCCCCATATGGCTTCGGAAGATATTTTGTAGCACGGGCACACAATGGGCACAAATAATTACTGGCGCCATATTGCACACGGCTCCCCTGCTCCTGCACAGATGAACAATTAATACAGCAGATTGAGGAGAAATGCCAATAAAGAGAACATGCCCCGGGGCAGGGTGCAGAAATAAGGAGGGAGGGAGGAAGGGGGGGGCGAGGGAGGAAGAGTCGAGTTTTAGGGGGAGTTGGTGATGATTCTTTTAACGCTCTGATCCTTATTCTGCGTCTCAACTCGAGGTGTTTCTGTCCGAACCGTCCACTAACGCGTGTTCAAAGAACAGAGTGACCTTTTAGACGAACACTCGTTGGCGTTCTTCCAAACGGTTCAGGAGAGATTGATGCCACTCTTACGTCTCTACACGAAATATAAAGCTAGCGCCGCAAGTTCGTTTAAGATTAGCCTAGCTTAGCTTTGGGTCAAAGGTTACAGAACCAGCTCAGAACGTGTTCAGCTCGCAGATAGAGGTCGAGCATCAGCAATTAAACAAACGACTGAAAATGAATCGAGAGACATTCAGATGAGTTACACGTCGCGCAAAAACGTCACAAATGTTTAGCTCTCTGGTCTCAAACGAACGGGACGCTGAACAAAATGTGTTTACAACATTGTTTGTTTTAAAGATCAAAGGATGTAGGACGTCAGTCGTGCGGTTCCCCCCATTTTAAGAAGCGGGCAGGTCTTGAAGCTCCGCCGTGTCATCTATCGTAGATTACTCTCTTTGTTTGTTTGGTTTTTTTTTGTTGTCTTCTTCTTTTGTAGTTTAAAAAAGGTTAGCATGTTACGAACATTACCGCTACAGGATTGGAGCGTGAGTGCCGCCATGTTTGATGGGTTTAAAAGATTAAAGTCAACAAATGAATAAACAGAACTAACACGTTGCTCCTTTTTAAACGTAGCGTTGGTGACTGGTTCTTAACGTTGCACTGAATCACGCTAGCAGTTTCCCTCTGTTTCCAGTCATTATGCTAAGCTATGCTACAGAGTTGAAAGGTGATCGTGTCAGGTCGGGGCTTTTGTTCCTCCGCTCGTCTTGTTTTGGCTGCGAGCGCGGCGTCACAGCGGGCGGGTACAAAACGTATAATAGAAAATAAAGAAGCGTACATGTGAAATGTTTGCATGTGAAGCCGGGTGTGAGTTCAGGTGGCTGCTTAACAAGCTGCTCGGATCCCTCAGAGGTGACACGAGAAGCGAAGGTTATTTTGATGCCAAGTCCGTATTATTGTTACATTGTAACCAGTGAGACAGGTGTGTGGTGGGTGGGGGTGACGCCACTGGGGTGTTCACAAGCTCACAGAGGAGTTAAAACACACACACACACACACACACTTAGATATTCATCCTGAGAAACACACCTCTTTCTCAGGAGTGTGTGTGTGTGTGTGTGTGCACACTAAAGCCTTCTCCACGGGGAGCAGAACAATCCTTATTGCCCTCGTGGCACATACGGTGCCAACGCACACGAGTCACAGCAGTGAGCAGGTCGGCTGAGAGGTGAGGCCAGGTGGAGATCACGACTCGTCTGGCTTCGTATTATGAATCCCGTTTGCCTCATTCTAAACGCAACCTTTAATTTCCTCTTGCATGTTCATCAGTGCAGCATTTCTTCAAGAATTTAGGCCACAAGTTGTTTTGAAATCCCTCAAAATTGTCTTGCTTTAAAGGGATTTTTTTTCTAAACGGGTTTTCGGGGGGGTAGGGGGGGGACAGCAGCGGCGAAGAGAGAAAATGAGTGTTTTGGAGGAAGAGAAGGGAGAACGAGGCTGCGAGCGTAAAAGATGTAATTTAAAAAAGAGAAGATGAGGGGGGAGGAGGAAGGGGCAAGAGAAACGACTTCAGAAGTTTTTAATGAGCCCTGGCACGACTCCAGGGTGAAGAGGGGGGGGGGGGGGGGGGTTAGAGGAGAGGGGAGGGGGCGCAAAGGATGGAGCAACAGGGGTGTTGACTCCCTGCAGATGTCACACTGCCAGTGACGCTCTCGAACACACACACACACACACACACACACACACGTACATGCTTACCTTCTCCGTCCTGTGACGCCCTTTCACCTTTCCTCTCTCATCTCGCCGCACGCCACTCCATTTCTTCCATTTTTTTGGGGGGGGGGGGAGTTGAGGAAGAAGTTGTACTTTTCAAGCGCTCAGCGGTCGTGAACTTGTTGATGAAAGGTGTTTTTAAAAAGATACGTTCTGACGTGCTGAACGTCTTTGTAGCCGCGTGCTAATCGTAATGTTGTCCCCTCTTTAGTTGGAGAGACGAAGTCTAAATCACTGTGACGGTTTACTGCACTGCTACTGTTCATGTTCACAACTTTGTCTTCAGATTCAGCTGATGGTGAAACAGCGCTCACTCTAAATATATCCAAACAGTGAATCAAACATTTCTCCGAATACGCTGAGCTAAAATAACAGAAAATATGTGTATCAACATTTTCCAATAAAAGATTGAATGACTTTAAAATCCATCTTATAGATCTGAATGTTAATCCTCCTCTCTCTCTCTCTCTCTCTCTCTCTCTCTCTCTCTCTCTCTCTCTCTCTCTCTCCCTCTCCCTCTCCCTCTCCCTCTCCCTCTCCCTCTCCCTCTCCCTCTCTCTCTCTCTCTCTCTCTCCCCCTCTCCCTCTGCAGACTCCTTACCACGTGAACCTGTTGCTGGCGGGCTACGATGACGCAGACGGCCCTGGTCTCTACTACATGGACTACTTGTCTTCCCTGGCCAAGGCCCCCTTCGCCGCCCACGGCTACGGAGCGTACCTCACTCTGTCCATCCTCGACCAGCACTACAGACCGGGTCAGTCCACAGATCCGCCTCGCAGGTTCACTGACAAGGTCATGGACTTTGTTTTAATACTCACTGAACGGGGGTCTTAACCTTGGACACACATCGCCCAATATATCGAGTCATTTCTTGTTTTTGATGCACAAACAAGACGACGTGTTTCAGTGATAGAAAGTCTTATTTATATTTATGTTTATACGTTGTCCAAGCCTCTGTGTTTTTTAATCAGAGAGTGGATCAATCCGATCTCATCTCGGTGTCTTATTAACGTTATTTGTGAAAGTGATCACAGTAAGAAGCAGACTGCAGCTTCTAGGTAAAGTTTGTGGTTCGATTGGACAGTCGTCTCATTTAGTTTGTTTTTGTTTTTGTTGAAGATCTGACCCGAGAAGAGGCCGTGGATCTCCTGAAGAAGTGCATCGAGGAGGTGAGATATAAAGATATAAAGAATGCAAAAATGGCTTTTCATTTTGGGTTTACTTTGAATTACACTTGTCTAATTAATGAAACACTTTTAGATGGCTTGTTTTTATTATATACATGTTTAAATTATGATGAAGAGAAATGCAGTAAGTATCACTTTTAGAGAAAGTGAAGAATACTTGAGGGAGTCACATTTCTCGCCTGCTGATACTAAACTGTTCGTCTCTGACGGCCACAAATCGAACAGCAAGCACAAACACAGTTTAGACTTTTCAAACCTTCTTGTGTGTTTTGTGTTTGGCTCTCGGAGAAAAGTCTCTTCGATCCTCTTTTTGTCCTTTTGGAAACGACACAACTCGTGAACTTTGAGAAGTCACACGAGCGGTTCTTTTAGTTCGATCCACGGCTGTGACCTCGCCGAGGGGGCCGCCGGCAGCCTTCAGCGGGCTCTCTGACAGCAGACATGTAAACAAAGTTTTTTTTTGTTGTTTTTTTTTTATGCAAACTAACCCGCATTGTTTCATTTATTGATCCATTGACGTTATTGGAATCTGCCCACAGTGAAACCAGAGAGCCCGTAGCACCACTGAAGGCGTCGACCGACCCTCCCAGATAGCACTAAGAACGCCTTTAAAATCATGTCTGCAGCCGTCTACAGAGGTTACTATTCATAAACATGCCAGGAGACCAAAACATGTGGACGAGATGTGTTTAAATATCTCAGATAGAAAGACTGACTGGAGTTCAGAAATGCATCTTAAACCCTTAAAATAAAGCTCAGAGTCCATGTTTAAAAAGCCGGTGTTCCTCTTTATATTTCGGATTCTTATTCTTAACGCCTCTCCCTCCGATTTCTTCCTGCAGCTGAACAAGCGCTTAATCCTCAACCTCCCCTCCTTCACCGTCCGTTTGATTGACAAGGAGGGCATCCATGACCTGGAGAAGCTCACCTCTGGCGCTAAGTGACCGCTCTCTGCTTGACTACCAACCCCTCACGCCCTCCATTCTTTCTCTCTCCTCATTTCTTTCTTTTTTTTTTTTTTTTGTACCGTTGACCTCCTTGCTCTTTCTGTTCCAATAAAAAGTGACACACAGTTGAGATACAAGCTCTTTGTCCCTGTGGTGCTTTCTCGTTGTTCTCTAGTCTGCTCATCTGCACATGGAAAGAGAACAGCCTCCTGGCTGTGTACTTTTGCACTTGTACTCAGCGACTGTGTGTAATGTACACACTCGCTCATGCTTGTACACGTGTAACAACACACACATGTATAGTGTTTCTTTAAAAGAAAGGGTTCGCTTTAATCAATCCGCTAAATGACCCAAACTCTGTCGTGGTGCTGAAGAAAACCAGGTTCAAGTTTAAACAGTATTTTAGGCCTCTGTGCGTTCAGTAGTTTTATAGTTTTGGTTCAAATGTTCAGGACTTGTAGGTCACATGGTTTACTAGTTGTGTGAGTAATGTAAGTGAAAATATTCTCACGTCTTTGCAGTCAAACCGAGCTGTGTTCTTAGTGATACCCTGAAACTAAAAATAGCTACATATCCTTGAAGTTAATTAAAACATGAGAAAATGGGGGGCCTAAATAAAATTACCATAGAGTTGTATCAACACCTCTGACGCAGTGTCAGCGAATGAATAAACATTTTAAGGAAGGAATCAGGTGATGTTGCACAGGTGTTCTGATCCTCAGCCAGGTTTTCAAAACAAATCCACGTCGCTTCAGGAGAAAAAAAATCTATTTTTTAAATATTGTACCTGATCAATGTTTCAGAGCGTCTGTTTGTTTTACCTCCCGCTGATTCACCACGCACCCTGAATTTAAATACATGGAGTCCAAACAGGAGAAAACAACAGCACTACTACTTCACCAAGAGGAAGGTCAACAAGCTGAAGATGCAGACGGACGAAAGTATGCCGGTGTGTTTTATTGGTATAAATAATCTCAACTCAAGGACATTTTTATTTCACTGTTTTTCTCGCTCTGTTTGCAACACTTCCCAAGGTCGATAATAAAGTTGAAAACAAAAACAGCTTTTTCGATACGTGGGAAAGGACATTTATAAAAGCCTGTATGTTGATTGATGATGATTCTGTGAATACTTCCAGTTTCTTGCAGAAGTCATGTGAAGGTAAAAAAAAAAACAGTTGGCGTCTTCTTTTTGCCTCATGTCGATCCACCTGGGACCCTCAGCCGACCCCTTCACAGTTTCGAGAGCGAAAACTTTAAGCTGTGGCAAACAAAAAAATTCGAGAACATTTCAGGAGTCGAAAAAAAAAAAAAACAGCTTTACAGCGTTTTTTTGGTGTAACACAATGACAGACCACGTGGACACAATAAAGACACTTTATTGTCAAAAAAAATTGTAGCCTACTTAAATAAACTAGAGGGGCTGTGGGTTAGTCAGTCAGATCTTTATTTAAGGCACAGTATGTTCAGACAACTGCGGAAGAATTAAATCTTTTCTTTTTTTAAATGTACTGGATAGTGAGATGTGTTTCGAAGGAGGATCTTTAGCAGCTTTCTAACATGTAGCAGCTGGAAACACTATATTTTGACTGCACAGAGAGAGTGTTACAATAAATAAGCTGTAAATGGAAAATCCAGGCCAGCAAGGTGGTAACATCACATAAGTGTGTGTGTGTGTGTGTGTGTGTGTGAAGTGAGACAGGATGTCTGTGTGTGTCAGAGATAGGCAGAGTTAGACAAGCAGTGTGTGTGTGTGTGTGTGCGGCTCTATCATCACCGTCTCCTCTCTGCTGCACAGACAGGTGATTAATAAACATTAAACAATCCCTCCTCTCTCAAACACACCGGAATCTGACGGGAAGAGCAGCATATGTTTGCCTGCAGGCACGGGGAGAGATGGAGAGCGGCCCCGCTGAGTGTCAGATAGAGAGAGTCGGGTGGGCGGGGGGAGAGGAGGGGAGTTAGGTTGGGGGGGGGGGGGGGGGTTGACACAGGAGGGTAATGAGATAGGAGGAGAGAGAGGGACATACGGCAGGTTTAGAGATGAGTGATGTTGGAGAGCGTGTGACACGTGTATGTGTGCAGTCCCTGGAAAGCTGTGATTGTGTTGAGCATCTCCTGGTTAAACAAAGTGAAGGAGAGCGCTGCAGAGGTGAGGGCTGGTCTGTGGGAGAGATGCAGAACAGATGCGGTGAGAGGTGTGTGTGTGTGTGTGTGTGGTTTGTGTCTCTGAAGTCCCAGGTTCAGTGCTCAGTTCAGGGCTGCAGCTGCGATGCCCACGCTGGAGCCCGGCATCCATACAGGGGCCTTACTTTTTTTTTTTTTTTTTTTGGATGGCCCCTGGGACGCTCGCAAGCAATCTGTCCTGAGTAAGGTCACTAATTCACACCCTGCTCCATTTTTAAATCCCAGACCTCCCCCCCAACATTACTTAGGCTACTATAACACGAGTGCTAAAACAGGATTCTGCAATCAAGTTGAAGTTATGATAGTCATGCATGTTTGTCTTTTTAGGCCATAGAAAATCTTTCCTTCCAATAAGGAAGTCTACTGATTGTCCTTCAGTTTAACACTTGTGACGACACTGTCACTGCAGCTTCCCCGAGTGGGCGTGGCCGTGTCGCCCACACGGAGCAGGACTGACTGTCAGAAAGGGAGGGATTAACCTGAATGGAATTAGTTTTAGCCTTTGAGGCGAAACATAAACAAGCTGAAGGACACGTCGTCCCGTCCACGTGAACACAGAGCTGAGAACAACAAACACAGAGGGAGTTTGACTTCACTCTGTTTTTACTCCATAATACATTTACATCGGGTTTAAATGAGGATACATCTGATTTTTGCTGTATTAATAGTCAACCTTTAGTTGCACCCTCACAAAGCTCCTGTCATGTCAGTGTTAATATAAAGGTAAAGCGTTTACAAAAAGAGCCGACTCTTATCTTTGAACTTAAAGGAAGTTACATTTGGTAGCTGTATTTAAAAAGCACCTGAGGGGGCCGCCATATTTTCATCGTCTTTACATCTGAGTTTTGACATCGCAACGTAAAAACACACTCATGAAACTAAACTGATTGTTCTTAATTGTTTAATAATATATTACATTTATGTCGTTATACAATAATAATAATAACAACAGTAATAACATTAATAATAAACATACACAGAAAGTACAAAATGATCTGTTATTTTCTTAAGTTACCAACACGCAGCACTTCAAAACAAAAGAAAAAAAATCTCCCGTAGCTGCCTTTGACTCCTCCTTTTTCTCACTCCCAGAGAACTCCATTTCCCATGACCACCGCTTAAAAAGAACTACATATGGAAGCGTCGCTCGTCCCATCAGTTGGAGTTAAAAGTCTCCCAAAAAGTTCCAAAGGAGCAAAGAGCAGGTTTGTTGTCTCAGATATGGCTTCCGACAATTTCCAGATGAGCTCAGTCCGAAGAATGTGTGAACGGGAGCGCGACTGATGGAGGCAGGGGTTTTCTAAAACACTGATAAAGGTGACATGTTTACCAAAAACTTTAAATAAAGGTAGAAGAGGGGGTAAATAAAACTATACAGCCATATGTAGGAACTCATCCTGAATAGATGTTTAGTAGACGCCATCATGACACAAACCAGCTACTGAGAAGAGAGGTCCATGCGTCATGTTCGAGTGAGGTGGAAACACATTACAGTACAGATATCATCGTAAACCCCGCCTCTTCGACCGCAGGGGGCCGCTGGGGGTTCTGGGAGGTAACAGTTTTTATCCTGAGGGCAAAAAGAAAAGACACCGAGGGGGGTAACAGTCAGTCTTTTCCCCTCTTTTCTTTCTTTTTCTGCCTCTCGTTACATTAACACAGCAGTCCGTCCTCCGCCTATTTGCGGTGCTTCATCTCCTTCTCGTGGTGGCTCTTCCCGCCGCCTTCGCCCTTGTCTAGCATTTTGATCGCCTCCATCAGGTAGCTCTGGAAGGCGGACAGCGCGGCGCAGATGGCGGGGGTGCCGAAGCCGTGGGTGAGCAGGCTGAAGTGGGTGAGGCTGCCCTGGACGCCGGGCTCCAGGCAGGGGGTGGGTCGACTGCCGCCCAGCGGAGAGCGGTCCTGGGACATGAGGTCCACAAACTCCTTACAGATCTCCCTGAGAGGAGACAGAACGAGAGGAGACATTAGCGTGACATCGTACCGATACAAGACACAAGACGGTCTCTACTTATTGTTGACTGCTCTTGACCTTTAACCTTTTTGTCAACCGCCTCACGCTCTGTATCTAATTCAACTAAAAACTTCAAACAGGTGCCAAAAGAAAGTCTCCAAACCAGCAGAGAAAAGGCCACTGAGGTTGACTGGGTCTGAAAGTGTCTCAGATAACAAGATGTTTCTTTTTTTTCTTCTTCGAGGGTTTTGGCTTCAAGAACACAACATGTGCATCTCTTTAAAAATGTTGTCTCTGTAGTGAAACAACTTCCTCTTTAAAAAATGGGACCAACCTACCTGGTATAATAAATAAAGCCTGACAAGAGTGTTTTGTATTCTAACATATTACATCAAGACCGGCCTTTAACAAAATACATTTAAATCCTGCATCATTTTAATCACAATCCTATGGGGACCAAGATGTGAAGCATCTTTGGTTAGTTGAATTATTACAAGTTAATCCTAAACTGAATCAAATCCTTTCTAAAACAGATGAACTGATTATAATCAAAGCCTGAGACATTTTCATTGAACCTGGCATCAAGCACTTCCTGTTTCTGTTGAGCTCTAAAACGTCATCAGTCGACACTCGGTTTGAATCAGTTTGATTTACAGGAGGAAAAAAAGGCCCAAAGTGAAACACCAGAAGACAAAACATCCTGACTGATTTATTGATCCCTTAGTATGCGTCAAGCTCCAAGTAAACTGGATCCTACACTTCCCAGAATGCAACTAGAATCCTGTTAGGCCGTCCCTCTTTCAGACTACATGCCCTTCACGAGCTTCCTGAAACAACTTGTAGCCTTTGAGCCGACTTTGAAATGAGGGATGTCATTTTGATTTTTCTCAGATTTGACAAATTGCCTGAGACGATATTTTAAAGCTGTTCAAAGTCAGAACCACAAGGATGAAATTTAGAGTTTTATAATAGTAAGCTTTTAAAGAGATTTTTGTTCCCTGTTCAAAACATCTTAACTTAAGTATTTATGATGAATAAGGAGTGATTTAAAAAAATATTTAAATATTATATGTGTTTTCATTATTTTGAGAGGTGTTTTCGAGGTGTCCCCACGAATAGCAAACTGACTTTGATGTCCTCCTTTAAAAGACAAACAGCGTGTCGTGGTATCCAAACGTGCCGGGGGAAGCACTCACTTTGTGGCGAGCAGCATGCTGCGGCGTGTTGGGAGCTGGTCCGGCTCGCTCTGCCTGCACAGATACTCAGCTGTGGCTCTGGCTGGAAACTCTGTCTCACACACGTAACCAAAGTCCCGCGCCAGATGGACGGCTTCACCTGCAGGAGGAGAGGAGGAGACAAACGAGACAACTGTTAAGAAGAGTCGTGAACCGTGTGCTGCATCAGTTAGGTCTCATTTTAGATGCAAATAAAATAAACAGTCGTAGAAACTGTTTTAAAAAGACACAATCGATTATCTGTGAGTGTTCGGGTCAAGCCGGGTCAAAAGACAAACTCTGCAGCCGTTTTTCTCACTTTCACCACTCAAACAGTTCATTGCTCTTTGGCTTTGTGTGGCGGGCGCACACTGACTTTACAAACGCTTCCCTTCCCTTGTGTGTGGCCCCGCACGAAAGCAGCCACCCGTGCTCTGACTGTTTATTCATGTGTGCTCATGCAGAGATATTTCTATGTGAATATGTGTCTGTTTCTGTCAGCATGCATGCAGGTCACTGTTTGTGTGTGTGTGTGTGTGTGTGTGTGTGTATGTGTGTGTGTGTGTTCTTCCCCTACCCTCCACAAGAGATGTTAGCAGAGTGACGTTGGCGGCCTTGCGGCGCCCGGCGGGCAGGTTGAGGCCAATCTTCTCCAGACGCTCTCTCAGACAGCGGCCACCATTCTTTGACTTCGCCCTGAGGGGGGACACAGAGACAGAGAGCAGTTTTTAGGAGATGCTGCTTCTGTGTGTGTGTGTGTGTGTGTGTGTGTGTGTGTGTGTGTGTGCTTCTATGTAAGTGAATGTGAAGCTGAAATCTTCCTTCAGTATGCTCCCTGTCAACACTGATAGGATCTTGCATCTTTTGGTGTTTTTTGCAGCTCTTGCTCGACTTTTTTTGCCTGTTTTAATCTCTTCCTTTTTTTATACCTAAAGTTTAAGAAAATTTAAATAATTAGCACTAAAAACACATTTTGAAGTTATTCATCTCATCGTCAGCTGTACGGAAAAACAAAGACCTTTTTCTTTAATTCACCTTCCAATAAACCAAATCAAAATACTTAAGTAACAGCAAAGCAGTTATGATTACGGAAGCCCAAAGAGGACATAAACCATACAGTTCATTTACTCAACATCCTGTGACAGCGAGTAATTCCAGCTTGTTGTCTTGTAAACATTGCTACGATGGGCCAGACAACCTCACGTCATGCTGCCACGGCCCACACTGATGAGGTGACTTAAGACTCTTTCTGTTTTCTTTTGAGCTTTTGCAGCTCTTGGGATACAAAATAAAGAAGTTGTGATGTAGAGAAACCAACCAGAGATAAATAAAATGTAAGGATGAGGGCTTCCCTAAAAAGTAGAAAAACATCCAATAATTAGAAAAAAAAGGAAAAACACATTGTAATAAAAAATAAATGACGTGGATAAGTTTTGATGTTTCAGCTGATCATGTTGCTGTTGTATTCGTGTTGGGCGGGGCTCATTTGATCAGCTTTTTGCACCGTTCTTTGATAGATAGATAGATAGATAGATACTTTATTGATCCCGAGGGAAATTCAAGGGGTAATGATGGGTAATCGATACAAAAGCAGAGGTTTTTTTTTAACTGTAACATATGATGAGTCCTCGTTTACCAAGATACAATCAATTCCAGCTTTTGCAAAGACTCATTTTATCAGTGTGGGGATTTAGAGTGGAAGTGGGAAAACTCAAGCAGAGTCCCTCATAATGACGGACAGCCGTGTATTATTATCAGTGGAGTAGCTGTTTGTCTCTGCTGAGGACGCTTTATAATATTTACCACGCTTTAGATCTTTTAATGATGTCCTTTAAAGGATTTTAGCCCTCTACCCGCATCATAAAGTTGTTCTCTCGCCCCGGGGCTGTGCTTCATTAAAACACATTGCTCCTCTTGTGATTGAGTCCCATGACCCATTTTGGGTCCTCGGCATGAGGCCTCATAGTGAAGTTGGAGCACGTTATTCTGGAAGCTTCTGGAGAATGGAGGACACAGGTCAAAGCAAAGGATGTGTACACTAAGAGCCACCTCTGTCATGTGACCAAAAGCGTGATAACGGCAGTCTTTAAATTCACATGGTTCAGCTTCCCATTTCACTCGAGCTACATTTTATACTTTTAACACAAAATGAAGCTCAAGATCTTTTCTTCGTAGCGGCTGTCTCTCCCCTGCACTTGTTGTTTGTCTGACTGTCAAACCCTGGCTCTGTGTTTTTTTTTCTGCTCTTTCACAAAAAGAAAGAATAAATATCCGGTGTCATCCACGGCTGCTTTTAAAATAAAAATCTGTGAGCTCGTGTTATTTGCACAAACAGATCACATCTAACAAGGTGCAGGTTAAAGCGCTGCTCGGGTGTCTCCTTCGTAAACAAACCAAGATGGCTGCCACTGGTGTTTTGAACGGGGGCATTACATCAGTGTTGAACAAAAGTGGATGTTAGTTGACATTGCGTACAAACGGTTGGAGTGTTAGCTTCTAAATCTTTTCATTCTTAGTCTCTGTGTTCATCAATTCACAGCCTTTGGTGAGATCTTTCCCCCCCTGAATCTTCAAGACGACTTTCGGATTCGTTAGATCAGATCATTATCAAGATATGGAGGCTGTAGATTTTCTGTCTGATGTGTAAATGATTGTAAACATTTGCTAGTTACTTGTCATGTATTGTTTTTAAAAAGAAATATTCATCATGTGTCTCGCATAATGTTCGGATGAAAGGCGAGTCATTGTTTACTTGTTTAACGGTGTTCTAAAATGAAACCACAAACTTTTTTTTTTCCAAGTTATTTCACTAATTTATCTGCAACCTTTCACGCTTGTGATCTTTTTTCAAGTCGAGCAACAAAGCTGTATCAGTTCACACGAACACGAGGCTCGATGAGGTTCGTCCACTAACTGTGTAAAAAGATCGACGGCACCACCGCACCATGAAAGTGAAGCCAAAACATTTACAGCTCCTCCTACTGACCGTTACGAGCTCCACCTTCTACAACAGACGGGACATGTCAAACAATCAAAGTGTCAGACATCAGTGTTGGTTCGTATCACGGAGATTTTTTTTTTTTAACTGTTAAATTGTTTAGAGGTTTACATTTCAGTAGTTACTTGATGCAACAACAAAAAAAGGGTATACGACGTTAGAGGTAAGAGGAGGAAACATAACGACGACTAACAAAAAGAGTTGTTGAATTTTCCATCGCCGTGAGCGTCCGCTTCAAACTGAAAGGAGAAACTGGACTGTACCAACTCGAGGGATCTTTGACGTTTTTATCCGTGAGTGAAAGTGTGTGCTTTGGTTAGTAGAACGGGCATCAGAGATCCCTTCAGTGCATGTCCTGCAGGCTCCAAATGACTGAAGCGGTTCAGACGTCTAGTCCGTCTTTATATACAGTCAATAAGGTTTTAAATAAAAGATTTAAAAATGTTTTTTTTGTTGAAAACAGCTCTATAACCACAGACACACTCCTCTCACCTCCGGAGGACTCCACCCAGCAGAGAGGCGTTGAGGCACTCTGGCGGGGAGAGGCGACGCTGCACCTCCCCGACCGTCACCTTGTACTTGGAGGTGGAGCTTAGCAGCGAGAGGCGCCCGGGGACCGAACAGAAGACCTCGGCCGGGTTGGACACAGCTCCCATCCCGAGACCTTCCTTACAGAGGGACAAGGCGGACAGGGACGAGCCGTTGAGCTTCGACGGAACTGGTGTGAAAATTGGAAAAATGAAGTCCAAAGGAGAAAACAAAGTTAGTATACAAACTTTAAATACTTCTCAAAAGGAAAAAAAATGGAGGTGCAAAGTGGAACTAAGAGATCAGGGAGGAATAAAGCTCATCAATCTAAACATATGTCTTGTGCTGTGACAGTATTGTTGTGGTAATGAGAGTGTGACAGTGCTCCTCCTGATTAATCTATTCAGTGTAATGTTCTCCCTGGCGTCGACAGCTCTAATTCTGGAGCGCCGCTTGTTGATTCTGTTGTTTAAACTGCAGGTGGTTACGTTTTAACTGCGCATTCTCAAATAGCTCTGGTTCACACCTCGAGGAGCACGATTCACGCTCGCTTTTCTGCACTGAACTCTGAGACTCCTAAAAGGTTCTGGAGGAGGAAGAGGAGGAGGAGGAGGAGGGGGGGGTCATAGAGAATCACCTGACGCCACTTCAGGGGTTTAAATTTGAGAGGAGCAGTTTTGTCTCTAAATGGTCAGAAAACTTTGAATACATTTTAAGCTGTGCCTCAATTAAAGCAAAAGTTTTACAGTTGAGCAGTAAATAAATGAAGGTAAAGAAATATTTCCAGAAGCTGCAATCACAAAGAAAACTTCTAAAATTCACTATCAAAGCAGTTCATTTAATTCATTTAACGGATTTAATCTAATTGACTATTTGTATTTTCAAAGTATAAAATCATTGAGTGTCTACTTGGCTTTTCCTTCTCTATCTTAGGTCATATTTCGAGGTGGTTTTCAGTGTAAATGAAATTCACTTTGGAGTCTAAAATCTGATAAAGTCAATCTGCACTTGTGTGGGCAGAAAGTCGTCGTCGACTTAAAGACTTGTGAGGAGCGTCTGTTCCTGCAAACACGCACCTCATCGCTTTATGTGAACAAGCTGATGTTCAGGTGTGACGTCACCTCGACGGTGTTTTTAATTCCCACGCAGATGTTTCAAACTTTTTTTCCTACTTTTCCAAAAAGAGGTAGTAGGCTTTCAGACACACGTGCAGGAAATGTTGACCTCCAGTCCAACACTTTGGATGTGAGCTGAATTCTGTTTGTGGCTTTCTGAAAATAGGATTCTGCAGAAATGCTTCACAAAAGGATCTATGAAGAAAACTAGTGACGTCTCCCACCTATTAAACTTTCCTAAACAACGTTTTTCTTCGATACACATCTATTGTATTTCAGCTGTGAGAAACAGCTGCCTTGGATTTCTGTTGTATTTTTGGTGTTGGGACATGAACTGGATACCAAAATAAAATATATAAATCAGAGAAACTACATAAGTATATATATGTGTTTGATTAAATGTAGGAGAGGGACCTTAAACAGATGATTGTCTGATGGATTTGAGGGAGAATCAGAGATTAGAGTGAGTGAACCATCATGTAAGCATGCCTGGATTTAAGTTAATGTATAGAGGCATGTTTACATGATGAAGCATAATGGGTTTATTTTACAACATTTTCTCTTCTCTCTCTCTCTCTGATCTCTTCTGTCCTGATGGTTCTGCCATTTATTTCCCTTTCTTTTATTATTTTAATGGATAATCTGTATAACTGTACACTGAGGCCCTGGCTCTCACCTCTCTCTATGGGTGATCCTTTATAAGACAGCCTGCTGCTCCTGCAGATCCCCTGAACTGCAACAATCTCTCTAAATCCTCTCATTCACAACGCGGCGTGATCAGGCAGCCGGCGAGGCCACAGAGAGAGAGCGAGGGAGCGAGAGAGAGAGAGAGAGAGAGAGAGAGAGAGAGAGAGAGAGAGAGAGAGAGAGAGAGTTTCTCTCCCTCCTTTGTCGTCTCTCTGCCCCTCCCTCTCTCCTTTTCTTATCTTCTTCCTCGACTCTCTCGTTTCTCCCTCTCTTTATCTGCCACCCGTCCTCGTCTCCCCCCCGGTCCCCCCCCCCCCCCCCCCCCACTTCTCTCTCTCTCTGTGTCTCGTTCTGCTCTCCCTGTTGGATTTTGGTATTCATGAGGCCTTTAGGTTTGCTCTGCTATCTGTTGTAAGCGCTCGCCGGGGAGAGCCTCGCTGCGGTAATGGATCAATTCTGAGCGTTCGGCAAACAAGTGGAATCACTGTCACTTCATCAAATGACTGCTGGTGCTGGTCTGCAGCGGCGTCACTGAACTGAGCCAGGGATTTACAGTAGGAGCCTTGTCGTCTCTTTAGGCCTCTGATTTATAGAATGCCGTCCTTGTGTTTGAGAAAACTTAACAGAGGCAAATGGAGGCTTAAATATTCTGAATGTGCACAATCAATTTCTCTCAAATACAGTTTCTAAATGGCCAGGAAACCTTGTCGTAATAGGTTTTGACTAGTCAGGGGTTTGGATCATTAAAAACCTGTGACGAGGAGCCTAAAATATATTTGAATGTGAATATAAATCTAAAATGTCAAACCAGACGATTAAACAGAAAAGACAAAAATCCAAATCTTCTCCTTCTTCTTCTACTTTTTGTTGAGAAGAATTAAAAGATGATGATCTAAAAGGACATTTGAACTCAAAGCCTCCTCGATGTTTAAGTGCTGTTCTGACAGCAGAAGTACAGCACATTCATTTTTTGATCATTTTCAGTAAACTCTTGTGAGGAATAATTATTCACGGCCATTTAAAATGAACTCCTCTAAAAAACACAAAGCATCCACTGTGCTGAGGAGTTTCTCTGTCAGCAGAGTTATGATCAATTCTTTGGTCATTCGGAGGACCCAGTACGAATCTGAGCAAACCTTGACTTTCATTTAAAGCTGTATTACCACCCAAAACAGGACGCCTATCAGGGCTTTTTTTTTTTTGTCTGAGCGAGGGGTTCTTCAGTATCTCACTCCAGCAGCAACAAATTCAACTTGAATTTCCTGATCGTGCCCCTGTGTCTCCCGCAGACTTTGATTCTGTAATATTAGAGTGATCGTACTCTGCAAAATTTCCCCAACAACTCCTCTTTTATCACTTTCCCCTCCCTTTTCTTCTCTGCCCCACTTCTTCTTGCCTCTTCTTCCCTCTAATCCCCCCAACCCTCTCTCTCTCTCTCTCTCTCTCTCTCTCTCTCTCTCTCTCTCTCTCTCTCTCTCTCTCTCTCTCTCTCTCTCTCTCTCTCTCTCTCTCTCTCTCTCTCTCTCTCTCTCTCTCTCTCTCTCTCTCTCTCTCTCTCATCTCTTCTCTCTCTCTCTCTCACGCACACACTCTCATATGACCATGAACAGTTCATTAAGAATGTGTGCCTTTGGGGTGAAGTCTGCAGCTGAGTATTAGAGGACTTCTTGACTTCAAATGAAATAGCAAAACAGAATTATTTATAGTGTGTGTGTGTATGTGTGTGTGTGTGTGTGTGTGTGAGAGAGAGAGAGAGAGACTGGTGTTGGAGGGCCCCTAAACACAAAACCCCCTTCAGCATGTATAGCACAATTATATAGGTGCACACTTGGACACAAATGCACACATACACACTCAATCTTTACCCTCTCTCTCTCTCTCTCTCTCTCTCTCTCTCTCTCTCTCTCTCTCTCTCTCACACACACACACACACACACACACACACACACACTTTCTCCGTGTCACACACACACACACACACACACACACACACACACACACACACACACACACACACACACACACACACACACACACACACACACACACACACACACACACACACACACACACACACAGAGCTCTCCCACCTCTTACCTTTTTTAATGACAGAGTGGTCGAGGATGCCCAAGGCTGATCCTTCCTCCATTCCCTGTGTCAGACAGACAGACAGTCACTATCATTTATCCACTGGCCTCACACACACACACTTAAATACACACTTCATGCACACACACACACACACACACACACACACACACACTCGCTCTTAGGCCAAAGCAAGATGGAAGGTCCAGCATTTGCTTTTTCTTCACAGAGCATAAAAAACACTCTATGTGGAAAATACACAATAAAACATGTTGCTGTTATCAATTTTCTTTCTAAAAAAAAAAGGGAAATCAGACAATACAATTATTACAGATGATTATCTTTTAAGTCACATTTATACACAAATCTAACAAAAAGTGTTGCGATCATTTCAATTCCTTTGTGTGAAATGCAGACAGATTATAACTGAAGGGAGCTGAGATGGATTTAAAATTCTTACTTGGTTAATTTTAAATTTTTGCACACACTATACATGATGTTTTTAATTTTATTTTTGGGTTAAAATAAATAGAATTAAATAAATGTACTTATTCATGTTCTTACTCTATTCTTGGATTGTTTGGTGCAAGAAATGTGATATGAGCAGTTAGATAAAAAAAAATCTCTTTTTATTTAAAATTAAATAAATTAAGTAAATAAAGTCACATTTCAAACTGTTTAAAAAGACTAAATAGTTGTTTATTTATTGCAGAGAAATATTTCCCCCCATTGCTTAGAAGACAAAAACTGAAGGCATTTCTTTTACTGCAGGCAAATTTCTGAAAAAACTGATTGGTGAAAATGAAAATTGGATTTAAAAAAAAATAAATGAAAGCAGCTCCGATTCAAATAATAATGAATTAAAGCCTCTCCACTGTATTTGATGTTTTCATTCTCTGCGGATAAAAAATCTTCCATGGTGATCCTCGGATGTGTCTTTGTGCGGAGTTTAATCGAGGCTTCAAACGCGGAGGATATAATCCATTAATCAAATAAAGGTCTTCGTCATGTGGGAGCGTTTAGCAGCAACACGCCTCGCGCTGACTCCTCGCCTCGCGCGCCTCTCAAACGTTTCTTTTCTATTAATGACCGTAAACATCAATTGGTCTCGCTGTGTTTTTTTTCCTCCTTCTTCTTCGTACTGCAGGAGGCAACAAACAGCGTCTGCAGCTGCACCTGCTGCAGAGAGCTGACTGCTCAATAAAGCTCACCAACTATTCTTCTCACACAATATGAAAAAAAAGAAAGAAAGCTGAAGTGGAACAAACACTTTGTCTCCAACACAGCAGGACTATCAGGAGAACAACAACACGGACAAATGGCACCGTTTTCATTATGTTAAATCCGCAAATATCTTAAAAAGATATCAGCTCATAAAATCGTTTACATTTACGTTTACAATGGGATTTCCACCCATCACACCCAGTGTTCAATTTCCTCCAAACACACCCAAAGTTTGAAAACTAAAAAACAACAACAATGTAATTATGAAATAATAACCTTTTCAATCGGCCTTTTTCAAACAAGTCAAACGGAGAATTGTCCTTAAATATATATTATTTATTTTATTTAGGCCTATGAACGACTTGTATCGTGATATTTCATGATATTTTACTTGAATTCATATTTCTGATCAGACGTCTCAATGCAGTAGAAGAAGGTTGATTTATGACAAACTGTTTCTTTAAAGTCTGGAGAATTACACGCACAAGTTTTATTTCTTATTAAAGACGCCCAAAGTGTGTGTGAACATTTCTGAGAAATTGCAATAACAAAGGCAAGATAAGGAAGATTTCTTTTTCTACTAAAATAATTAAAAAAGGAAACGCAAAAATTATACCTGTATAAATGCAAATTGTTGTGATTTAATTGTTTAGTTAAGTGTATTTAAATTTGACTTGAAGTGGGATATTTGATCATTGAAGAGAAGGACACTTATTTCTAAATTGCCTTCAGGCCTTCTCGTATTTTACACACACTTTTTTTTTTTTACAGACTCTTGTTTTAGTCATAGTTTCTGGTTATTATAAAAGAATGAGATAAGGAGTAAAATAAAGAAGGCCCAGAATAGATTGTTGTTTTTTTTCTCAAGTTTTTACGCACAGTTCTAGTGCCGGTGACTTTTACGCATGGGTCTTTCAGTGCGTATCTCAAAAACCAAAGGACGAAAACCCGGAATAAAGAAACATATGTAGTCACCTGAAGATCCTCCAGGCCGTGATGTCCCAAGTGCATGCCGAGGGGACCGTCCCCGAGCGCGGCTGCACCCTCCCCGAGACCGTGCAGCAGCCGAGGGACAGCTGCATACTCCCGCCGGGGGTCGAGGCTCAGAGCTCGGTGCGACTGTGACAGGAGCCCCCCCTCATCGGAGCGCGACCTCTGCGAGTGCCATGCCGCCTGCTGATGCTGATGGATGGAGTTAATGGAGGGGTAGGGGTCTGACAGGTGGGAATAGGCTGAGTCCTGGCTCTGGGAGTATGGCAGGGAGGACTGGGGGTAAGGGGGAGGGAAGTACGGAGGCTGGAAGTCTGAGGCCGGAGTGTGGCAGAGCGGGGGCGCCGAGGAGTAGGCGGCCTGGTTCAGGGACGAGAGCTGGGAGAGGCGCCCACTCGGCGATGAGCCGCTTAGTCCGTCTGCGCGGTCCTGCAGAAGATTGAAAAGTTTTTCTCATATCGTATATTTTTCCAAAAGGTTACAAAACACCATTATTAAATCAAAAGTCCGATAACAAAACTTCCCACCTCCAGGAAATGAATACATTCTAAAAATCGTGCGTAAAATTGCCAGTCGTTTTATATACGGACAAACGTCACGGAAAAACGCACACTTATACAATGTTAAGTGTAACAAAAAACAGACATAAAACAACGTAATTCCATTTTGAGAGGGTTGGAAATAGCAGCTTGGCTTGAAGTGATGCGCACTGGCAGAAGACGCCCTTGGCACCGCTGCTGAACAGTGTCAGAAAGGTCACAGCCACCAAGAAGCTGCACAAAGGGAAGGGACAGGTATAACCCAACACAACAACCACACTCTGCCGCTGCAGGAAGGGGGGGGGGGTACATCTGTAAATAATCTGGACAGGTGTCAACAAAGCTGCAACTGAAAATTAAGCAAGAGGAAAAATGCTCATTGAGATTGACAAGTGGAAGAAAATGTGATTTGGACTTTTGGACTTTAACCCATCGTGGACAAGGGAAGCGATGTAGTCTACTAGCCTACATTTGTGCTCACACACTTCCTGTTTAAATTGGATTTTTGCAAAAGCTGGGTCAGCCGGATCAATAATGTTGTGGTTGAACAATGTCCATTATGTGCCAGTCAAAGAGCCCAAAAGCACACACAGTGTGTCTGTCATCCATTCACTTCTCTCTGCCTGTCGTTTTTAAAATTCTTTAATTTCTCTCTAAAAAAGTTTATATCTAAAGCTTTAAAAAGCAGAAGCTCTCTTCCATCTTCTGTTTCGGCATGTCACAGTGTGTGCACTGAGTGGACACTTCACTGTCATCTGGTCTCACGCACTGTGACACTGCACAGACAAAGAGCATCGCTGCAGCAGCAGCTCTAAACTCGGTGTCAGAGCGGCTCATTCCGAAGTGTGCGGACACTTTGACACTTAGGATTCTAGTACAGAGCGGAGAACAGCCAACTTTTCATCAGAGATGTTTGCAATTGAAAGACAAAAAAAGCGAAGAGGACGATTTAACTTTGCAAGCTGACAATCTTAGTCAACACATTTGTATGCATTTAAAATGCAATACATGTATTAAATCATGTGTAGTTGTTGCCCAGAAATGAGCCGTTTTAAAAGATTAAAATTCATAGCACAATTTCCTCATCGTAGTCATTTGACACTGCAAAACACACCCCTTAATAAAAGTTATTATGTTAATTCAATTAACAAACATTAGCAATAAAAAAAACCCAAAAACAAATTAAGTCTATTTCAAACTCACCATTGCCGAATAGGTGTGGATTAACATCTGGACTCTCTGGATCCCCACAAAATATAAAACTCAACAGGACGCGCTGGCTTTCCAAACACTGACAGATGTCACCAAATGCTCCGAGATGTAATCCAGACTGTTTTACCGGTCCATGAAACTCAAGCGTCTCATTTACTTTCCCCTTTATCTCTGTTTGACGGAGCTCTTTACGCACAGATGAAAAGCTGCTGCCAGATACACACACACACGCGCGCACAACACACACGGAGTCCTCCTGCCTCTCCATGAGCGCACTACTTATAGGTTTTGCGCACGCCCGGCAGAACGAGGAGGGGAGGGGTCGACAGGGTCCACTTCTCTTAAAGAGATATATTCATTCCATTTCACACAGTTCACTCATAACACTTAGCGCACTTTGACATTTATTGTTCGTTTTGGGAAATGGCACAGAATATTTCCAGGGCTTTACGCACAATCTGGGACTCTACAATGTCGTTCATTTACAACGTTTACATCAAAATAAATGTTCATAAATCAACTTTAAATGAGAATATCTAAAATAATAATAATTAAGATCTACTTTACGCAGCCGTTTACGCACGGATATCCTGATAGTTGTATGATTTTTAACTTCAGTTAGGGAGTTTCTCCAAACATGTTAAAGAATCGTTCACGTGTTTTATAAACTAATTTCCTGGATTCAGTTTCTCTTAAAAAAAAAAAAAGGAACAACAAAAATTATGCACTCGTATAAGGCTGCTGAAAGAAACAAACGCACTAATAAAATAAATATATAAAAAAAAAAAACCTGGTGGTGTTTTGTTTTTTTACCTGTAATACTTCAGTCTTGGTCCGGGATTTCCAGAGCATGTTGGTGCTGCAGGTGGAGGCTCTGAGTCTGCAGCTGTGTGGGTTAATGTGACGCGCTGGGTGGAGAGGAGACGGGTTTAAGGTACCGAGAGGAGTGAGTTACTTTGAGAGACGATGCAGGAGTTTGTATGGATGGGTAGAGTGTGGAGGGGGTGGGGGGGGGGGGGGGGGCGAAGAAGAAAAGAGGGCGGGAGGTGACAGGAGTCGCGGTTTGGGGTGGCTGAAAACTTTTCACGGTTGGCGCTTGACTGATGGAGCAGGAGGGAGGTGAAGCTGAGACCAAGGAGGGTGATCCCTGCAAGGTGGTGAAGACAATAATAAAAACGTGAGTTTCTATCGTCAAGCAACTTAAAGCTTTTATATAAATTAGAATAAACATATTCCAAACTTAAATTGCATATTTCCAATTATCTGCACTGCGCAACTTCTGTGAAACTCATCAATGAAAGCCCTTAAAACAGAACGCATGTTACCTTAAGGTTCAGTTCCCTTCATTATTATAGTTAAGTTGTTTGATGTAGTGGTTGAACATAATGATACAGGGCTGTTTTTCTCATTTACAGGGATTTCTTCCACCGTTAGTCACTTATCAAGAACTTCAGGGCACATTAGATGCAATCAAGTCTCAGTGCGCCATCTTGTGGTGGTCTGGAGAAAAAACAGCGCCTATAGTAACAGTTACTTACCTTCTTGTCAACTCTTACATCAGAAAACATCTTAGTCACATGATCATGAAAACATGAGGTCTTAATTAATTCCGTTCTGATGTTGATCATAACCGGAAGCAGCTTTTGGCCTGCTTTTCCCTGCCTATAAAAGAAACAACATAACGTACAAAAAAAAACAATCTAATACACATAAAATACGTTTCCCTCTTCTTGTCTCCAGAAATCCACTCCATGATTAGCATCAATCTGGTTCGTGGAGGGAGGGCGGCCATTACTGAGCTTCACCATGATCAGAAAAAAAAAATCACCCCGTCATCATGAGAAAACATGCTTCTTTATCTCAAGATAAACGAGTCGAATCCTCGAGAAAACAACCAGATACAACTTATCATGAGAGAGGTGAATTAATAAAATGTATGGATGTACTGAATGTTCACTTTGGGCTTCCGTAGAATAAGTCGAGATGTGTTGGCAAAAAATATAAATGCTTGTTGGTAGATGCTACAAAAAAAGAAGAAATTCAGGTTGATTTTCTAACAAAATACAGGTAGCTCTTTATTAAAGTTATTATCGTTCATATTAAACATCTACAAGCAGCTCGCTTCTCTTCCGAGCTCGGCTGCCAAACATTTAAATTTGATTACATGGGACAGAGGAAGACATAATCATCTTGAAAGAGCTGAAGTTATTCCTCAGGAGGAGTTCTGGGACAACAGGTGATACATCAGTGGTGTCTGATTGGTTTAAATAATAAACACAAGTTTGGCTTCAGTAACAGCCCTCCTTTATTATGTC